>NC_140085.1:108814109-110014109 GCF_964237585.1 Gallinula chloropus | reverse complement strand
CAGAGTAAAGTTTAAAAGCAACTATAACGCAAAACATAATTGCTGCATATTTAATTGAAACCACTATATGGAATAAGAACACTCCCTTTTTACGGTGTATTGAAAATGTATACATCACACAATCTCACCTTTTTCCTCCACTCACAATTTTTGAATTATTTATCTAAGTAGTAATTGGAAGGATGATTAAATAAAACCGCTCGGAAGAAGCTGCACATAAATTTCACTGTGTTTTTACAGTCACTTTTAAAATCACAGCGAAATATAGATAAACCATAAACCAAGCTTATGTCTAGGAAGGAAAACATACAAATAAATAAAATTATTTTTGCAATTCTTGATTGATCCCTGGCCTGATAAAGGTAGCATAATGCATTCACGCTGCCTCCCTTTTTTGGAAGGGCACAAGAGTCCCCTTCCACCGGGGCCAAAAGCAATCAGCGATAATAGCACCTGCTGACTGCCAGAGCCTTCCGCTCCCAGCGCGGTTGCAGCGGCAATGCTCTTCTGGCAGGAAAGGGAAATCACTGACATTGTTGCCTCTGTAATAAAAACTGTCAAGCTGGTGATTTGGTACTCTGTCAGGCACAAGTGTTTATCTGATAGCTGTTCCTGGGAGTGAACATTGTGATAAGGGCTCTGGTGGAAAGGAAAGAAAAGCCCAAAAAGGGGTCTATCTACAGGGCCTGGTGTTCATACCCAGGCAAGACAATAATATCAGGCTTTAAGAGAGATGTCAAGGGATGTGACTAGAAGGTAGAAAGAGACAACAAATGTTGTTATTAATTGGTCACTTCAATCTAGTTCCTATCAATTGTTTTCCACCCTTTCATCAATCTCTATTCACTGTGGCCAAAAGGAGATCATCATGGGTGAAAACTGAACCACACTTCAGACCTGTGTGTAAAAGCCTGCTTAATGAACAACATACATCAGGTTTTGTTGTTGCTTTAAACAAATGCTAAATTCCATTTTAAAAAAAAAGATCTTTTGAGACATGAGCAAAGAATAGGTTTCCTTCCTTTCAGCTCATTTCAACTTTTGTTTAATCTCAGTAATTTGTGTTGTGATTAAAGTGTTTATGCTTGTGGTCTCCTGATATTGAAAAATTAAAACCTTTTAGCATGAAATTTAATTTCATGCATTACTTAATAAATGTTAAAAACAGTATCTAAAATCTCCTTTCTTCAAAAGGGGAATATTTGATTACTGGAGAGGTTACAGGACATTACCATGACTTGAAAAATTAAGGTAAAAATATCACAATTTTCACTTCACCCAGAATTATTTCTGTTCTTCACTTTTACAATGCCTGGTGCAAGGGAACCTTGACCCATAAACTATAAGTAAGTCAAACAAATAAAACACAGAACCCATGATCTCACTGAGCTCTGTATTACAAACAGTGCATCTTCGGTACCTCAGAGCTACTCAGAAACAGATATATATTTAGTTCTGTCTCCTGTATTTCCCCTGGTCTAAAGAACACACCTGCTTTGCTAGCTATAAATTACAGATGATAAAAGAAGAAAATACCAGGATCTTTTAGCTGTTAACTTGGAATAGTTATATTTAGTTCCTTCCTCCAAATAACTCACCTCACCCATCCTGGAAAAATCCTAACCCTAAACGTGGGATAATCCTGTGAACAGACATAGCCCTTAGAATTATTTAATACAGCTATTTTTTACTCTATTGTAGCTTTGACTTAAATCTTTGCTCCAAAACTTAATCTTTGCAAAGGTTCCTTTGTCTTCAAAAAGGCCACAACTCCAGAAACGGGGCCTCTCTCCTTACCTCTTAATTATAAATCCTGAACTAGGAATACATGAATTTAGAAAGGACATGAAACCTACTCCATACAGCTAGAATCCCATCAGAGATTAAGTTTAAGTAGGTCAGAAGAAGCAATGGCAAAATCTGCATACAACAAACAGACTGCCGTTCACAGAAGAGTTCTCACATGCTTGAGAACAAGATTGAAAAAAAGAAAATCACTTAAAATAAATACAACACAGGTAACACCTAAAAGAAAAAACAGCAAGATAGTAATAAGCAAATAAAACTTATTAAAGAAATGCAGAAAACTTTTATATTGAAATAGTTCTCTAAATAGTCAGGGTAGCTGATATTCTGTGTGTGTGGCAGTTGATGAATTTTTTTTAAAAATGAAGTGTGGATTTAGACAATAATATTCATATAGGATGAAATACAATTTCAAACATAGCTGGAAAAAATAAATCTTCTATTGATCCACCATTGGCATTATCCTTGCTATTTAAATACTCTAGCATTTGTGCCCTTTCCATGCATCATTAGGCTAATTAAACAGCAACTGTTTTTCTTCCCCAAGTAATTATTTATTCCAACTACAAGTACTCCAGAAAAACTGAAATGTTTTAAAGACAGATAGTTGGTAGTCTAGATGTCGAAACTGAATCCTATATGTCAGGACGAAAGCTTAAGACATGCCCACAACAAGTAATTTGTGGACACACAAAAAAAGATGATTTCACTGAAAACATAAGTTGTGTATTTCCCCCTTCTGCTTCCACAATTCATCTCTCTTCTTCCTCAACATATGGGTATATCTTATAGTGCTACACGACCAATACGTACCATTTCCCATTAAAACACAAAAAGAAAAAAAAGATTTAACAGTTACTCAAGCTGGCCTGAGAAGCTAGTGTCTAGTATTAATGTACTTAATTATCTTCTTCTACCTATGAGCATACACACACATATAAATGTTTTCTGCATTGATGTATTAGCGCTGCCCCCTGAAAGCAACAGATGTACCAGGTCAGTATTCGTTTGCAAAATGCTTTCCTGAAACCTGCCCTCTGATTGCATCATTGATTGCATCATTGATAATAAAATGCTAATAAAACATTAGCATTATTGCATCAATGACGATCTAACAATTTGTCTCTTTGAATTACAGAAAGTCTACTCCAAAAACAAAATTAAATGAACACTGCAACTTCGGTGCAAGGATCGAAATGAAGGGAGTTGTGCACACAGGGTAGGCAAACTTTATTTTTAGCTAGTAATAGTTGTTAAGCCCAGACTTAGAGGAGGTACTCACCAAGTATTCCCTAAGGATAAGTTGCATGGTCTGAACCCATTGTACAGCCCTATGGCAGGACCCAAGCACCCAGCATCAGGACTCCGTGACGAGGCTTGACCTTGTGGAACAGACACCTGTGTTATGGTTCTCCCAACAGCGCTTCAGGTTCCCAGCCCATTGGGTAAAGCAGACCTACAACAGCATTCTAGCTTTTAAAACATGCCCAGTAAATATTTCCTCATTGAGTCTAAGCCTTTAGTTCTGTTTTTCAGCAAAAAAAACAAAGATGAATCTTTGAGCGATACTTTGCCCAACTTTGCCCTTGCAGAGCTGCATGTTTCAGATCAGGTCACAGTCCAAACAAACAGCAACAGCAATGAGACATGGTGGCAGAACCTCTCCTGGCAGAAATTTCACATCAAGTAAGGTCCTATCGTTCTTCAGGAACACCAACCACATTTCTTTAAACCAGTATCTGACCAATTACTGTATTTTGCATATAAAACTCCAGAGTGTGGTTCCAGTGCAGTCTTTCTGTCTGAGGCATTGTTGCACGCCCATCCTTCAGGCCCTCTGAAGCCATCCAAGATGTGTAAGATATTCTGTATGTCAGTAACTACTAATGGCTTCCTGAGAAGGTTTTGGAGTAAGTTCAGTGAAAGGTATAATTTAGCAAGCAGATTTAGCAAGCAGGAGATAAAACAATTAGACTAAAGATCTTTTCTGAAAGAAGTGGCTGGCAGTACACCCGCAGTGAAGGCTGACTTTGTAATTTAGCAAACAGATTTTATAAGTGGCAGATACAACAATTAACGGAAAAATCTTTTGTGAGCAAAATAACTCATCAAATATGCCCAGAGAAGGTACATTTGCATGAAAATGATGTGTAGATTTCCACCAAAAAGCAATCTATTTTTTCCTGCCTTTTTTCCTGTTTTTATATTACTAGGGCTTGTGGTAAAAGAGCAATGGAAAACAGAGTACTTAGTAAAGGAATACATTCCAAATGGGGACTGTGGATGAATTTGAAGCATCAGCCTGAAAAAACTCTTGCATTAGAACTCAATCATTCTGCGCCTCAGCTATCCAAACCCTGTTGTTTCTTTTTAATCAAGCTTTCTTGTTTTATGATTGCTATGCTTTATTGCTTTATTTTAACAAGATGTCTGCAGCCAAATGTTGACTGAAACAGTACGCTGTAAAAGTGTTTGAAAGGACATGACAGGCTGCAATTTCTGTTACTCTGCGTGGAGGAAGGGGAAGTCTGTCACCAGATCTACTACTCAGTCCTTGATCTCAGGTAAGTATTTGCTTATATGGCATTGCAAGTGCACACAGAGATATAAAATGTTGACAAAACCCATGTTTATTCCTTGAAGAACTTAGGGCCTTGGTTAGCCATTTGAAAAATTTATTTGCCCCTTCAAGAACAACAAAAGCTGCAGGAGGCAGACAGCATTCCCTCTGACAGTTCAAAGCTGTAGGCATCTCCTCCCAGTCATTCCCTCCGATCACTGTCAGGTCTCTGGGGAAGAAGAATAAATTTGGATTTCCTGAAGAAGATAACAGGATGCCCACTCTGTATTTATCTTGCTGGAGTGTTATATAAGTTGCACTGCTGGTCCAGGCAGGGGATTGACTGCTCAGCAGTGACCTAACTTGCAGTGGCAGCTCAAGTATTTTCAGATGGTCTGAATTATTTTGATAAATGGACTATTCAAGTCATACATTACCTCAGCATCGAGAAAAATAGGGATCTGGACACCAATTTTGAAAAAAAAAAAAAAAGTGCCATTAGGTTGAAGATATGATGAGAAATGGTGTGTTTAACGGCACTAGAGTTCTACGTTTATTTTCACTCTTTGCTGAAGGGATTGTATCCCATGAATAACCATTTGAGTTTTACCATGGCTTTTGATCTGGTAGGCTTCAACTCACTATATAATTCTGTCTGAACTGTGTGAAACTGAATTACAAAAGACATTAAAGATATTAGCACATCTTTGTTCCATCAAAAACCACAACTATGTATTGCATTCAGATGGGACAGTCAAAAGACAGTTTGGCTTTTTCCTTGCTTGTGTTTTTTAACTTTTCTCTTTGTATTTTTATGAATATTTTTATACATCACAAGGCTTGGATTTTGTTATTTACATACAATCTGCAGTTAACAAGGGTATTTTAGCATTTTTCTCCACTTACGAGCTTAAGAAAGTACCATGCAACATTTGTTCAAGGTATTTTACACCTCTCCAAGAGAACAAATGCTACATTTATAAAATCAACAATAATTCATAAACAATAATGCCTCTGTTTTAAGAACACAGAAACATACAATACAATCAGAGCAAATCTACATACTTGGCAAAGATGAACCAGTAAGATTATAGGACTGACTTTTTTTCTTTGAAGAACAAATGTGTTCTTCTTTAAAATTAAGTCAGTATTTGCTTGGAGCATTCACTAGAAAGATGGGAATTCAAAAGTTTAGTGTTTTTGTTCAGGTAAAGTCAAACTCTCTAGTAAATTTTTACTTGTTTCCTAGCACCTTCAAACTGATTCCAGTAAAACTTTGTTCCCATTAATTAAGACCTTTTAAGATAGCCTCAGAAATACTTTTTTATTTTTAGAGACATACTAGAACCATTCTGCTCTGGCTTAATCTTTTACTTTTAGCAACTCCTGTTTTATATCGCATGAAAAATACTTTTGCAGACTGTAACAGCGTAACAACTTAGCATCAACCTCCTTACACCAGGGCACCCTGCAAATGAGGAGCTTTAGCAAAACAGCTAAGGCTGCATCTCTATCTCCTCTCTTACCTTCAGCAATTCACGCAGTTCTTCTCGTCTGAATAACTGTCAGCTTGCCCTGCAGCGTGTACTGCTAAAGGTAATTCATTCTGGACTATAGAAAATATATGTCTAACTTAACTGACAAACATCTGTACACAGTATGTACTTTTTCCCTAGCTTTAATGGTTTTCCCTCAAGAAGCTAAAATCGTTTTCCTCATCGCTTGTTTCAATACAATTTTTTATCCCATTGATTGGTTAAACAAAAAATCTAATAGATGATGTTTCGAAATGTTGCTAAGGGGGATGTTTCTGTGAGGCATAATAGCTCAGTACTTCTCACAGGATTAACAATAGACCTGTTGTCTTCTGGAGCAGATATTCTGCTTAGGTTTAAAAACACGCTCGTAACTTCAGACAACTCTCCCCTAAACAGGTCAATCCTTTGCAAAGACACTTCTTTGTACAACACAAAGCTGGGAATCCGGGGTTCTGATTTGAGATAAATCCAGTGTGATTCTCCTCCCTGGGCACAATATTTGCTCACAATTGATATTCACCCGCAGTGCATCACTGTTGGAAGAGTGTTTGGCTCCTCTAGAAGCACAGTTTCCACATTCCAGCAAAGGCACACGGCAACTACACATTCATGCAGAGGCTGACTAGTGGGGTTAGCTACCAACCTGGTGATGGACTGCTTTTTAATGTTACACATTATACTTAAATCAGGAGCAGCTAACTCCATCCTTTCCACAGTTGTTCTGGTAACAGAAATAACAATTTTCACCTGGGTATATAACTTGGGGTATTCTGAAAAGAGAGCACCAATACCAGAATTGTATAAAAATAAAGAGCACATGTAGATTTGGCAGTTTAAGCAAGACAACTGGGTTTTCTGAGTGTTAATGTTTGCAAACAAACCTCAGCTGGTAAAGCAAAGGCAGCATTTGTTTGCTTGCTTTTTGTTTAAATGTCTGTAAGCAGAACTAATGCAACAGCTGTTTTAATTGGTAAGCAGGAATTATAAACGTCTGCCCTGTTTTAAGTTATGATTATTTTCACTACTTCTAAAATGAACATCTGAAAGATGCCTCAGTAAGCATGAGGGCTGCAATTCCAGCAATCTCTAGTATAGGTTGTCTACAGCAATAAAAGGGACACCATTTTAGTTTCAGCAACGATGAGGTCACCAGACTGGTGCATAACCATAGGAAACCTCCTTCTAGAGTACTGAGAAAAGTACTGTTGTGACCGGTGGGGATCCAAGGGTCTCCAAAATCACTTCTGTCAAGCCTTGTGTTAACGAAGCCCCGTTCAGTCTCTTCCATAGTGTAGCTCATAGCCCCTTACTCAAGCAAGTAGTTTTGCCACCATTTACAAACCGGCCTAGGCACACGTACACGATCAAATGTACAATTTAAAAAACCCCTAAACAACAACAACTAATCACCAAAAACCCACCCCAACAACAAACCCTGTGTTGTGGTTTTGCCCGAGCTGAGCACCACACAGATGCTTGTTCTTTAAGTGGGAGGAGTGGGGGTGAGGATTGAGGGAGGG
Organism: Gallinula chloropus; assembly: GCF_964237585.1. Taxonomy (NCBI): domain Eukaryota; kingdom Metazoa; phylum Chordata; class Aves; order Gruiformes; family Rallidae; genus Gallinula; species Gallinula chloropus. The sequence continues at coordinate 110,006,685 of NC_140085.1, read as the reverse complement.
AGAAAGGGAGGGAGCAGACAACTCAAGAAACCAAAACCTCAGTGGTTAGGATAAGGATAGTTTACTGGAATAGCAGAAAGATAGATATAATAACAGGACTTTACAGCAAAATATATTAATACACAATGCAGTTTCTCACCACACAGTTCAGGCCATGCAGCTCAGAGCAGTCCCAAAATGAGACCATCTTCAAAAACATGTGTCCTGGAGCTGCCAGCTCCTTCCCCCACCAGCCCCCTTTTATACTGAGCATGACATAATTGTCATGGAATACACACTTTGGCTAGCTCAGGTCATCTATCCTGGCTGTGTCCCCTCCCTTCTTGTTAGAAGGGAAATATGAACAACTGAAAAGTCCTTGACTGTTTGGCAACAACTAAAACATCAGTGTGTTATCAGCAGTGCTCTCATCCTAACTCCAAAACACAGCATTCCATCTGCTGCTAGAAAATAAATTAACTCTATCCTAGCCGAAACCAGTTCACAATCACACTTAATTCATCAAACTGCGTATGGAAATCTCCTCTGTTACACAGACCCCTGCCTCCTGTTGGTGGGTAAATCCAGCTTCTACGCCTCCATAAATAACCATGTTTATCTAATTCACAGGTTGTGTAAGTTTTCTCCTGCATTCAGGAGTGAGGAACGCTTCCTTGAAGCCTCTATTTGAATTTCATACCTAGGAATACCTGTGATCCGAAACACCATGATTTTCTACTCATTAATTTCATATCATGAGAACAGGCTCCTGCAACTGAGCCATTCATTCAGCCACTGGTGGTCTCCTCTCCACGGTACTTCTTGAGCCCAATTTCAAAGCAGCTGTGACAGAGATGATCATATCATAAAATTTAAAATATCACTACAGTTCCGAGTGTTTCTGAAAACAGGCAGCTGGACAAAGCAAAACGAAATTAACACAGTTGCCCCCTTTTCTGCATGGCTCCTGCCACCTGCCCAGAAGCTCCCACCACCTGCACACTCCACAACAGCCTCTGAGCCCCTGAATACATCCCTAGCTCCCACTGTCCTCAGAGCTGAAGGAAGAAAGGAAGCCAAGGTGACCACATCTCTGGAAGGAGATGGAATAGGGTGACAGTGGAGTACTGATGTAATGCCAAGATATTTTTTATTGTATCTTCTTACACTGCTTGAAGATTTATTTATAAAAGTAAGATGCGAAAAGCCCATTTTGCTGCCAGTGAGACCAACCAGACCCACCGGTGTTTTCAGTTTTTGTGAATCAGCTGGATTCTGAAGGCATTGCTTCACTGCAACTGAAGTATTTTACAGAACAATGAGTTTCTCCTAAAATCTTGCTTCAGTTTGTGCTATAGATATTATATGTAAAACATAGAGCAATAAAAGCTGAATTTTAAATATGGTATATGTTTCTGTTATTTTTAATATATTTCCACTTAGGGTTCAATCCAACATTCTTAGAGTTATTATACCTTATATAAATGTACTAAAATCACTCATAATTGTTATTTTTTTTTTAGAAGTTATGTGCAGGATATGAAGCTAAATTTGGGGACATGGATTTACATTTATAGGAACCTGGTGTTAGTCTCCACTGTAAGAAGTCAAATACCTTGGACTTCAGCAAGGTTTTGTCTGAAGGTGTCTTCAGAAGGGAAGGCTTACAAGGTAAAACCTTACAAGTGTTATTTTTTCATATATTTTAGCAGTTTGTACATGGACACAGTACAGGCATAAATGCCCATGTCCTGACTTTAAATAAATTACTTTAAAATGGAACTTTCTTTAATGCCTCCTCTTTTTTTTTTTTTTTTCCCATTTAAAAACATGTCAGCTATTAACAAATAATATGCTCATTATGGTTTTCATCATCTTGGACTCTTTCCCAGTAAGTAGTATTATGCTCAGTGGTAATAATCCTTGACAAGTTTGACTCGTGTTAATGTACTCTGGTAAGAGTGTAGGTGATACATCCCCTGAGGTACCTCGCTGACATAACACACCAGTGTTCTCTGCAGATTGCCTATCCGTAACAACACGTTTCCAAGTTATTTCAAAAATGGAAGGCTATATCCAACCAAGCATTCTTAACTAAAATTTAGTAAAATTATCACATCTATAAAGAAGAGTGTGAAAGGCTATAAGAAAAACGCATACTTTTATGTTCACGAATCAAAAAGAAATTACATTTTCTGCAATCACCAGCTCATGTATAATATGCTTTGAAATTGAATCACATTATCACTTCAGACAGTACAGGAAGTACCATAAAATAATAGCTATGTCATGAATTGCTTTTTTTCTAAAGACTTTCTAAAGAAAATACTACGGTTTGATAGCATATTGCTACAAATGGACTCTGTCAGAAAGGGGGAGAACATGTGCAAAATGGCTTCAATGAAATTAATGAAAAGTTTTGCAAAATAACTAAGATTTTTTTTCATCTTCCTAATGGGAAAATTACCAGAATTTCACTAAATAAATTAATTTGGACAATTGAATACTTTCATGATTTTAAAATGTTTATTTTTATGTATTCTGTATCTCCATTAGTTATTTTCCCTTATATAAATTCCTCATTTCATCAATACCTTGGCATTCAAATTATTTTGAAACAGGATTAACCAAATCTGGCAATATTTCTGAAATTATTTCTTTCTGAAATGGACCAGATGGGAAACATTTTCATAATTCCTCAAGAAGAGTTTTTCTGAAGAATTTATCTTTGCTGCAGTTTCTAGTATGCATAAACTTCAACAAATATAGTCCTTAGATGTTTAAAACTATAGTTGTGGTGTTTATTTCAGTCAGTTTATATGTGGATACAATCTACACATTCCCATGACTGATGTAAAACGTAAGAGCTTTACATGGCACTCTAATCTACTTTCATTTCTATCACAGTTGAAAGCATGTTGACTAATAGCAAAAACACACCTTAATTTGTTCTTTTCAATCATCTTGAAACTCTCCCATTAAGTAGCAATATGTTCATCTGGGATTATACAAACTATGAGATTTTTTAAATGTGCAACTCAGTAGTATAAAAAGTTGTATGAAGTTCATCTAAGATGAATTAAATATAAGCCCAGAAAGGTTTAGGTTTTTATTCCCTTTCAATTGTGTTTGAGAGAGCTTTTTATTTAGGCCAGAAAATAGAGGGGGGAAAAATTCCCTTCTCCCTTATTTCATCTTTCTAGATGAGCAGCAGAGGTTTTATGTTCTACAGAGTTTTTGCAGAGAGATATATCTGTGGGTCATCCCTTCTTAAATAGTAGTGCCTGATTAAGTTATCAAACAAAGAAATAAAAAGGGAAAATGAGTAACATAATTCTGATCATCACTAGCACTGGGTCAACTGCTGAAGTAACAGCAGCAGTGACTGAAATTACTATTCCAAAAGTCCATTAATATACAAAGAAAACACTGATATTTTTTTTTTTGTTTTTTCCCAACCCCCCAAAAAAGCCAAATTAAATTTTAATATGTTAGAAGGCCTGTGAGTTGACAACTGGAAAACATTTCAAGACTTCAATTTGTAGTAACAGAGGTTTTACTGCAGAGCAAATGAATACTATCGAAGAAAGCAATTCAAAACCCAATAAGAAAAATTACCAGAAGCCTTTAAGAAACAAAGGCAATGGAACAAAGGAATGGTATCAAAGTGATTTCAAGAAGACTATAAAGAAGTCAAAACAAACAAGCAAAAAAAGCCACTAGAAAAACAGAAGACTAAAGTGTTACACAAAGCACTGAAGAAATCACTGTATACAAAAAACACCATGGACAGACAAAACTTTTGGAAGGAGAGGCCTCCAAGCACCAACCGGAGGTGCCAAGTAAACACAAAATAAAAATGTGAGAGTGTGTAGTAAAGATGGAATCCAACGTGCTCACCCTAGTGTTATAATCACCCTACTAAATACTAGGTTATTTTGATTTTAGTTTGGAGTGTGATTTTAGTTTTAAGGGAAATATAGCAGCTATGAGAATACGAAGTATGTTAAGGCTTTTAGGAATAGGTAACTAGGACACTGTATGCCTTGATCACCAAGGAAGTCATTGTGGACCCTGAATCAAAACAATGGGTACTGGTTATGGACCTTGAGTCAAAACAATAGGTAACAGAAGAAACTGGTCGTGGTTATGGAAGGTCAGCCAAAGACGAAATGAGCATGCTCAAGGATAGAGTTCAGTCACAGACACAGTGAGGAAGACTATGGATGACCACCAGTGGACCCCCGCTCAATGTAACTACGCATGCGTTAGGGACACTTGAATATGATAATGACTTCCAGGAAATAACATGAATATGCTAATCATCACCCTCCCCTCTTTGTATTTAAAGCAATAAGCAAAGTTAACCAATTATTTTTATAGAATAAAAATGCAGATAAAAGCCAATCATTACAAAGGTCAAATTAAGAAGTGAGCATTCTATGCAAATTTAAACAATGACTTTGCTAAAAAATTGCATAAATACACTGTGCTTTGTACCTGTGGGTGAACATGTCTTTGGTGGAGCTATCCCCCATGTTTCCCAGTGTTGGGATAAAAGAAGTGCCTGCTTATCTGCTTTGTGTAGGTAAGTTGTTTGCGATTGCGACCTCTAACACTAGTACCTATATTTAAGACACCAACTTAAACTGTTTGAGTATTTCTTCTTGTGTAATAGTCAATGAAGGCAGAGTTATGAAAACACAATCTTTTTCTAGAGACTTGTAAAACATTTCTTACTAATTACAGAGGGAATTAAAAATGTTGTTTAGGATAAACATGTAGGCACAAGCTGTGTCCTGAAGTTTAGTGGATGGGATCCTAATCCAGGTTAAGACAGAAGCACAATAACTTCTGGAAATGCTGAAAAAATATTAGAAACATAGAAAGAACCACTGTTTGCAAAATCTTCAACTTCTCCAAATGTTGGATCCTGACCAGGCCAGGTTTTAAAACAACCATGGATATGAGCATATATAGTTAGGTTGCAGCAACAAAGACACTCAAATTTTCCAAAAAAGTTAATATATTACGTAAAAATGTGTTAAAGGACAAAAGTGGGGAAAAAGAGAAGACGGATACAAAATTACTAGTAAAAGTCTTAACAATATTTGCTAGTTTCTGCAGGTACAGAAATTGAAGTTTATCATCAGTACCATGAAAACAAAAAGAATGAAAAACACTTGCCAGCAGAGGACAACCAGTTCACTGCAAAGTTATAGGCCAAAATAGTATAAAGTCTAGATACTGCTAAAAAGATGCATACTTACTCCAACAGGTAATAGTAACATATAAGAATGTTCTTAAAAAATTTCAAAATCTCTTTCACAAAATTGTTTCAGTGTAGAAAAACGTGTGGAGTGGGGGGAATGAAAAACTCTGAGTTCTCATTCTACGTGCAGTAAGAATTGACACAAAATTAAGCAACAGGTTTCACCCTGAACTTTAGCTTGAATATAGGGAAATTAAATAATAGCTGCCACCCTTACCTTGTCTTTGAACTGGTTATTGGACATGGTTGGAGTATCATATAAGTTGATAGTGAAAAAATAGATTAAATCAAACCATCTATGTTCTTTGTAAACGGGATTTAAAATGTTTGGTTTTACAAGGATGGAAATGACATGATTTTTGTGAAAATAAAAATTAATCAGGGAGACAGAAGAATATGATGAGTTGCAGAACTGCCTGTAAATTAAATCATTAACATGATAAAGACACAGAAGACTACAAACAACTGTCAGAAAGGCATACAGTGTAATACAAACATGGCACAGGTTTTTCCAAGCCAGAGGCTCATCACTACTGACTGCATCATCCCAAACTGAGGCATGATTGACTTGGGCTGAGAGCTCTGTAGAGGGAAGAGAAACAGTGTTCTAACGCTGGCTATGCCCACAGAGGTGGGAGCTGAAAAACCAAACCAACATCACTATTCCCTCTTACATGCCACTATGAAGAAGCTAGGCATAACCCTCAAAGCCACTGCAGGCTATTTGCTTTTGTGTACCTGAAGTCCTCATGACCATGAGGTCCTGGTTCCAGAGTAGAACTTTTATGTACCACAGTATGGCACACAGTGTATTTTAATATGAGTTCTGTTTTACGTCCTTCACATCTAATGCCCACAGCTAGTGCAGTCAGAAGACACAGGTTCTTGCCTATTAGCTGTGCAGAGTCTGTCATGAACACTCTGGCTGACACAGAGCTTTACTACAAAGATTTAGGCTGAAAGACTTTAGAACATTCCCCAGGGATGCCAAAATTAATTGACAAGCCTGGAGTTCAGTGTTACTGAGAATTGCCTTTTACTCTGCAAGTTATTTATACATGCAAGGTGTTCAAAAAAAAAAGGAAAAAAGAAGGTGCACAGGTGTCAATGTGTTTCAATCAGCTTAAGTGTGAAAAATTGACTGCTGATATCCAATGATGCAACTGGCAGATTTCAAACGTGTGGTATGGGGAGGTTAACACTCTCTCCAAATAATTTACTACGTCTATAAACTAGGGTAATAGGAAGTGAGAAGAGGTATTTGCATTATCACAATCATATTTTTCCTCACTTGTGGTGAGCTGACAAACTACTTACCTTTCATATTTAGTATCTGATAACATCTCACTAATGACGATATGAGAAAGTGCAACACAGTGGCTGGATTCCTATGAGAGACTTAAAAATCAGGGTTTTGAGAGGATCTGTACTCAAAAAAAAAAAAAATTAAAAAAAAAATTTGCAGATAATAACCAATTTAGCCAATTACCTGGATGGAAAAATGCCAGCCTGTAAGGCCTTGTAACCAGGCATTGCAAGTGCCACTGGTACTGCTACCATCATGCTCCTCAAAAGAGCATTATTTAGAGAGCTCATATCTCAGCTACTCTGCTAGAGCACCAGAGCACACACATACACACACCCACCAGTAGAGTCTCTCCCATCTTCGCAGCAGGAGGAAGAAGAGTGATCATCTTCCTGGGCACAGCTCTCTTCCTTGTGCAACCAAACCACTAAAAAAATAGGCTAATAATAAAAATATTGGAAATGCAGTATCTGGGAATAGGACAATATTTCCTCTGTTTTTAAAGGCACACATTCAAATCTATACTGTTATGACTTCATTACCCAAGATAACTAGCTGAAATAATATCACTGCATTATATAGTAGGGATTATATACCTACACAGCAAATTAACAGAGAACAAGTCCTTATTAATACCAGTCATGTAAAGGCAATTTATCAGATATTAAATGCCTAAATATCTCTGAATACCTGCTTACATAAATCACCAATTGACGTGTAAACAGTATTTAATGATTTAGGCCTTGGTCAGTTTTGAAATAGATAACTAGGATATAGCTTTGCTTAGACACATGAAAATATTACCATATTACCTTATTTGTTTTTAATCTCACATGAAGCATAAACCAAAAAAAATCCATACACAAAACTGGAGACCCTTTAAAATAGATTCATTTATATGCATTGTGTTGTTTTAATGGAATTCATGAACTTGGAGGTTCATATAGCTGACAGAAATTTATTCCCTCTCTTTTTAAATTCGTACCTCTTCAGAACTATGAAGAATGTATTTGAAACGAGAATTACTGGTTTCAAGATTAGTATTCACTGTGGTCTGCAGATGAACAAAAGATGTATGAACATTCAAAGACAGCAGATAGGATTCTTCTGCTTATACACGCATCCTCTAAACGTGAACAACCCTAGCTCAGTAATTTTCTAGTTTTTATTTCAGTCAGCAGAGCAGCTGTGACTTCATTGCTTCAGTTTAATTTTAATTGAATGTGCAGTTTGGAATATGTTAAAATGATCCACATGACATTTTTTAAAACATCTTGTACATGAGACTGCTGAAAATCCATCAGACTTTAAAGTAAGAAGAGGATAGTGTACTGTGTAAACAGATGGCATTACTGATCATAGTCCTCCTCTTATCTGTACCTTAGTCCCAAACTTCATTTATGAAGATGCACGGGTCTGTGTTAAAAACAGTAGTGCAGTGGGTAATATGTCACTTATATTTTTTTGTTGTGAAAAATAAGACTTCGAAATTTAACTGTTCAAGACATTTCTATTGCTAAGAGTTTTCCTTGGAGAATGAGAAGTTCATTTATGAAAAAATGTTCATAACAGAAATAAAATCCCATACATTTATTTAATAAACCATAAGCATCCTTCCGGTAAAAAAAAAGAAAACTTTCAAAAAAAAATTTTAATTTTTTATTATAAAACAATTTAAGTATTACAGTTTGCTTCTTTTCTTTTGAGATAAGATTTGAATGACATCCTGTATTTAATATAATTAATTTTTTAACCATAATATCTACCAGGGCATTAAAATATTATCACACTTCACTCCATGTACACAAATCCCTGCAATATGATTATGCTATGTATCTGTTGCAACAAATTTGTTGCACAAATCAACAAGACAATTTTTATTCTTTTGCAATTTGGCCAATTTTGCTTAGAAACCAAAGATCTGTAAGTTTAAGCCTATGCTAAAGGATTCCCCAAAGCCCTAGAAGAGTATTTTCTAACGTTATTTTGTCATTTACATTTTATTGTCTCAACTGTGAAACTTCCAGATGGAAGTTATGTACTGCTCTTGTATTAACAGTGACACCTTTTAATGTGTCTATTTCCTGCTAAAGGGAAATCTGTGGAATGTAGGAATTTTCTATTGTTTTTTATTTGTTTTTTACCGTGTAAGATACCATTTTCAACAGCAAAGTAGGAAACCTAAATTAAATACATTAAAACACACACAAAAAAGTCCTTCCTAAACATAAATTTAAAATGCTTACAGGAACACGATTTCCTCTGCTTATGCATACACAAAGACAATCTCATCCCTGCCCAGAAGTCAAATATTTACGCTGGGCTGCAAAGTATCGTAGATTATCATCCCTGATGTTTCATTCAGACAAACTCAATTGCATGAACCTCAAGCTTTAGCTGAATAGATTCATAAGTCCCTCCAACACGGATGTGCCTCACCATTCCAACGCGCAGTGATGCTGAGTCACCAAAGCCTGAGCACACAGGTGGGCACGCTGCTGATTGCTTTCCATAAATTTGCAAGGATGTGGGACATTGTCAGGCTTAAAAAAAATGTTTTGTGTATGCTGGGTAAGATTTTTAACTAAATGACTAAATGTTTAAGATATCTGAAAACATGTACCACGTGATGGTCAGCCCCTTATGCTTCACAGGTTTACCCACATCATCCTCAGCCCATGAGTGGAATAATGCTTTTGTTACAGAACACAAGTTGTTAACACCACTTCTGTTTTTTTTTTCAAGCAGAAGGGTCATAGACCTTTTCTATTGACTAGAACTCTTCTTTCCTTTTAAATAAGGTACAATATTAAGTTAGCTTATACAAACACAGCATGATTAAATTCCCAATGAAGTATGCCTACGTATATGTATTTTTATCTATTTTCTTTCACTCTGGTTTTCTATTTTGATGACTATATATTTCTTTCACGATGCACAATCCAATTTCTGAAGCACATTAAATAATAACTTATTGTTTACTCTAAATTACTAAAAATGACACTATAATTATCTTGTTCTGATGCTTTTTATGCTATGAGTTTTTATTATTCTGATCATATCACCTTATTTCATTTTTTAAGCTAATATTTACACTGCACTCCATCTAAAAACTCTTTCACACAGAGACAACTAATAAAGAGTAATTGGTTATGGAATATTACATCCCTTGAAATTTATAATCCTACTTGGTAAGACAAAATTATTCTAACACCTTAAAATAGAATCTATTGCTATTTATTGGAAGACACTGACTTGGGCAGAAGTCCATTGCATTGAAAAATATAAAATTAAATTTATTATTTAAATGCATCCCAGAAATTTATTATTTTAAATGTGATTCAGAATAAATAAATAAATAAACAAATAAATAAGCCAAACTAGAAAACCGTTTCAGAAAACCAGTATTACATTCAAATTAGCACAAATAACTATCCAAACACAGCCTTATGACGTTTTTCTTGTCATCCACAAATCTTCCTCTACAATTTTATCAGGATTTTTCTCTCCCTTCTCTTTCATCTAAAGTTAACATGACTTATTTAGGAAAAAACTTGAAATGCACCTTTATCTCTCTCCCGCTAATTTATGGGTTCAACAGCTGTCATTTTGCTTCCAGTGAAAATAACTGCATATAAGAAAGCAAGAAAAGGGATCTTTAGTCAAATAATGCGTGTAAATAGTCTTACTAATACATGATCAGTAGGCTAACAAAGAACTACAGTAGGATTGATGCGGGCATTTTGATGAAACACATTTTTCTTATTCTCTGTTCCTTTACACTATCCTCTCCTCATGAGCTTCTTTACTTAGTTACCACAAATCTTAACTGAAAAGAGAAAAATCTCTGAGTACATTTTTGCCAACTCAACCATATTACTCTTCCCATTCTCATTTCTGGAGTAATAACCTTGTTAATATTTGTCTACTGCAGTGCAACTTCCATTTATAATCAGGCGTCCAACAACAAGCATGAAGTAGCCCAAGCATGTGGACAACAAATGCATGTAGGAGACTAGTGATAAATTTGATCATTCATATTCTCGGGTTTTTCTATTATGGCCACGGGTACAAATAACTACTTAATGAGATCCCAAAATGGTAGTTTAACATGTGGTAAAACAGATGATATAGGTCATTAAAAAAACCCAAACAAACCCAGGGCATTTGCTGCATAACCTTTTCTGGTGCATGCAGGACAATTGGTATTACAAATGTTTGCTTTTGTCAATTGCATTCCTAATTTCAACAGATCTCTTCCAAACACCCAAGCTGATTTTGAATAAGACAGAAACATAGAATAGTTTCCCCTGTGTTATCCTTACAAAATTAAAAAGGTCTAAATCTATATTTTGGAGAGTTTAAAGTAAGAGTATTGTACAGATGGTATAACTTTTAGAAGGGTTTCTCTCAGCCATGAAATGAGATCTTTCCAGACAGAATGATTCTTCACTGCCTAGAAGCAGTTCGGTCAAGGCCAGAAAAATATCTGTCTCTTGTTTCATGGGAAATTGTGAGGACCTTAAAGACCAGTGTTGAGAAAACCCCTGTGTTTTTATGAAGAAGATTGCTAAATGCATTGGGGAACAGGAGGGGGAGCAAATCAAGTGTTTGGCCTTTAACAATTCAGATAAAGTCTCAGATGGAAATGGTGTGTAAATTCTGAAGCAGGGTTACAAAGATTATGCTAACTCAGATTAACAAAGGGGTTTTTTTTTAGTACTGGGGGAGCTTCAGGCTCAGCCAAGCATACCTCAAAGCTCTCTTATCCGCCTCAGTGAACCCAAGTCACCCAAAACCACAATGAACCACTCCCAGTTACGGAAATCATCAAAATTATGGGGAAATGTCTGCTATGATTCAACCTCAGTCTACATGCTGGCAGCACGGACTAGCTGACAAAGCATGGCAGCCACCTAACCTTCATCTGCGGTATCATCTCTAGCAGTGTCACTGATCGTAGAAGCAAGCCCACACAAAAATCACCTAAAGGAGCATAGTGTAAATCAGCTTGAGTTTTCAGCATGAAGAATTAAAAAACACAGCAGAGAGGGAATTTATTCATTCATTATAGAAGTGAAATAAAATCTGTAAGGAAACCGCCGTGCTACGATGAACACATGTTCCTAGGCGATATTGATTGTAATGGATCAGCTCCTGTCACAGATACAATGAAAACAGGAACGAGCAAGAGAGATTAGAAGAACAAAACACTCATGCTTTATTATGATACAGTGATATTACAAAACTGTGATAATCTAAACACTAAAGAGCCCAAGATGACAGCATCTAGTTGGTTCACAAAGGGGAAAACAAACAGCAAAGAAAGCACAGTTTTGCCTACCTGGTGGGACATGGCTAACTAATATACCAGAGGCGATACAGGTGAGGTAGTTGGGACCCTCTCCTGAGCTCAGTTAGTTCAAGAGTTCAACCTCTAGAATGCTTTTACTTCCCAGCTGCCCTGCACCTTTCAATGCAGGACAGACTTATATAAGGCAATGTGCCATTTTCATCAAAATAAAAGCTTTTTGGTCAAAAGTAACAACAAATGGCTGGTACCTGTATAGTGCTAAGAACAAAACAATTCATCATAATTCAGAGTTTTCTACAAACCTGATCTTTTTGAGAAAAAAAAAAACCCACAACATGCTGCAAGTAGTCACCTGTACTTTTTCATTTTTATGCTTATTTTAGTAAGTCTGCCCATATGGCTTCAGTGTAGGAAAAGCTGCAGCGCATGCACACATCTAGGCAGATAAAACATCATATACTTGCTTTGCTGTTTATTTTGATTCATGTTAATTAAACATCTTCAACAGGATGCAATGAAAATTACTGAGCTCCGAGCTATAACCATTGCTTTTCTGAAGCAGGGCAATAGCAAACTCTGTCAATGCTTTCCCCAAAACTTGCATATTAAAAATACGCAGAGAAATGCTTGCAAGGAAGAAAGAGCAACAGGGGACAGAAGAGGCAAACACAAACAGGCACATAAATATGCAGTTTTTAACATGCAGTCTAGATTCCTATTTTCATTTTAAAGTGCCCTTACACTTGAGTGAGCACAGAGAATAAGAGCAACGTGGCAGATGTAGCGGTATCAGTAACAAAAGTAATAACAGACAGATCTTGCTGCCTCTGACTGACAGTTCACTTACCTGGCTTCTCTTTTTTTCCTTTCTCCAGTAACCACAAAATGTATTACATGTTTTGTATCGCATATTTTGCTTGAGCGTAAGTGCACACAGGCAAGAAACAATTTCTCTGATGATATTACATGGAACAGGCTAAATGCTAGGCTTTTGTGAGTGGCCTGAAACTTAATTTGTGCAGCTTGTGAACCGTGCAGTGCTACATGGCACAAGCAGTTATGCTCAAGTCCTGACTTATTCCATCTCAATCCCCTGGCTGTGGTTATGTGGCTACGTGTCTCATCTCAGTGTTAGGTATTCCCAAAGTAGATCATACCAATAGCAGCTGTTGATGAGTTAACATCCCAGCTTCACGACTCCACCTAAAAGAATGGGCAAGACTCCTGTTTCAGGTCATGTCATGCATTTACATCTTTTGCTTTGATTCTGATTTTGAGTAAATTTAAAAAAAAAAAAACCCACCAAAAAAAAACAAAAAACCCACAAAACCAAAAAAATACCTGGGAGAAAAAAAAGTCAACGTCCTATCCAGTATTTTGCCATAATCATGTCATGAACACTTCTATAAAGTTTTCACAATATACAAATATTCTACCTTTCGTCATTGGCAGCAGAAGTCATAATATCTATGATATAATATAGATAAGTGTGTGTGCGCATGCAGATGTGTGTGCATTTTGAAATAGAAATACTCCATTGAAAAATGCTTTGTCTTTTCTAAATTTTAAGTTCACTGCTCCTGTGAGAGATACAAAATAATTATCTCCATGAAAAGACAATTATCTACTAATGTTTAATTTCTATGCCTCCTAAACTTGTTGGATCATAATCTCAAATAACTACTGACATTTTTTAAAACAGTATTCATGATACTGCTGTACTGTTAGATCTTTGTCCCTGTACATGTTTGCATCTTTTACCATCCAAGTATGCAGTTTATAACACACAAGAGCAGAATCGATTATTCCTTTTGTATAGTTGGTATTTTGGAGAGGTATCCAGAAAGTTCAACTTCCATAAATAACATCACCAGAGAGTACTCCATGAACTATTGTGGTCCCTTATAGTTATTTCTACAGATTTCAGACCTGGGCTGAGAATTGAGATTGACACAAACTAAGGGAAAGACATACACATTTATCCATCTCATAAAGGAGTTATTATTTGTTGCCTCTGGATTATTGCCCTCTTTTTCTGTTCTTTAGTTGTTGAATTGCTGCTCCTCAAGCAAAAGACTAGTGTATTTTGCTCCAACCATGAGAGTGGTGATATTGACTCCACTTTATCTCTCTTACCTCCATACTCTTCCAGTCCATTACTTCCCAAGGTACATCGCAATAATTTCTGTTACAAGTTTACATTTCAGTGGCATTTTACTGCCCCATAAATAGTTCATTTATGACCGAAGACCCAACCATTGATCAACCAGAAATGTTGACAATAATTATAATAGTAGCAAGTACGAAGTCTTCCTGAAAACAGATGAAGCTCAGCTGTACCAAGTTACAGCCAGAGTTACAGCCATTGAAGCAAGTAAGAATTTTACTTATCCTAACAAAGCAAGAAGAGGATAATATTAATGAACATGTATTAGAATTTTCAATTCTATTCCCTAGAAAGATGACTGGGTAATGCAGCATTATGACATTCTCATACACAATTTAATTATGACATAGACAAGTTGAAATTATGAAACTATGAATTTTCATCTGCAGAAAAAGTTAGAAAGGCTGGGATCAATGGAGAAAGTCTTAAATTTAACAGTTATCTGATTAGGACTGTTTAATGAAAAAAGATTTTTTAAAAATACAAATGATAACAATCAAACCATATATTGACAAGAGACATGCCAGCTGATTACCAAATACTAAGTAAGCACACATTAAATTACTGATTCTGCTGTTTTTATTTTAAGTATAGTCCAAACCTTCAGGCTACAGCTCCTAACTTATTCTTTTCATCTTCTGCCTGGTGACCGAAAAATTCTTAGGGTGATGCCATATTGACAAAATTTAATGCAATCTACATACATAAATATCTATAGTAAATTACAGACCTGACAAAATGTCAGAAAATGTCAGAAAATTTGAACTGTTAGTTTCAACTTTATAAGGGTCCTCTGATAAATTTTGAAAGTTACAGATCAGCATCATTCCTGGTAAGAAAGTCCTGTAGCTAATTATTAGCAGCTGAGAGGAGAATAACTTCAAGGTAATTTTGATGCCCAAGTCACATAAATACTGTGCAATTGTTACAGTCTAGAGGAAATTGGATTTTCTGCTTCACGGGAAACACTGATACTTCATATTGGTTTCCATCAGTTATTGGAATAAATGGATAGATATGTATGTTAATATATAGATAATTATGTATTTATATATTATAAATCTATAATTCTGAATAACAGTAAAGTTTGAGAAATATCTGATTTTAAAATGGTGATGCATTAAGGCTTTCATTTTAGACTACACATTTTACATATTACAAAATATTTTATTTTACTTTGTTATATTTTTATCCTCTATTTCAACTATATTGCCTCCTGGGAGGTCTCAATCTATTTTAAATAAAGTACATTTGACACCCTGGATAGACTACATTTGGTTATGTTCTTCCTTTTTGTAGCTAACATCCAAACCTGCCTTAAGGTAGTCACCTTCTTTAACACCTCCAATATCTTTTTGAGACATTTATTCCAGATCTTCAGTGACAGAATTTCCACTTTAAATGTATCCAAAGTAGTTATTGCTCTTATCTTATGTTGTTATTCTCCCTTCCTTAGTTAAAGAGAAGTATCATATATATTGGTCATGCTTTACTTAGGATAAATAAGGCATGCTTGCTGCCTCGCCTTGTAAAACAACTTCTTCAATTTTTCTGATTTCCTCTCTTTCTCCTTATTCCTGCATAAGGTCATCACTTGTGTGCATGTTTGCTTGAAAAACTATGTCCAGTATCTCAAATAAATTCTTATGAGGGTTTCACTCCAACAGATTCCTAATGCGTCCCACCATCATATTTTGTATTTCCCTAAGGAAAATATTGCTTTTTTAGTCAAAATAATGCAATTTCTATCAGATGGTGGCTGCAGAAAATAGTTGTTCAGCTGTAGTAATTTAAGAGACATGTAACTCCTCTAAGGTCCTGCCTAGGAAACAGAAAAGGTTCTGCTGAGATTTTCTTAAAATATAAGCATCCATTTCAGTGCTTGTTATGATTAAGCACACTCTGCCAACAGAGACATCAGCTATTCTACAAATGTCTAAAGTATAATCATGATGCTAACATCAATCTATATACAACATTATTTGTTCTGGGGGGAAGAAATTGCTTCAGCTATGTGGAGGTGCAATCTGTCATGGAGCTCATCCAGGAGCTACAGAAAGTAACACCTTGCTCTGAACAGCTCATTAAAATTCATTCCTCTTGCAGAAATTGGAAGATGAAAGCTGACATTAGGGTCCATTTAGGGCAGCCTCTGGAATCCTGAATAGTAAAGTCCAGAACATCCATTCATCCTCTCAACCTCTGCTTGAGGAGTAGATCAAGAGAGGAATCAGAGAAAAGGTATCCTCTGTAAGTCTGCTTCAGACTCCTCAGAGCAAACTGTTCATGCTCCCAGTGCTATTACACAGTCCAAGTGCAGAAAAGGTGGCTAAAAGTAAGTGAAGATAAATTTCAGTTCCCACCCCTTCATTCCCAGGAAGAAATAGTAGATACAGATGGGAGAAATGAAAGAGAGAAACTTGTACTAAGTGGGCCAGCTACAATTTATGCTTCTGTTTTGTTTGGTTTGTTTCTTTTTCTCTCTTATTTTCAGTTGTAACTTTTCCCAAAAAAGTGTGTTTCAGGAATCACAAAACTTCAGAGCAAATCTTGCTTTCATACGCAGTTTGAGACTAGACAAGAATTTGTCAAGTCATCCTAAACCCATTATTCCAGGACTAGCTTCATGCAACTGCCAGAAAAAGGTAGAGACAGGGTTATTCAACAGATCAAATGTTTGAACACTCACATAGAAGTGGAAAATCAGGGCTAATCTCTCCACTGCTTGAGGACAGCTGATGTTACTTCTTTCAGAAGACCATTTTAAGCACATTATCAGAGAAGATAAGAAAAGTGAAGGGGTGGCTAGACATCTCAATTGCTCATTGTCACTGCTTCACTTAGTAAAGATAATTAAAATATTCACACCAGGAGGGATATCTTCCCATAGGAGAGCACTTAATGTCCTGACCAGCAGGCTAGAAAGTCATCCTAGGATACCTTCAGGTTATGTAAGTGATTTATAAAAAATTAATTGCTCCATTAAAACTAAAGACATACCTCTAAGTTCTCTTAAGAGAAAGAGGACACTAAGTTCAAGCTATTCTTTTTCTGATCAGTAGAAAGAATTTCACAAAAGGGCTTGTACCAAAAATAAACATTTTTTTTTGTACCGCACTGTCCTGTTCTCAAAAGCAATCCATGTTTCCATGTCACTTTTTCCATACCTAAGATTGTAAAATATTTCAAATTTAGTCAGTACAAAACTCTGCTTAAGTGTTTTGCAGTCCAGTGACCAGCCTGAAAAGCATGCAGCCCTTCTCTTCACCTTCCCTTCATCCTCTTTGCATTCCATTCTTCACTCTCACTCTCAAGACATGTTAATAGAAAGCAAAGAAAATGAGAGGAAAAAAAATATCAGAAGATTACTGGAAAAAGAAAACCTGTGAACAGAGAGAAAAGCAGAGAAAAAGTGGGAAGAGTGGGGAGGAGAAGTGTCATTGAGAGCAGTGCTTGATGAGCAGGTTAGTGAGAAAGGGTTATGGGAAGCTGAATGAGGGATGGAAATTAAGAGAACAGCAGAACAGGTCACTGGATGGTAGCAAGAGGGCAGACAAACTTAGTTCAAACACAGCTAACTACCCCAGGCATAGTTAACATCAAAAAAAAGCTAAGAACATTCCAAATAATTATCTTTTTAAATTCTAAGCAGATGGAATTTTAAATACGGAAGTTCATATGTACAGTTAAAAGATTATACATTATTGGCACATGATACCAATGACATTGCTTAACACCATACGTCCTTGTTAGGCACACAACCTGAATACTTTCAGAACTGAAAGCTTTGCAGAGCAAGTGCTGTATCTGTTCACCCAGTGCTGCTCAGATGGCGTTGTAGGTGCTGCTGGCTGGGACAGATAGCATCACAGCCACCTTGCAGAGGTGATGATTTTCTGATGATATTTCCCTTTCTCTTAGAAAACTAATATATTGACTACCATTGAGAAAAGGAGCAAGAAATTGATCTCTACAGCAGTAGGTGGCTTAACTGGCAGACACTAGTGGTGTCTCCTTTGATCATTTTGAAGAATCCTGCTGACAGGATCCCAAAGCTGGTTCCCATGGCAACCACAGATGATGCATGACTGCATTATGTTTGATTCTCCAAACATCATTTCAGCTCCTCCCTGAGATTTAGTTCTTGTTTGTTTGTCAAGCTTATGTTTCTGAAATGCATGTTCCAGTGAAAGACTCTGAAAATTAATCCTCCACCTATTTCTGAGTAAAACATGTCCTTTCACTCATAGAGATTTACACTTTCAATCAAGCAAATGAGATTGGGCCCCTCTCCAGATTTCACTGCCAGGACAAGTAAAGTTCTTCCCAGGAGGGATAAAAGAGAATTTGTCACAAAGCAAAAGTTAGTCACCACAGCCCATCAGGTGGAGGTGACCAACTGGGGAAGGAAAGACAGATTAATATTGATCTTGTGGAAAGTAGAAAATGGAATATAGACAATGTGTCTTTCAATCTAGGTTAAAGAACCGTGTAGAAAAACTGCTCAGGGTATGCTTTAGGCCACGAAATATGGGACCTAATTATCAATTAAGAGGCCATGGTGATAAAATGAGAATATGAATATTAATGAAAATCAGACAGTCCTTCAGGATACAAAGTAAAAATATGGTCCTGAAGGAGGACTATTTTACAGAAGCAAATAAGTTTTAATGCAGCGATTGTTGCATTCATAAACGTCCAACAGAGGGCTCTATTAAAATGGGGTATGAAGTATACTCCTCCATTAATAACACAGGTGCAAATGTTACAAGGCAAATGTAGAGGCTGGGGAATATTGTTAGCAGTGACCCATGCTGACTTCAAGGAGAAAGAAAGTCAGAACTCATGAATTCAAGTGGTATTCACACCTAGATGCTTTGACATGGCATTTTACAGGGTGCAGAAAGGAAATACATTTAGGGAAGCAGTTTTATTGACATGTGTTTCCTTTGTGAGGGGTTTTTGTTGCTTTTCCTTCTCTCCCCACTACAAGCACCTGAATTAGATTATTCTAGGCCTGATGTATCCCACTAGACTGATAGCTTGCTTTGCCATATGGGGACACTTTTTGGCTCATGGTCAGGACAGTATGCACCACAATGCCAAGTGGGTTTCCAGAAGGGAGGGATACAGCCTGCAATTGGGTTTCTGATTATTCTTCTACAGGTGCAGGACTTGAACTTCATGGCAAATGAGTCAACCCATTTAACCAGCCTCTCAAGGGAGTTCTGGAGGGCTGCGTGATCACCTGGTAGGTCTGTATAGCATTACTCACAATTTGTGGATAACTGCAAACTTACTGAGGGTGGTCTCTGTCCCATCATTCAGCTCATCATTGAGGATATTAAGCAATATTAGAACCAGTTTTGACCACTGGAGGACACTGCTAAGGACAGGCTTACAGCTGGGCTTTGTGCAAATAATCACAACCCTTTCATTCAAGCAGTCCAGCCAGCTTTCACTTCCACTTCACCACCCGTTTAACTTAGTCTATACTCTACCAGTTTATCAAGTATGATATCACAGGCAATAGTCCTGAAACCATTGCTGAATTCAAGATACTCAATGTCCAAGTTTCTCTCCTCATCCACCAAGGAAGTCATTGTAGAAGTTTATTGGGCTGTTCAGCCATAATTTCCCCTATGTAAATAATCAATGCTGACTACTACCTTCTTGTCCTTCATTATCTCTGAAAATGGTGTACAGAATAATCTTCTCCATCACCCTCCCAGAGATCAAGGTGAGGCTGGCCAACCTATACTACCTCAGATCCTCCTCTTGAACTGTTCTGAAAAGAGAAGCAGCATTTAGCTCCTTCCAGTCCTCAGGAACCTTCCCTAACCACTGCATCCATTTCAAGATAATCCAGGATGGTTTCACAATGGCATTGGACAGTTCCCTCAGCATTTGGTGGATACATCCTGTCAGTCGCCAGGGATGTATGTACATCAGTATGCTTAATATCATCCTTCTGTATCAAGAGCAACTTTCCCAAGGGTCTTGTACATAGAATTCTTGAGGGCTAACCTGCAAAAAAAGACCAACCTTAAGATGTCATTAAGTGCCTTTGCCATTTTCCAAGTGCTCTGTCACCAGCTCCCCTGCCCCATTCAGCAGTGTGTCCTTATTTTCTTTAGCCTTCCTTTTGTTTGCTGATATACCTGTATGGAAGCTCTTCTTGTTAACCTTCATCTCCCTTGCAAGACTGAACTTCAGATGATTTTTTGCTTTTCTAGCCCTGTTCCTCCACACCAACACAGTGTCTCCATACTTTTGTGTCACCTGAAACCAATTCTGGCTCTTGTATGCTTTATTTATATATTGAGTTTTGTTAGGATCTATTTGTTTATTCTTGAAGGCCTCCTCATACCTTTGCCGGGCTTTCAGGACACTCTTGAGAGTGGAGTATGTGGCCATGGAAAATCAACCAGCTTTCTTAATGCCCTTCTCTTCAGGACCAAATCTCATGGTATCCACCTAAGCACATCCTGAACAGGCCCAAGTCTGTTCTCTTGAAGGCCAAGGTTTTAATCCTGCTTTTTGCTTTGTTTCATCCTTACAGGATCCTGACCTTCATCACTTCATATTCACTGCAGCCAAGGCTGCTGCCCCTAACCACCACATTGCTAAACAAATTCCAGCAGAGTACTTCCCATGTCTTTACTCCTAGATCACTTCTATTGATCAACTTCACTTCTGTTGATTGCTCCTTGATCAACTTCTATTAGGAAGTTGTCATCCATGCAGTCAGAAGTCTCCTGGATTGCTTCTGCCCAGCTATCTTGTCCTTCCAGCAGACAAGCAGGAAGTTAGTCTCCCTCACTGGAATCTGGGTTATCACACCGTCATTGCATTCTCAGCCTCTAGATGGTGGTTCTATGAAAGAGTATCAGTACCTTGCTCCATGAGACCCCACCATTAGCAAGGTCAAACTTTTTAAGAAAATAGATTTATCAGAAATTCCCGTTGCTTTGTTCAGAGGCTAAAATCCATCTAAGTTCAGGTATTTCCCTGATGCAATAAAATATAATCCTGTGGTTTAGATACTTCATTAGTCAATGGTTTTATCCTCA
The DNA here is from genome assembly GCF_964237585.1 of Gallinula chloropus. Taxonomy (NCBI): domain Eukaryota; kingdom Metazoa; phylum Chordata; class Aves; order Gruiformes; family Rallidae; genus Gallinula; species Gallinula chloropus. The sequence continues at coordinate 109,985,574 of NC_140085.1, read as the reverse complement.
TCTGTGTGTTTAATAAGTATAGAAGGTCTTTTCTTCCATGAATTTCCCTAATTGCTTTTAAACCAATTTATACTTTGGCATCCACAGCATCCTTTGGCACAGAATTCCTCAGCTTAATTAAGCATGGTTTGAAGCAGCACTTCCTTTTGTTCCTTTTAAAACCTCTCGTAATTTCATTTGATACTTTCCACTTCTTGCTTTATAATAAATCATGAATAATCTTTCTCCATAATTTCTCTCATGATTTTGAATATAGTTATTTAAATATGCCCCCTCAGATCTTTACCCAAACTAATTGCTACTACTTCTATGTATCTTTATTCGCTATTCACAGTCTCTATTATAGCTCTTCCATACCTCTGGTAATCTTCCTATCCCTTTTCTTTTACAAATCATTATATTAACTTTGAGATGTGGGGATTGGAACATAGCATCCAAAATTTAAGAGGATCACAAAGATATATGCATTAATTTATAGCAGTGCTCCTTGTTTTTCCCTTTCATCCATTGCAGAAAATTCTTTATGCTTTTTGACAGCCTCTGAGCACTGCATTCATATTTTAATGGCACTGAGACCTCTTTCCTTGAGTGATGAAGGTTAATACAGAGTTTCTCAACGATGTAGCAACTAGGGTTACCTATCTGCCCTTAATTTCACCTGCCTGGAATTTCACCTGTCATTTTTTACTCATTAAGATATCAGGATAGTCAAATCATTCTGGAGCTCCTCAAAGTTGGAGTTTGGTTTTATTGTACTATATAATTTTGTATGATCTAAGTTTTTTCACTTAAGAGTTCATCACTGTTCCAAATAATTTATGAATATGTTGAAGAGGACTTATACATTCCCTAGATACTGTGTGCTCATGTATTGTCTTTCAGACCTTATAATTACTATTTTTTATCACTGGTGCCATCACTGCTTTTTAGACAAAGTCCCTCTTTTCTATATGGTTTCCATTTTTTTTCTAAAAAAATTCAAGTAGCTTCTTTTTTCCTATATCACTTGTTTTCAGAAACTACACTCAGGAGTCTTAGCTCTTTCTTAACAGCTTATCTGTGTTCAGAAACTCTCTCCTGCCTCTTCTCATCTGACTGATTCAGAGGGTCATGACAGCAACATCTTACTCAAGAAGAAGTCACCATGTGGTCCTCAGTAACACTTGAGGATATACATAGAAACACCTAATAATCAGATCTACTCACTGCTGTAGCCTGATTATCAGTTAAACTCTTATTCTGTCACAGGGTATCCTCATTAGGAAACCCACAAATCTGTTGTCTGTTACAAACATTCACTACACAATCCTGCTTAGCTCAGCACTCTCTGCCTCAAATAATCTTCCTCTGTTGCTACTAGCTTAGAGGTAAAAGCGTACTACAAAGAAATCCTGTATGTTGAAACATATCCCCTTGTTTTCCTGAAGTTCTGTAGATAAACCACACTGGCACAAGTTTTAGTAAGCATTTTCTGAAGACCACTTCATGTACCAGATGTCATTAGCTCTCAGGGTAGGCAAGCAGGCCCTTGTTATGCTCCACAGGGAAAGCTTTGAACTGTCCTTCCCCCCCATCCCCTAGACACACATACTTTTTTTCCAACCTCTATGTAGACTTCCTTCAACATTTCAATTTGGACAGAGATGAAGAAAACATTGACTGAAAACAGAAGATTATTAGTTAATTGTTTATTCTTTTAAACCACCAAGTTCCCTTTTTCCCCTGACTGCCCCATTTCAAATGTTAGTATACCTGACCTCCACAAGTTCTTCTTCCCAACCTTGGCTCAACCTTGGCTTACTCAGTTTTATAGCTTTATGCGTGCTGGGGTTATAGTCCATCAGCTTTCTAATTAGAATGCTTCACAATCAATTTTGGTAAGACTAGTGGCTGCAACTCTGAAGCAGAATCAATCTTTTGTTCATGCATTTTAAAGCATAGAAACATAGTTCTATCAAAGTAAACATTATTGACTAATTTCTGAGCCATATTTTAATATGAATAATAACTTCTTCCAGTTACAAGACCTTTTGCACCTCAGAAGGAGCAAGATCCCGAGGTTCAATATTTTGCTGTAATTCTCAGGCAACTGGAATTTAAACGGTTTACTCTCAGAGTACTTTGCCATTTTTACATCCGAAAGTCTAATCATCACTTCCTAAAATATCTCAGGTTGCCATCTCACTTATAACTCACAAGCATGATCTAATCAAAACCAGACTGCACAATGTGCCCATAAACATTCCTTAGGCTTACTCAAAGTCACTTTTAAATCACAGTTCTGTGGAAATTGCTTCTGTCCTGAAGGCCTCCAAGAGTCTTTCTAAGCAATGCCCTTACGTAGAGTATACAGTAACTCTTTTCAACGTACCTATTGTCACATATTCAAAATGTTATTATAAAAAATGCAAAGAGAATATTTTGCTTTTCTTTTTCTGATTACACAAAATATGGAACACTGTTAATGAGCAGGCTTGAGAACATTCAATATATCAGATTCATGTCACAGTGAAACAAGTGATAACAAAGCAAAATTTTGCTGAAAAGGTGTGACATAAAATTATGACAATGAAGTAGCTAGTATTTATTTTTTCATATAAGGAAAAATAGCTTACTTAAGCAAAGGGAGGCTGGTCTACCATACTGACCAAGAAAAACCTTAGAATGCAGGCTGAGCCTTCACCCAATAGTTCATTGACTTGTCCCAAAGTAAGTTCATTTTTGTTTTGAAGGGAGTATCTTTTTCCCTTAATTCCAAGTGTCACCCTCCATTTCAGCCTGTGCTGACAATGTCCTTGATTTTGTCGTTTTTAATGCATGTTAAAACACAAAAATCTACACCAAGTAAACACATATTCTTATCACTTGTGGACAGGGATTTAAAATTAAATGTATGCTTTAAAACACACTTGGCAATGATTTGTCCTTAATACACAACAGTGGGGATGATGAGGTGCAAATCCATGCATGTTACTAGAGTGAGAAAACAACTTCTAACTGCATGCAGAAGCATCATATTAAATTTATTACACTTTAGTACTGAAAAAAACTTAAAGATTATCAAAACAAAATTTCATCTTATTAACCAGTATCTCAATCTCATCCCAAACACCAGCTGCACCATGAACCATCACAGCAGCATCATATTCCTAGAAAACGTGTCAGAAAGACAAAAAATGAATGAGTATCTTTGCTGCTATGTGTTGTTGCTACTGCTGACCCATTCTGTTAGGGAAGAAATCAAAGCACACAGAAGAAAGCTCATTAATTCTTACTCCAAATCTCTTTCAATATAAATCATCCTATTTCATACATTGTATAACCTTTGTCCTATAATGGCTTACATAGTTAACACCAAGAGCACATCAATATGGAGAAGTCATATTGCTATGGTAGAAGTCATCAAATGAATTTCAAATAACTCTAACAGAAGATTTGTATTTTTCCATTCCTAGTGGCTTGTCAATTTGCATTTTTATTTTCCTCTGTCATTTTTTTCTCCCCTACTGACTTTTTAAATCAACATTTTGTTTCCCTTTGTCTTGAATTTGTTCCAGACTAAATATGGTAACACACTTGATCTGTACCATGCATACTATATAGGGTTCATAATTATTGACATTTCAAGAGTTTTCAAAGTTGCAGTCAAGCAAAGATACCTGCTTTGACATCATTTCTGTTTCTCAGCAACAGCACACAGACTGCCACGTTCAATACCCATGGTACACCTATTTCAAACTAAAGGCAGAAGATTTTAAAAAGTAATTTCATGTATATATATTGAAAAAAAGCAGGAAAGTTAAGGAGAGTTCTGTGGAGCAGGCTTCATGTTGCTAATGGTTCCTTCATTCCGTCATAAATAAAAAGTTCTTTGAAGTAAATCATATTTACAGAACTGAGAAAGTATAATATTGTCAAAAATTGCCAAAGACTGTTCTAGAATCCATCAAATGGCAGATGCAAATAGAGAACAGCAATGTAAGGAGCATTCTCTCCATCTTGGTTTTAGTGTTCTATGTATCATTATTTTTTAATAGATTCTGTATTTGCTGCTAACAAATTTATATGGTTTTGAAGCTAATCTCTGTTCTCTTCCCATTCCATGGCATGATACCTAACATTGACTTAAAATCCTGAAACTAATGTTACAATAAAACCAATATTGCACTACATCCACTAAGAAGGATTTTATTATTATTATTATTGATACTAATACTACTAATAATAATTAATTTAATGGTAAAGAGAAAACAACCCAAACAAATTCATCCATGCTAATGTGGAATAGAAACATTACTAATGAATAACCGATAGTAGGGAAACAAAATTAAAAGCAATATTTGCATAGCAGCTGTCTCAGACAAGACCAGTAATCATTTTCCTTACTATCTTACCAGAGAACTGCATTCTTGCCAACTCATTTTACAATAAAGAATAACAGCAAAATTGTGTTTTGGGCAAACAAGATTAAAAGGTAACAATTGTATTCTGTAATGTAAGAGGATTAAATGTTGTAGGAATCATCTTCAAACATGTAAGTGGACTTCTAGTTGATCAGAGATGTTGTTACATCTATGCATCACACTTAAAAATAATATAAACAGTTTATCAGCTGTCAGTCATCGATTTCCATTAAGTAAGCTGCAAAATGGAAGCTTACATAAAACTAACAGTTCTCTCTTGTTTTAGAATATTAGGATCAAGTATTATTACCTAAATCAACAAAATAGCACATACTAATATGGAATGAGTACAAAGTCTTGTGCCAACATACTAGTATATCAACCTAGTTACAGGAAAAGCCATAAAAACTTTTCACAAGCAAGTGGATTTAATAGTTCCACAGTTCTACAAATTCATAGAGACAAACATTTTAGTAGGAGAGTTTATAGCAGTTAGCCTACTAATCACCCATTTATAATAGTACTTTTAAAGCTAGAGAGCACCCAATATAACCATCTTTCTCATTAACCTCTCCTCTTTTTTCTTTTGTCTTCTTTTGTCTTTTTCCAAAAGCATGGAAGCTAAACCAGCCACTCAAGATTAAATTGTTTTAAAGAATAAGCACAGACAGGAATAAGGTTGACTGAAAATACATATCACCCTAGAAGGAATATCAGGCAATCAGATCTCTCATCAGCCCCCATTCTACCTATGTACTGTGAGAGACCTAAAAGACCCTCAGGAGCACTGCAGGAAGTATGCTGGCTAAAGGGACCAAGAGAAGAAACACGGTAACTTTGTGTCTCCTGAGATGAAAAGGACAAGGGGGGGGGAGGGGGGGGGAGGGGGGGGGGGGGCGGGGAACCCAACAAAAAAGTAGGAGGGAAAAAAAAAGTAGAAATTCTATTCTTTTTTTTTTTTATATAGTATATATGTCTGTTTATAAACTCTTCACTTTTTCTAAGACTCACAATTCCTTCACTCCCTAAGAGAAATCAGACAGAATGAGACTGCTATAAAAAACTTATTGGCAAAATTTAGAAGTTAAATGCAGTATAAGATCTGGCCAATAGAAGAGACAGAAAATTCTTCTTTTCTGATTCATGACCCAGTAAGTAGGAATCTGAAGTAGAGGAAGGGAGAAGTACGGATAAGAATGAAAGACACTGCAAAAGAAAATAAAATTTACTAAGAGAGTATGCACTGGTTTCAATTGAATTTGAGAAATATTAAATTACAAAAATGTTTGCACAGGCATTAAGGTGATTCACATAAGTCATCTGATAAGGAATTCACACTAATTACATGGAGGCAGCCAGTGAGCAACAAGTCATTCTGTTTTAATTCAGTTACCAGAGTAAATACAGAAAGGTTTTAATTCAAAATATGTGCTATCACACACTTGCAAAGTATCATGAGTAAATGTTTTAATCTGGATTCAAGACAGAATACAATTTACAAAAAATCATGAAGATAGTCTTCTGCAGTTAATTTGTCCCATTTCTTTCTCTGCCCAGATAGCTAACACTTTCTAGAAATATTTTTTTCTGTTCTCTTTACTTGTATGTGGGGTTTTTTTAATTATTCCTTCTAACTTTGCACTGGCTCTCAAAGAACCATTATATTTCCAGTAGCTTCCCAGGGAGTCCTCTAGCAGTGAAAACAGGCAGACTACTGAGAAAAAGAGTCAATAAAATAAATAATGAAGGGGAAATTATTGAATTCCTTGCTTGAAAAAGTGATTATTTTTAGATTACTTAAATTATTTTTTAGAACAAGTGTAATAACAATAGTCTTAATTCATGCCTATGGCTCAATTCAAATCATATTTGCTTTCTTCCTATCAAGGATTCATTAAACCTTTGATTAGATGAGGTAATTATTTCAGGTAGCTTTCCTAAGACACAACAGAAAATGAAACAACTGATTAAAGAATTAGTTATTTGTGGTTAAAGGCCAAGTTCTGAAGACAGAGAAAAGGAAGACCACATTCTGAAATCCATTTGAGAGCTTTCCAACTGAGAACTGGTTAAATAGATACAATATACAAAAGACACGTGCATTCTCTTCTGACCAGTTCTGTTTCAATGGTTACAGCTTACTTGAGTTAAAACTTTACTGTGGCCTGAATGCCTCTTAAATAATTAATAAGGAACAGCTCTCTGTGGTTCTGTCTTTTTTCTAAGTGAAGGACTCCCATTTTGCATTCCCTTTGCTCATAGTATCTAGATATCTTGATGCATCTAAAACTAGGAGGCCTGTGGTTCAACAGCTTATACTCCAGAAGCTCCGCAAGAAACAGCCTAAATGCATTTCCTATTTCAGTGCAAAACAGATTCCTGTTTTTGAAAGTAATGAAGAACTGGATTACACTACTTAAATCATTTCAAAATACATGGCCAGTACATGGAAAAAAAAAACCTGAAGACTTAAATTTCAGTCTTTTTTCTTTATTTGCATGGTCTTTGCTTTGCAAAAAGCAATTGTAGAAAAAAGAAAAAAACAAAACAAACAACAAAAACAACACTCTGTAAAACAGACCCCACACAACAATTGCACTGTTTATAATGAGCCCTTCCAAAGTCTCTCTGACTCTGCCATGTCATATTTCAGATATTTTACCTATGAAGGATTCTAGAAGAACTTATGGGATAAGCAGAGCAGTCCAACATGACAAAAAACCACCAAGAAACAATTATGCTCAACTGAACTAATAATTTAGTGAATGGAGGGAAGGAGGAAGGGGAAAAAAGGAAAAAAGGGAAAAAATTGAAAGATGGAAAAATTGAAAAAGAAAAGGAAGAAATAAAACATAACTAACTGCAACCTCCTTCCTTGAGGATCACAGCACAAAAAGCTGAGAGGGAAAATCAGAGAAAGAGCAACAGCAACTTTCTCTTTTTCTCTGACTCCACAACATCCAGAAGGATTCTGGGATACCTATTCCAAACAACTATTTGTTGGCAACTCAAAGATAATACAGCAATGAGAGTAAAAGATAAGATGAAGTTTTTTTTCCTGTAGTATCTTATCAAGCCTTATAAACAAAAAGAACCTTGATGGTATACTGCTTCGCTGTAGCAAGGTTTTTGTCTTACAGTATTGTGAGAAATACGATGACTAAACTTCCATAAATTAAGCAGTTCTTAAATGGTTTCATATCTTGTAGAAAACTCATCACCAGCGTAGTTAGCAAAGATTCACAGTTAAAAAGAAAACAACAAACCAAACTAAAAGATTTGTTGAATGAAATCAGACAAGTGTCTATCCTGCATCTCAATACATTCATTAATGAGCTAGGTAATGAAGGAAATTCTTGAATTTGAAGGCAATATGAATACAGGCGGTAAGAAAAAGGTGCATAAAATGCTTTCAGTGCAGCCAGGAAGGATGTGTTTTAAAAAATGTTCTTGACTAATTGAAGCAATACTCTGAATTATCTAGGATGTAATTCTGTAATGGGAAGAGAAAATTGTTATTAGGTATGTATAATCATCTGTGCAAATACATGCACTTAGCCACCAAATAGCAGGTCTATAGAAAAAGATGAGTGGGTTATAAAAAGAGATTTATTTGAAGACTAGGGAGACATGACAACTGTACCAAATATGTGCTGAAAGCTTACATAATAAAAAGACATCATATGTTCTCTACATTCACTCAAGAAGGGACAAGACCAAATCAAGTTAAACTGTACCAAAGAACTTCCATTTTAGGTGGTTGTTGAAGAAAATTCTAAAAGTAGAAATCAACTTCGAGGTTCTTGAATTTCCCACTGCAGATCGTTTTTAAGAACCAAATAGATAAGAGAAGGTTTGTGTGGATTTGACCCTGTCTTGGAAGATTGAGTTTGGGCCATTGACTTCTGGAGGTTACTCTCAGACTTATCTTCTATGATTATCAACTAACCCCTCTGTCCTCAACCCTGCACATTTTAGTTGGAGAGAATTCAATCTTTCATTTCATCGCCACTTCAGTGACAGTATTCTTCTTAGCTATGAAATTGCAACGTGCTGAAATAGAGTTTCAAATGCCCTGTTTATATTATTTGTCCTTCTGGTGCATATTTAATGGCCATTGCCACTAACAAAATGCAACACCTTATGATTACAGTCTCATAAGAAGAAAGTGCCAAGAACTTTAACAGCTTTAAGAACAGGATCAGCAAAGAGCTGTCACTTTTTCTTCCATCATTTTTATTTTTGTAACATATGAGAGAAAATTCTCCTGCCTCACTTGATGTATGTCATCAACTGCAAAATCAGAGCTAACCGCCGTTTCATACCCTGCAAAACAGCATGTCAGAAACTGAGCTACAGTCATCAGTTAAATTAGCTCCTAGCATGCTGAGCTGCTACGCTCTCACATTATTAATTTTTCATAAACAGAAGTTGTTTCAAAGAAAACAAGCTATGTTAACTTAGAATAACTCCTTATTCTCTTCTTTTCCTGTCTTAAGATTTTGCATTGGTAGCTTGCATGCTCCACTGCTTGGAAGACTGCAAAGCCAGGGATATGATTAGATTTACACAGGAGGCCTCCAGATGCCACTCAGCTAGCTCTCCTTAAAGGGACATTGAAATGGTATGACATGACTTTTTGTTACCTTACCGATTATATCAACTGTTGTCATATATATCCACTTACAAAACATTTGCTTAATTATGCACATGTCAATCAAAACCATAGTTACAGATAAATAACTTTTGCACTTCTGGCTAAGGATATATATTCTAGATTAAGTAGAATATATATTTTAGTTTAAGTATAGTCCTACCTAATTCTTCTAAAAGGTCAATTCATAATCTGGGCAGAGTTATATTTTTTAATCAGATAAAACACTGTGCACTTAGTTTACAGAAACAAGGTTAAAATAGACTTGATCTTTAAAGTATTTCTAGACAAATAGTTAGAAAACGGCTTTTCAGAAAAAGATGTGAAGTTCTTGGTAGACTGCAAGCTGAAGAGGAATTAGAGGTATTCCTTTGCAATAAGGAAGACCAAGCACAGAGAATCAGAATTATTTTGGTTAGAAAAGACCTTTAAGATCATAAAAAGTTCAACCATTGTAAGGATCATCTGGCTCAGAGTTCCACAAAACAGGTTTCGGTAATATCTAGCCCATCAGGTGACTTGTGGGGGATTGTAAAGCAACTGTTTTGGATTGCCTTGAGGTCCTATTTCATCATGGGGAGCTGTGTAGACAGCTCAGACTTGAGTTGTCCTGCAAAAGGAGACTAAACAGGCAGTGCTACATAATTCAACAAACTGCAATCTTAGTTGAGCTTTGAGTTCCTTCAACAAACAATATGTCCTGAGTCCCAATCAAGCCACTATTCAGCTGTCTAGCAGTAAAATAACGGCAATATCCTTTACCTGATATGCAACCTAAACCTCCTCGTTGCAGCTTCATGCTGTTCCCTTGGGTTCTATCACTGGTCACAAAAGAGAGGAGATCAGCACTTGCCCCTTTGCTCCCCCTCGTCAGGAAGCCACAGACTGTGATGAGGTCTCCTCTCAACCTCCTCTTCTCCAGGCTGTACAAACCAAGCTTCCAAGATTTTTCAGCCTCTCCTTGTAAGACTTCCCCTCCAGACCCTTCATCATCCTTGTTGTACTCCTCTGGACACTCTCCAATATTTTGCTGTCTCTCTTGTACTGAGGCACCCAAAACTGAACACAGTACTTGAGGTGAGGCCACATCAGTGCAGTGATACCCTGTTCAACCAGGTGGAAAGAGGACAGGGAATCCTCTGCTTCATGTGTCCTGCCAGCCTGTTGGGCCTGTACCCAAGAAAGGGTGTGATTCCTGCAGTCTTAGTCGTCCACGCTCTCTCTCTCTCTCACCCCCTGATACTCCTCAACCTACTCACCTCCTCCTGGAGCTCTGTTGCTAAGCAGAGTTCTTCCCCCTGGGCACCTGTCCCAGATGTACTCACTACTGCTGTCCTATACAAGGCAGACCCTGCGGCCTGACACCTGGGTGGCAGTGTGTTTCCACCAGAGCTCTGTCTGGGAAGCTGCATCAGTTGTGGTGGGTGCAGAGTTGAGAAGCCATGGTTTTCTACTGGGTGGATACCATTGCACCCTGGTCAAGCTGTCAGAGCTTTAGTGCCCTCCTGGCATGCCCTTCCTGCCCAAACAGCCATACCATGCCCTTCCTGATATGCCACTTCTCTGTTTCTTCCTGCCTACCCCCCACCCTCTCCCCTGTTCATTGTTCTTCCTATGGGCTTTTTTTTTTGTACATGGGTAGGGGGAGTTGGCCACTGTTACTCCTGGTCCCTCCCAGGTCTTGTCAACTGTTGTCACAGGAGCTGTGGGCTCCTGGCAGCTCTGTCTGCTCCTTCTGAGGGGCCCTCAGTTGACCAAACTCCTGCCATGCACTGCACTAGGGCAGTCCACTGCAGATCTTACTGGCACCAGTATTGCTTGCCTCGATGACCACATCTTGGTCTTTATAAGCAATAGCACGCCTAACAGGTGCGGAGAAGTGATGTTCCCCTTCTGTTTGTCCTGCATTGCATCTAAGACTATCCAGTATGTGAAAGAGACTGACACACTGGAACATGTTTGGCAGATGACCACCACTTCTATGGCAGAAGACAAGCCTGCACTGAATATCACTATGTGCAAAGAAAGGCACAAAACTGAACTTGTTCAGATTGAAGTGGCTCAGGGAAGAGTTTATTGCTCCCTACAGCTCTGTACAACCAGAGGATGTTGTGAAGAAGGATACAGGCTCTTCTTGGAGGTATGCAGCGGAAACAAGGGAAGTAATGGGAAAAGCTGGATCACAGGACTCAGTCTAACAGAGAATCTTTTTCACCATGAAGATGGTCCAAAAATAACAGAAGTGTCCCAGAGAAACTATGAAAACACTATCCTTGGACATAATGCTCAACGGGACAAGACTGATCAGCTTAATTAAAAAAGGCCTGCTTTGAGCAAAGGTTTTGACTAGAGACCTCTGAAAACCCCTTCTGACCTACACTACTTTGATTTCATGCTGTATTGCAGGCTTCTATTATATATAATAGACCATTAGAATTTCCCATGTACTTCAACTCTCTGAAGTCTTGTGAAAAGAATTTCACAAATGTATTAAGGAGGGATGTCTGGTTTTGACCATTCGTCTTCATAGGAAAAGAAATTTCTCATTTAGTTGTGCTTGTTGAGACCTGCTCTGCTAAAGGGCTGTATGGTGAAGAGCTGGCCTTCAAATAGCATGCCTCGTAGGTTTTGCCTGTCTTTCCAAGGAGTTTTTCCACCATGTAGATAATTTGTGAGCAGTCTATTTCTTCTTTTCTGTCTCTCCATAAGATTAAATACCTTAGATTAGGGTGAAAATATCTATTGTAAGAACTATTTGCTTTCAACTACCTTGAGAATAAAGGAAGGGGGTGGCTGCCTTCAAATAAGTTCTGATAATGATAATTCCATTACCGCTAAACAATGGAAGGTGGGAACATCATCTTGAAAGAGTGCAGTTTTCAACAAATTCTCAACCCTGGAATATTATCCATCGGTCTCTTCTGAAAATGAGTAGAGCACAATGGAAAATAATATGCATAAATAAAACTTACAGGTTCTACAAATAATTACTTGCTGAAATACAAATAGATGGTATTTAAAAAGAAAATTGAATTTACTATATATGTAATCTTGAGATGAAAATACATTAAATAAAATACTGTAGTATAAAGGTGCTGAAGATTTTATGCTCTCCAAATTAGAAAATATTTATGTAATTTCAGTTTTCTATGAATGCTTTAAAACATAAATGTTTGTCAGTGTTAAAGTATTAAACTGCCTTTTTTCAGAGCTATGGAAAGAGCAATGTAACGCTTCTCATTCTTTTTTAACATTACTTACTGCACTGCAATTCTTCCCTAGCACACCTGATTTTTAACTCTTTTAAAATCTAAGATATGCAGATGAGAAAGTATGTAGCAATCAAGTAATTCTGCATATTTTTTCAAACCTTCCATCAGTGAAATTCTGGAGACGATGCAGTTTGCAATGAAGTTAACTTAACCAGACATACATGCAGATCTCAGACACACTATTAACTGCAATGCACTGGTAACAGATCTTACTTCAAAGCTCAGCTTAGTCCACTGAAGTTTGTAGCACTTCATAAATCGGGTTTTCCACGAAACCTCAGGGATTTAATTGCCTGTCTCCCACTGAAACTAGAATGGAGCACCGTTAAAAGGACAAAACCATAAAACACATTTACAAACTCGGTGATACAAACAGATCCCTTGAAGAGGGATTTGAGAGAGACTTTAGGCCCTCCTGGAAGCTGCATGCAGAACCAGGATTCATAAGAATGCAGATGGCCTAAGAGACTGCTTCTCTTTAACCTAAAAACTCAGATCTTCAAAACCTTGCTCAGCTGCCACATAACCCTGGAAACATCTGAAACCTAGTATTACAAACATCATAAAACAATAAAATCACCACAGTGCCTAAACTGTCTGTTTCTTGACAAATATGCAGCATGGTCCAGTTAGTCTAGATCTATATCATGAACTGTATGGTTACATTGGTAGGTGGTATTCGGTGGAAAACTGAGGATGACAGAAAAATATCATCCCCTACAAAACTGCTTCAAAACAGAGGAAACTCGGGAACAGAGGAAAGGAATTATATTGTACTTAACATTTAATTGCTCAAAGTTTGACTGTTTTGCTGTTGCTAAGTTCAGATTCTTGGATGGCTGCTTCTTAGATATGTACTTGTTTCAAAACAAAGGGCAGCCCTTTGTTTGTTGATGGTGTTGGTTGACTGCCGACTGAATATGAGCCAACAGTGTGCCCAGGAAGGCCAATGGCATCCTGGCTTGTGTTAAAAATAGGGTGGTCAGTAGGTCTAGGCAGGTGATTGTGCCCCTGTGCTCAGCATTGGTGAGACCTCACCTCAAGTACTGTGTCCAGTTCTGGGCTTCTCACCACAAGAAAGACATCGAGGTCCTCAGGCATGTCCAGAGAAGGGCAACAGGGCTGATGAAGGGGCTGGAAGGCAAATCATATGAAGAGTGGCTGAGGGAGCTGGGGTTGTTTAGTCTGGAGAAGAGGAGGCTGAGGGGAGACCTTATCACCACCTACAACTAAGGGAGATTGTAAAGAGGTGGGAGATGGTCTCTTCAGCCAAGTAACAGGAGATAGGACAAGAGGAAATGGCATGAAACTGTGCCAGGGCAGGTTCAGCTTAGATGTTAGGAAAAAAAAATTTCACTTAAAGAGTTGTCAGGGCCTGGAACAGGCTGCCCAGGGAGGTGGTTGAGTCACCATGCCTGAATGTGTTTTAAAAAAGGGTAGATTAGGTACTTCGGCATATGGTTTAGCATAGGATGGGAATGGTTGGACTCGATGATCTTAAAGGTGTTTTCCAACCTTGTGATTCCATGATAGGGAGGAATAGAAAATTTTCATTAAGCATTTTCTTTGTAATCCTCAAAACGATTATCAAATAATTGTATGCTCAGCTAGTAAGACAGATGTTATGGACAAAATACAGCAGTTTTCCCAAAATAACTGAAGTACTTGTAGACTTCAATATCTTTTTTTTTTTAAATAGCCTTGCTTTCGGAGGATTTTCAGTACAACATTATTAATTGAATTTCCTTCAAAATAATAGGACAAAGAAATAATAAAATTGTACAACAGTGGGTGTAACTATTTCACTTTGAAATCTTTAGATACGGGGGGAGACAACAGGTAGAGAAAGTTGCAGTAATGACAAGCAGTCTGTCTTCCTCCTGTTGGCCTGCAAATTTAGAGAAGGCAGCATGGGGTTTTTTTGCTTTATATTTCCTCAAGTAAGATTTAGAGCTGAGATTTTTGCCAATGCTTTGAAAAGCAAAACTGTGAGCAAATACTACTCCAGAAGCTTACTGGAATGCTCTGTATTTCCACGTCAAAAAGCAATATCAATCATCATTTTAATCTCCTACATTCAGCAGCGAGAGAAGATAAATACACTTCAGGGCAACACATTCACCCCCAGGTGAAACTTGGAGACTTGTCTCATGTCACTCAAAACAACCACTCCAGTTGATTGATAAACAGCCCAGAGACATCCCTAAGAGATCTTCCTCACAGTCTTCAGCTTCTGATGTGACATGGGGATGCAACATCAGTGAAAAAAGTTGAGAGAGCAAAGAGTCTCTGAGCTCACTGGAGAAAGTAGCAATCTTCATCAAAAAAACTGTTTCAAAGAAGCACGTTACACATGCTCACCTACTTGGCATATACATAATTTTCATGTAATCATAAAGTTATTCCAAGTTCAGTCTTCAGGGTCTGAAATAGTCCAGGTGCTCCTTTTGCCTAAGTCCCCTTTTCTGGAAGCTGGCACCCTAAAGCTCAGGAGATTGCTGCATGGGAGAAGCAGCAGCTCGGTCTAACTCCATAGATTAACTCCCAGGTATACATACATATGCATGCAGGTCTTCTTAACAGCTGCTCTTAGATATGAGATGGCAAACAGGTCTAGACACAATAACAAATCCTAAATTCTTTCATTTGCTTAGCAATACAGTTATGTAAGGTCCATTGGTGCAGAAAAGCCCTTCTCAATGTTCAAGTTTCCTGAATCATGTAATTACCTTATTAATCAGAGGTGTGCAATGCTACATTTTAAACAGGGTCCATAATAATAGTATTCTGAGTAGTAGAAGAGCCTAGGGAACTTTTCGTGTGCCTCTGACATATTTGAGTGTTCACCCTTCCAGAATGTAACATCACAGTTCTTCTCTTGCTGCTGCTGCTGCTTTTGGAATTTTCCACCTTCCCAACTCAAATCTTTTTCAGTGAGGGTGCAGCAAGCTCCCTCTCCACCCCACGTAACATCAGGATGAACAAGCAAGATTTCTGATCTGGAGAACATTCTGGTATCATTCATAAGGTCCATGGCAATGAGACTTTTTATAAGTCAATGGTTCCTACTATCAGCCAAAACTAATAAAAAAGTAGATAGCAAGTACTTCAGCATTTACTGTTTATCAAATCACTTAAACACGCTTCAGTGTTTGGCTCAACACAGAGGTACTTTACTAACTAACTCAGGACAAACATGGACATAATTAACTTGCCAAACCTACACTGTCATTCTGCTCCCAAGATTATTAACTTTAAACTGTTTCTTTGTCAAGAAACCTCAATTAATTCACCATAAGTAGAGTAGCTGGGAAAAATAAATCTCTCCTTTAATGGTTGGGATTTTCTCTGCTAGCTTCTGCTTCCAGCACACAGCTGGAGAGAAGAAATTCTCCCAGTGCACTGCATGATATACACCTGAAAACATGAAACAAAAGAGGCATCTACTACTTCTGCTCCTATTAACTTAGAGTATCCTCAGCAGCAGCCCAAAGAACAAGAAGACCCCATCCCCCAAATCTACCAGTTGGATGAAAATGGCAAAAAGATATACATGACTAGATCTGGACCCTTCTATGTAACTCAGCTAGTGTGATGTCTGGAATAATTGCAATTAATTTGTTACCCTCCTTGCCCAGGGAGAGAGGCAGTGGGGTGAGAACACCACGCTAGCACTAGCTTCTTGGGAACAAAGAAGCTTTAGGTTTAGTAGCTGGGTAGGTCCATAAGATAGTCTGTGAGAACAAATTAACAGCTGACATCCTGAAAACTGAGGTTCCTTGGGAATTGCAAAGGCACATAAGTAATCCAGGAAAATACAATCCATACAGGATGCAGATTACTACAAGAATTTAGTGAGAAACAAAAATGAAAAAAAGACTGATACAGGTATGAATAACAGAACAATTTTGGAAGAGCTGTTAAGACCAATGTTTCACACACTGAACTGTTAACTGGCTTTTATCAGTGGCAAATTATGGAATTAATAGCTAGTACAGAATCCTACAGATGAAGAAATAAGAATTGAGTAGTAAGCAAATCTGGGATAATCTGGATCAAGCAGACGGCCATAATTAAAGATTAAAGTGAAAAAAAAAAAAAAAAAGCTGGGTTTAACAGCTTTTGCAAAATTAGTTATATGTAGTGACTCCTGTGATGTCTTTTACTTAGATCAGTATCTTTTTTTTTTTATTATTATTAAATCTTACTAAGCTCTTGGATTCATTTGCACCCTACTTACATGTATTTCTCTTTTATTCACTTGCTACCTTACAATTCCTAGACAAGTCCTTGTTGTTTTAATGAATATAGGGATCTGAAATCCAACATCTTGGTTTTATGCTTCACTTCAAACACTATGCATCTCAAACAATACACAGATTGGAGGCACATCTGAGACCTAAAAGAAAAGAGTTGCCAAGCCCACAGAAATCCATTCTGCTGGTAGCTGGTGGGCAAAAATAAAGCTGAATGAAAAGTATCAACCAATATGCAGGACTGAAACTTAAATTGAATTTTCTTTTATGCTGTATTAAAACCACTGGAGCAAAGTGGAAATTACACAGCTGCAACAGCTAGGCTGAAATACCTCTGGCACATGCAGTCATCCTGGTGTTTTGCAATGACTTACATATTTAAGCGTAACAATCCTGGCTTTAAATACTATGAGATTGTGCTTTAAAACCCTTCTGTCTCCTTAAGTTTTTTCTGCAGTCCTGCTGTGGCTTAACCCCATTGGGAACCTAAGCACCACACAGCCATTAGCTCGCTCCCCTGCCAGCGGGATGGAGGAGAGCGTCAGAAGAGTAAAAGTGAGAAAGTAAAGCAAAAGCCGCATGTGCAAGCAAAGCAAGACAAGGAATTCATTCATCACTTCTCATGGTCAGGCAGGTGTTCAGCCACCTCCAGAAAAGCCAGGCTCTAGCACATATAACACTGACTTAAGAAGACAAATTTCACCCTCAATGTCCCACCCTTGCTGCTTCTTCCCTCAGTATTAAATGCTGCATATGACATAACATGGTGTGGAATATCCCTGGAATCAATTGGGGTCAGCTGTCCCAGCTGCGTCCCCTCCCAACTTCTTGCACACCCCCAGCCTGATCACTGGTGGGGTGGGGTGAGAAGCAGAAATTGACCTTGGCACTGTGTAAGCACTGGTTAGCAGTAATGAAAACATCCCTGTGTTATTAACACTGTTTTCAGCAAAAATCCAAAACACTGCCCCATATGAGCTACTACGAAGAAAAGTAACTCCACCCCAGCCCAAACCACCACATTTGCCACCCATTATTCCACACAATTTACATCATGCCCAGGTCCCACATTGTCCAATTACCCATTAATCACCAATTCTTTTCCCATCCTTTGCTATTATATACAGATATCATTCCCGCTGTCTATGGACCACCCTTGTAAAATGTCCACTGACTTCATTTACTCCATGACTTTGGGGTGTATCTTTTATAGTGGTCATTCAAGTCAGGAGACATGGTGTTCTGCATGGAGTTACTGGGCACCAAAGCCAGCTCAGCTCAAGCCACTGATGCACTTGCCCTGCTTCTTGTAAGGCTTGTCCTCCACTGGTTCAAGTGGTTCCTGCTACAGTAATTTCATGGGACACAATACCTTCAGAAGTAAATCTGCTCCATCATGGGCTCATCCATGGCCACACACATCCAATGAGGTGCTGCAGCATGACCTCAACCACAGCCACTGATGCTTCGGGGTGTAACTACTCCAGCATGGAATTACTCTTGGGCCACAGTCCTTTCAGAGCTACACCTGCTGTGGCACAGACATAACCACAGCCACAGACACCTTTTATTGTACCTGCCCTGGCACGGGCTTATCTGCAGCTACAGGTGCTCAGGGAGATCCTTCTTCCACATGAACTCACCCATAGGTCACAGTCCCTTTCACACAAGTTCACACTGGAGCTCCAGCCTGCCCAGTACAGCAGCACAGAGATGGCAGCGATGCCCTGGCCACCCGCTCATCGCCGTTGCTGTTATCAGAACGTTCCCCGGCACAGCACAGTGAGATGCTCAGCAGTACAGCAGCACAGCAAGCAGTGAAAGCAACAGGCAGCCACTAACGAGCTCTAGACTCTACTATACAGCAAGGCAAGCAAGCTCCATGGCAAGCACAGGAGCCTGACAATTAACAGCTAAACAGCAATAACAGCGATAAGTTTGCTCTAGCACATTGCGATCAAGTCTGTTATTATCTTGAACCCTCTGAGCCCCACATTTGGCAACTAGAAGGACTGTCTTGATTTAACCTCAGCCAGCAACTAAGCACCACATGTCCACTCACTCTTCCCATAGGATGGGAGAGGAGAGAGAATCAGAGGAGTGAAAGTGAGAAAACTCATGTTTTGAGATACAGAGAGTTTAATAGGTAAAGCAAAAACCATGCAAGCAAGGAATTCATTCAATGCTAATTTCATTAGCAAAAATACAAATGTACAAAATATGCAAAAATACACAGCAGGGAAAGCAAAATCCTCAGCAAGAACAGAAGCCTTTCAATAAATAGCCATCTCCAGGAAGTAGGGCTTCATGCCCTGGTTTTGGCAGGGATAGAGTTAATTTTCTTCATATTAGCTGGTTAGTGCTGTTTTTTGGAGTTTAGATGAGAGAAGCATTGGTTTTAGTTGTTGCCAAGCAGTCAAGGACTTTTCAGCTTCTTGTACTTCCCTGCTAAGGTGAAGGCAGGAGATGCCCACGAAACTGGGAGGGGACACAGCCAGGGCAGCTGACTCAAACTGGCCAAATGTATACTCCATCCTGTATGATGTCATGCTCCATATATAACTGGAGGTTGTCTAGGAAGCAGGACAGCTCAGGAACTAGCCAAGTATTATCTTTTATTGGTGAGAGATTTTGCTGTTCATCACCTGTTTTGTAAATTATATCACTGGTTTTGTTGTAGTTGTTACTATTATTTCTACCTATTAAACTGTCTTTATTTCAACCCACGAGACTTAGGTATGGCTGATTGAGCTGACTGCCTGTTTAAACCATGATGAGTAATGGTTTCTTGGAAACACAAATACTATCACTCTGAACTTCTCCTGCCTCCTTATTCTTCTTCCCCCAGCTTTATATGCTGAGTATGAAATCATTTGTTATGGAATATCCCTTTGGTCAGTTTGAGTTGGCTGTCCCAGCTGTGTCCACTCCCAACTTCTTCACTGCTCAGCAGTAACTAAAACATCCTTGTGCTATCAGTGCTGTTTTCAGTACCAATCTAAAAACACATGTCCATACCAGCTACTGTGTAAAGAATTAACTCTATCCCAGCCAAAACCAGCACACCTATACACTCGTGTGTCCTGCTATAGCAAAAGTCACTGAAGAATTACAGCAGCTGCAAGAACTAGGGAAGAGGCTAGCTGCAGTGGCTGGCAGGCAGTTGATGCCGAAGCATCAGCAGTGACTGTGCTGAGGCTGGTGCCTACATCATTCAAGCCAAACAGACCCAAAAGCTATTTTGGGACCAGTAAACATGAACTGTGAGGGAGGGTATTAACAGCACAAATTAAAAAAAAAGCCAATTTGTTCCAGCAGTCACTTCACCAAATAAGAGAGGAGAATTTGAAGCCACAAGTTTCAATAAAAGTGCATATGAGGTCTCATCTTCCTCAGCTTCCCACTTTCTTCTCTCCTTTCTTTATTAAGCCATTTGAGTCAGCATTTGCAAGGAAGAAATAACTCACAGAGTAATCAAAGCAGTTTAGTTTCACTTGCCTAGATTCTTGGGCTTGAAGAGGTGTTAATTAAAGACCAACCAACTGAGACCCTTCTTGGCATCAAGGCTATATATACATTAACCATATTTTAAATACTCATATATGTGTCCTAAAAGAAGCAAACATTTTCAGTTGCATTTCATTTTGAAAGTTTTTCAGGGCTTTAGTTATTCTTGCTGTCTTTCTCAATTTTCCAAAGTTCTGAATAATATTTTTTGGAGAATAACTAGTCTTCACAGAGTATATTAAACAAGACAAAACTAGTATTGCAGTCAATGTAATGCGTTGAGTGGGCAGCTGGCAGCCAGTAACTAGTGAGTTTCCTCAGGGCTCCATTTTAGGTTCAGTTCTTTTTAACTTTTTCATAAATGACCTGGACACAGGACTAGAGGGTGTCTTAAATTTTCAGACACCAAATTGGGAGGAGCTGTTGACTCTGCTGAGGGTCAAGAAGCCTTACAGAGAGACCTCTACATGTTGGAGAGCAGAGCAGTCACCAACAGCGTGAAGTTTAACAAGGGCAAGTGCCAGGTTCTGCACCTGGGAAGGGGCAACCCTGGCAACATATTGTCCTGGTTCTCCCCAGTACATACAGACTGGGGGATCAGTTGCTGGATGCCAGCCATGCTGAGAGGGGTCTTGGTTGACAGTAAATTAAGCATGAGCCAGCAGTGTGTGCCCAGGCAGCCAGGAGGGCAAACAAAATCCTGGGGTGCATCAAGCACAGTATTGCCAGCTGGTCCAGGGAGGTGATTGTTCCACTCTACACTGCAAGGATGCAGCCTCACCTGAAGTACTGTGCTCAGTTTTGGGTGTCACAGTACAAGAAGGATACAAAACTCTTGGAGAGTGTCCAGAGGAGGGCAACAAGGATGGTGAAGGGTCTGGAGGGGAAGTCTTACAATGAGAGGCTGAAGTCCCTTGGTTTGTTCAGCCTGAAGAAAAGGAGACTGAAGGAATAATTCATTGCAGTCTATGGTTTCCTGACAAGGGGGAGCGAAGGGCCAGGAGCTGAGCTCCTCTCTTTGATGACCAGCGGTAGTATCTGAGGGAATGGCATGAAGCTAAGGCAGAGGAGGTTTAGGTTGGATATTAGGAAGAAATTCTTTACTGAGAGGGTGGCCAGGCACTGGAACAGGCTCCCCAGGGAAGTGGTCACAACTCTGAGCTCGGCTGAGTTCAAGAAGCATCTGGATGAGGCACTCAGTCACATGCTCTGACTGGCTGTCCCTGTGTGGAGGCAGGAATTGTATTTGACGATTCTTACAGATCCCTTCCAACTCACGGTATTCTATGATTCTATGATTTATTTTTCAATTGAGCTTCTGGAAAAAAAACAAACATACAACATCTTTTCTGGAGTCAGAGTTTTGGTAAGACAACATGCAATCTCTTTCTTACAGCTTTGCTCATATTACAAATACTACAAAAAAGGCAAATACATACTTTTTCAATAGTGAAAAACTTAAAAAAAAAAGAAAACAACCTAGAAACACTGGCTCTGAAGTTAATAGCAAGATTCCTACAAACAGATGGGATGTATGGGATATAAAGCTACATCAAAAAAACAGTATGTTAGAAAAACCTGGACAATTTCTTGTACTAGCAAGTGGTATATAGTGGTTTCAGAATATTTAATAGAAGTTATTAGCAAAAGAGACATCTCTCTTCTAATTTAAATGAGCAAGATTTTCCATAATTCTACAGTTTACTAAAGCAGCTGCCCAAAGCAGGAAAAAACATCCTATGCCGTCGAGCAGCAATAATGAACCTGGCAGTAAATCAGTAAAAAGTGTAATAAAACCTTCTGCTGATGAAGGCTCATAATAGCTTCCCTCAGCATATCTCATTTTGTTTGTTGATTCCTAGAGGAAACCCTGAAATCAGCCTGATTTCTTTCATCAATAGTTTAAAAACAATTGAATTATAAGGCAGTTTCAAAGCATTTTCTGCTTTGACACCTGTCAACATGGATTCTGTTGTCTACTATTTTGGTGCATCAATCTGAGCATTCACTTGGGATTGTCTACAGAAATCAGTCTGACCCTGCACAAGCAATACAGCAAAACAGAAAGATTTCTATTTCAGCTCGGGAGAACTACAGGTGTTGTCCCACACTCTTAGACAGGACCAAGAAGATTTTCTAGTTCTGGCTTTACGTGAACAAGCCACAGTCTTGAGGAAGCATGTTACCTGAAGTGGGTATTGGCTGACACATCTGTTCCAGCTGCAATTCTTGGTCCTGCACAGTTGAGTTCGAGTAGCACCCCTCTTACACCCTGACACTGATTTTTATGTTCCATGGTTTAAGACATACAAGCCACCTAGGAAATGAATGTCAAAAACTCCTTAAAAATTTATCCCCCAGCACATCATTAATAACTACCTGGTTTTATGATTTCTTTTGCTTCAGGAATTTTTCAGCAGTTATTCAACACTGCTTGTGCACAACTCAATTTCTTCAATCAGTATTTTGAATTAAACAACAAATTCCTTTTACTTCTTTAGCTTTACATATATATGGATGTATTTTTAAACATAAAACATATTGCACAGTAGTAAAAACCCAAAAACCCATAAAAAAACCCTTAAAGTGTTGTGACAAAACCATGCCAGTATTCAAAAATGTCTTTGATGTATTTATAACACATATTGCCACATTTATCAAAAGGCTGTAGAAACTCAGGAGTTCTCAATTGAAACTCATGTTGGGAAAACAGCCACATATAAGAGACAAAAGGCTTTTAGGAAGAAGTTGATACACAGAAGTATTTTGAGAGAAAAAAAATGTTTTGAAAAATGCTTGCTTTGGTGCATTTAGTGTTTCAGAAACGGTCTCTACTAATATTAAGCCAAAAAAAGGACAGGAACACAAGAGGAAATGAGATGTCACTGACAATTGCATTAGATAGATGACCTATTTTTATACCAGATGTTAAAATACACAGCTAAGAATTCAAGCATTAAAAAACAGCAGATAATGGTAAAGAATTAGGAAGTAGCAGAAAAATATCACGGTGCTACAGTTACATAGCCCAGGTATGAATATACTAGGAGCAAGGGGAAAGGTGGAGGCTCTGGTATTGGTAATGGTAACGAGCAGCACAGCACACGATGCAGCTGCAAGGTGTAGAAACCTCCATCCACATCAGAGCTGTGACTCTCCTGGAGGAACTGCTGCAGGGAACAAGCTACTCACCGGAGGAAACCATGACTTCCTGAAGCACGGCCCCAGTTAGGAATGGCTTACTCCTAAATCTCCCTTCATCTATACTTCCTGTGCATTAGCAGCCTCCTCAAAAGTTGCAGATGTCAAGGAAAATACTGTGCTGATAAAGAGCAGGAGGAGAAACCTCCTGTTCACCTTTCGTGCGCTACCACGGATGTCAGAGCTCAGACAGTTGCCTGTCTGCAGCCTTGGGCTTTTCCTGTCTTCAGAAAATGAAAGTATCACTACTTCAAAGAACTCCAGCTGCCACTGCTGCTACATGGCCAGAGCTTAGGTTCAGTCCTATTACCCAGAAAAGTGGCCTGGTCACCCATGCATTCCCCACCCCGAAGATCACTTTCTATGCTTTCCATGTCACAGGCAGAAAACTACAAGGTCCAACCCACCCTCCTCCACCAAATCAGCAACTCCTCTCCCACTCCTTGTATCACCATCATCATCTCCTCATCTTGATGTTAAAAAACCCTCATGAAATTAACCCTAGTTACAGCTTTTCACCTACAGCCTCTTTCCTTTTCCTCCTCTCTTACAACTGCAAAACTTTTCCAGGTAAAGAAATTTCAGTTAAAAGAGAGAAAAGGTGGGTACAGGCCCCTCAGGCTTCAGCAGATTCACTGCAGATGGTTAAAGTCACTGCAAGAGGAGCCAAGAATGATAACAAATCACATTGTGTTAAGAACTATGTAAGAGTGGGGCTTTTTCTTATTCCAGGCCCTTTATATATGAATATGACACTGCTATCTCATAAACAGGAAAAAAAGTTGTACCTCTGAAAAATTTATACTTGAATTACATGCTAGGTTTCTACATTATTAAGTAGATCAACATACATTTTCTTCACTCTGTGAAGCCTTTTCACAATCTATTACAATTTCTTAGATATGACAGAAAACAATAAAACTACTGTGAATTTTTTGCTTTGCTCAGCAATGTTCAGGCAGAAGATACATGACAAAGATAATTAAAAGGCTGAGAATGTTTTTACACCTGGAAAACTTGAGCAGAATGTAGACAGGAGCTTGGGGTAGCCTGAGATGGACAGAGAGGGATGAAATTGTTCAAGTTTTCAAGGTTTTAAAAACAGGATTTGTTGAGGGAGAATAATTTAAATATTAAAAGGTTGTATCTTGTGCATAATACACATTCTTTACTTCAGCATGTCATTATTTAATAGACAACAAATTCTAAGAGATGGAAAACCCCTCTGGATGCATATTTTTTCATAAATCTTAGAAAATATGTACTTGATTACTCATTTTTAAATATAGAAGACGTTACAAAATTACGTTCAATAGGTAATCAAAGAATTATATATCAAACACTGTACATTTTAATTTAGATTGCCCACTAAAATCACAAGAAATACTTGAGAAAATAAAGGACACCACCACCCCCTTTCCCCCCCCCCCCCCCCCCCCTCTGAGTGAATTACTTCAGAATTACTTGTAAAGATTGAAAAGTCAATTAATTTTGCCTAAAATCTGACCAGGTTGTAAGAAAGGGTACCAGCAAGGCAGGGAAGGAATATCTTTTATACAACTAATTAGTGGGGGTTTTTTTGATGTCTTAAGAACATTGGATTTAGTCACAGCTGTCCACATCTGCTGTTCACTTTTCCACTGAACACCAATGCTATGTATACGTCTGTTACTACCGTCTACAGAACATCACTTTAAGTGAATATTAAGCAAATTGCTCCCAGCAATTGAGAAGGTAAATTTTCAATTAACTCTACCTTTATTTATTCCCATTTTAAGGTTTAAAAAAAAAGCCCATCCAAACGCAAGCAACAGAAATATCCTTTCTGAAAATAAAGGAATATATTTATGCATCTGATCAGCAAAAAGCAGCATTTACAATGAAAATACAATACAGCATCTCTTAATCTCTTTGTGACAAAGTTGGAATAGCAGTTACCATAACCCTGCCTATTCCTTTACCCTTCTGTTGAAACGTATCCTTAGGTTTCAAGGAGGCAATACAACTAAAACCTAATCTAGAACAAGGTAGTTGAAAACACTGGTATGTTGAAAAGATAGATGCTGCCAGTATTTCAAACTCCTTAACACTATAAATAACTGTACTAGCAGGAGGTGCCTCCCCCTCAGTGGAGCACTCTGAGCATAAAAGTAAATTCTGAGTCTTTCACAAAAGTTTAATATCTTCTATAAAGTCTTCCTGAATTATATGACATCTTCCATTCACAGGCAGTCCTGTGCTACCAGTCATATAACCACTTTGTTTTTTCCCCCAAAAATAAGTATTTTGAGATGATAGAGACAGCAACTACATGCTAGACTCACATACCATAAACAATTTAGGTGACATGGAAGATACCTTGGGAGAAGGTACGAGATTTCTGTTCTCAGTTGGGTTTGTTGAGGGTAGCATCTGTAACTTGTTTCCTAGTGACTGGTACTGTTACTTAATACATGTATTATTTTAAACGTATTTTTAACATAATGATATGCACCATAACCATACATATTTACATCAGGTTCTAAGAAAAAATATTCAACTCACTTCAGTAGAATCTGAAATACGTAAGCTAGGTCAAGCACACCTGTCAACAAACTGAAAAGTTGCAACAAAGCAAGCAGTTTCAGGCCAATTGTTGTATAACTACTAGATCCAAGATTTTAGAACAGTGAGGTCATCATGCAGCTCAAACAACAACCAAGTTCCAATCCTATTTGATAATAGGGACCATACACGGCATTTTTTCTGGAGGTTTTCTATTAAACAGTATATATGATCCAACTATTAACCATTTCACTTCTTCAAAATGGTGATAAAATGGAACAAAAAGGAAAAAAAATAGCAGTAGGTATCACATTCACTTGATGAAATATTATACATACAGATTAAAAAAAGTATCCTTTCAACACTTGTACTCTTTTAGATTTCTGTCAAGTGAAGTCCCCTTCTTCTTACTCCCCTGCAGTTGTCACTAACCTTTGGATCACAATAGCATTTCTCATCCAGGCAAATCCTTAGCACCATCTGAAAACACAGGTTCCTTCATCTAATTAACATGTAGTATATTATGTACTGGTCAGCTTTTTAAAGCTTTCTTTAGCCTGCTGATCAGGTACCTTAAATACTGGATCCTCAAATCTTTTCAGAAGCCAACAATAACAGTCCAAACAAATTAATTTGGTTATGAGATTACCTATCTGATAAATTGTAAAATTATGGGCTTGAAACAATAAACAGGACTGATGACCCTGGTCCAGAATACAGCTGCCACCAAAAGGTTAACTCATCTAACTCATTAGATATCATTAACAAGACAATAATATTGAAAATCAGCACTTTCATTGTTTAGCCATAACTGATCCCCTTCTGGGAATTTAGAGGCCAGATTTACTTAATCCTTCTGAGGGGGTTCATTAAAGCTCTGCTAAAGATAGAGATTCACTTTTTCTTCTTGTCTAGTGAGCATTCTTATAATGACTACAAGGAAAAATCATTGTTATACTCTTACTTCGTATTGTTTTAGTAATGTTCTTCACTGAAAAAAAACATCCAGTTTTTGTTATTTGATTTCTTATTCTTCCAACCAATTTACGCAGATCCTCAGTCCCTTTTCCTCTTGATATCTCAAGGTTAGGCTTTCTAGGTCCTAGGAGTCCATTAAAAAGAAAAGAAAAACGCAATAAACCTTAACAAAAGTATTATCTTGGGGTTTTATTGCTATTTTTTCCCTTTTAAACAGAAATGTTGTCTCTAAAGACAATATTAAAATCCAGTTTCATTAATTTGTTCCATGAAAATGAGCATTTGTGCTGGATATGTGCATGCGCTTGGCCTGGTTTCATCCTGATTTCTCTAGATAACTTCCCAAGCAATTCACAACTTTCTTCTTAAGATTAATTAAAAAGAAATCATCTCTGGCTTTAAAAGATGTGACTCATGGAAACCCAGCTTCCTACTACCAGGCTCCAGCTGCTGGCTGAACTCCAAGGTCTCCATTTCAGGGGTGCATGGGAATAATAAAGTGGTATTATCAGCCTCAGAGAACCATACACACATTGACTGCAACACCAAACTGAACAAAAGATCCACCAACATTTCTGTTGGGTTGTTTGTCAGTGCCCAGTCTGGACAGCAGGTCAAGAACTTGAATGAGAATGGATGGGTGTTTGAGGTGAAAAATCTTAGGGAGGCTGGGGTGAAAATATTCGCATTGAAGCATTCTCCCCTCCCCTGCTTACCCCCTACACATCTTCATTCCCTGTTACTGCAAAAGGTCTTTTGCTTGAATTAGCCCATTTCCCGGTTTTGTCACTTCCATAACAAAATTCTGCATGAAACTAAAATCTTTCTGTTCCTCTCCTTTTAAACATCATGCATTTAAAACATTACATTCCTATTTCTATCTCTTTGCTCTTCGTTGAAAGCAATGCTCATCTGTAGAAATACTTCCTACAGGCAATGTGCCAATTTTTCATGCTAATTATATGAAAGTGAAAAAACTTTTAGCTGTCTTGATATGTCAGTTCTTTAGTAACATCATTTACTGGGGTAGTTCGAGAGAAAACAGCAAAGTTTCCAGAGTGACAGTGACACACTTTTCCCCCTTTTTGTATGTTACGAGATTAGGAATTTCTATTTGCAAGTGTGCTGGGTGTGGGTGGTCAGGGTCTGTCAGGGGCTTCCAGGGCCTCTGTGAGGGGTGGCCAGGGCTGCCCCATGCCGGACAGAGCTGATTCCAGATGGCTTCAACCCACCCAGCTCAGGGCAGGGCTGAGCCTCACAGCCATCATGGTGGCGCCTCAGGGAAAGCTTGTCTGTGAAAGGGTTTGAGGGAGACAAATGGATGTGTTCCAAGCACTACAGCAGGGATCTTCTACAGCTCCCAGAGACAACAGGCTGGAGGAGGTGGACATGCCCTGAATGAACTGCAGCCCATGGAGAGCCCACGCTGGAGCCGGTTTATCCTGAAGAACTGTAGCTCATAGGAAGGACCCATGCTGGAGCAGGGGAAAGGCACATGGAGAAATAAGCAGCAGAGAGTAGCCATTGTGGACTCCTCATTTGCCATTCCCCTGTGCTTCTTGGATCAGGGGATAAGATAGAGGAGTTGGGAATGAAGGAGTGAAGTTCAGCCTAGGAAGCAAGGCGGAAGGTGGTTTAGTTCTTTTATCTTTGTTTATAATAATCCAAAATTATTCTAATTAGTTCTTCAGGTTTATCAAGAAAATATAAGCAACACTTCACAAGAAGTCTGTTAACACTTGTGGCTGCTATTTATTCCATAACCCAGGTGCAAGACAAATACTGTAAAGCATAAAAAACCCTCAGAACCTTTCCAAAATTTATTAAATACAGACCTATACTGTATTGCTTCTGAGAGTTTTAGTCCCTTCTTTCAGTTCAACATTTATTCAGTAAGTCACTATAACTTGGAGAAAACTGACACATTTTTACGTTTGGTACCTTACACTGTTAATAAGGAGGAATGTGTAAGCTACAAATAAGCTATTTCTCCCAGAGATAGTGTCACCCCACATGAGGACAAATGCACATAGAGAAGACAAGGAAAGAGATTCCTCTGAATAAATGAAAAGCTGCACTTTGAACATCAAACTCACCTTGTTACGTTGCAAGTCTTCTTCAGCTTACTGCACACAACATATTCAATTCATATATACACCAACATTTGACATCTGCAAGTAGATGAATGTCTTCATCTTTAAGCTATCTAATTTTATTCTCCATGCATATCAAAAGCTTAAGATTCAAGGTGTCAGTAATCTGAAAGTTTCCATGCTGACTTTTGGTTTTAATTTCTGTTCTAGGACAGTATACACTTATCGAAAGCTATTCTTCCAGTTCTTATAAAAACTAAGGAAAAGGTTAAAAAAATCTCTTCTCCCTTCACTAACAATGAACACTTCTTGTTCCTACAGCACTTTTTATACTTCTCATTTGAATGCAAAAATAATCAAGTATGCATAAAGCAAGCCAAAGTGCCAAGAGATGAATGCAATGAGAAGAGACTACAGTATCATATGGCTTTACGTTCAAAGATGTACAATGTTTATTAAAAGAGTAAAGGAAAGCAGTACATTAACCTAAATAACTATCTTCTCAGTTAATAGTACCATTAATTCACATGATTATAATGAGTGTTTCATATCATTTATCAGGCTGAATGAGTTTTATTGTTCTCAGGCACTCCCCATGAATACATTTGGTTTCTGTGCTTTCACATGTTATAACAAAGAGGAATAAAATTGGTCATTACTTGGTTGGGGGGGTGATTTCTGTTTCTCCAGTTCCAAATCTAAAGTTAAATTAGACTTGGAATGTATTCTCTCTGTTACCTGCATGCACACAGTGATACAGCAAATGTGTGCAGAAAGCAATCTGTACTGCAAAGTACAAGACACGGGGTGCCAAACAGCAGTCAACAAGACTGCAGAGATGAGAACTAGTTGTTGGCTAGAAAATAGCCTGTTTGATCTCCTGCACCACACATTTCAGCAAGTATGTTACACATCACTGAAATGCTTTTAAGATTTTTTTCAGGGGAGCAATTCTTGTTCTCCTTGGCCACAGCAAGATTTCAAAAGCAAGAACAACTTTGCTACAGCTGCCTGTGACATCACCCTAAGAAACGCAGGATGTAAGCACTGGGATTGCACAATGTGACTTTTCATGCATTCATATAAGAACACTGCAACTTTATTGAATGCTTCAGTACAAGAACAAATACAGGCCGTGTACCTCTATACACAACACCTTGACAGAAGAATTAGGAGGTTGCAGGATACCTCCTTCCAAAGAAAAGTGGAAGCTCTTATCCAGAGCTAATATGCACTGAGCATCCCTCTGTTTGTTCCTTAAACGTTTTTGTAAAAAATTACTAGACACTTTGACATTAGCAGTCTTCATTTATCAGGTCACTTTAGTCTCTCCCCTAGAAGACAAAAAAGGGTAATACAAGATACATGAAAATATTCACTTTTGTAAGTATTTCTTCGTAAGTCAAAAAGGAATGCTACTCTGTAGGTATTGTATATTAAGAAGTGACATGTGATATTTGTTTAAGATTATAAAAATAAGAAAAACTGTATTGACAGCTACTACTTATCAATTTATGCCAATAACGTAAACAAAACCAAAACCCACATCACCCATAACCCAAAAACCCTTGGCCCCTTCCTCCTCAATGACCCACATGCATTCATGCATTAAATGAAATCTCAGCCTGTAATTTTTCAGTCTGGAACATGGTTTTGGCAGCAGCTAACCACCAACCATACACATGTGCAAGACAATGACAGAAAACAAAAAACATTTTTGCTCCTTAGCATACCAACAGTCCATCATACTCCCAAGGGTGCAACAAACAATTTTAATTTCTCAGAATTGCTATTGGGGGCATACTGAAAGTGTCATGTACTCCCTGAACATACACACATGAATATATTTATAGGTATAGCTAAGGTCATAGGAGTGTTTCACTGTAATCAGCCATGTTTTGATATTAATAATAAAAAATGAACACACTTTTAGATTTGAAGCTTCAGAACACACCCAAAGAAATTCCTCCTCACCTTCTTCAGTATCATAGTCAAGAAGAAGAGTTTGAAAAGCCACGTGTATTCTCCCTTCTCCTACCATCCCTGATCACAGTGACAGATGGCAGGGGATGAGGTCCAGGAAGGAAGAGAACTATGCTAACAGGGAACCCAGCACAAGGTTTCTAACCCACCTGCCTGCTGCCTTGCCAGAAACCATCCCACTCCAACCTGACACAATTAAGCTGCTTCTGTTTTCCAAGGGAGATTCTCTACCACTACGGTTGACAGAGTAATGCAGACAGTTTATCAAAGCAGAGAAGAAGAATCTGAAAGAAAAAATAATTTGCTATAGCTCTAAGTTTTCCACCTAATAAAATTCAACAAGTTATAGCATGTGTTTGGTAACCCACTGACTTTCGCTGAAGAGACAGGAGCTCTCATCTTTAATAACCCCATTAACATTGTAAATAACCAGGTTTCATCCAACACTGACTCCTTTTCTATTTTGGGTGCTGCTGCATGAGATTGCAAGTCCCCCATCTATTAGATCTTATAACTTTGATCCATGGAAGGAAATACTTTGGTTACCAGTAGTTCTCAGATTCTTTTCTGCCCGTGACAACTCTTTGTTTAAAGCAATTTAGCTAACTCTCCGGAGCAGATGAAATGATTTGCCTCACTAATCTTTTCGTCACTTCCCAAGCTGTTAGCATGTATGTGGACATTGTGCATCTGATAATTCATCTAGGAAGAAGATAAATACATAAAAACCATGTTTGTGTGTGTATATACACACACTGTACATATCACAAGAAGCTCCAGCTCCTGGCACGACGTGCTTAATCAGGCATTTACTACATGGCATATAATACATTGCTTTCTTACATTGGGCTGTTTTTCTTTGGCACAGCAGTGCTGTTGTTTGGTAATTGTGATAGATATCAGATGTACTTTTCTCTGAAGAATCCTAACCATTAAGCAGATTCAACACACACAATTGGTCTTTCTCCTTTGATGTTGCACATCCAAACTTTACTAATTCCACACAAAAGTCACAATGCACTTCTCTTATTTACAGTGTGATTCTGTGATAAATACAAATATATAAATAACTTCTAACATATTTTTTTAATTTAAAAAAATCCAACTAAGAATTAACATCCACTTTGCTGACAGAATCAGAAGATTAGCCATAAAACTGAGGTTTTAACAGGAGGATCAATCCTGATACATGTTTTTGACATAAAATATTGCTTGGTGCTCCTTCTTGGGAAATAATAAATTCACTGAGGGGTTACATTAATCAGGCCACCCATGACAGCTTTAATATATATCTCCTTAAATGAAACTCATTGCTTTTACAGGCACATAATACCATTCCTCTGTCAGCTTTTAAAGTCAGTCTTAAAACTCTACAGAAGAATCAGGTGTCACAGGCAGACTTCTCATTGAATATTCATTGTGCTGCCTGCAGTATTTTGAAACTAACATCCACTCTAAGAGAAAGCAGGGAGAGATTGCAGAATATTGCCCTCCTCAGAGGACTTAGTTTAAGCAATAATGATCTGAATAGCAGGGGGTTTAATCTGGTACTGGCTTTTAAAAATAGTTTCATAGAGAGGAAAAAAATGGCTGGTTACCTTGTCTCTTTTTTTTTTTTTTTTTTCAAAAAATGTATATAATAAATAACATTGATAGTGTTAAACTATAAATTAATAAAAAAGTGAAATGAAAAGTATATCTGAAATCCATAATTATGAATTCTTTCATATATTCTTTGACATATATTTCTAAATACTATTTCTTCTTTGTTTCCGATCTTTTAAAAACAACCCCAAATCAAACAAGGAACAAAATATTTTGTGAACTGAGATAATAGTGATTCATTAATTATTCTTATCATATTTTTTTAAACCTAATTAGGGTATCTGGACCCTTGACAACAGCAGCTGGCATCATCCATCCATAAAAATTGGGATTTTTTTATTTTTATATATTACAGCTCAGCAAGTGCTTGGAGATCCTGAATCTCCAATTCTTAAAACAGCAAGAAGTTATTACCTCCACTGTTCTTTTACAAACATTCCTCATAGGTTAAGCCATTCATTCATTTCCTTTTTAACTGACACACTGAACATAAACCCAGACCCTCAAAGGGATTTCTTTAACCCCACAGTCAGGCTAACATGTTTGAAGGGAACAGGTAGACATTTCTGTTTTCCAGCTTATTTATACATAGTGGTGCTGAATATAGTTTTAACTTTAAATTTCTTCCAACAGCATCATAATCATGGGAAGTAATGATTTCTCTGAAGAACTACCCAAACCCTTGTTAAAAATAAACTAGATAGTGGTCTTAAATATCTGGATACAGAGAATGAAAACAACTTTTCAAGGTGAATATTGAGCATTCTGCATTCCATTTGCTTCAAGGTCACCTGAAGAAAATCATAAGTCTCTTTGCTTCTCCTACCAAAGAGCTCAGCTTCCTGACAGATATTCTTCAGAAAGGAAACCTTTTCTATGAAGCTGTGCAGAGGAGTTATGTATGAACACCTCACAATAGAGATAGAAGCAGTATGATCTGATCACCGCTGCTACATTTATCATTTTTAAAAAAACATTAAAAACTGATTATAATCTAAGGCAGTTTTCATAGTTTGAGATAAGCACCACAACAAGTTGCCATTTATCTTACTGTATTTCCTGTAGGGAGGACATAGTAGAAGTTTCTTTCTCACGCCCTGTGCTGAGGAGCTGGTACACTGTCCTGTCACCCATCATATCAGCTAGGTCTCTCCACAGCCAAATCAGGGGGAAAGCTTAAAGAGAAAAGGGTAAGCCACACTTTAGGTATAAGGAAGGAAATTTCTGTTATAAAAAGAAAAAAAAAAACAAATCCTACACTTCTGCTACAATTACTCAACAGAATGTGATCATCCTTGTTGGCTTTTCACGAGGAGCAATATCACAGTTCATCAAATGAAGTACAGTTGGAGAGCAGCCCTGCAGAGAAGGACTTAGGGGTGCTGGTGGATGAGAAGCTTGACAAGCTTGACATGAGCTGACAATACGTGCTCGCAGCCCAGGAGGCCAACAGTATCCTGGGCTGCATCAAAAGGACTGTGGCCAGAAGGTCAAGGGATGTGATTCTGCCCCTCTACTCCATCTCATGAGACCCCACCTAGAATACTGTGTCCAGTTCTGGAATCCCCAAGATAAGAAGGACATGGAACTGTTGGAATGGGTCCAGAGGAGGGACACGAAGATGATTGGAGGGCTGGAGCACCTCTCCTATGAAAACAGGCTGAGAGAGTTGGGCTTGTTCATCTTGGAGAGGAGAAGGCTCTGGGGAGACGTTATAACATCCTTCCAGTACCTGAAGGGGGCCTACAAGAAAGCTGGGGAGGGATTTTTAGAAGGGTGTGTAATGATGTGGGGAGAATGGTTTTAAATAGGAAGGGGTTAGATTTAGATTGGATATTAGGAAGAAATTCTTCATTATGAGGGTGGTGAGGCACTGGAACAGGTTGCCCAGGGAAGTGACCCCTCCAAGGAAGTGTCCAAGGCCAGGTTGGATGGGGTCTTGAGCAGCCTGATCTATTGAGAGCTGTCCCTGCCCATGACAGGGGGGTTAGAGCTTGGTGATCTTTAACATCCCTTCCAACCCAAACCATCCTATGATTCAATGATACATACCAAATTTATTATATTTAAGTTTTTTAAAAATTTATAAATACTGAAATGAAACCATTAAAAGCATTTATCATATTCTCCTCTCAGAACAATTTACTGCTTTAACTTTGAATTTATTTAATTTATATCATTATCTTTGAATCAGGTACCTGTTTTATTTGCAACATAAGGTAGAAAGACACAGTGAGTGATGACATACCATACCAAGGAAATATAGAGTATGAGGAACAGTATGATGCAGCATCAATATTTCTATTTTCCAAGAAAGTTTAAATATGTCAAGAATAAAAAAAAAAATCTTTCTTTTAAAAGTACATTGAAACTTTGTCAACTTCAATTGGATCAAGTTTCTCCCATATTCTATACTCCCCAAATAATGGTTTCATTAACTTCAAGGAATAAAGTACCAAAAGTAGTTCAAAAAATCTCAACTTCTGCCTCTAGTCAACTTTATTGGATGCTATGACTCCAAAAAGTCACCAACTTTAGCTTTCATATCCCACGACCATAAAAAGTATGTTTTGTTTTGGGGAATGTAAAATCATGTGCATCATGAAATGTCAATACTATACCACAGTGGTGGTACCACCTCCTTCAACAGACATGCTGGCCTACACAGAAGGCAACAATAATTACACACATATATGCAGAGAGGATTTTCTACTGTAAAATTATAGCAAAATATAGACCTGAAAAACAGTAAAACCTAGATTTTCCCCACTTTTCATAGGAACTCATTGTAGTGAATAACTAAACTTTTTGTATAATTTTAGTGATTCACAATAATTAGCTTCATCTTGCCTTCCTTTCCCATCGTTCAACAACCAATGAACCAACCAACAACATTTTCCTTCCATACATATCTGGAAATTAGTTTGGAACCTGTAATGCAAACAGACTCTCTTGCAATTAGCTATACTCAGTTCTTATTCGCTGACCTAAAAATTAATTTATATGAGCATGAATAAATAACTCTCTTCTCAGCACATACCCTATAGGTTTAGTTTTTTCCCTTTCCTTATTAGAGTTTATGTAATAATAAAGACTTAGAAGAGCATATGAACAATCTTTCTTCAATATTTATATATTTGATTTTACTTCCCTTGCAGACATCCTTAACACTGCAGCCTATTTGTTTAGATTTTCCTTTTTGTTCACTAACACAAAACTCAGAAATTACACACTCACACCCCCACACACAGCCCCCCTTCAGACACTACAGCAATTTGAAAAATAAAAAACAACCTAGCAGATAGACCTTTCCTAAGAAGAATAAAGTGTAACAATTTTATATATACACAGGAGTTTACCTTCATGAAAGAATGTCCCATGTCATATACCTGCTTTCCAAAGCTGTATCTACATCGTTTCACTGTTTTTCTTAAGTTTTCTATTCAGACTTCCACATTTTTTATCATTTTCATGCATATCCAAGCTCTTAACTGGACTGAGCCTAAATTCTTCTTCAACCTTAATGCATAAAGGTAAGATAGCTACTTAAAGTAAGAACAAAGGGCATGGAGTATGCGCTTATACCTTTTTTCCTATTCTCCAAACCACATTTTTATTCTTTAGTCTGCCACATACAAGCAGAGTGACAATCTTTGTGAACACAGCTACTGTGGCTATCATATATGAAAATACAATTCTGTAAAGCACTTTGGAAACAGTTCTCCATAGAACTGGAATATTGGAAACAATAAGGATATTTTTCACATTTTCTAAATGAAAAATCCTTCCTCTGAGAAGTCTAGTGGACAACTCTGATCTACATGGCTTAAACCTTTCAAGTCATCTGTATAGGAGCAAAGAATCCATTTTCCTAAAAATATCAGCTCTTACTTCTCTTGTGTGTCCCCTTCTTTGCAAATGAAAAACAATCTGCATAACTAGTCAAGGAAAAGAGGAAATTTTATAGTGCTCACTGCTGGTCTGAAACTACATTTTAGTTCTTCCTTACATAATACCATTCAGTGTGATATCGCCATTTTTAACAGTACAGACATCTCCATTTAAGCTATTCATCTAAGTTGTTGTGGTTTAACCCCAGCCAGTAACTAAGCACCAGGCAACCACTCACTCACCCTTCCCACCTAAGGGGATGGGGAGCAGAATGGAAGAAAACCTCATGGATTGAGATAAAGACAGTTTAACAGGATAACAGTGCAGACAATAAAAACAACTACAACAACAATAATAATAATAATAAACAAGTGGTGCACAAATGCAATTGCTTACCACATGCAAAAGGAAGGAAAATACCCCACAACCCATTGTCCGCTCTACTTGTGAACAAGAATACCGTCTCCTAGCTTGCTTCCCCAGTTCTACCCAGAGGATGAGGCTCTATGGCACGGAACATCCTTTTGGACAGTCTGGGTCAGCTGTCCTGGCTGTGCTCTCCCAGTTTCTGGTGCACCTGGCAGGGCATGAGGAGCTGAAAAGTCCTTAGCTCGGTTGTAGTCACTACAACTACCTAGCAACAGCTAAAATTATAAATGTGTTATCAACAATATTCTCAAACTAAATTCAAAACACATCACTACAGCGCTAAATCAGCTACAAGAAAGAAAATTAACTCCATCTCAGCTGAAAGCAGGGCAGAAGTTCACTTTAGAAAAAGGAAAAATTAAACCTCTGGGCACAGTTTAACTCTAAATAAATAGCTGAAAATGGTCAAATGAGTCATTCTTTTTCTTCAGTAACTACAAAAATAGCCTGATCGCTTGCCTGATACAGTATTTTCACTGTAGATATGCAACATTAGGGGAAAAATAAAAACACTTCTGACTACTCTTTACAAAAGTAATGAAAACGTATGGGATAATGACCCAATATTCCACAATCAAAAAGAAATAATATTGCATCAAAGCCACTTGGAAATATAAAAATGTTACTATAATCAAATAGATTGAACTCTGTCAGATTCTTATTTCCAAATAATAACATACATGTTTGGGTTTAGCTATAATTACTACAAATCACAGAAAGCAAGAACAGGACATAGGCAAAGGCAGGGACTGGGAGAATGAAGAACTGCCCACTGGAGGAGGAGGAAGAGATGAGGTTCAAGAACATCTGAGGATCCTCAAGGTGCAAAAGTCCATTGGACTTGATCAGATAGATCCACAGATCATGAGGGAACTGGTGGATGAAGTGGCTAAGCCATTGTCCATCATCTTTGAGAAGTCATCCAGTGAAGTTCCCACTGACTGGAGAAAGGGAAACATAATACCCATTTTTAAAAAAGGGAAAAAAGGAGGACCTGGAGAACTACAGGCCTATTAATCTTCCCCCTGTGGCTAGCAGGATCACGGAACAGATATTCCTGAAAACTATGCTCAGGTACATAGAAGAGGAGTAGGTGATTGGTGGCAGCCAACGTGGTTTCACTGAAGGCAAATGGCGACTAAGAAATTAGGTAGCGACCTACAACAGCATTACAGGACTGTTGGATAAGGGAAGAGCAACTGACATCACCTACCTGGACTTGCACAAAGCATTTGACTCTGTTCTGCAAAACATCCTTATCTCTAAATTGGAGAGATATGGATTTGATGGATGGACCATTCACTGGATAAGAAATTGGCTAGATGGTGGCACTCAAGGAGTTGATGAGTATGGCTCAATGTCCAAATGGAGAATATTGATGATTGGCATACCTCAGGGGTCAGTACTGAGACTGTTACTGTTTGTCACAGGCATGGATAGTGGGATCAAGTGCACCTGTG
The DNA here is from genome assembly GCF_964237585.1 of Gallinula chloropus. Taxonomy (NCBI): domain Eukaryota; kingdom Metazoa; phylum Chordata; class Aves; order Gruiformes; family Rallidae; genus Gallinula; species Gallinula chloropus. The sequence goes on along the minus strand of NC_140085.1, from coordinate 109,947,298 downwards.
CACCCTCAGCAAGTTTGCTGATGACACTGGGCTGTATGGTGTGGTGAACATGCTGGAGGGGATGCCGCCCAGAGGGGCCTTGACCAGATTGAGAGGTGGGTCTATGAAAGCCACAGAAAGTTCAGCAAGGTGAAGTGCAAGGTCCTGCACATGGGTTGGGGCAGTCCCAAGCACAACTACAGGCTGAGTGAAGAATGGATTGAGAGCAGCTCTGAGGAGAAAGACTTGGTGGTATTGGGTGATGAAAATCTCAACATGAGTCAGCCATGTGCACTTGCAGACCAGAAAGTGAACCATATTCTGGGCTGTATCAAAACCAGCATGACCAGCAGGTCAAGGGACATGAAAAAAAGAAAAAAGAAAAAAAAGTTTTATCAACACAGAAATTTTAATCCCATGCATTAATTACAAATCTCAGTCTCTCAGTTCCTTAAAAACTGTTGAATTCATGTCAATTTCTACCTGAAATACAGCAATATTAAAACACTGAAAAACAGTAGTAGTCTTCTAAACTCTAATTGTTAAGCAGAACGTTGGAATCTTTATCAGTTTCAACTCTCTAACAAGTTTTATACACTCATGCTTAAAAAAATATATTTATTGAAATACACTAAATATGCTAAGCTAATAATAAACAATACTGTAAGGAGCAAATTGAACCTTAGGAAAAAATAAATAGAACAGCTTAAGGAAAGATTTGGTGAAAATATGTGAACGTTAAGACAAAAAGAGCTTTCCACTCCCTACCTCATCTATTTATACCTTACTTTTAACCACGAAAGATAGTCGATTATTTCTTTTTAGATTCTTTCAATGAAGATATGGAGATATAATCCCAGTCAGTAGGAAGTCAGTAAAGTAACGTATTCATAAATTTCTTTCTGGATTATAGAACATTATCATGGTCCAGGTAAATATCTTGACTAATAAATGACTTACTACATACAGGAAAAAAATAGTAGCGAAGGAATCAAGATAAAGTAAAATAAATATTGCCAATTAATCCATTCCCATATTATTGCTAGAACTGTTTTTCATGGTGAGCAGCACGGTCTTTTGTAAGTCAGTAAAGATGTAAGTAGGACCGTGCTGCTGTAGCTACTTACTGTAGTTTTCAGTCCAAGAGCATCACAGCATGTACATTTTACTCAATATTGTGCAGCTGCTTAGGACAAATAATACATTAGCCAGCCTTTTCTTTTCTTGTTTTATATAATTTCCTATGTAATTATCTTGTAAAATGTTAACAAATCATTTTTCCCTTTGTACATATTTGCTTCATTAGAGAAATACTTGCAGAATTAGTAGAAATTACTTTCTCCTATTCTTCCTAAGTATGTTACCTTGCTCAGGACATACCTGTCTTACTACTGTTTCTTTGCCTATATGCCATATTCCTTACTAGGATATATAAATAGGAACATATCCAAAAATGCCTATCAGGTACAGGCAAGTCCAGGAGTCCACGAGTTTGTCAATAAAGACAGATTTAAGAAAAGGCTTAGGGAGTTTTCTCAGTAAGATTATACAGGAAGATTTTACCAGCTCAAATAAACCAAGTTAAACATTAAGAAAATAACAAGGGAGCAGTGATCATTACTATTATACAACTGATTTTTCCTCTATTGCTACTATGTCCAGACACTACAGTTATTCAAGGACTTAATTCTGAAAAGTAATGTTCATGCACATCTTTCCATTGCCTTGAATAAGCCTACACATAATATAGGAGTTCTGTTTTACATTCAATATACTTGATTTCATGCTCTAATAACATTGCTGATTTATTTCTTCCATTAAGTAATCCTCCTGACTTTTCTTAATAATTAAATTGTAAGATGTTTTCCAGAAGAGATGAAAGCGATGCTATGCTGCAGAAAAGAGTAGGAAAAAAACTGGCCATTATACTTGTATATCAAAACTTCATTAATTTACTGCAGACACTTTCCTTTAAAATGAAGAATTAAGACATTCAACAGCTTTCCTTGCATCAAGCACATCAAGTCTTTCTGCTAGCTTTATTTAAAAGAGATTAATATGTCTGTTTCATTTCATCCCGTCACGTGCTTATCATTTGGTGAAGCTCATTTGTGGTGTTCTACTGGTATTAAAAAAACATTCTCCCTAACAGTCTTACAGGTTGCTGACTTTATATACAGGTTTTCATACTTACATGACCTAATAATTTAGTAACAGTAATTAATTTCACGATGCACTGCATAACAGCACTTTTGATTTGAGAATGAAAGTAATTACATAGCCATTCAACAACACTCAGTTTCTGTTCAAACACAGCGAGACTTTGGATTCTGATGCCAGCTTAAAAGAATGGCTTACATCCGAATTTCTTCCCTGCAGATGATTTACTATAAATGAACTCTCCTTGTTCCTTTTCCCTTCTCCAATTTCTGAATTGTGTATATCATGGAGTTTCACACATCCTGTTCTAATCTGGGCTAATTTTCTGATGCTTCAGGGAAACACTGTGATTCATGTGAAACCTTTCAAGCACGTAACCAAACTAGTCATGTCCTTGAACTGGCTTCTCTCATACCTATCTGAAGTTAAATCCCCAACCACAAAAGAGCCCCACTTCTCTCAGACAGCGTTCTGCTCAGGCATACAAAACTCATTCTTTTTATTTACTAATGATGATAAGATCCTAACTGAAGCTATTTTCATCAAGAAAAAGGTATCCTGTGATTCTTTAAATAAAAATTTAATGAAAGTGTAGGAATGGAAGCGTAGGAAAACATTGAGAAGAACATTTTTAAACTTCAGTTGCACTTAAAGGCTCAAATCAAGGATTGATACACAAAGGAAAGAACATTGAAATGTCCTATAACATTGGTGTTTCTGTACATATGTTTATAACTTTCTTGTCTTTCTCACTCTTAATGCTCATATCAAAGTCTATCCAATATCTCCACTTACGTTTCTTTCTGTCCTGGAATAACAATAATAATAATTAAAAAAAAAAAAACAACAAACAACACAACACAAAACCACAGCAGTAAACTGTCAAGAAAATGAAATTAAATGAGATCAAGAGTGTTGTAAAATAAGTATGAAAACCTACTACTGCAGTCTGTACTCCACTGATCCTTGTGGATTTGTGGTGACCCAGCCAGTAGCTGAGCATCACACACTGTTCACTCACTCCCAGAGGAGAAAGAGGCAAAGCTCCCATGGGTTGGGATAAGGACAGTTTACTGACAAAGTCACCATGAACATTCAACAATAATAGCCAATTACACTTACACTCATTGATAACACAGACTAGTTACCAACCAGATGATTACAGAGTGCAGCCAGACACAAGAACTAGCCAGACACAAGAACTAGCCAGACACAAGAACTAGCCAGACACAAGAACTAGCCAGACACAAGAACTAGCCAGACACAAGAACTAGCCAGACACAAGAACTAGCCAGACACCTCAGCAGCACTCACACTACTCTAGAAGCTCAAAGGAGTACCTCCCCAACCAACCCCTTTTATGGGTGAGTGATGCCAGGTGGTGTGGAAACAACCCACGCTGACTCAGCTCACCTGGGCTGGCTGCTTGGGGAGGTTGACTCTGGGCTGGCCAGAACAAGGAGAGTTTTCTATATTACTTGAAGGATAGAACAGGTACATGTGTGCATTCTGCAGTAATAAGTTCAAATTTACCATTTGGATATTTCAGCAAACCCAGTACTTATCAGGATGTGTAATTTACTTGTGTTCCCACTATGCACTGTGTACGCTGCTTGCTAGAAAAGTGTTCGTTCCATCTCCTACATAGGAAAGGCTTATGGCTAAAATCAGGAGGATATCTCTGAGCATGGTTAGGCAAAGAAGTTCTCTTAAGAAAGCAGAAGGAAGGTAAAGGAAAAGTGAGCAGAAAGCCCACAGCACATGCAGAGACCAGGGGGTGCCTTAGAAGTACAGGCAGCAGGCATGCAGGAAGGCTACAGTCACCATGGAGCATAGACAATGAATTACGTGAAATTCATTTACAGTTTTAAGAGCTGTGGAAAGTTGCTAGTTTGAGAGTAAGCACAATAAAATATCTACTGTAGGTAATGTGTAGAAGGACACCATCCTTATTAACCCATTTATTTTAAACCCATTCTAGTCACCAGATTTCAGAAGTGACCTTAGTCTTCTCTTTTTCATAAACATCTAATAATCACTTTCAAAGTCCTTTCGAGTTCTTATTTTAAGGAAGGGGTAGCAGCTGCACCCCTGTTAGGCTTACTAAGAGAGGAGAACAAGAAAAAAGAATTGTCCTCTTTTCCGCCTTGTATTTTCTTTCATTCTCAACTGTTCCCCTTTCATTTCGAAAAAAAGAAGTTCTTCTCATGGAGCTGAACCAGTCAGCCATATGATTCAAACATAATACTCAGTGGAGGAGAACTAGCATTTTGTTTCATTGCGGTGGTAATGAGCTCACTTTTTTCCCATTAATTACATGGAATTATGCAAGCACAATAGTGTCAAAATCCTAGTGGTCTCCTGGGGCCAAAGGAAACAAGCCCCTACTCTCCCATAGACACCACTGTACATAGCAGTGATTTACGCAGAAGGCGTTATTTTTTGTCTAGCCTGTTGCCTCATATCCTTGCCCAAAATGGTGAAGGATCTTAATAAATTTCTCAGGTTTTTCAGCACATCTTGCTCCTAACCCTGTATCGTTGAACATTACGCTGCAGTCAAGGGCAAATTCTGCCTGACTGCAGAGTTTTGTTGGTTTTAATTTATACTCACTTCTCCCTCTCTTTAATCTCTCTCTCTGGAATAAGAGATGCAGTACTAGTTTGCTGAGAAGCCTTTAAACTTTGTGTTGCCCTGACATGAGGCTTTTCTCTGAAATTTAACAGAATTTCATCAAACCTGATGGTATCAGAAGCAATTTGTCTTTTAAACAAAAAAGGAAAAAAAACTAAAGCTTCTCATCCTACTCAGTGTAGTGAGCATTTAGCTGAGCTTTAAAAGGCCAGTAAGATGTGAGAAGCTATCAGTAACTGAGGACAAAGTTAAAAATCCAGCCTCTACTAAGATCAAAACCCATGGAATGCAACACCCTCTGCCATCAACACTGCACATAGTTCTGGTTATTCCCTCGCCAAACAGGCCAAGTAGAAAATGGAAAGGGAAAAAAACAAAACAAAAGTGGGGAAGGGCAAAGAGTGGACAGATACAGAACAGCTTCTGTATTTAGAAATGATTCAACAAGTAACAATTTTTCAGCTTTGGAGGAAAAAGAAAGTAATTCTGGAGGGACTGAACAGATGCCTAGACCATCATGCCTGATATAAACAATGAAGAATTATTCCTCATTTTTCATAGCACAGAGGAAGAAACTTGTGATAGTACCAGTCTGTAATTCAAAATTATCAGAAGGAATTACATTCTCCACAGAAAATGTGATTACATAGTGAAACTCACAAGAGACCAAAAGTATAAATGTATTCATAAGAGGATGAGATAAGTTCATGGAACAGATATCAATTCACAGCCACTTAATAGAGTGGTTTGATGTAGCCTCTAGCCAATAAAGTAATTAATCTGCTCATTGCTGGAAACTGAAGGGGGAAGGGCTTTTCTGATTTCCTCTGGTGTTACATACTTTGCTTAGCATTTGCGGATGAGTAATGCTGGGGACAAGTCATTGGGCTGGACAGTCGTTTCCCTCGCTATGGCAATTCTTAGCTTAAAAAAAAATAGTTGCAGCAAATGCTTCATTTACAAAATCACCATGGAATAATTTCACAAGAAAGCACATGTAAAAAATAAAAAGTCATTAATGTTCATCTAAAGCACAGTATTTATATGATCAATACCCATCATGGCAAAATGTATTCAATATTTTGAATGCAGAACAGAGGGTAATATATATTGTAGACCACCATGATAGATATGAAAGGACTCTAACCAAGCTACAATAATACCATCGAATTATTTTAACCTTTTGGGAAACTACTTGCTAATGTATTGGTTTAAAAATAAGATTATGAAACTGAAAATCATTTGGCATCAAATGATAATTTCTACATTGTGTTACACTAATCATTAGCCCCAAAACTTTAAAAACAGCTACTCAAACCAAGAGAGACTATCATGTTCCAGAACTTGCAAGAGAGTAGTTCAGTTTGCCCACTAACAAAGATTTTTGTTTTCACTACCAGACAATGAGAATTCAATTACTAAAAGAAAGAAAAAAAAAACCATAATTGTAAAGCAAATAAATATACTCTGAGTTAGAGACTAGTAATTACAGATTTCACCAACACAGTTTCCCTTGCATTTCTACAATACACACCATCTGTGTTTTTCCTGAATCCTCAATATTGAAAAACAACTGCAGAATCTGAATGTCATAATTTACCTCAATTCTTTAAGTTGTTTCTGTAAATTTTGCCTATCTTTAAAGTTAATTTTGTTTCTTGGTATAGTGAATTGATTGTTTTAATGAGTAAAATGTAATGCAAACTGTGATTGAAGCTAAGTAGCAGCTTTTGCTCAAAGCATAGCTTATTTTGTCTAACAGCAACAGCTGAAGTTACATATCAGTTATCTTATTCATCTTACTAACCAAATGGACAGCAGCACATTCATTTGCTATTTATCATGATAGCATAATTTAACCTTTCCATCATGAGAGAGGACCATCCTTGAATTACATTATGAATTTACCATTATGAAGGTAAAAAAGCCTGTACAATGCACCTTTCGTAGAGCATAAGATCTTTTTAAACAGCAAAAAGAAGTAGACCCCACCTGCTGAGATTCCTGGATGTAAAAGGTAGGACTGAACCCAAAGACTCATTTCTCAACACAAAGATTTCCACTTTAAGATGAAAAGCAATATCACAGGCAAGAATATAGCTATTTCCCTGTCAGGAAATGAGGGGTTCTCATTGCATGATTTAAAGGACACCATTTTTTTTTCTTGATTATGAAAGCTGTAGTGCAATTACTATTTTATGGTTGCCGGAACAGAGGACTTTTTTCTTACTCAAAAAAATTGTCTCTTTGTTGTTTGGGGGTTTTTTTGGGGTTTTTTTTTTGGAGGGGTATTGTGTTGTTGTTGGGGGTTTTTTGTCCAAAATGTTTGCTTTTATATACTTCTTTAACAGACTTTATTAGTTTGGAATTACCACCCCTTTGGCTTTCACAACAAAAGGAAGTGCAAAGTGAACTGAGACAGATTTTCAAGAAGTCCAAAAGGGAGGTGTTTTCTTTTTTTTTAAATCACTAACCAATTGTAGGCACATTCCTTAATTCATTCAACCCTCACAAATGTCATTTTCAGTGAGCATTCCAATTACAGGGAGCACATTTTTTTCCTTTTAGCTCCAAACAGCTAGCAAATAAATATCATGCATTTTACTCTATGTAGTAAAACCTGTTGATTAACCAAAAATAAGAGTTGTCTATAAGACAGTCTAGTTTCAGACACATTCAGTGAAACCCAAGAAAATTTCAGTTACTCCTATCTATTTTTCCTCTAGTAATCTAGACATGACCTTCTGAAGACCCCAAGTTAGTCTGAGTTCCTCTTCTTTTTGTCTGCCATGCTGAGCTGTGCCCACAAGCCTGATAAAGTTCTTACTACCTCTGGATGCTTTTAAGGTCTTTGGTAGCTAAAGGCACTGAAACTTTCAGACTGAACTTTTTCTCCAGGACAGCCTATCCCACAGGCCTGCCTGAAGTAAATGTTTTTTGGCTTGTCGCCGATAGCTGCAAAAAATTACAGAGCTAAGATGGAAAGAAGGTCATTCAAATTGGCAGAAATATATGTCAAACATATCAGAGTCTTCATGGAAAATGAAATGCTTTTTTTCTATTCACTCTGGTCCTCATGATGCATCATCACATGCATACACACAATCAAGTGTTCATACCAGTCAATCAGCATCTGGTTTTAAAGTATCAATATCCTCAAGCCATACAGGAAAAAAATATTGAATAATAATGACTTATTAATTTTATCAGATATAATTTACCTATCTGTATCTTATGCATACACTGCTGTTACGTTCTTTTCTGTTTCTTGGCTTTCTTACCTTCATAAATCATTTTCATAGTGAAATCATTTTCCGGTCAAATTTCATCACAGCATGTCATGTCAAATAAAGGACAGAGATTTTAACCACAAGATGCAGTAGTTCTGGGTTATATATATATATATCATTTCTGTACATACAAGTCTCTGGGAACAGTGAAATATTTGGCAAAATAAGAATTGCTGCTTTTGGAGGAGACAGAATTCCACCCTGTTCAGTTACTGACAAACTTATTGAAGTTATTGAACTTCAACAAGGACAAGTGTAAAGTCTTGCACCTGGAAAAACATAATCCAGGAGTACATTAAAAACTGGGATCCAACTGGCTGGAGAGCAGCTTTGTGTGAGAGGGACTTAGGGCTCCTGGTGGACAACAAGCTCGATAGGAGCAAAAAGTTTGTTGCAGCCACAAAGAAAGCCAACAGAATGATGGGTGGCATCAGCAAGGGCATCACCAGCAGAGATAAAGAAGACACTATCTCACTTCACTCAGTGCTTGTCAGACTGCACCTGGAACAGTGTGTTCAGTTTTGGTCCCCACTATACAAAAAAGACATAGATAAGATGGAGAAGGTCCAGATAAGGGCCGTCAGAGTCATCAAAGGACTGGGAAGCCTGCCACGTAAGGAAAAGCTGAGAGAATTTGGTTTGTTCAGCCTTGAAAATAGAAGGCTTAGGGAGACCTCATCACCGTGTTTCTGTACTTAAATGGTAGCCACAAAGAAGATGGAGACTCCCTTATTACAAGGAGTCATGCAGAAAAGATGAAGGATAATGGGTGCAAGTTATTCCTGGGAAAATTCTTATTGGACACAAGAGGAAGATATTTCACAGTGAGAACAATCAGTCATTGGAACAATCTCCTTGAGGTAGTGGTGAATTCCCCAACATTGGATGCTTTTAAGACTCAGCTGGGTCATCTTGTCTGGATGGTGCTTTTGTCTAGACGAAACTTTTGCCAAGAAAGGTTGGGCCAGAAGATCCTGAGGTCCCTTAAAACCTGGTATTCTATGATTCTAATTAGAACCACAAAACAGACTATGATTAATGTAACTTTTTCTGTAAACAGAAAGAATCTAACAAAATTTGCAAATTTTAATGGCAATGAATATACTTCACATTTTGTTGCTCTGAATTCTGTCTCAGTTGCCTTTAAGAATTTCCAAATGCATCAACTAAGCTAATAAGTGAAATGCAGATCTGAATTCATGCAAAGGAAGATGATTTGAATTTGCTCTAAGATGAGAATTATTCACCATCTACCACATGGCAACATAGAGCTCTGTTAAAGACAGCTTTCCATGTTCAAGAATGAAAATCTGCATAAAGCCTGACCATCATAGAAGTAAGGAAGTTTATCATACTGTCATACCATCTCCTGAATGTGTTTTGATGTGCCAACCTTACCCCACCCCTCACCCCGTGCTTTTTTTAACCTTAGAATGAAATGACTTTCCTTGCCACCTGGCCTGAGTTATCTTGTCCAGAGAAGAAAACCCACATATTTGCAAAGGTTTTTTCAGGAAGAGAGTATTATCAGCACGAAAGATTTAACCTTTTTAGCTAATTTAATAAATCATAGAGGTTTTAAAAGCATACAATAATAACAAGTATATAAAGATATATATAGATGAATGTATATATTTTCCAGATCCCTGAAAATGATTCTTCTGACTCAATACTGCAAGACATCATGAAGGAGTTCAATGAACAAGGTTCAAAGCTATTTTGCCTAAAAATTTTATCTAACATAAGCAGAAAAAGAGCACACCAGTGGCCTCATGAAATACAACGGAGAACAAATAAATTTAAGAAAAAATAAAAATGGAACAAACATTTAAATACAGAAGTGCAATACTTTTTATGTAATTAAATATTACAAAGAAAGAACTGAAGAAGACCCACCCATAGAGAAAATGTGTACAGGTACTTTTAACACCAATTGAAAAACAACCTGACCTATAATTACAGGATATGAGAGCATGCACTTTGTTGAAAAGTGTGAGTCTTGAAAATAAGGACAGGGTATTACACAAAGGTTAAGAAGTAGAGTGATAATTATCTAATTTACTAAATTATTATTACTTTATTTTTTCTTTTTGCCTTGCCTGCCAACAGAACTTTTTGTATGCTTAGGCTCACAATTGTGAAAGTAAAGTCATACTACCACACACCAAAATTTATACATAGAGTCTAGTGAGCAAGTTTCCAGGTGCTATTCCCCTCTAGCATAGCTTTTCTGGCTATCCTCACTCATCCAAGGCAGGGCATAACTCACAGGTATCTCCTTTCATTTTTTTTTTTTTTAATGTCAAAATTTTCTTATTAAGATCTTAAAAGTTGCATCCTATGTAAGATTACACATAAAACTTATGGCAGACCTGAAAGTAAGGCTGTAGTCTTGTCTTACGTTAAAGAATCACAAGATGGTTTCAGTTTGAAGGGATCTCAAACACCATCTAGCTCTAACTCCCCCATTATGGGCAGTAACACCCTCCAATAGACCAGGTTTTCAAAAGCCCTATCCGACCTGTCCTTGATATCGTGGTTTCACCTGGGCTGGAGGCCAGATGCCAACCAATGCCACTGTATCACTCCCCTTTTCAGCTTGACAGGGGAGAAAATATATATTGAGAGGCTTAGGAGGCAAGATAAGGACAGGGAGAGATCATTCTGCAATTAGTGTCACAGGCACAACAGACTCAACATGGAATAAAAAAGCCATATAATTTATCACATTGCACACACTCTGAAACCAGAGTAGGATAATGAGAAATAAAACCAAATCTTAAAACACACCTCCCTCCCCACTCCTCCTTTCTTCATGGACTCAACTTTACTCATTATTTCTTCCCCTTCTCTCCCCCTGCAAGGTGGCATGGGGTGGGTTCAGGGATCACAGAATCACTAGGTTGGAAAAGACCTTTAATATCATCGAGTCCAACTGTTCCTGTCCTAGCTAAACCATATCTCTAAGTACCTCATCTACCCATCTTGTAAACTCATTCAGGGATGGTGACTCAACCACCTCCCTGGGCAGCCTGTTCCAGGCCCTGACAACTCTTTCAGTGAAAACTTTTCTCCTGACATCTAATCTGAACCCGCCCTGGCACAGCTTTGTGCCATTTCCCCTTGTCCTATCTCCTGTCACCTGGCTGAAGAGACCATCTCCCACCTCTCTAAAACCTCCTGCCAGGTAATTGTAGGTGGTGATAAGGTCAAGCATAGGTAGTGGGGATTTCAGTCAGTTCCTCACAAGTTGTTTTCCTTCTTGTGTATGCGGGAGGCATTTCTCACACTCTTTCCCTGCTCCAGTATAGGGCCTCACCCACAGGAGACAGTCCTCCACAAACTTCTCTAATGTTAATCCTTTCCCACAGGGCTTCAGGTCTTCACCAACTGCCCCAAAATGGTTCCCTTCCACAGGGTGCAGACCTTCAGGAACAGATTGCTCCAGCCTGGTCTGTCATGGACTCACAAGCCTCCCCCAAAAAACCTACTCTGGCATGGACTTCTCTTGCCATGGGCTGCAGGTCCTGTCCAGAGCTTGCTCCAACTCTGGCTTCTCATGGGGTCACAGCATCCTTCATGTGTCTCCACATGCTCTGGCATGGGGTCCTCCACAGGCTGCAGGTGGGATATCTGCTCCCCATCATCATCCATGGGATGCAGTAGGACAGCCTGCTTCATCATGGTCTCCTTCAAGGGCTGCAGGGGAATGTCTCTGGCACCTGCAGCACCCTCCCCCCAGCCTTTTCTTCACTGGCCATGGTGTCTGCACAGTTTCTTCTCACTCCCTTCTCTGGTGGCAAAAAGCAGCAGTTTTTTTCTCCTAAATGCGATTCCCAGAGCACCATGACCATCGCTCATGGGCTTGGCCTTGGTCTGTGAGAGGACCGGCCTTGAGCCCAGCTGGTGTTTACTCTGTCGGGCCTAGGGGAAGTTTCTAGCTGCTTCATACAAAAGCCACCCCTGCAGCCACCCCTCCTCCACCAGAACCTTGCCATGCACACCCAACAACACTTGAACACTGTTAGGGAGGGGGCAGTCACATTCCGCTTTTTAAAACCCATCACTTTAAATTCCCAGTTTTCTCCATGCTGGATGGAACTTAAAGCCCAGACTGTACAAATTGGGTACTGCTTGTATTAGAGTTGTACTAAATACAATAATTGATCTACTTCAGTTCAAAACAAACACTGGGTTTTCAAGCGAGACTTTCACACAACCTAGAAAATAGCAGACATAAAACACACAAAGGCAAAACAGTAAGGAAGAATAATCTTTTCATACAAACCATAATTTGCTCTTTTTGAGATAATGATCTGTCCTGGTAAAGTTAGACCTGATCCTCAACACATAAAGAATAAGAATAAAATTATTTTCCATTGTCATTACCAAATTAATTTAATACTTTTTCCCATTTACTCAGGCACATTTGGAGTTGTCACTCCAAACATTTAGTGAACTAAAATTTACCTGTTGTATTTCTTTCTCCAGGCTGAGGACAAAACTGCATACTGCATGTCTAAGGGCTACACAAGTCCTAATTCTAGCAGTCTACAATGTTAATGATGTATTTTTCTTGACCAGCCTACTGGTCAAGTATTACATTTTCAAATGTCAGTTAAAGTGTATATTAACATGTTAGCTTGATACCAGAGAAAGTAAGACCTGGAAAATAATACGCAGAAATAAGAAAAATGTCTTAAGGCCATACATCTTCTTACTAACTGCCATAAAACAATGAGGCTTGGCTAACAGTGAAATTATTGTTGAGTGGTGTCCATTTGAATGCCTGAATGGCCAAATCAAACTGTTAATGGTAATTAGCAGGCCACTTAAGTGGGGAAATGATGCACAGCCCCTCCATTTTCAGGAAAGTATTGAAAAAGGAAAAAATCATTAAAAATGTATTAAAAAAACTTCCTTCCTCCCTCACCCATCCCACTCATTCTCCTAATTACTTTGTACTGCTATGCAAGGTAGAATTGGTAAGCATTCTTATTTTTAGAGCCAGCTTTATAACAATATTGAATTTCTCCTCTTTTATAGAATTTCAGGTAATCAATTGCCTAGCTGGCTTTAAAAGCTAGACATAAGATGATCTTAAAGCTGGAAGTAAGAAAACACAATGACTTTGTTCTTAACAATATAATAATTTAAAGAATAAAAAAAATTACATCAGTCTTTATTGCTGGGACTAGATAGATCCTGCCTTCCTTGACACCCATGACACATTTTGGTCACCTGGGCTATAAATGTTAGCAAACTAACATTTCATTATTAATTATTGTAGAATGATAGAATGGTTTTTTTAGAAGGGACCTCAAAGATCATCTAGCACCAACTCCCTTGCCATGGGCTGGGACACCCTCCACTAGACCAAGTTGCCCATAGGCCCATCCAACCTAACAGCTGGATATATGACAAGACCATAGGCTCGTATCCACGTTCTGAAATAAATAGCTTTTCCTCAAGTTTCATGATGGGAACAATATTTTCATTTTACATCTGAAGTGTGAGGTGAAAAGTCCCAAAGGTATACACAGTCTGTAGGAGATTTGTCCATTTTGGAAGCTTCATGAAACAGGAACTAATTGTAACTGTTCTGAAGAGTAATGTCTTCCAGAACATAGAGGGTATCTTGAGATTCTGAATATTAAGCATTTTAAGTACTTTTACTCATATACTTAAAAATAGTAAAATGAAAAAGCAAAAGCTGAGTAGATGTGTTCTTCACTGCAGGGAAGTTCAGAGCAGATTTAATATAATGAAAAGCATTTAACTCCTCCTAGATGAGTTTTTTTGAGTACTGGTAATTTTTCTCTCATTCTCACTTGAAGATAATTAACTGTATCAATAATCTTTTTAAGATGAAAAAGAAAATTGGAGTTTGCAATGGAAAACTTTTGAAACAGCATCAGAAAAACATTTTTGTATATATCATCCCTTATACCAAAGGAATTTCTCAATTTTAAAACTGCAAATTTTTAACTTTTGTGACAGTTTACTGTTGTCAAAAAAAAAATTAATAACCCTTGGCTAATTTCTGACCAAGCATTTATCAACCTTTTATATTGCTGACAGGTCTGTATTCACCAATTTGCAGGTGTACGCACGTATTTGCAAACTTTTAAGAGATACACAAGATGCTCCCAGTGCCTCAGACTAAAAGCCACTGAAAAAGATAAATAAACAACACAAAGAAACTGAGAAAGCCAGCTTTAGCCACTTTATACTATAAGTAAATAAAACTTGCATATACTTTCCAGTCATTTTTCCCAGAAGCTCTGCCGTGGACTAGGCTATTTACAGTTATCTTCTGTTCGAAATGTCAAAGCACAGTCAAATTTCACATATTTTGTGGTTTAATCCTTATTTTAGGATTCTTAGACAAATGATTCTATAAATACCACCTTCTGAATTCAATAAGCTTTCTTACAGAGTACAGTTTTTCTTAAATTATTTTGATCCAAATTGCAAGGAGTCAAACTAATTTATTCCCAACAAATCACATGGCTACTAACCCTAAACAAAGCCCTGCTTCAGTGCAAACTATTGTAGATATGAAAAACACAGAAAGAAAAAAGAGTACACATCAGATGAAAACTTCCATCCTTTAGGGGAATTCTGTGTCTTTTACCTGGAATATCCATCTGGTTTTGTTTCAGAAAGGTGCAATGTAGTGATAGTAATAAATATTAATTGAATGCAGAGAATAAGAGTTTAAAGTCAAATTTATTCAGGTAGCTAAATGAAATAAGATAAACTTTCCACTTCCAATGTCCTTGCTGATACTGAACATTTTAAATTCAGTTTTTTAATACATTTTAAGTATTACTCCACAAAAACGTGTACAGTTTTTCTAGCTGAACATGATAAGCTAAAAACATCCATGTCTTAAAAGCTATTTTTAGCAGCTTTTTATAGTAATGTACTCAATATTAGTATTTTGACTCATTAAATTTCAGAGTAGGAATGCCATTTTTTAATGTGCTTCAGGAAACACAGCAGTATAAACCACCTAATACAAGCCTCTGATGTTAACTTTTGGTAATTCATATTGGCCGTAAAGTACACCCTTCAGGAAGACTATGGAAAGATAATAAACAGCGCATAAGACAATTTTTTTCTTTATTTGACATTAAAAGGTAGCACTGGCATCACACTGTATTTTTTGCAGATTGCTTAGCACTCAGATGCCATGAAAAAAGTTTACTGGCTCATCCTTCGTGACATGGTACAACTGAAAAAAATTGTTCTATTTGCATGGATAATGCAGCTCAGTGAATTTTTCACCTCACTTGCAATCTATGCCTAAGGAGGTTGATGAGCCCTTTGTAACCTCCATTTTCAAACACTGGTAGCAAAGTTCACTACTCAGTTGAACTCCCACCAATGCACATGGAAACCCCCTTTGATTCACACCACTGTTCCTGACCAAGACCTTTGCTGGACAGAATTATTGGTAGTTATCTATCACTGCTGCACTTGCTCTCCAATGTGCATATTAACTGTATCTCCAAACAAAGTTAATATACTGAGAAATTAACAATAGAAAAAAGCATTTATATAAAAATATATATCTATATATATATATTTAGAATACAAATGGGTGCAAGTCAAATAGTAATTATAACACCAGCACCAAGTAGTTGAGTCACCATCCCTGGAAGTATTTAAAGATGTGTAGATGTAGTGCCTGGGGACATGCTTACTGATTGGACTTGGTAGTGTTAGGCTTACAGTTGGACTAGACATCTTTAAAAGTCCTTTCCAACATAAATGATTCTATGATTCTACACCACAGCCTTCTGAGGATTCAACAAAATGGAAGCTAACAGCAAAAGCCCACAGACTTCTGCTACATGTTCTCCATCCACTTTGCCTACAGCAGTAACAAGTAACAGGTTCTTCAGACCTTAGTGTGTTTTTTTTTTTTTTTCAGATAGGATGAAAGAGTTAGACAACAAAATACCACTAAGACTTTATACAAACAGGCATATTTCACCCTTGTTAAAACCAATTAATTGCTAGCACTCTTTTCTTTTCTTCACAAATCAGAACCTTGAGGAGGAACCAGATCTGCTAAAGATCCTGCTCTTTGCAGAGTATCACTGAATTGAGTCCTCAGGACACTCCCACAGTGCAATTTTGAGCCATCGTGCTGGTAAGGGATGGGAGAAGGGGCAATGCAGATTCAACCCAGGTTCTTTACCAGTTTACCCGTTGCTGAGAAGCTATGAATAAAGTACTGTAAGACTTCTGTTCCTCCTGGTGTTCACTTTTCACATGGAAAGAATGATTGTTACTGCCACTACAACTTTATAAGCCTTATTTCGGCAGAAGAAAATGACAAGACATTAGTTATTCTAGATATAAAGGGGATACACACCTTGAAGGTCACAGTAAGTCTTGCTTTTATCATTGCATAAAAAAATTACTTTTCCTTCTGCCAGTTTCACTAAGAAATTGAGAGGAAAAAAATAATCGGCTTCGATTTACCTGTTTCACACGCAAAAATTAGCTACCAGGAGTAGTTTTTTGGTTGCCCAAATTTAGATATTTGAGATTACAGAAAATTAAAACAAATGAAAAGTGAGCAAGGGGTAACTTTGGTATTAAATGGGGAGGCAAAATATATTTCTTATTATCCATTATCTTGGGGCTTTTGGTATTCACCTAGCTTTCTAAACTCAGATTCAGCTATCTCCACTTTTGGAGAACATATGATTCCACATCTTTCATGTTGTTGGAGGATCCCCAAACCATGATGCGTGAGGGGATTTCAGCATAAGCCTTGTGTAAGTCTTTACCCTGTTCAGCCCAAGTACAATAACTGCATTGGAGACTCCTGCCCGGACTTTCTCATCTCCTAAGAACATTTACAATGCTACGGGAAATAAAACTTACTTCATCTAACAAAATTACCTTTTTAGTATAGCAATTGCCAAAATAATTAAAAAAAAACCCAGCACCCCTCCCCCCCCCAAAAAAAAAAAAAAAACCAAAACCAAAACCTAAACACCTTTATTATTACTAATGGCAGACACCAGCAGAAATTATCAAGATATCACTTCAATCCAGTTTGAAAAACAGTTGGTTGGTCAGATTCTCTAAGTAACTTCCTAGTGCAGAGTATATAGTCATTGCAATATGAGATGTAGTCCAGCTGCATGTTGTGATGCTCACATATTCTCAAGCACACCAAATACTTTAGGTGGTTTACATCAAATAAAGCCATCTCTATAGAGAAACAGAGAATCCCACCTAGTATAGCTCCCAAAATGAAAACCTGATACTGAGGGGAAAAAACCAGCTTGTTGATCCTTCATGCCCAGGGGTAAGCAGTAACCACTGACCACTTGGGAAAATACTCCAATATTGCTCTGTCACTGGTGCAAAATCCAAATGGCTTATTCAGCATAAAACTTGTAAAATCTTAGTCAAGTGTAACTTGCATTTTTCAGCTGAGAAACTACTTGTCAAAATAAAACTTCTTCATTCCCATCCACATTTCTTTAGTCTAACTTTGACTGCCAGAATCCTCGGAGACTTGTAGTTAGAAAACAAATTAAGTATGAAAGGCAATAAGCATTGCCTTTGTATTCCTTTAAACTAGTAGACATTATAATTATTATTAAACAATTTAAAACATGTTTGGTACAATACCCAGCAGCATACATTTAAGCAAATTATAGTTTCATGAAAAAAGTTAAACTCCTCATCCTGAGAGTTAGATCCTGACAAGTTAAAGATATGCTTAAAAAATGCAGGGTAATATAAATTGGAAAAAACATCAGAATATGTTTTGCTTAAGATTTATTTCTCAAATTGGGCTTAATGTGTTGGTCAAGATCAAAAAATAAATACAACTCTTAACATAAAGTGTTTCTCTTTAGATAGACAACATTCATGTGACGTTGCATTTTAGAAATACATTTAAACACGTGCTATGCAAATTTGAGACTACTCTTCTGTTTTAAATCTGATTTTGACCAATTAATATGTAATCATATGTTTATAAAATTAATTCAAACATACGGGTTTAGAAAGAGAAAAAAACAACCAGAGACCTCATTACTTACTTTGCCAAAACCTCAAATCATATCTCAAATTTACGCACGATTTAGGGGAAAAAAAATTCCTGTGCACAGACTCATCCCATTAAGCATTCACATCTAGTTTATTTTCTGATCCTACCTATCACATGGATCTGATAAGGAACATATAACCAAATAAAGTCAAAGGAAACATGGAATAGCAATAATTTAAATTTTATCAGGATCACTGGATAGCTTGAGCTTCATACCAGATTCTCCTTATCCCATCCTCTCTGTCCCAGGAATATTTTCTCTCCTAAGCACCTTTCTAAAGATGAAAAGAGTAATAGATGACTGCTGAGTTTTCTCCTCATACTTTTAGATAAAGTTCCTTCTGAAGTACTCAACATGCCACAATACGCCAATACGCACCGTAGGGAGTTCCTCTAGCATACCAGCAATTTTCAGTATCAATCAAAATACATAAAGCAAAATGTAGAAATGCTGGAAGAGCTTTCACTTCAGGTACTCCTGGAATGTACAACAGTGCAGTGCCTTTGCTTCTCACCTTTCTTATATGTTCTCATTGCACAGGAGAGGCAGTCATGCACTCATGTGCAATACAACCTTCTGCATCCATTAGAAGCTTTTCTCTAAGCTCATAAATTAGAAGCATGTTTCTTCATGCAATGTTACTTCCATAGCAAATGTCAGCTTTTTGCTCCTATTCAGTTCTATAAAATATCACTCAGCTGATTTTATTTATATATACATATATAAAATAAAATAAAAAATAAAAGCATGTGTAGATACATATCATGTTTTTTTAAAACCCATGGGTGATCTGAGAGAACATTTAGATATACACTGCCTACAGGTGACATTTAGAATTGGGGCATATTTCTAAGATTAAATCAGCATGGAAGGTTAGAGGGTTATTTATATTCCCTTTCAGTAGTCTTACTTTTTTTCTTGGTAGTAATCATGTTGATAATCACAGAAAGTGTTGCCACAGTTTTAAACTGATACAGTTCAGAGATGAAATGTGCCAACTTTTCTGGTGTATGCCTATAAAAAAATGCCTGGTTAACCTACCACAAAAAGTGAACTCTGGCAACATATGACCCTGATTATTACACCCAGATACATTCAGAAGCTATTTAAAGGTTTTGGGGTGGCTTGGTCGGTTTCTTTTTCTTTCTTTTACACAAACCTCTAGATTTTATGAATGTTGTTACTAAAGACTTATATTTGGATTTCACTATTTTAATTTTCCACCACTTCTTGCATATTTATAAAACGGTTTGCGTATTCATCTTGTATCAATATAAAAATTCTCCTTTTGCTGAAATCCTGCAGACAGCATTTTAATATATAAGAACTACTGGTTTCTATTGATACTATCCAAGAGTTAATTTCCAACTGAATCAAAAGAGTATCCTTCTGAGCAGAAGATAGTTTTTTTCCAAACAAAATACATTTATTACTAAGAAGGAGGAAAAAAAAAACCCACAACCAACCAAACTACTGAGGATGCTACAGAATCACATGTAATCAGGAATTCCTCCTTTTTCCATTCTCACCCAGATCCTCTCCCTACCAAAGGTGATGCTGCTTCTGAAACACATATTAGTTTGGGTTTTTTTTAATTTCAAGTTCATCCTAAAAACTGCATGTGAATAATGTGTACACATATATAGCTTTAAAACAATTTTTTTTTTAATAGTTCCCCGTGAGTGCTACTTTTTGCTCAATTTCTGCATCCATATTGTATCTCCTATTCAGATATGGTCTCCAAAAATTAAAATAGGTATTAAGCATACTAATGCAGATGCAGAAGGAGAATTTCATTAAAGCCTTGTTTAAAGAAATCTCCCCACTAATCATGGGATTTGGACCACCATTTGTAAGCCATTGACTCAAATCCAGCTCATAAGTTCATTTCAATCATTACAAGCTCTCATTTTGTGGCCCAGACAAAAACAAAAGATGCTGCTTTCAGTCCAACATCTAGTGGACAGGTGTCCACATCATAAAAGCTACTATTATAAGTGATACCAATTATTGATGTGTTCAGAAGTGTTTATGGCCATTGATGAGGCACTGCAGGAAGCATTCTCAAATTACACTTATGCTGTACTCAGCTGATTAATTTTAATAACAGCTCCTCATAGCACCAACTGAGAAGAAAGAAAAAAGAAAAGACAACTTAAATTCAAGAGCCTAAAAATGTAGGAATTTTCATAAATAACTTTAAAAATAATCCATAGCCATCTTGAGTATTTGAAAATTAATTACATTTTCTTATAGCTTGAGACTGTAAGAACAGGAACAGAACAGTAAGTGGACTTCGACCTTCATGTTTTGGAATAGGGAAAGATATCTAATCCAAACAAAGAGCAAACAAGAACATTCAGGAGCTTCTACCAGGTGGATAGGGGCAGGGCCAGTGTTCCCATCGTTCATCCTTCTCCTGCAACACCATCGACTCTTTAGCACTAAGCTTTCTGCAGTCAGTACCTGACAAAAGAGCTAGAGATTTGACAAATTTCAAATAATTAAAAAAAAGACAGAAAAAATAGGAAAAAACTGAGTCTATTACAAGACAAATCCTTGAACACATATCTTCCCTCAAAGAGAAATTAATGCACTGTTCAAGATATAACAGTGGCTGTTGATGTCTGTTTTCTTTCATAAAAAGGCTGTTGCTACACAGATGAAGCAAAGAAACACATCAGGAATCTGGGGATTTTGCATTAATTACCCAGAGAGCACATCCTTCAAAGATTATTATCAGTGTAAAACCTTACCTCAGTGAAGCTCTTGCCCTGTATTTTTTCACCCTCAATAACAGAAGAAAAAAACCTGTGAGCTCCAGTAGCGTGGGACTGTGCAGGAACTGCATGTGATGGGAATTCCTAGTGAAAAGTAAACCAGCAACTTTTTCTGACCTCTTGGATTTTTTTCTTCTAGAGGAAAATTATGCAGGAACCAAGAATCTCCAAAGTTTTCATAGTATACAAGTTTTGTAGTAGAGACCTGCATTACAGAACTGTTTAATGGTCAGGACATGTGAGACAAGGGCAGAGGTCTGGCTGGAGCATAAGTGGAGAGTTATCCAGAATTCTTTGTCAATGACATTTTATACTCATCATCTGTGGACATTTAAGCATTGGATAACAAATAACTTTTTAGGCTCAGAGACAATAATTTGTTTTGAATTTTAAAGAGCTATTAATTTTCTACTTTCAAATGAAAGCACGTTCATTTCTTCAGAAAGGTTATTTCTCTTTCCCAGTAAAGTTAAGGAGTTGCCATTAGCAAGACCACAAAACTTCACATTGAATAGAAGTCTGATCTCTTCCATCACTCAGTTCCACTATTTATATTTTATGATGCATGCTTTTGACTTCTACACTGTATTTAATTCCTTCTCATTAATGGCACACACTTGTCTCTTATCCCTCTTTGCAAAGATCAATTATTGATCCACATTAATGTAACTGATGTATCTCTCACCCATCTATTAGCCATGTGCTTTCAAGCATGTAATTTAACTGAATTCTTTCCTCCTATTACAGTTCTTCTGTCATCCATTTCTGACAAGAACTGCACTTGCGTTTATTCCGTATTCTTTGTGCTTCATTTTATTTAAAAAAAAAAAAAAATTACTCTGTGCTTATTTTATGTTACTTCTTGCTGTAGACGGAACTTAATCACATCATGTTGTATTTTTGGAAAAATGCAAATTATTGAGCAAGAAACATATTAACATTTGCTAGAGTAATCATTTAGGACACTGGCACTGATCAGATCCAAGCATAGTATAAACTTTCAATTTTACGCTAAGGTTCCACAGCTCTGTACTTCATATGCAATGTCCAGTTAGCAAAGTATCCATTTCTGGTAGAATCAACTGCTCTACTTCAAGAGACTGTATATTTTATACTAACATCTAGGTACCTTCTAAATTATGCTTGAAATGAAAAAAATCTTTAACTTGGCCAAGAGACAAACAGAAAAAAACCCAACAAATCAACCCAACAAAAAAACCCCCACTAAATACCAAAAAATACACCACCAAACTTTCTCTTCTCTTGAAACTAATTACACCCCTCATTGATGGATGCTTTTACACATGGCCATTTGGCCATGACCAAAGCAGAACAACAGCAGAACATACTGACAGTAGCTTATCCTCCTCTTCCACTTATCACTCAGAAAGTTGATTAGCTGCCACAAAAGCAGATTTCCAGCACATTATTGCTGTTCAACAAATGTCAGCATATTGCTCCATCCTAGCTTGTCTTAACAACACTGACAATCCTGTAACTGATACAAGGCAGTAGTACTTTTTCCAGAAGAAGCGAGACCAAAACCACTTTATTAGAAGCAGAAGACCTTCCACTTTCTAGCCCAAGACATGGAAATCACCACTCTGGCATGAACTAATAGTAGTGAGGGAAAATATACCAGCCATGTACTCTTCCTACTTAAATTTTGTCACCAAAATATGCCTCTCCACCACCATCTGGCCTATGAGAGGTTATTTAAGCTAAGTACTGTTGCACTAGCACACTGAATTTTTTGAGCTGACTTTTGTGTTCCTTTGTAATGGATCAGACATTTTAGACAAAGATAAAAATTGCATACAGTTGATATTTTCTTCTCTAGAACTGGCTCAACTTTAAGCATTACATAGAATATAAAACATCTTCGTATAACTTCAGTATCTGACAATTCAGGTGATACTCCCAAGACAGACAGCTAATCACAAAACAAGAAAATGAAAAATTTACCATGTTTCTTAGTAATCAGTTCCAATGGTTGCTTTCCCTCACTGCCAGCAGTTTTCACCATCTTTCCAGTTTGGACTTTACGACTTAAACTTAGAGATTTTGGATCTTGGTATGTCTTTGCCTAGCAAGCTAAAGAGACTACTGTCATAAAGTAATAGGATAATTCACTGTGTAGTCCATTCCTCCTTTGCAAGGAGTAATTCAATATAACTTTTACATGTAGATTAACAACTCCATGAGAAAGTCAGGCAGGAATATATTCAGTACACTCAAGTTGTATTGCTCCTTTTCACAATAATATTGTATTAATATCTATGTTATTATTTATATTATTAGTCCATATATTGCAATTTATTCATATCCCACAGTTAAACAGCATGTAAAAACTCCAGGTGACAAAAATCTGTATTTTTTTCCAATTAAAATACATAAACATGCATAACAGCTGTAAGAATACTAAACTATGGAGCACCACTTTCAGTGGCTCCCTGATTAGCCAAATTATTCTCAGGTAATTTGCTATCTCTCTAGGAATCCTCATTTCAGACTTTCCAGTGAGCAAAGCTCAATTTTTGCATTACTGTTTTCCTGAATTAAGTCTACAAGACTTTTCTATTCAGAAAGTCTCCTTTTAGCAATCAGTATGGGAAGGTAATCAGAGCCCATTTACACAGCAAGGCAAGTTAAAATTCATTAGTACTTGTTGCTCCTTTTTCAAACTTCCGAGTTTATTCTAAATCACGTTTCAGTTTAACAAAAATGAATGAGTAGTACATGCTCAAGAAATTTAAAATTAAAATGGAGTTGCCAGTTCTAACAATCATGTTTTGAATGTATTCACCTAGGTTTTCTTTCAGAGACACAATACTAGACGTTGTCAAATCCAATAAGCTTCAGGAATCAGGAGGATTCCTCTTAGTGCAGCTGGGTTGATGTGAGGCTATAGTGGTTCCAAGACCACAGTACCAGGGCTGACCATGGGTTCCTAGGCAGCCACATTATAAATATTTATGTGCATATGTATATATATATAATAGAATCATAGAATCATGCAATATCATGAGTTGGAAGGACCCATAAGCATCAAGTCCAACTCCTGGCTTCATACAGGGACAGCCAAGTAAGAGCAGGTAACTAAGTGCATTTTCCAGACAATTCTTCAACTCAGCCAAGCTCAGTGCATTGACCACTTCCCTGGGGAGCCTGTTCCAGTGCCTGACCACCCTTTCAGTAAAGAACCTCTTCCTAACATCCAGCCTAAACCTCCCCTGTTGCATCTTCATAATGTTCCTTTGAGTTCTATCACTGGTCACCAAGGAGAGGAGATTCACACCTGCCCCTTTGATCCTCCTTGTCAGGAAGCCATCCTCTTCTCCAGGCTGAACAATCCAAGAGACTTCAGTCTCTCCTCATAAGACTTCAGCCTCTTCAGACCCTTCGCCATCCTTATTATCCTCCTCTGGACACTCTCCAAAATTTTGATGTCCCTCCTGTACTGTGGCACCCAAACCTGCACATAGTACTTGAGGTGAGACCACACAAGCACAGTGTAGAGCAGGACAATCACGTCCCTGGACCAGTTAGCACTGCCATGCTTGATGCACCCCAGGATGTGGTTCACCCTTCTGGCTGCCTGGGCACACTGCTAGCTGACATTAACTTGCTTTCAACCAAGACCCCCAAATCCCTCTCAGCATGGCCCAGTTTGTATGTACAGCCAGGGTTGCCCCTTCCCAAGTGCAGAATCCAGCACTTTCCATTGTTAACAGCCAGCCATACAGGTCAGCATAGACAGCATAGTGCCTTTACTCGTATCCAGAAAAGGCACTGGGCTCTCACAAGCAGAAATCATATAGATCTCTTGATCTGTCTTCCCCCGGATGATCAGAACCAAGGCTGACACTGGAACAGGCAGACAGACACGTATGTCACCTGCCTTTCCGCTACCTGGTTATGGATACTTGGTCTGATCAGTAGCTGGGTTCCAGACCGCACGGCTCCTCCAGCAGCTGACACCTCAATTTCCTGAGGCTTGTGCTCAATGCAGTCGTTGGCACTCTTACCCTACTTGAAGACTAGCCTGACTTGCAGTTTGCTGGCATTTGCCCACACTTAGAACAGAGACTGCACCACCTGCATGGAGGATGGTTAGAAACAGAAATTAAGAGGAACATAGAATGGACTGTGATAGTCCGTCTCAGTCAGACAAGCATATTAACCAGCAACCTGTATGCACTCATTCAGTCTCTTTTACCCTACTCATCTCTCTGTTTTCCCCATGCTTGCTCAAGATGGACATACTGGCCCACCTTTATCACTCCCCCGCTTTGGTCTCATAGTATAATTTCATGCCCCACCACAGTCCCCTTAAAACATGACGTTTTACAGAATCCCTAAATTGTCTTCCATTTGTAAGTTCAGTGTGCCATAGAGGCAGTAACCCTTTGTTTTTTTTATAGCATTTCAAGGGTTTTCATCCTTGACTTATCCTTGTGCATTTCACATAAGCTACAATGGTCTAAATCACTTGCCTTTGGTAATTCTATTGTGGAGCAAATTCAGTGTGCTCCTTCCAGTTTTCACTGATTATACTAGGGTATCCCAGCCTGTCATCGTTCCTCTGATCTTCAGCGGGACTTTGAGATTATTTTGATTAGCCTTTAACCAGATTAACTAACAAAGTGTGTATCCTGATTCTAACTTATACAGAATTGTGTTATGCAATTAAATGCAACCATGTGATCACCACAACTGGATTTCAGTGGTAGCATATAATGGTATTACTATCTCTACAGCAATCAATTTTTTTCAGTCCAAAAATGTATCCATTTGACCACTGTAAACAAGCTTGATAGATTCTTGAAAAAATATTATAGGTTATTATTTAGGGGGAGGGGGAGACAATAATGTTAGAAATTGAGTTGTAACAGGTACAGTTCCATCCAGATGTCTATAAAAAAGCCTCATCACAGGAACAGCCTTCATCTACAGCAAAACAGTGGGAGCTGTCAGGAGAAATCTGTTATTCGTGCTGGATCCAACAGCTCAGGGGACATGAAGCCACTGCTGCTTCGTACTCCCAGGTCCAGCTGGTGGTGAGGCTGAAAAATACATCCCCAGCAGGCACACGCACACAAAAACACAGACATACACACAAACACGCAGCTGACCACACACATCACAGACACACAGAGCACTCAGACACAGGCAGTACCACAGGGACAACAGCAGGAATAAATTTTAAAAAAGCAGGGCTGTGTATGAAAGCATTATTACAACAATCATTTGGAAGAACAGCAAGGCCTGGAAATTATCCCGAGGAGCATTTAGAGAGATGAGGAATGCTGCAATACTAACCACACATACACAAGATGAGCTTGCATTTCCAGCTGAGATCGTGAAGATGTCAACAGGAGCAGATAAGCACTGAAGGTTTTCTTTAGCTCGCTGCTCCCATGCTCCCCTACACCTGCTGCTCAGAGCTGTCTCTGCACCAACCAGCATAAAGCCAGCAGGAAACAAACCTGATGTGCTCACACCTGAACTATACTTCACTGATCTGATTTCTTTTGGCACCACTGAATTTCATGACTACTGCATAGGACCATATGCAACAGTAAGCCTCCTTCTAAGTAATACTGTCCCAATGTTCGGCTGCCGCTGTGGTGATAAAATTACAGACAGGACTCCACTCCCTAGTGTTACATACTTATGCATGTATGTACAAAAGAAGTCTTCATCAAGTGATTACTTAATTTTATAAAACTTTGGTTTTTCCAGTGACTCATCACAAAATGCACTAAGAAAATAAGGTCACTGATTCACCAAATAACCAAGTAAAATAATACAAATCCAACCACACAGCCTAAGATCCCACTCCAGAAGTAGATACTGCAAAGACCCATTGTCCTGGTTTCAATTGAGATACAGCTAGTTTTCTTTTAGTAGCCTCTGCAAGACTGAGGTTTGGATTTAATATGAAAACAATGTTGATAAACTCATGTTATCAGTTGTTGCGAGGTAGTTGCATTGCCTACACCAAGCCAAGGACTTTACAGCTCCTCACACCCTGCCAGGTGCACAAGGAGCTGGGAGATCACAGCCAAGACAGCTGGCCCAGATGGATGTATTTGTGCATCACTTGTATCATTGCTATTATTTTTATTACTGTTGTTATTATTCTCTTTTTTTTTCAATTGTATTAAACTCTCATTACTTCAATCTGCAAGGTTTTTCTTCTATTCTCCTTCACATTCCCTTGGGGAGGGAGGGGTGAGCAAGCAGCTGCTTGATGATGCTCAGTGACTGATTGGGATTAAACCACAACACAGAGCAAGCAAATAATTTAACAAACACCTAACTGTTGAGACTAACTTGAACATGACATTTACAGGAAAATGAAGCAAAAGATGTTTTCCAGAATTTTCACATCACAAAGCTTGCTTCACAAGATGACTAGAGATGTCAGATAAACATCATAAAAAAACCTTATCGTCTATTCTAAAAGGAAGGATACTTTGTGATGGGTTAATTAATTGGTGGCAACAAGGAACCTTTCATGTAATCATGGAAGTATTATTAACAGTAATAAATTGCACCTTCCCTGAAGCAACATAAAATCAATGACTTTACAAGAAATTGTTAGAACAGTGATGCTTTAGGAAAAACTCTTTTGAAATGTATGCAGGTTGTGATGATTTAGAGATATTTGATGGTATTGAGTTAGACATGATTTCTTAATAACTAATGTCTGGATTATTTGATCTTATGTACTGTATAACATATTCCCAAGACATATGCATTATATTTGAATGTGAGGTATGTAATGTAAAAAGTCTATTTTTACTAGAAATGTTATTGGAAGGTGAAGGGAAAGGAAAGTATTTACAATAAATTGTAAGCTTTAAAGGTCAAAAAAAAATCTCTAATCATGATCTTCTGAAGCAAACAGTCATACTGTTCCTCCAAGCAAGTTTTACTTCAAATTTACAGAATTTTCATATGAAGTTCACAGTCAGGACAAATTTCATCCTACTTAATGATCTTGTGCTATAATTAAGTTGTTTTTTTTTTCTCTCAGCAACATAAATTTAGATCATTTCACCCAGAAAAGATATAGCAAAAATGAGTGTTACCTCAGTATGTAATGGCACAGACTTATTGTAGGTAAGTATATTTTTATCCAGTTCACTAAGGATTTCTCTGATTGCTGTGGATGAGACACAAATTTTAACTTTTTTTTTTCCACATTGTTGAAAACTTAAGAAATCCCCTTGAAAACGTAGCCAGGTCATCACCTGTAGTTGCAACAGTTATCCTTTGTCCTTCCATCCACTATGGAGGTGTCATGATTTAACACCAGCCAGTATCTAAGCACCAGGGGAGCTGCTTCCTCACCCTTCCCTGGGGGAAAGAAAATGGGGAAAAAAACACCCCAAAATAAAAAAAAAAAAAACCAAACAAAAATAAAGACAGTTTCATAGGATAAAAAAGGAAAATAATAGTAACAGAAATAATAAAAATGCAAGTAATGCACAAATACAATTGCTTACCACATGCAGAGGAAAAAAACCAACCTGATGCCCAATCTGTTTCCCAGAAACAATCCCACCTCTCATCTCACCTCCCCATCTATACATGATGCTTTCTGGCAGGGAACATCCCTCTGGCCAGCCTGGGTCAACTGTCCTGGCTGTGCACCCCCAGCTTCTGGCGCACCTGGCAGGATGTGAGGAGCTGTAAAGTCCTTGGCTTGGTGTAGGCACTGCAACTACCTTGCAACAGCTAAAACACCAGTTTGTTATCAATGTAATTCTCATACTAAACCCAAACCACAGCACTATAGTGGATCTTATAAATTAAATTAGCTCTGTCTCAGCTGAAACCAGGACAGGAGCACAAGTGTCATTAGCTCTGTTCTCACTATTTCTCCCCAGTGGTTTGTAATTCATTCTTAATGTTAATTACAGATAAATAAAATCTACTATAGAAGATTAGGCATAATAAGTTTTTTTTATTTTTTTTAAGACTAAGACAGGGGTCATAACAATTGTCAATAGCTACACAAACGTGATTAATACTAATTTAGCCTTTAAGTGCTAAAGCATCATTTAGCACATACACTGAAGAAGTGCCTAAATATAAATTAACCAGTAGGAGGTTAACACCCTTTGGTGTTACATAACTTGAAAGAGGAAATTCCTACTGTGGCAACCTCCAGAAGCCTATTCTTTTGATAGGGATTTATTGGTACAGCAGCTGAAGAATTTGCCTTTTATATTTAATCATGACATGAATTATAGCAAACACACATGAATGAGAAACAGAAATGGAGATAGGATGCTTACTAAAACTAAAGGTGCATGGTTAGAAAAGAACTTACAAGTTTAAATTGATAATTATGATGCTTTAGAAACTGTCCTAGAAAGGAAGAAGAAAGGAATTTAAAAAAAGAGGATATAATAAAGTGTGTCCACCTTATTATGACCAGGTTAGGACTTATTAAATGCCTATTCTCCGTCATTACTATGATCAATAAAAATACATTTCTCACACTGACCATTAGGTTAGATGGAGTTAGATATCATGCAATTAATTACTGTTGCTTTTTCAAAGCTTATATGAAGTTTAATGTGTCCCGGAAAATTTCAAATTTTATCAAGAAATTAACAGGAAAATTGAATCCTTTACTGGAGAAAAAAAAACATTTATGTAGAGGAAAACTTTATGATGTCCTTATCAGAACATCCTTTGCTTTATAAAATAAGATGACTAACAAATGATATAGAATATCATCTTGGGTAAAGGGATGATACATCATCATGGTCTATGGCTTCCTGACGATGAGGATCGAAGGGGCAGGCACTGCTCTTCGGTGACCAGAGATAGGACCTGAAGGAACAGCATGAATCTGCATTGGGGGTGGTTCAGTTTGTATGTTAGAAAGAGGTTCCTTACTAAGAGGGTGGCAAGTTACTGAACAGGCTCCCCAGGGAAGGGGTCACAGCACCAAGCTTGACTGAGGTCAAGAAGAATCTGGATGATGTACCGAGTCATGTGCTCTGACCTGGCTGGTCCTGTGTGGAGCCAGGAGTTGGACTCATCCATATGGGTCCTTCCAGATCAGGAGATTCTGTGATTCTAAAGTTTTCCCAAGACATTTTTCGAACATGTATTTTTCTCATTTACACAATCTATGAAGCTACAGAGTGAGACATCTTATCAAAGCAAGCATTAATCTAAATCACTTCCACATTGATCTCAGAACTACCTTATCAAAAATCCTGTCGTCTGAAAAGATCAACCTGACCAGTGTCTTATAGATTAAATATATATCTGACCATGCAATCCACACGCTATCATACTAACCACTTAACACAGACTTTGTTTTCGAAGGTATATCATACTGCTCCCCCTCAACTATCCCACTGCCATTTTGATTTCATTGACAAATTATTATTGTATTATTGCTCTAAAATTTTATTCTTCTCGGAGATTGCATTCCTTTTTACTTTCTCAAATCCAAATGATTAATATGGATTGCTAAACCTCAACATTCTCACCTAGCCATAAAAGTTCAAGGGATAGTGTCTGCAGGATCTGGGTTGTTTGTTTGTTTGTTTGTTTTTTGGGGAGGGTGTTTGTGCTGATTGAGAAACACTGTTTCCAAATATACCTTGACTTAATCACTTGTCCTAAAGCGAAGGCTTGTCAGTGCTCAGTAGATGTTCCAGCACAAAGTAGAAACCCTGTCAAACAGACCCGTGAAAGTTCTAATACAAACAGGGCGGGGGGTGGGGGGGTGGGGAAGTGTTAAGGCCATATAATAAATGGATATGCAGTATTGCCTCATGACTAATTTCTTCATCTTTCTAAGAATGAAGGTTTTCATTCTGCCAGTTAGAAAGCAAAATGTAGTGAAAAAAATCAAAAATGTATTTCTTTATAATAAATGAACAGGGTTTGGGTCTTAGAGGCAGGTTTCATATCATCTGACCTACTGAACATTCACTCCCTTGTAGCTCTGAATGTTTAGAACAAAGCCAGCTCACCTGAGGGAGCTGGGGATGTTTAGCCTGGAGAAGAGGAGGCTGAGGGGAGACCTTATCGCCACCTACATCTACTTGAAGGGAGACTGTAGAGAGGTGGGCGATGGTCTCTTCAGCCAGGTGACAGGAGATAGAACAAGGGGCAATGGCATGAAGCTGTGCCAGGGCAGGGTCAGATTGGATATTAGAAAAAAATTTTTTACTGAAAGAGTTGTCAGGGCCTGGAACAGGCTGCCCAGGGAGGTGGTTGAGTCACCATCCCTGGATGTGTTCAAAAAAGGGTAGATGGGGTACTTAGGGATATGGTTTAGCTTAGGATGGGAATGGTTGGACTCGATGATCTTCAAAGGTCTCTTCCAACCTTGTGATTCTGTAATTTTTCTGTAATTTTCTGTAAAACTTTCTAAATGATCATGTGTATGCAGACAATTCTAACACTATACATGTCAGTCAGAGCAGCACAGCTTCAAGCTGAAGACCTGAGTTCCAGAGCTGACAAGCAGACTAAGTAGTTCTCTCTACTGATAAGCTTCTTTGCTAATGCAGGGTACAACCAAGAGCTATCATCACAGAGAGAGGCTCATTTATTTTGGGGAGAAGCAAATACATTCAGTATTGGTTTTTCAAACGTTGCACTGGCACTCTGAAAAAAGCACACTGGTGCTATATATCTCAATCATCCAGTCCCTATGATCTCCTATAGTAAATCAGGCTTCCTTTCATGACAATTCTCCTGTGATTCTTTCAAATCAAAGCATAGGCTGTAAAAGACCAGTGTTAGCACAAGTCTTTACTGGGAAATACAACCAAGCAATGCACCAAGTGACAGGGACTGTAAGCTGCACAGTGAAATTACTCCTGTCTGAAGTGTAAAATAGCTATCAAAATATTAATGGTTGCTTCTAATTCCTCTTTCCCTGTATTCAGAAGGTTTGATATTGCCATAACACCTTGTCAACAATGATAATTACTAGTGTCTGAAAAGAGTCAAGTGAAGCATCAGAAGACCCCTTGATCGCTAACTTCACCAGTCTCATTCCTCTCCCTCAGCATTAACATTAACATTGAGTTTCAGTTTCTTCTCAAAGTCCACCAACCCTTCTTTGAGCCATTTCAACTCATCCCCTCCTTTCCCTGTAGCCAGGAGAGGTCCCTCTCTGCCATTCATCCCTGTACTGACACATTTCCTGGTTTTCTACACTCCTGATGGTCCTGGAGGCAGTTGGTCTGATTTTCCACTATGGACAACATAACTACCCTTTTCAGCATCATCTTTCAAATAACTGCAGGTACACTTATTTATTGTCTATCTGTTCATCTCAAACTTAATCCTATTGCATAGACATGATTTCAATTCAGACTGAAGTCTAGAACCTTGTAGTTAAAAAAAAAAAAGGTCTTTCCTGTATTGTTTCTCTCCTCATATTAATTCCCTATTTCTTCACCAAATACCATGAAACACTTCCATCTGAGTGCACACTGATAAACAGCCAAAGACTGTGGGACACTAGGCTTCTACTCTGAATAATTTACATGATACCCAACCTCACAAACCTGAAAAATTGCCATGGCTTTTGAAAGATCTTGGTGGATCTCTTGAAAAAGATTCAGAAAATCTAAACTGATTTTACGCCATGGCTTTAAACAAAATTCATAATGAAATACAGATTATTAAATTTCTTCACAGTAAACAGTGTTATTGAAATATTTTATATGAGAAAGGAATTATGTGCAAAGTATAATATGATGTGACATAAATATTCATAAAAGAAAGATGCTATCTTTGATAGCTATCTTCAGTTTTAGCCTTTTACATGTCAGTTTCATAGGAACTACCCCCTTCTCCCTGCTAGCAAAGATCCAAGGAGGAAAAGAGGAGGGACCAAAAACTATTAAGGCAAACAAAAAAGCACTAAACAAGAAAAATATCTATTGAAATATATTTTTTAAATATTTGGCTATAGCCCAGCATTTCACACAGGAATAGAAATCAAGCATAATTCCGTGCTGGTCAATGTTTTCATACACACAATGAGAAATTATGACCATCTCAGTCACAATTTTGATGGGTGTGGGAAAAGTGAAGGGAAAGAGGGAAGTGGAGCTGAGCTGAAAACGAGTGTATTGCTTTGGCCTCCACACCTATCGACTTACTACAATAAAGCACTGTAAGACACCTACTAGTGGTCATTCTTGGTGTACTGCCTCCCATATGCCAGCATCCGTAAGTTATCTATTGCCAAACCCTGGCTAGCCATCAAGAACAGATCTCTAAATTACTGTGCCAATTACACACAGTGGTGGGTTTGCTACTGCTGGTCCATCTGCAGAAATCGTAACATATGCCAGTTGCAGCTGATTTTAAAAAAAAAAAAAGTGTCCAATGATACTAAACTCAAGTATGCTCAAGAACAAGACCTTCTCTCCTTGCTAGCTTTACTTCCATCAGATCCAAGTTCTAATTAGCGAAACTGAATCTCTACAGACTGTTTCATACGTGTGGAAAACACAAGTCCTTGAACAGGCAGAAATTCGTTGCCTTGCCCCAGATGTCCAACTGCAAACCCCATTTTACCATGGACCAGTAGACTCTCAGACTCATCTGTGTGATATAGGAAAAATAAGGGTTAAGACTGTGAAGAGTATATGCCATGTCAAATATCCTTAACAGTATGTTCTGCAACTATAGTAACCAGGATAGGATCTCTCAGTGGACCAAGGATTTAGAACAATAGGACCCTTCAAAGTATTCTTTCCCTATTATATGTATATATAAAGTATAACTAGCTTTGGAATATTATAAAGAAATAGTTTCTCCTCACCTCAACTGTATTGATTGTAATACCAAATTGTGCACCCCTTTGTGAATAATGAGCACCTCCCCAGGTGTTTGAAACATGAAGTTAAAAGTGTATGTATGGTAAAGGTGGGTGAAAGGTGGTTAAGGAAATTTAAGAATACCAATCGGCTACATATTGTTATTGTCAGAAAGGCATACTTGATGTACTCAGTGTGCTGGATGCTGCTACATGTCCAGAACCCTATTCTAGCTAGAACAGAAATAAACAAATATCTCAACTCCGTATGTAATTGGGTCTTTGCACACCATGTGAAGAACATGACTTGTGTAAGGGGTCAATATACTGTAAACAAAATTTTTCAACTATTGCTAACAAACAACAAAATATTTTATATAATAATTTCTTTTAATTACTGAGCCCTAGTTAGAATCTGTTAGAATCTACAAAATTCTGTTTGATAAAAGGTTTGGCTTTCCTGAAATTGTCAGTAAAAACTCAATTGTTTTTTCATCAAATTGACAAATTATAAACATTTATAAAGTCACCAGAATATAGTTAACAAAACCATCTCCACTTATTTAGAACAAAACCTCTATTTGAGTTAATATGTAACACCACAGTGCTATAGCAAAGGGAAGGAGTGAAAGAGTCTTCTCAGCTACATAAATGCAGAAATAAAATCAACAGAAATAATCATCTTTTCCTCCTTTTCCTGACTGGTTGCCAGAAAACTCCTCCCATTTCAGCAAAGACCTTGGCATGTATCCTGTACAAAGTTATAGCATTCAATTTCCCACACCTAGCTCAAAAAGCTTTTCTTTATATTGCAATATTCAGTAGGTAAATTAGTTGAGATGATTCAAATTTTTTAAGTTCTAGAGTGAGACTGGTGAACTCTCCATGTTAGTACTTTCACAGATGAAAGCCAAGGACAGCTCTCCACACATTTGTGAGTTATCCATGAACGCATTTGAGCTTTACAAATTGGTTTGATTTTCAGATCTATATGATTAAAGGTCCAAATATCTAGACCTGTTTAAACAGAAAATCACACAGAAGAAATTGTATGTAACAAGGCACATGCACACCACTCAAAGTAAAGTTGATATTAAGGGGAATCCTTTCATTTCATTGGCAGAGAAAAAGAGAATTCTTCTTCCACTTGACTTTCTAATGGAGGTGACAGACAGCATTAGTGCCAAGCAGGGTAAGGCTTTACTGAGTTTGAGGTATTTCCCTGAGCAAACCAAGAAACCGCTCAAGAGAAAAGACTGACCACATCCCAGAGATACATATTTCAGCTACAGCCTAAGGAGTGCTAGAAAACACAAGAGCTTATGCAATGCTTCAGCTATTTTTCTACCATACTGAGATGAATTGAAAGTCCTTTAAAATCATGCTCCTATATCACTTTGATTTTTGAAAGTTAAACAGTCTGTTCCAATAGACTGATAGATAAAAAGGCCTGGGTGACTTGAAAATCATTCATTACTAATCTGTAAACCAACGAATAAATAGATATAGACTGAATAGCATTGCTCTACCAGTCTTTTGTACTAATGTTCAGGCAGCATACTATTTTCATTTAAAAGGCATGATAGAAAGCGACGCCTTACACAAAATACTCAAGAAAGATAGTAGCAACTACACTTTGACTCGACTTTAAATACTTGGCATAAGAAGAAAAAACCTACCAGAAGTTTATTACTATCAGAGATAGTTGATTTTCCTAATTATTGTATTTAATAATGCAACAACCACTCAGCACGATACAAAGTATTTTATGTAATGTAGTTCCAATAATTAATCTCTAAAAGCAGTATGTGTCCTTCTAATGGCATAGGATTCAAAAATTTTGTTGAGATTGCTAGATGGCCAGCACCTGCAAATAATTAATTGATCAATATTCCTTTTAGGAAACTACTGAGCTTATTATTGCACTAGCAGTTTGATTTTTCCTGGAACTGAAAGCTATACTGGGGCAAGACACAGCTCTGGTAGGAGGCAACTGGAACAAAAGGTCAAGTTCAAGTATGCGGAGATCAGCTCAGGATGTTCCAGGAGCTTTGACAGATGGGTTTCAATTGATTTAACCTATCTTTAAATATTTAAGCAGTCATTTAACATATTAGAGCTCCCACTTGCCTAGACATTCCATCTGTGGTAGTTACTGGTTCCCCTGCCACAGAAAAAATTCCCCTTAATTCTCATCCCAACATTGAAGTTTACTGAACAGGGGAAATGTGTCTCTACTCAAAGTCACAGGGGTAGCTCTTGAGGAGATACTTTTCCTAGTCCATCTCCTTTCCTCGATGTGAGTAAATCCTAAACAATGGGTAGCCAGGTATCTTAAATCTTGATAGGACATCACCATAAATAGGCCAACAGTAGCATAGCCTTGAATATCGCTTGCAGCATGTATTTATGACTTAATGCTTGCCTCTTCCTCAACTGTACCTTCTGCCTTAGAAGCTAGAGGGATATCATTACTGCTTTGCAGTATCCAGTGGGTTTACACTGCTGAATATATTTCTTCAGTAGACACTACTTAAATAGACACTAAACCAGCTTAGGTACATCCTGTTCCCAATTTGCCTTAATACAGCAACACAATGGTCTGTAAAGAGGTTTAATCATGTATTTCTACTTTAAGCCGTTCTACCACCATAAAACTAGAATGCTGGAATTCACAGACCTTTACAGAAACAGGTTAGGTAGAAGTGATGCAGTTCTACTGTAATAGTGGCACATCCTTTTGGTTATGAGTGTGACACAAAGACAGTATTCAGACTTTGCAGACTTGTCATAAGCCAACCTCACATTGCTGAAGTGCACTTTGATACTGCTCAATTTATACTTATTAAAAAAGACAAATTTCAAACTAACAATGTTGATCTTTAAAAAAGTAGCATAGAAATACAATCCCACAGCTTAGAGCAACGTGTTTTGATGTGTTTACCATTTGGCCAGTTGTATTTAGTGCTTTTTCCTTTTAACTGCATCCAAACCGGAAAAGATTTCATAATATGCTGCAATGCATACTTTCATTTTATTTTCAATAAGGACAAATTATAATGGTTTAGCCATAGTAAAATACATAGTAGTTAGGGCCTGTTTGGGTTTTTTAAATTAATTTCTTGTACTTGGTGTTGCATATTGCTAGCTTCTCGGTTTGTTTAGATTAAATAATTTTAATGCTGAACTCAGCACACACAGAATGCTATTAACCATGGGAATAAATATTTGGATGCTGAGGTTTTAAAAATTACATTGACATTGTTATTCTACTTAATAATAGCTTTTTCATTGTGATTTAAAAGGCAGTTTATCTTGCAGTTAAAGTAATAAAATGTAACTGTATAAAATAAAAAGCACTTTTACAAACCACTGATCTAATTATATTTAGAGATTGTTGTGAGCTAGCTTTATGATTCTATTTTTGCACTGTACTTTCATTTTTACTTTTTTTATCTGCATGCTTATATATAGACATGCAGATAATACATATACATGCAGAGATGCGTGTGTGCATTTTAATAACTTGTTCAGGTTACATTGCCATGCTGTGTAGGTCAGCATGCTATACTTCAACAGCTAGAAATAGTTTGCAAGTATTCTGAATTGCCAGATCTTTACAGAAACAGGTTAGATAGAAGTGATGCCATTCTACTGTAGTGGTGGGACACCAAAAGAAAAAAAAAAAAGCAAAAAAAAAGCACTGAACCAATTTGCCAATTGATCAATTGATTTTCCAGACTTTCTTTCCTAAGGAGAAACTTTGACTTCTCAAGAAGGGCATCGGGATTCACACGAGTTTTCCACCACTTTGTATTCTAGCATATGGGAAAACTCAATAGGTGCATCATGACTGAAGACCAAACAGGGAGTTACGTACAGGGTCCTTAGAGTTAGTTCTTCAGTTTTAACGGGTGCACAAAGAAAGGTTGGGGGAAAAAAGTGTGAACAACTCTTACATTCCCATTAACACATTTGAAAACACAACAGGTAAAAAATAATATTCACATCTGGGGGCAGGAATAATCACAGCTTGGCTTAGTCTGAAGGCAGTGTTTGCCTCACAGCATGAGGGAACACCGGCAACCTTCCTTTGCTCTCATTGCTTTTGATTCCTTCTTTCCATCCACCAAGCCTTCTTAGAAGCTTTTTTTTCCTCCAATGAACTATTTTAAATCACTGTATCTATCCTGCCCAGTTTCAGTAGATCATGCCTAAAGGAAAGTTTATCCTTATAAATTCCTCTATACCAGTAGAAATAAGATTGATTTATACTATCTTTTTCAAATCATCTAAAACTTAAAAGATCACATGCTAACTGATTTCACTGGGTTTCTTGAGGCTGATTGTATCCTATGAGGTTTATATCAAGATAGTTGTCAGGAGGGGAAAGAGGATGGTTGTAGTTGAGATAGATTTGATGCTCTGGAAAACAAGAGAGGCACAAAAAATGGTTTCTAATTCTTCTAATCTATTTCCAGTTTTTTGCAAGACGTATCCCTCTCAAAAAGGCTAAGTTAAAGTGCAAGTGAAAAAGAAAGTGCTGTCTTAAAAAAACGAGTTGACTTAGAAATGTCAAAACTCAAACCTCTGTTGAGCATCACATTAGTTTTGTATATCCAGAAAAATTTAATTTCCATTTATTTCTTCTTTACCTTACTTGGTTTTCATGAGTATATTTAATAATTTTTAATGGAATTAAAATTTGTGTTTGGTAAAATTAAGCAACATCACTACACCTTTAACTGACAAAGCACTAGCTGTTGCTGGTAAAAAAGAAATTAAGAAAATTAAATTTTAGAAAAAAAATAGTTATTACATCAATACAATTTACTCAGCTTTGAAAATATACAGCAAACAAACTAACCAAATGTTTTCAACACACCAGTCTTAGCTGTTCACAGATGTAATAAATAGGAAGAGCCTTGCTGAAGCCCACTGTGAAATGAGGTGAGATTATAGTATTTTTTTGACCCTGAATTACCCATAACTCATGTTTTATTGTCAATACATCAGTTTATTTCCCAAGCTAAAGAATCCTGGAGCATCCAAAACTTGACAACAGCAGGCAACTTCTTTGTACTGAGTAAAGGAGAAATGAAGTCTCCAAGATTGTTAAAAACCACTTTCAGACAGAGAACTTAAGTCCAGTCAATCATTATCTAGTCTTGTATTTCAACTCCCCAAACACTTAAAAACCTTTCATATCTACTTATACTGATACCCCAGCACAATTCTCTGCTAT
Organism: Gallinula chloropus; assembly: GCF_964237585.1. NCBI lineage: Eukaryota > Metazoa > Chordata > Aves > Gruiformes > Rallidae > Gallinula > Gallinula chloropus. The sequence continues at coordinate 109,908,290 of NC_140085.1, read as the reverse complement.
ATTTTATGAACAAATATCTTTCTTATATCAATCAGCACCTCAATTTGGCACATAGGCTGAGCCATTTTTGAAGGCTGAACTACTCAATTTAACACCTGTACCCCACTAATGTTCTTGGAATGGGTCTGAGTGACTGAGTGTTTTGTGTCCTCTTGCTACAACTTATTTTTATCTAAGGAAAAAGCTATGTATGCTGTAACAAATTTAATGTGGGGTAAAAAGAAGAGCTGCCTATAAAGAAGCAATCATGCTGCACTAAAACTGTATCATTTACACACACACGTACCTTCCTCACAGTCCTTCACACTCAGCTGACTTCTCCCTTCTGAGTATCTTTTCTTCAAAAGAGCAAACAACCATGACCCTCCCCCACATCCATCTCTATTTGGTACACTATATTTAGGTGAATCATAGGACTATCAGTGTATGCAAGTACCCATGAAACAATGCAACATCATGTTTTATGCTCAGTTGATTAATATACTAATTGAAGTACCTGTATATTCAACCATAACATCAGCTCAAGAACAAATGGAGTTCCTGTTCCAGCATCTCATGTGTCCTTTTAAACTAATTTTCTAGACAATCATTTTGTTCTCTAAAGAAAGTGTAGGTTTTTTCACATATGCATGCAATGGCGTACATACTGCCCAAAAAACATAAAAGCTGAAGGATATCTGATCTCTTGTAGATCACTGCCTCACCATAAAGGTCCTGGCTAGTTGTAATAATCACCGGTGAGTTTTGAAATCAAGACTTTTGGTAGAAACGCCTCTGATCTGTAGACCACACTGGACCTCCAGAACCACACCCCAGTGATTTACAGGAGGGCAGGGCTACTTTCTTATTGCCCTGATCACTTCTTCCTACTACATTATCATTACTGTGTTGTGTGTATCTTCAAATATCTATGCTAATGCTTTTGCAGACTCTTACCCTTGGCAAATGTGGTTTGGATACATCCTTTCTTTTTCAGCAGCCACCAAAACCCCTAGAATTTTAGACAGATAAAACCAAACAGTGAGAAATACAGATTTTGAATCCCAAGACTGTATCACACTGGAACCTCCATGAGATCTCCATGGTTCTGAGCGAAGAAATTATGTAGACAGCTCTAAACTGGAAAGAATAGTAGTTTTCATAGAATCATAGAAAGGTCTGGGTTGGAAGACCTCAAAGATCATCTACTTCTAACTCAACCTGCCATGGGCAGGGATACCTTCCATCAGACCAGGTTGCCCAAAGCCCCATCCAACCTGGCCTTGAACGCTGCCAGAGAGGGGGCAGCCACAGCTTCTCTGGGCAGCCTGTACCAGCGCCTCACCGCCCTCATAGGGATTTTTTTTTTTCCTAACATCTAATATAAACCTACCCTTTTTTATTTTAAAACCTCTTTTTAAAACCAGGCATTACATTTCCCCTTTTCCAGTCAGTGGGAACTTCATTGGACTGCTATGACTTCTCAAATGAGAATAATAGAAGGTGGCTTTGCAACTTCACCCGACAGTTCCCTCAGGATTTCGTTAGAGTTATTACTCCCATTATTTCAAAAGGAGTAAGGAAATTCATGTTCTCTCCTGTTCCATGAAAAGAGCTATTTTTATTATTACTTGAAAAGTTTGGTAGTCTGTTACAGGTAGAAAGGAAGATGGGGCTGCACTTCCATTTCTGTAGACAAATTATATATCTTACAAAGCCATCTTAACTCACATGGCATACAGATTTTATTTTATTTTTAACAGTGCTCCTTAATCTCCTGAAATAACTACAAGTCAAACTCTAAACTAAACTGGTTACATGTCACTTGGATCTGAGGCAGCTGATCATGCCAATCCCTGTAGTAGTCATACACTCCTAAATGTCTTTGACACTAGTGGAGAAACAGAAAAACAAACAGTTCAAGAAATATAAATTATAAAGCACTACCAGACTTTTATTTTACTGCGCTTGAAAGACTCAGGGGTTTTTCAGCTCTTAATTCTAATATTTATCTACTCACTACTTTTCATCTTCGGCTTTCATGTTTCAGGGTACATCCATTTAGTGAGTTAACTGCCATTAAATTACTATATGCATTAAGCCAAGACTTACAGGGAAAGATTTCACCTCTTCTTTCTCAAAAGCCATAACCAGAGCTGGACAAGTCAAGCCTTAAACTCAACAGACTGTACCCATGGACCAGGTAGGGTTTCTTCAGAAATAGAACCTACATAATACGGATGTCTTAGGGATTTAAGTACAGTTTAGAATAAAGTCACTAAAGGTAAGAACTGGAATTTTTTTTAATAGAAAAAGGAGAAAATCCTCACCAATGGATTAATAAAAAAATTGTATTATTAGGATTACAATATTCTTCAACTAAATAGGAGTATGAAAATCCTATTTTAGGATTCCTGGCATACACAGTGTACTTAAACACTTAAAGCACTAATTTAAATAAAACTATGTTAATATACTGTAACTTCTAACTTTGGCATTAATAGATATATGTGGCTATAGAAGCCTCTTCAATTTAAAAATTTTAGTTCCATGTCTCTAATGGTAACTCATTTGTAGTCACTGATGGTGGTTCTAGTGCAGGCGCTGTCAGTATTGCAACTTAATTTTCTGACAATTTTTGCTAAAGCAGACTAACTTTAAATCAAGTAATGGCATATCAAAATAAAACAAAATGCATGATTTTTAGCTTGAAAAATACTCAAATACTTAATTTTGAAAGTTGAATATCAAGGACTATTACAATCTTAACAGAAAGTAAAGTGTGTACATCCTAGAGGGTAAGTTTTAGCTGGCCTATTATAAACCTGGAGTATTTAAAAATGTGTGTTTTCAGAAAAAAAATAGAACATTTTAATTCTTAAATGGAAACCCTAATAAATTTCAGACTTCAAACTTTTCACTCTCCATTTTTTTTTTCTGCAATAATTTGACATGGTAAAGAGACACAAGTTCTATCTTCCAGGCTAGGCCTAAACTTAATTTTACTACAACTATGGCCATTGTTTTTAAAAGACAAAAATTGCACAGTTCTTGACTAGAGAGTTCACACAGCCTGTATTTACTTGAAAACACTTACTCAGAATCTCGTACCAGCAGAAAGGGAAACCTTTTTCAGCCAGGACTTTAGGATTTGCTCTTACACAACTTCTGTTTATTCCTCCTGAAGTAAATTCATAACCTATCTTCTTTCAATCGCTTCAGATTTTTGACATTGCATGTTTACTTCCCATTTCTTTACCAATGATGTTGCTGTTAAATACTATGGCAGTGTCATGATCCACAACCAGCCAGACTATTTTGGCAGAGATTAAACACCCTTGTGTTCTAACTGACCTCAAATTGCTCTGGGTGGCTGGGAGCATCTGGGCTTAACTCCTGAGTGATGTCCAATTAGGTGTTTTGTCATGACCACATAGAGAGAGAGAGAGAGCGCAAGTGTGTGCGCACACGCACGTTATTGTGTCCCATCAGCCCAATGTCTTCAGGTCCAATGGGAGAAAGTTCCCTTGATGTTGGTCATCTCTGTTCACTGGGTTGTATTCACTCCTTCCAGGAATCAATTAGCATATTCCAAGAGCTACTTTGTTTAAACCCACCAGTCAGCAGTAGTGCACATTCTTAATACCATCACTGGTGGTTCTCCAGGAGTTTTTAGGTGGTCTTCCGGGGTTTCTGGGTCCCTCTGTCTTCCAGACCCCAGGTCTGGGCACATGTGCAGGGCTTGGGTTAAATTGAATCAGCTCTCCATTCAAATCCATAAGAAGGCAGGAAGCATCTGGACTTGCAGTCTGACCTTTGCTCCGTTGCTTAAGACAGGGGTGATAGTTGGTGGTGTAATGTTCCAGCAATGCTGAGACAAACATCTGACACAGTCTCTCAAATCTTTCAACACAGTCCCCTACAGGCAGTTAAATGAAACCCATCATTTAAGAGCACAGCACTGTTTGCTCTCAGTTTAGAGGCTTCAAGATTTGGGGTTGAGTGTTAGTGGTGGGATTTTCCTTTCCAATATTGCCTACTCCATAAACTTATCCCTTTTCCTCCTTTAAGAGTGAAAAAATTATCTAGCCTGTTGCATTTGCCTTACATTTAAGTCGAGAGTCACATTCATGCTTTCAGCTACAGTACTGGAACCAAACACTGGAAAAATATGGATCATATTATACCTCATGCCAGTACTTTTAACTGTTCTCATGTTACAAATCAATAAAAGCACATCAAATAACTGAAGATAAGCTGCCTCCAAACAATGAAGGTCAGAGTCATTTCAATGTCTCTTGTATCAGAAAATTCACCTTCAGTTTCAACTTCACTTTTAATCAGAAATTACATTTCCACCAGTGTTATTATCTATAATCCTGGAGCAAGGTGTGTCCTGAAGCAACGAAATTCCCCATGTTTTTGGGAATCAAGTCTGGATAATATACTTTAGATCTTCACTTAAGAAGCAGTTCAAAGTTCCAGCATATATAACGTACAAAATATTACTGACTTTTTAAAGTTGTTTTTTCTTTGCATTTCGTCTGTTAGAAGTACAAGTAGTAATGCAAGCACTATCTTACACACAATCATAAAAGTGTTCTGGCTTGAAAACAAGCTTTGTCACTGTATGTTTACATAAAACCTGTCTCTGAGGTGCTAACACCACCGTTAGATATTTAAGCTTTAATTGCAGTGCCATCATCTTCCTTTATGTTTTGATGGATTTATTGTTTCCTCCATGGAAATTATACAACTCATGCAAATACCAGGAGGATCAGCATTCTGATGCAGGAGAAATGAAAGATACTTTAGTTAAATAATTCCCCTACGCTTTTGATAAAACACGCAAAATGTTTTAACAATTAAAAAGCAGCATATGGCACTGAACAAGGGGAAATTGTTTGTTCGTGCTAAGTTTAATATGTTATTATTATGAAGGATATGAGGTGTTTTCATGTAATCGCTTAAACCAGCTTGCCCTCTCCCTTTGCTGTGTCCTCTCCCATTTGGATTTCCTATTAGAAAGTAAAGTAAACCTTTACAAAGGATTGAATTACAGAGAATTATTTTATACTGTAATTTGCCTATCTTTAAAATACTGTTTCACACTTGAAAAGGGGGCGTGGGGAATAACTGATTACTTAGAATAGTGAGCAAATCCTCCTTCAAACTCCCCCAGAAGAAACATGCTATAGAGGAGAAAGATTCAGCTTGGTCACAATAATTCCTGGCGAGAAGTGGCCAAGTAGTAGCAAGCAACTATCTCAACAGACCAGGAACCAGCAGTTTCAATGGGAATGAGACAGCTCATCAACTGTACCTTGCCTCTGCTGTCAAGAAAGGCTAAGCAGATCCCAGGTCTTCCCAGTACAGTATTATTTTTTGTTCCAACATTTCATAAAACAAAGATAATTTCTAACTATTGCAGTAATTTCAGAAAAAAACCCCAAACCTCTGCTACTCAAACTTCTTTAAGTATCACGTACTGCTCTTTCCTCTCTCCTCACTAGAATTTAATATACTTATTCTGTGCTGAACTACAGTTCTTATATATTCATCTCAGATAACTTCATCTTCCTCCTAAATGAAGTAAGCAAAGGAAAAAAAAACCCAGAAAACACCTAATCTCATCCATTTTCTCACTAATAAAAAGGAAGTACAAAAGTCTATTCTATACCAATCCTGCTGTTATCACCCCATGAAGTGTCATTTCAAGTAGTATCTAAGGACAATCACATGGCAACAGTAGAGGAGAACAGAGCATGTTGTTCCTGAGAAGTGTTCCAGGATCGCTTTTAAGAGTGTGGGTTTTGTTAAGAGTGGATCGAAAGATCCATTTCAATAGATCATTCCTACACCTTGCATAAATTGAGCTGTTAAACTCTTAGTGCAAGATCTTACACGTTCAGGGAGTGTAGGGCATGTCTTCCCAGGAGTTTTTGGACAGGAAGAAAAAACAGATGTTTGGTCAGTGTCACAGGGAAACTTTCTTGGTGTAAAGAGGAAAAATGGAAGAGTGGCCAAAAGTGAAATCTGATCAGAGCAGTGGACAAGCTAGACAGGAATGAGAAGTGTGAGAAAAATGTGGATGTGGTACTGTCTTTAATATCCAAAACTACAAAAGAAGATGATCCAAAAACCCTAAGAGCTAGGGGGACACCTGAAGACCTGTCACATAGGGTGCTAAGAAAATCATCGCCTAGAAAAGACCATACAGGCAGGGGCTGTGTCACTGCACCATTAGAAACTGACTCAACAAACCAGAAGCAGAAGCCACAGGAATGACTTCAGTAATTCAGGAAGTGGAAAAATGTAAGACCAAATCCTCCAGGCATGACAGACATTGAAAAGACACTTAAATGAGAAGCTGGCAAGTAGAGTACTGCTGCTATTACTCTATTTCAAAAATCTGCACCACCATGAAAGGTGCTCAAGCTGTCCATCAATGTATATTTTGAATGGCCATTTCACCCAATAAGCCCTTCATTTCCACCAAATACACTTAAAGAAAAAAATCATTGCCAATCCATCTCAGCAATTACAAAGGCAGTACATATCAAGTTTTGATGTTTAACAAGCCATTATCTAGGGTCAAGAACAACAACAAGATGAAAGTAAAGTTCACACATCATATGTTTTTTCAAGGAATGTATCAGCTACATCCTAACATTCTATACTTTAAAACACTTCGTTTTAGACTTAACTTTATCAAAAGCAGTATGACTGAGGAACAGTGTTACTTATTTACTGCTTGCTGACCAACAAACAACTATTTTCTGGAGAACTAAACACTGATTAAAGTTAAATTTGTTGTTGAATGTAAATTACATACTGCTTCTGTTTGAAAGGCCAAAGTACACATATACATAAGATTTGCATTTAAGGTGCACTGGAAGTACCTTTTCAGGCAAACGAGTCATAATTATTTGGCCATTCATAAACCCACCAAATACTGCTTTAATATCTGAAACATCAAGCAGAAAAAAAAAAAAAAAGACGTTGAATTTGGGATGTTTCATGAAGAAAATAAATTATAAAAACCCCTGCTACTTCAGGTTAAACATTTACAGATATCCAGTATTGAATATTGCAGAAGTTGAGAAATTGGTAGATGAGGTGTGTACAGAATCCCCTGACCCATTTGCTCTCTGCTCGCTCATCATCCACCCATGGGAGATGTCTATGTGCTCTTGCAGTTCTGTCACACACAGGACAGCTTCTCTCACACCTTTCTCACTTGTTCTTCCTCTCACACCATCCTCACTTGGATGCTGTGCATCCATCCAGCACAGCACATCAGCCATGTGACTTTGTATTAATAGATGTCCTGTTAGATGAAATACTACACATCTGATAGACCCCTGAATGTGCTGTTATATTGAATGAAGAAAAAATACAAGGTACCCAAGAGCTACCACAGATTAACATAAAGGTTCTTCATGTAGGTTATTAAGCACTAGTTCCACAACAAAATCATCCTTTTGTCATTCTGACATCTCCAGCTTAGGCATTCTTTTCTGGTATGAACACACACACAAACATACATTCTAGTATTAATTAAGATCTGACTCTTCCTCCTATTCTCGTGATAGTCCTGGTTCATCATCAAACTTCTCTAAGTGAAATTATTTCTTTGTATATTTTTTTTTGTATACAGGCAACTGATACTGGTACGGGTTGTGGGGTTTTTTTGGCTCAGCTACAGTTCCTTCACCAGTTTCTATTTCTGGGGCTGGGGTAGCTGCAGTGCCTGACAGTCTGTTTTCTGTCTCTTCCCTCTAGATGGTGCTGCATATTATCGAGCAGCGTTTGGTAAATAGTGGCCAGGACCCAGCACAGGGCAATGAGTTGAGCTTCCTTGGAACAGCCAGAGCATTTAATTTTCACACATTCTATCACTTTATCAGAGTTTTGTAGCTGTACAGAGCAAAATTCCATTGGAGACAAGAAGTTCTATAGATACCTGCCCGTATTCTCCTACTGGCCTATGCCACCTCTGACTATTGAGCGTTGGGGAAAATCTCTGTGTGGTATTCTTAAAATAATGTTTTGTAGTCCTAAACAGGACTTGAAACACATTCAGGAGACCTAGCAATGGGAACATCCTGCCTTGAACATCCCAAGGGTAGTCAAAATTCTCAAAGGCTGCTGTAACCAGCCTGAAGAGAAAAGGGGAGGTGAAAGAGTGGGAGGAAGTATTACTACCCCATCAGTTGGGTGTGATTATTAAACACTTCTCAGAGATGTTGTCCAAGTTATGGGCATGACAGAAATGCCACATACAAATACCAGCTTAAGCTCATCACCACCAATGTTATAAGTCAATACCACACAGTACAGCAAAATGAGAATTTGGTGCCAAACACCATGGCTGGGATTACATAGAGCAAGACCAGGTTTACATACCACAGCCACGTGACCAAACAAAACATCACTGTGACCAATGACTGTTTAAATAACATGATAAATGCTTATTATAAATTTGGTTTTAACAGGCTGTTGTCAGATCTGTCATTATCTCAAACCTTCGTGTCCCATATTAGGCACCAAGAAGGACTGTTGTGGTTTAGCTACAGCTGGCAGATGAGCATCACATGGCCAGTCACTCAACCCTCCCTGGTGGGATGAGGAGGTGAATGGGAAGACAAAGGTGTAACTCATGAGTTGGGACAAGGACAGTTTACTGGGACACCACAGGGAGAGGGAAATTACAACAGTTCTTATAAAAGAATATATACATAAGATGTGACCAGTGCTGATGGATGCTCAGCCCACACTTACGACTGTTCTGGAGATGCATGGAGTTGCCCCTCCCCAGATGGCCCCATTTTGTGGTGAGCATGACATCACATGGTATGGAATACCCCTTTGGCCAGCTGGTTCACCTGTGCTGTCTCCTTACAACAATTAACTCTCTTCTCAACCAAAACCTGTCTGACAAAAATGCTTATAAAACATCACATCACCTTTTTGCCAGACCCTTTTCTTTGCCTTTGTTTAAAATTTTGCCAGAACCTTTTTGTTATTGGTGATTTTCATGCATGCATACATAAATACATTCATATACATGTAAAACAATCCAAAGATTTTGGCCAGACAGACATAGGAGGTTTTTCACCAGGTATTTCATAAATTTTCAGCACTAACATTTCCAGTCTGATTTTAATACTTCGTACACTTAGATGATCTGAGGAACAAGACAAGATTAAAGAGCACTAGACAAAAATAGATAGAAATTTACTTCAAAAAATAATGGCCCACTTCAGAAACAGCTGTTCCCAGAACTTTCTTTGCCTCCCACCAAACCAAGGTCTTTTTTTTCGCCTCTCCCCCCTCACCTTCCCTCCCCCATAAGAGTTTTAAGAGCACTTGGTTCACTTCAGGGAAAAGAAAAAACACTTTTCCATCTGCCTGTGAGCAATGTGTAGGATGTGCCATGTTGGGTGGTTATTGACAGCAGTGAAGGTGGGTGCTGGTCTCTGCCGCCACAGACCCTAGATCTCCAACCCATCAGTCAGACACGTTAGTCTGCCCAGGCCTCTCCTTCATGTTTAGAAGGAAGAGCTATTCCAGTTTGATCTCTGTATCACCGAGGTAAAAAAAATATTTTGTCACTGTGCTGCTAAGATTTCAGGCAGTTCTTGAGATATTTAAATTCTGCCTGTCATCATATCTCTGCAAGCAAAAGAACTAACAGATCATCAACTAAAATATATTCTGCCTATTCACAAAAGGGAAATGCAGAGGATTTTGGAGAAGGAAGCTGACAGAATGGGCAATCCATTTTATTATTTTGTCTAAGGCAAGAAATAATTAGTCTCATTTAATAGGATTAATTTAACATTATCAGCCAGATCACCACAGCATTTTGAAGATCACTTTCCACAGTTTCACCAAAAGAGGAGAAAATATTTTTTGCATGTTCTAAATATCAACCTCATTCCAATTCTGTCACTTTAGCCAGAAGTCCTACTTGCTTTTTCATTCTGAAATGAGACTACAACAAGGGACTTCATCTTTTTAGGACAGCAATGAAAACCGTCTGAAAATAAAGCATGATTTGAAAGTAACAATTTCATGCTTATGTCTTTGGGGGCATAATTGATAAGGGAAATAAATTTAGACAGTGCTCAGTAACCGTGGTATGCTACTACTATCTTTCACATATGTTTTCTTATAAAACAAGGTTTCCTAAATGGTGACTGGGAAAAGAATCAAAGTTCTCAAGGCTTTATTTGAAAAAGATTAGTTTTTGCTATGTGGAGACAAGATGTTTATGAACAAAACATTCAACCCAAATCAGTAGTTTCATTTCATAATTCACAAGACAAATAAAAATTGACATCATTCCTCCCCCTTTGTTTCTCTGCATGTGAAATCTATTTTGTACAGATAGGATATTCACAGCAGATTCCTTTTTTTTTCCTCCAACTGGAGGAAAAGGGATTGCTTTTAAATGGAAGAGACAAACCCTCTCTTTTTCTGTCACCATACTTCAAATTATTTAAATTGCTTTTCCTATTTCTTAGTTATATTGATCAAAACATTCAGACTTCAGTTTTGCAAACTGCTAGGGAAGTTTGAAGTCCATTTAACTTGAGTTATTAACCTGAGAATAATTAAATATATTCATCCATATTTGCATAAAATAAATCTGCAGACCCTTTTTTAATGTAACTAATTATTAGTTTAAACAGAATTTGAGATGTCTTGATTTCTTATATCCATTTTTATGGTAATAACTGCTTTGATAATACCAAGCACATTATTTATAAGCCTAGTGAATCTGAATGTGAAAGCATTCAGTTCTTCCCAAGACACAGTCATTATAGCTAATCAACAGTGGTACTGAAAAAACTTCAAAATGTATGAAAATACTTCTTTGACATTTTAAGTCTGTGAAAGGAACACCGTCACTCCATACTTTTGTAGATAAAACTTCTTTCCTGTAATTTTTGTTCAAAAAATTTCCATAGAAGCACTGTATCTAATTGCTTGGAAAAAAGGCATTAATGGAGTATCAACTTTCGCTCAATTGTGAATTAAAACATGCAACTTTATAGCAGAAAGAATAATGCTAGCTTTAATATTTCATTCTCACTTGAAGATTTCTCATTAGTTCCTTTGTGCTCAATTTTATATCGTAATACTCACAAGGTGAGGTTAAGAGTAGGAAGCATTTGCAACAGCTACTATTACCTCTCACTTCAAATTACTGAATGTTGATTCTGAAGACAAAATTAGGATGTTATATGAAAAACATGGATTTCATTTACCTATTACCATCTGTCTTCCAGTATACTTCCTGTGTCAGGCAAAGCATTACTAGCCAAATATTAAACAAATGTGTGTTGCACCTGAAGTTCATACATCTCTGTTATTAAATAAAAGGAAATAAAAGCAGTTAACAAAACCCCTAGTTCAATTTATATGTTGCTTCAGCATTTCCACCTGTGTTTTTGAAGTGGGTGAACTGATACCATTTTTACTTGTAAAGTTCTGTAACCAGGTCTGTGAACTAATTTTTACCTAAGCCAGTCAAACCGTTGCAATTATCAATTCTGCACAGTCACCAATACTGCAAATGCAATTGTGGGGTAAGCATCAGCTTCTAGGAAGATTCATTAACCTCAGCTTATTCACACAGAACAGATAGACAGAAGTTCATATAACGGCAACAAAAACCTTCCAACATTTCATAAGCACATAACCCTAGAGATTGCTTCCTAGTCTTTTCACAGATTTCAGATACATCTACGTTACTGTGCTTCTTCAGGACAGGATTTCCTTAAAGGTTGTTTTTTGCCTGATAATTTTTAACACTTCTGAAACAGGATTTCAAGTGGTCCATCTAGTTGGTCACTAAAGACCACATACAGAAGACCTGCAAGTAACACCAGTTCAAAACTCAGAACTGAAATACATATGCTAAAAGTTCATTTTGTATGAGTAAGTTTAACATGGATATTTCTACATAAGATGAAAGGACCTCATCTTGCATGATAGCAACTGTATGACAGCATTAAGTCCCCTTCAGTCATCTTCAAAGGGATCCCAAACTCACATTATTTGCTTAGTAGATTACTTCAAAGGATAAAGATATTGGAATTTTCTGAACAGGTTGTAAGAATCTTAAGATGTAAACATATTCACAAAAAAAAATACCCTCCAAAAAACTCCAAAAAAAACCCAAACCCACATTTCTTTATCACGTATAATATGGCACTTTTAGGTACTTGCTTGCAAATACTTGAGGGAAATTTTCAACTGCTATCTTCTTCCATAAGTGTATGAAGAAAAGCTACTTTTTCTACCTCTCAATTTATAGTCTGTTGTGTTTTCTCAGAGATTAGAAAGAGCTGAGATAAAAGAATTTCTACCTGGTTTGTGCAGGAAACCAAACAAATGAGTATCTTCTATAGCTGGCTAGTTAAGGAATGAAAGCCAGGAAGCTTTCAAAAAGCAGAGAGATAATTTTTAATTTGCATTATATTTTTCAAAGGAAGATACAAGAAAATAATATTGCAAAGCCAGCATTGTTCCAAGAGCTGAAAACAAATACCAATTTTTGGATCCAGTTGGTGGTCCTAAATTTATTCATTCAAACAAATAAAACAGAAATGGATGTTACTCTCTAACTAGAAAAATGATAGAAGCATAAAATATTTTTTTTTATCTGCCTTCATCTGTTTGGTAGAAGTGATGTGCAGGTGTTTTGCAATTTGCTTTGGGTTCATTTTGCATTTTTTTAAACAAATGTTTGTTTTCTAGAAGTATTAAGGACTTTTGTGTTTTAGAATTCCGTACATGTTACTTATCACTCATATCTACTCAGGATGTATAGAATAAGCAATGCATCATTATAATTCCATTGCTGGATGATGTATTAATGGCTGCCACAGCTGTGACAGAAATACATTAAAGACATTTCTACATAAACGTAAGAAGAGGAAATCTGAGACAATCTTTAGGAACTGTTCATACTATACAAATCAGAAGTGTTTGTCTGAAGCCTGACTGGTGTATGCCTAGAGTACTGGTTTCAAGGAAAGCTAAACCACTTTTTCAATTAGGAATTAGTTTTAGAAACTTTAGGAAATCTACTGAGACTTAAATTTGAAAATTAATTCCCAATTTTGTGAAGATATATGTGGTTGGTTAACTATATAACATATATATAGATTTCATACTATTAGTGCATATAATGATAAGCACAGGTACATTTCTAGAGCTATTAATTCATTCAGGCACTGGACTTTAGCCAAATTTGAATACAGGAAATTTGTCAATGATATATATACAGGACTACAGTTAGGACTTCATTATGTTATGCATTATATTATTTTACTGTATGATATGGAATTTCCCATATTGGAACTAAAATGTCTGTATTAAATTTGTGGAATACAAAGTTAGGCAGCCACATTTTATTGGCGATTTTTACTTTAAAAATAATACCAAGATTCTGTCATGGTAATCTGTAGAAAGCTAAACCTCTTATTTTTAACCTCTTGGACCTCTTGTTCTGTCTCCCCCTTTATCTAGACGTGCCTAGCCTATCCAGTTGTAAAGTTGATTTGCTATCAGAAACATCACTTGGCTTTCTTTGTCATTCAGACCATCTTACAAGCAGGAAATCACAACCTTACTGCTGGTCCAAACAACAACCAAACAAGAATCATAGAGCAGCTGCAATCCTAAGGACTGACTCCCCTCATACACGCTGTCTGTGCCCTTAACCACACAGTCTCTCCTAGCCAGTCATTAACACACATTCATGTTAACATACAGAACGTCACCGCTAAGCATTTTCATCATTAAGAAATCCAAAGTCTGTTATTAAATCCATTAAGTCACAAGTGCATAATTTTTACTTGATCTTACATCTAGCTACCTGTACCTATCAAGTATCAGCATCTCCAAATTAAGCATTTTAAAATAATCACTAGCAGTCACATAAACCAGTTTAACCAGACCTCTTAAGGCAACTAAGAACTAAATTCAAAAATGAAGCCAGACAAGGATGGGGAACAATAATATATTCACCATATTTCTGCAATCATTAGTACAAATAATTTAAAGAAAAAATATACTCATGTGCATGTAACAAAGACAGTACTTTTAGGAGGAGTTCCCAGGTCCATAAACATAAATAGGTTTTCTCTCTTTAATGGTAAACCGTATTAAAGCACCTAAACAACATAAACAATGCATAAGGAAATTCAAGTGCCTAACATGATTTTTATTTGCCAGATTCTTGAGAACTGATATGCCTTACATTCACTGTTTCCTTTTGCTTGCTTGGGTATAAAAACCACAACCTCAATCCCGATGATAGAATTTGCCAACACTTCTAATCTACTGCATATGTGAACCTGGAAACAGCAGACAAAGGCTCTTTCCAAGATTCAGGTGCAGAAATGGACCTTTTGAGAATGAAGAACAGGTTGGTTTATTCTAGAAGGCAGCCAAAGAACACACTATTGAGTCCTCTCACCTTTCTGTAATGTAGTGTGAAGAAGGGACAAGCTGGTTGATATGCTTTCCTCTCACTGTGATCTCTCATTTAGACCTTTCAGCAGATCTGCCACAGTAGTAAGATACGAGGAAGACTAAACTGAAAGCATAATCCATACAATTTCTTTCAATATGCAGCAATAACAAACTATTAACATAACTGGGCAGCAAACACAACAAAGGTGAGCATAGTATCGCAGTAATGGATTTCATTTCCTTTTTGGCAGGATTATGTTCTATCTTTGGACAAAGGCTGCTGAGGCAGGTGTAATTAAGGAGGCAGGAAACAGAGGCGTGCTCATCAAGGGGATTCTTTCTTGATTTTTCAAACAACTTGTTCTTCAGGACCTTGGTTTCAATAGGAGAAGTTAAATTGTTATTCTCAATTTCGATCAATTATGTAATTTAGGGTTTAGATCTAGGAGACATGAATACAAGTTCTAACATCTAAACTCTTATTACAATACATCTACTATAAACAGACATAAATCCTAAACTTTAGCACAGTGAGTTGTCCTTGGAGACATCCAAAAAACCAATAAAGAAAGTTCTCCGCAACATGTTCTATCTGACCATGCTTGGAAGAGGAGGTTTGGGCTAGACAATCTCTAGACATCCTTTCCAACATCAACCACCCTTTTTATTTATCCCCTTTTTATTCAGTGCAAGCAAAAAGTTTCAGTAAACACAATAAAACTGGTAGGCAATCACCCAGCCCTGCTTTGTAACACAAATTCCAAGACAATCTGAACCAGTGACTCTTGCTTGAGTTCACTGACTCCAAACCTGACTCTTGGGTAGCATTGCATCTGAGTTTACATCCCGGTAGTGTGGCACCAACTCAGCCCAAGTATGAAGGTCAGATCACAGAATGCACATGTAGTATTCTTTGCATTTCTAATGTACTTAATCAGATTTATAAAGATAAACCTTTGCATATTATTTCTGAGCCTGCAGTAGGGACAGAGGGAGAAGAGCAAATAAAAAAGCAACCCTCTTTTTCCTGCAAAGGGGAGGAAGGGCCTGGTATTGGCAAGCAGAAACACTGATAGCGTTCAGTATCAACTGCATCAAGATGCATGAATAATTCTCCTTTCTTCCTTTTTGCACTGTGCTAGAAGAGGTTGTAACTGTTTTTTATGTGCTGTCCCTTTCTGTGCTTCCACTGCAAAATGCAGTATTTTACATATTTGTTATTTTTCTTTGTGGCTCCCTAGAAACACTTCTGCACAGCTCAAGCTTGCGCTCTTTATATGACCAGTAATTTATCATTTGTGGTTTGCCCTTCTACCCTTGGTGCCTCTGATATTATCTCGCACTTGTGCTCTCAAGGCGTTTGCTGTCATCCTGTGGCTGTGCTCTCAGCAACCCTTGCTACAGCATGTAGGAGAGGGGTGAACCACTGAATTTGGCAAAGTTCTCCTCCTCCTATTTATGACCATAAGGCACATTTCCCAAAGCATCTGAGCAATGGCATCACGTAGCTGCTTAGAGTAAGAACTTGTCCTGGTTCTGGCCAGGCCAGAGAACTTAGAGAAGGGGAAGAACTTCACTTTGCTATAAAATCTATCCTTCTTATTTACACTGTTTCTCTTACAATCAAAATAGCAGTGGCAAGTACTAACTTACCTATTCCTGGGAACCGACTTATTGCTTATCTAGTATCTGCCTCAAATACTACCTCAATTCACCAGACAGATCACAGTGATTCTGGCAAATTCCAGGGCCAAGGTAATGGGAGCCACAGTCTGGTTTTAGAATATAAAAAATCAGAGTGCTGCACAGGTCAGATCTTACTCCTAATCCAGAGTTCAAATGCAACATATATGCTGACACAGATGGGCAATGCACCTTCAGCTCTGACACACATTTAATAGAACTATCTAAGTCATATACCCAAAGACATGTGCTTTTGTCACATTTGAGAGATGCTCTGACAAAATCATGCTCCACACCACTAGCCTGATGAGTCTGTAAATCCTAGCAGGACAGGAGCGTGAGAGTAATGGCTGGTACTCAGCTCCGCCAACAGCGAGCCCCTGTGAACACGTAGAATCAGAAGGCGGCACCCTGAAGAAACACCTGCACCACAACCTGCCTCAGGCTCGGAAAGGGGCTGTGCTAATTGCCTTCCATGACCACTGCACACCTTAGTTCTGACCAAGCCCCGTTTTAAAGGGGTCACCATGGAAAGGCTGGCCTGTAATATATCTTTAATATCATGTAACAAGCCTCACAAATTAAGAATTAACCAGAGATCATCTTGCTGCTTATAATCTTCTCTGAAGAAAAGTGCACTAACGAGATTCAGATTAAAATATCTGCAGTGCACTGTCTAGCAGTCCCCTTTATTTTTATAGCAACTATAGAATAACACATAGTAACCTAGTTTCCCAATATGATCGCCTAGCTTGTATTTTTTGTTTATTTGTCTTTATGTAAAAAGCCTTTATGTTTTCCTTGACTCCTCTGCTCTCAGTAAATTAAGATGCTTTGCAAAAGGTCCCAGGAAAAATAATGCTCCTTGCTTAAATAATTTTAGGATGCATGTGAAGCATGCCTTAATGATTATTGCAAGAGCAGTCTTTTCACAATGAACATGCTGTAGAGCAAAAATCGTCATCGTGTAATATTTCATCCTACGCATCTAGAAAGTTAGCAATGTGCTCTCTACAGTATGGAATAGATCACATCTTAGAAGTAACGTTGCACTATTGATGGGAGAAGCCTAAACATACTCGAAGGACCGGGATTTCACCTGAAAATAATTTTTTGATTTCTCAGGAAGGACATCCTGCTCACTCTGAAATTGAAAATACATTATGGTTGATTTCATTGGTAAGAGGATCAAGCACTAATAACAAATGGCCATGTACATTCTTAGCTGCAGAAAGTTTAGCCCTTTCTTTTTCTTAACTTTTGAACATGGAAGGAAAAATAACTACAATGTATCATGTACCTTTCATAGCTCAGAAAGCACACTGTACAGCCAATTTCCTATCTTTATGAGACATGGGAACACACAAACTTTTTTCAAAACAAATGTCTTCCTGTGCCAGATACTGTATACCAGTATGAAACAAACCTGAACTCAGCTATCCAAACAGGTTTTCCAGTGAGACAGTTTGGATCGAGTTGGACATCAAAAGCTGTAAAACCACAATTTAATATAGATTAAAGTAACAGAATAAATTAACTAGAATAAATTATGTGAACAAAACACAGCTTCATTTATACCATGCACAGAAAAGAATAACAAGACGTTAAAAGCCACCAATAGAAGTGCTAGAGTGAGCTGAGATAACCTCCACAATACACAAAAGCAAACAGAATACTTTCATTTACATACAAATACAGACGGAAGTATGTGTGTATATACTCATTTGGTAACTTTGGGTAGAGACCATCCTGATCATCAGATGTTGTCTTCCATCATCACAGACAATCATGTAGTATGACTGGTCTGGAGCCTATGAGACACCTGTGTAATCTAAAATTTTATGTCTTCACTAAAGTCATTATTTTCTAGGGTTGCCTACAATTTTTCCTTCAGAAATGATGGCAATATGCTTTCTGACAGGTCTTTATGCTTTCTGACTCATTACACTTCTAATTCTGAGGAGGGTGGGGTTAGTACAGAAGGTCTGACATTTGTTAGTGAGTAGCAGGGTTTAAAGCCTGTGATTCAGAGTGAACAGGTACCCTGTAGTACAAATGAGAGAAAGTATTCTGAAGGGAAAAAATGTTTATATCTGTTTCTTAATATCTGTCAGCTCTGAACATGTGAAAATTCAACCCTGGAAGGACTGCAGGTCACAGTGGTTAAAGGCTTTCTTTCAGTCCCTGCATTCATCACAGGTTCACATGGCAACTAAGAAAAATGGAAGAATTGTTGACAACAAAGAATTACTAATTTATTATTAATACTTCAGCTCCAGTATTCTCTACAATACACTGGTAACTCCCAGTCAAAAGAAATTTTCATCCTAGTTGAAAGCATTAAAATGTGTATCAGAGACATGTCCTAGAAGAAACTATAATAAATGCTTTAATCTTTTATTTTAAGCTGGTATTAGACAAAAAAACCCTCCTGGTTATTTTTTTTTTTTTTTGTCCCAGCAACTTTTGAAACAAATATTTATATTCAATAGAAGGGTAGCCATATCCAATATCCAAACCTATACGTTTGCTGTTCAGTGAAACCAGGGCTGATAGAATTAATAGATTAACAGCAACATTTCCTCATTTGTTCACACCTCCTAACCAAGAACTGGTATTGCACTTGCCCCACAACATGGGTGAATCAGCTCTTCCCTGTTCAACAGAATATCCTCACATGGGAGATGCTGGAGACAATTAAAGATACAACAGATAAGGGAAAATAAAATATTTTTATACAGAAATGTTGCTGTTATTGTAGGAGGGGGAAAGCGTCATGAACTTTCTGTCGTAGTGCATGACACAGAAGTACTCCATTAATTTCCTACAAGTTAGAGCACTCCATCAGGAGTACTGGTCAGTGAGAGGCACTTTCACTACTCCCGGTTTCTGGAGTAACAGCTTCCAAATTGGCTCATAAATCATCTCCCAGGGACACTCTTAGGATAGTCAGTGCTGAGGAGCAAGGCAGTTATTAAAATGAATCTGTTCCCCTGAAAACCGGCATACAGAGGACCAGCCACTGCCCAGTATTTTCTGTTACCAGGAAATCACTCAACCTACATTAAAGTAAAATCTCAAGGTTTTGTTTACAGTATGCAAAACACAAAACTGACACATTTATCTAAGCCATAGTTAAAAAAACAAATAGCCTAACCATAGCTATTTTACTCTACATTCAACATGAAGACTCTAAGCCTGCCCTTATCCATCTTGCTGTAGAAAACTTCCCTGACACCTTTTATCATGTTCTGTTTTATTCTGTTCTGCCAGAATAGCTTATATCTCAAGTGTCATTCAACATCAATAGTATTTACTTTGTGGTTGCACCAGCTTTTTTACTGTTAATTTCCTTATAGGATTCTGCATAGAATATAGAGTGATTTAATCTTTCCCCAAATCAAAATTTTAAAAACCAAACCAAAACATAAAAGCAACAAACCATGGAAAAACCAATCTCATAAACAAATTCGTTAATGAAGAAAACATTTATCATATCAAGTGTCACCTGCTGTACCCAACTGTACTCAGTCAAGAGCTTTCTACAGCAACATGGTCACAAATCTCTCAACATTCACCGTACAGCATGAAGGAAATTTTCAGTGGGCTTTGTATTTCACATTAGTCTGTATAATTTCTAACATATTTGGTAAAAACTTTTCACAGGGTAAAAGATATCTGGTTCAGGTTCATGAGATGAAATATTAACCGCTTCAACGTGACAGTGGTCTGGGGATAATCACACACATCCAGTATAGAGAGGTACTTCAAAAGAGATTTTGAAGTCAATCACTTAAAAACATTTCAGATTTCCAAAGCAAAGACATTCAAGTAACTAAGATGCAAACATTTCTTTTGAAAAGGTCAAGAACATTCAGGTTTTGCCCTCCACAACACAAGAAATTCCATAAAATAATATTTTTTTTCATTTTCTGTAGTTTCTTATTCACTGCAGAGACTCTGGCAAAAATCTACGCTCTATTCTGACTTTGACTGATGTCAACATTCCTCCTGGAAATGTGAAACCTCTTTTTCTTTTCAGATATGAGAAGTATAAACAAATATCATCAGTAGTCATTCAAAATAGGTTACATTCATATACTTATGAATTCATACACCTCCCTATCATGCAAAAAGAGAGAATAGTTGCACAGTGAAGAAAACTACAAGTTTCTCTGGTTATATTTAATTACAGTTCATCTGTGCTGGACATCTAGGATGATAGATGAGAGGAAAGAAGCCATTATTACATGAGAGGCCATGTTTATATTAACTACCATCAAGGTTATTGGACATAGAGAGTAGGACTTAGGCATAAACACCACTATTCATTTAACAGAAACTATTCAAATGGGGAGAGGGGAAAAAAACAAACAAAATCCTCCCAGATTTTATCTACTCATAAACATTAATTAATTAATCTTAAACATTACCGTCCATTATGACATAGCAGTGCCAATCAGTAAGAATATAAAAGTCCACACATTTCTAAATGTAATTGTATTCATTTTGTCTGGCAAGGTTTTTGTAGCAGGGGCAGGGAGCCTACATGGGCAGCTTCTGCAAGAAACTTCTAGAGGCTTCCCCCATCTTCTATAGAGTCAATGCCACCTGGCGCAAAGATGGACCCATCACTGGCCAAGGGCAAGCCCATCAGCATCAGCAACAATGGTAGAACCTTGGGAAAAAACAAACAAAATCCCCCAAAAACCAAGCCATGAGCAATTTCAGACAGAAATAAGAGTGACAATATGTGAGAGAAATAACTCTACAGACAACAAGGTCAGTGAAGAAGGAAGGGGGAAGGTATTCCAGGCACTGGAACAGAGATTCCCCTGCATCCCATGGATAAGACCATAGTGAGGCAGCCTGTCCCACTGCAACCCATGGAGGATAATGGTGGAGCAGATATCCACCAGATATCCATGGAGGACCCCACACAGGAGCAGGTAGAGACATCTGAAGGAAGCTGTGACCCCATCAGAAGCCCACAGCTGGATCAGACTCCCAGAAGGACCTGTGGCCCTTCAGAAAGAGAGGAGCTCAGGCCAGAGTAGATTTGCTTGTAGGACTTGTGAGATGATGGGGGACCCACTCTGGAGCAGTTCCTGAAAAACTGCAGTCTGTGGGAAGGACTGACTTTGGAGAAGTTCATGGAGGACTGTCTCTTGTGGGAGGGAAGGTGGTATTTTAAGATTTGGTTTTATTACTCATTACCTGACTGTCATTTCACTGGTAATAAATTAAATAGTCCTGAGTTCTGTCTGTTTTGCCCATTATAGTAATTTGTGAGTGATCTCCCTGTCCTTACCTCGATCCACAAGCCTTTCATTACATTTTTTTCTCCCTTGTGCAGCTGAGGAGGGGAGTGATAGAGTAACTTTGATCGACACCTGCTGTCCAGCCAGCGTCAACCCAACATAGTAATAAACTCCCAAAACATCCAGATCTATAGTATTTAATAACAGATATTGTTACTCCTATAAATGTATGAGAGAGGATGATACAGGATTAGATATATTCTAGCAACAGCCAATGAAATGTCCCATTATTGGAGTCACAAAAGTAATTGGAAGAGTCAGAGAAGCACAAGTGAGGATGAGTACACAATATTACATATTCTTTTTTGACAAGACATTAATCTTTCCAAAGATACTGTCTCTCACAGATGATGGCACATTATCCAAAAGCAGCCTTTGTATTGCTTTGTGTTATATCGACACCTTTTAAACAACAAGCTTGGGGAGGTTATTTCTGCTGAATGAAAAATGCTTAATTGCTGTTATTGCAAATTTTCAGTGCTGATGTACCTTTGCGTTGCAAAACAAACATGTTACCTCAAGGAAAAAAATATCTATAGGTATGAGAAACTACTTCAAGTCAACTAAGTACTGTATACTACCTGTTCTTTTCTGATACAGTGAACATTGTACTATAACAAAGCAACATGACAATAGTAGTACAAAAAGCAACAAATAACCCCTCCAATAACAGATTGCTTTCACTGTACATATACAGCAAAAATGAGGATTGTTATTCAAGTTCTTCATATACCAGTATCAATATTCCACACTAAATGAATATATTTTTGTTTTATTTTTGTTATTAGTGCATAAGGTAGAAAGAAAATATCAGACAAAAGGCACCCTTTTTAAGTAATTATGTTAGTACACGAGACTGTACTTTCAGGAACCAGAGCAGTCTGTGCCTGGGATACCTACCTGATATTCTGCGTGCAAAAGACACATTCTGTGTGGGATGTAAAATGCAGTCAGAACTTCAATTAGAGGGACTCCTTCAAGAAAGCCATCCCATTTTGAAGTTGTGACATTTATGTGCTTAAAGCTTATAGTGTTCTCACTGAACAAAGCTACCTAAAGAAGAAAAGAACAGCATTATCATCAAAACTTATGATACTCATTAAGTCTTTTGATGAGCATAGGTGAATTTAATTGCTCTTCAGAGCCTGGAAGATAAATCGTAAAACTTGCATACAAAATTAACAAGATCACCTCAAGAAACTGGTGGCTCCTTATTGACATCCCTGAAAATAAAATGGTCTTCATATATCACCTGGGGATTCATCACTCTTGAGTAATGCGTGTACCATCTGTGCTCATCCTAAACTACTTCTGATAAAGTGTCTGAACTACATAAATATTCCTGGGTAAACAACTCTCATGCTTCGCCATGTAAGTGAACAGATAATTATTCACAACCCATTTTTCTAATATAGAAGTAGTAAAAATAGTCAGCCAGACTCAAAGCATACTACAGATCAAGAAGCGTTGCTTGAGTTCATATAAAAGGTCTCCATTTTGCTCTCTGAAACCAACTTGGGATACCATATGCTTCAAAACCTGTTAGGATGGAGTAATACTGAGACCCTATCTCAAATTTTCATCTATATCTGAGGTGAATGTTCCTTGTATGGCATTCTCCTTTATGATCTAGAGCTCCAGACATCTGAAGAGCTGAACACGTAAATATTTCTAGGGAGAAAGATGTAGTCAGCGCAAATAATGCAGGAGTTCAACAATCAACTTATTAAAAACCTTTCTTCAGGTATAAAAACACAGGGAGGCTAGAGAAAAAAACCACAAATGTTATCATAACTCCCACTGTTTCCAAGAAACCTTCTGAAGCTTTCATAATATGTGTCTGAAGGTCAAAGCCACTCCTTACTGTTCTCCAATTTGGCTAACAGTGTCTCACCTGAGAAACTTTATCTTTTAAATCTGTTGGTGGTCATTTATCTCCTGCTTTTAATACTAGAATTTCATCATAAGAACCTCTAATTAAACTGCTGGCAAATAACATAACTGTCTTGCTGGTAACCCTCACTGCCTCCCAAAGTGAGATTATTAAACTGTGATAACTTTCTCAAGGATACATTCCTAATACACAAGTCTGTCATTAACTGTCAAACCAGAACAACAAAGCACATGCTCTGGATTGCAGTTTAGACAAAAACATTGCTAGAATGTGATTCTGAATTTCAGAATTTCTGAAAAGTAAGTATTAAAGGTGAACTTTTAATGATAAATTAAAAAAAATATATTTGCAAGTTCCTTCAGTTGTAAACACTGTTACTTGGTAGACAGTGTAATGTTCTTTGTCAAACAGGAGGCACACTGTTCCAACATCGATAAAAAGAAGCTGCTACACAGGGATGCCATATTACAAAAAAAAATAGAAGATGGTCTTGGATCTTTTCAGATAATAAAGGGAGTTGGCCACGCATCACAACACAGTACCTTGGAGAAAGAAAAGACATAACTTCTAGCTAAAGCTTAAAACAGCTTCAGCATTATCACTGTTGAATTCCTCTTACAGAGTACAACTACTATTCATGGCCCCATTCAGACAGAAGGAATTATACCCATTTAGAGTAAAGGAGGTTATTTTGTACAAATAAGCCTATAGAAATATAAATGGCATTATGTTGCACCATCAATATATAATGACATTCCCATGTCAACTGTTGATAAATCTATTTCAGAACCACTATTCAACCGAAGCACAATATAAATTGTACACACATCCAAACAAGCGCCTACTGCTTTTAGAGTTCAAAAAGAGAAATGTTCTTACTCTAAGCTAGTTAAATCTGTAAACTGAGCATTGAATTAATTTTATGACAGCAAATTATTGTTTTTAACAGGTTATACAAGGCACAGAACCATATAATTGCCCTACACTTGAAATATGCTCTCATTCAAATAGAGGGAATGAAGTTAGCTGAAAGTACAGTACATGATGGGGGAAATCACATCTTATCTGTGCAATGACTTGTTCTTTACAGGTGGTTGGTTGGAAAATTAGCAGCTATTATTTTCTGCGGTAATAAATTCTAATATTTGAAGAAAGCAAGAACAGATGGATTGCCAGTTCATTGCTACTTGCCACAGCACAATGAAGATTTAATCTTTATGATGAGCAATTCACTCTTTACATAACCACTATACTAGCATTCTAGTATTAAGTCTCATAATCCCATTTTAAAGCACACTGGTTTCCTACAGTTCTTCCACATAAAGATTGGTTTTATTTTTTTATACATACAAATTGTCACAAGCCTTACTTAAACTGCTACACTTCTAATAATTACTAAAAATCACTGAACAGCAATACTGATACAGTGATTTGAAAAGCATGCTTAGATGTGGAAATTTTAATCAAAGAATATTTTACGCACAATTCCCTCATCATTTCTTTTTGAAAAATAAAAAATATAATGATCTATATTTACAACAATAATTTCTGTTCTTTATCAAGAAAGGCTTTATGTTCTGATTCAAGGATCTTTTCCCACTAAAATGTACTGATAGATAGGAAAAAAAATCTGCCTGTGGCTGCAACAAAGTAATTCTATCATTCTCTATAACCTTCAATTGTATTGCTTCTTACTGTAAAAAGGGCCTGCAACGTGCTAACAGGAAACTCCCATAGCCCAGTGTCATCCCAAACTCCAAATTTCAACCAGCCATCTTCTGACTTTCTAAAATCTTTGCAGCAGTGCAAATACCCCCCCCCACACACACACACACACATATTACTATTATTTTATTAGATTCAACTCAGCAAAAATTCTTCACTAGAGTTGCAGCTTAATTCAGAGCATTAGTTTTCTAATTTTCATGCTTTTTATACACAACATGACACAGACTATGGGGATGAGTTGTTTAGCAGTTTCTCAGGTAATGATAGTGGAAAAAGCTAAGATATATTCTTTAAAAATTAGCAAAGTACAGAATAACCTTCTTAATAGAAAATGTGAGATGGAACAGTTTTTACTCTGCCACTTGGCTTTCACAGAGTTTCTCTAGACTTCCCTGTGACAATTTCCTAGGAATAGTCCTACCTAAAAAAGCAGGGTCCCTTCAGACTTTTCCTTAGTCCTATAATGATATGGAGCTCAGCTTGCTTGCATCTGCACCGTAGCTCTCCTGATTCCTAATCTTACACAGTGGAATTATTGATCTAAAAAGAACATTAGTGTTTGCCTAAACAGGTCCTTGCTCAACATTCAGGGGCATGTGCTCCATAAAACTACACAGACAGAGAGAAAAGGACTCCTCAAGGAGATAACTTAAGACACCTGGATGGAGATACACTGTAAAGGCACTGAAAGGACACTGGCAAAGAACACTGTGGGAGCAAAAGCAGAAACATGAATGAATTCATAACTGAAATCTGAGATAAGGAAAAGAAAACCCAGACAAAAACAACACACTAATTTTTATTCCTTTGCTCAACTTTTGTTTCATCACTACTTTATTTGTGTAAATAATAACAAAACCAGTAGAGGGTGCTGAAGAATATCCAGCACAGCTTCAGGCTTCCCAAAACCAATAAAATGTAACCCTGCTTTCGCATTGCAAATAGCAGCTTCACTTTAGCCTGTACATCAATTCTTATATATGCAACTTATTGGATAAAAGCAAGCCACTCACATTACCCAGTCTATTTGCACATCTGTCTTTCAGCTCAAACCTCAGTTTTCACCTGCTCTTCTTAAAAAGCCTTTCAAATATTCACACCAATATGCAAGTGCACGGACCACCTCCTGGAGCACCATAAGCTTGTAAAACAAGCTGGGAAGAAGTACAAAATGAAAGGCTTTTACATTTCTGCAAGGTTAGACTACATGATGAGTCATCCTCTGCTCAGTGTTCTCAATCAAGGCACTGTTCAATCATCCTCTGGGTATTTACGAGGGAGAAAGAAGCATAGATTTGTGTACTATTTCAAATGAGCTTTTGGTTCTTTTACACTCATATCAATCCATATAATTTAGAAGAATATGAGAATATGAAATAGGTTCTTGCTTAAGTTGAAAGAGAAGGAAACGGATACATCATATTCTGAAACTACTAAAATGAGCTGTTTTTCAGTACAGTAAATTCCTAAATATTGGGGGATTGTCTGAAGTCACAATTATCTGCAATTGTAAAATAAGTAATAGGATTGTTATAATCTCATTAGCTAGAATCACAAAAAATACTGTAATGTATTGGCTGTGGATAGAAAATATATCGTTCATTTTAAGTAATAAAGTTTAACAAGAAGTATATTGTTCATTTTAAGTCATAAATTTACTCTTTTTTGATTGTAGAAAAAAAAAATTATTCTCTCTAGTGTAGTTCTATAAATTAATAGACAAATATGACACCTCTTGAAATCTTTTCAGGCTGTAAAAATACAAGAAAAAATGATGTAAATCTGCCCTTATCTGTATAACAGGAACAGACTTACCAGGAGGACTTTTGAGGTATGTAATGTGTATTTTGCATGCAAATTTAAAGTTGTCATTCTGACTAAGTGTCCTGGTACAGAAGATGGACTCATGAATGTATTTTTCAGCTGACCAGATCTCTGATGCAAGGCTTTGAAAAATAAAAAATTGTTGGATTCCTTGCTGAAATGGACATTGGCCTGGCTTAGAAATACGAGCAACTTATGACAACTAGGGAAAACATGTGTCTATATCTCCACAAAAACATCAAGTTTTTCTGCTCAGT
Organism: Gallinula chloropus; assembly: GCF_964237585.1. Taxonomy (NCBI): domain Eukaryota; kingdom Metazoa; phylum Chordata; class Aves; order Gruiformes; family Rallidae; genus Gallinula; species Gallinula chloropus. The sequence continues at coordinate 109,881,108 of NC_140085.1, read as the reverse complement.
GACATTTTCCACTATAAATTTCTGTTATTACTGAGTGGCATGCAATATTCAGAAGCTCATTTGATTCCCATTTCAAAGGTCTCTTTTCAGACCCAGTTATGGAATTTTGTTTGATTTGGCAGCTCAGTAACTGCTGAACTTTGACATTTGTAGGGGCAGCATTTGGATGGAGGAAAAAATACCTTTTTATCCCTTACAGAAAAGCAGAAGAAAATCCTAAATGTTTCTTGCATAACAAGTTTAACTATATAAAACCTGTAAAAAGAAAATCCTTAAAACCCTCTGGAAATTCAAATAGAAACATCATAGCGGGGAACTAATTTCTTTCTCAGTTGTCCAAAAGAGGATCTTCTAAACCAAATATGGCCAAGAACTTCAATTAATTCTGTCAGAATAACATTCAAACTATCAGATCACACAGACACTCAAGTCTAGCTGTGTTAAGCAAGACTATCAACAGTACAAAGAACAGAGAATACAGAAATTGTAAAAGGACAGCTGTAGCAGAACACAAAACAGGCAAGAAAGGACAAAGAGTATCTAAAAAAGATAGACGTATACAACAAAATCTTTTTCATATTCAAAGAAATAATTATTCTCAGTAAAATATAAGCATTGGCACTATGCTTCAAGATGAAACATAGAATGAATCACAGGATGTGTAAGGTTGGAAGGGACCTTTAGTGGTCATCTAGTCCAACCCCCCTGCAGTATGCAGGGACATCTTCACTAGGTCAGGTCTCTCAGACCCCCATCAAGCCTGATCATGAATACCTCCAGTGACAGGGCTGCCAAAGATCTATTTTGCTTCTAATAACAGGAATGAAATCCACCACTTATTAAAGTGTATTTAGCACCTAACTGATTTTATAGTTTGTTTTTAAAAGTAATCATATGATCTAGTAGGTTGTACAGCCCACAATATCATATTTGTTACTGATATTCTAACATCAATACTATTCCAATTATTTTTCATGGATTTAGCGTCTTGAAAATATTATAAGTGCTCAAAAATTGTCTATGGAATTCCTAAGTGATGGTTGTTTTGGGTTTTTTTTAACTTGGGAAATTTTTGTCAGTCATGCTATTGGCAGCACTAGAAAATCAGCAGCATTACAAATTTTTTTAATAGCCATCCCCTTTGTATATCTTACTGTTCTCCACTTCTGTACCTCTTGAAGGAATTTAGAATAAGTGACAAAACCCAGCATGTTTAATATTGGCAAGTATTATGAGTTTTGATCAGTGTATATATTTTCTCTTATATTTGAAAGTAATTTCATATTTTGCCATGTAGATATGAAACCTCAGTACTTTCTTAATGAAAAAAAAATAATTCAGGAGATACTTACCATCTATAATACATCTTGCATAAAATAGAAATATATTTAGCAATGCATAGTCCTATATGTGGAACTTAAAAATTTTTCAGTTTTGATCTTAAAAAGAAAAATAGAGACCATATAAAAACCATTTTGTTTAGAAAATCAGGGGAGGAGAAATGGGCGGAGGAACACCATTTCTTAATCTTTCACAGTCTTTTTCCACAAACTGATAAATGGTATAATCTCTTTTGCCATCAAACAGATATTTTTTCATGGGAGATATCATGGTCAGAAGGAAAAGTGGATAAGGACAATGATCACAATATACTCCTGCAGCTTTAAAAATAATGGCACCCTATGTAATTGATGCTTTCAATTATCACATTACCATTTTATTCAGGCTTCACCCTTTTACCTTCATCTTTTAAGCAGTTAAATTGAAAGGACTAACATTTCCTTCATATATTCTGTGTGCAATATGTTATTAAAAAAAAAATCCCCAAAACTTGCTTATCAAAAATTTTCTAAGTATGTGCAACAGCTCAACAAAAAACTTTATACCCTAGTAGATATAAGGTATAATCTAAGGTATCTGAGATATGATAAATTATGCAAAGAAGAATAAGCAATTACGGTTCCCAATTTGCTAATCAAAAGTAAAATGGCTAGAATGCATATATTTAACTATGCAGCTGTCTGTAAAGCATCTGCCTTAGGTACAGCAATCTCACCAACATTAAATCTTCAAAATCCAGAAAAGAGAACCTCAAAAATAAATCATAATATCATTCCAAAAATAACAACAGTTTAAAATTTATTTGGGGAACAATCTGCTTGCTGCGTTTTTTGAGTAATTACTTACAGCAGATTAAGATCCACACACAGTCATAGCAGCAGAAATTTGAATTTACCACTCCATGAAAGAAAAATCCATGTGAAAAAACAAGACTTTAACGTTATCATTCAAGATGCTGGATATTTATAAGAGCCATTGAGCAGTATGCATCTGCCTAAACTCTGGATACTGACATGTGGAGCCCCCTTCATGAGTGAGTTAGTTGTATGTTGCTAGAAGCTCTGGATGCAATCAACAGAGAGAAAAGGGCATTGTGAGTGTACATCTATCTGAGTATCATCAGTTCGTGTGTCCACAACAGTGTTTATCACCCTATTTTTAGTACTGTAAGTACTGAAAAGCAACATAAAGGGAGTCTAATCTTCTCACTCTCTAAGGTACATGGGGTTTCATTCTGCTCAGTTCTGAGCACAATCTGCAATTTTATTTTAATTTTATTTTTTTTGAGTAAGCAGGAATATCTTTTCCCTTACCATCTTTCTTCCCCATCAGTCCACTTTGTTGGTTTATGGTCATTAAAAATTCAGGATGCTGATTTAGAGTTACTGTGATTCAGGATAACAGAAATAAAAATCTATAGAAACATCTGGGATGTGTATGTGTACTAAATATATACAAACAGGCAATATGTGACAAACAGAAGGAATGAGAAGCTCATGCATGGCTGCAGAGCTGTAATGCCACTGGAATTATTATGGAGTCATAGCAGAATGACACTCTCCAACAGTTTTGCGTCCCTCTTGTATGGTGGAGCCCAAAACTGCACACAGTACTCAAGGTGAGGCTGCACCAGCACAGTGTAGAGTGGGACGATTGATTCCCACAATCCATTGACTCATCTGTTCCTAGCAGGGTCTGTTGTCAAGTGTCCCAGGTCCCTAGTGGTGACAAACCATAGGGAAGCACTACCCATTGTAGAAAAGATTCAAATTAAGAACTACTTAAGTAAAGTGGTCATATGCACGTTCCTGGATCTAGACAGAATATATCTGAAGGTGCTGAAGTATCATTGACCGAGGCCACTCTATCATCTCTGACAGATTGTGATGACTATGGGATGTTCCTCATATCTAGAAACAGGCAAACATTACATGCTAAGGTAAGAAGGAGGCTCAAGAAATCTACAGACCAGTCCAGCTCACCTCACCTCAGTCCTGGGAAGAATATGGAGTAAGTCATCAAGGAAACCATGAGCAATGAGAGGATGACTGAACAAAGCCATCATTTCTAAGGTCAAGTAGAATTTTGAGTGTCATTGTCAAAGCAAGGCTAGATTCGTCGCATGAGCTAGGTAAGCCACTTGGCAGTTGCTCAGTTTCTTCACATTACCCAGCACAGATTGGTGTTTTGAACTAAACTGATTAGAACTGATAATAGGATCCATCTCTTCAATAAACTCTCTCCAGTGTCATTATCTGAAGGTATATGTCCTTCAGACACCTTTTATCTATCACATTAAATAATGACCTTTATAGAGTTCTGTAATTCATGAACTGCAGTTTGTTTTGCACATCTCTTGCTGAAATGTCATATTTAAATTAGCATGCACACCGTAAGAGCAGCCTCAAATCATTAAAAAATTCATATTCCAAATAATTTCAAAGTTAATAGGAGCTGATACCCTTGGCTCATTATTCCCTACTCCAGCAGAATGTACACTGGCATTATAAAAACAGCATTTCAAATTTGTGTGGGTCATCTCAGACCAAAAGCTTTCCAAAGCACCTAGTATTTTTACTCTGGACAGTCATTCAAGGTCTGTCACTTGACTTTGAAGCACTACATTCATCCACAAGCTTTTCTCTTAGGCACTTGAGGAGACTAATGCTCTGGACAATGCTCACAAAAAATTGGTTCATATCTACTTTCACCATGAATAGGTTTAACATGTGTTTTGACTTTTCTGACAAGTCTTATACTTAGGCTTCTGTGAGATGCAGTTCTACATCAACTCCTCCTCTCAAAAAAGAAAACTTTTAGCTTTTTCAAAACCAGAGGATTATGGTGATGTGGTTTGAATCTTGACTGATCCTGCCTAGAAAGAAAGAGTACCGTAATCTCAATTAAACCTTGATTTCTATGCCCGTGAGCACTGTACTCTCCAAGACCCACTATTGCTTTTTCCTTCATGGCCAAAAAAATTGTTAGTGATACCAATGAAATTACATGAATGTCGTTTTTACATTTTTATTCCATTACAGGTCAGCAAGATCACAGCTGGCAAAGACATAGCAACTTCAAAACAATTTAGGGAAACAATTCTTTGCAAAATGGAAATACTGCATAAAATTTAAGTGCAGTGGATCAGTCTGATGAATGAGTTGACACAGGGAATCCACAATTGCTCGGATGTGGTTTTCTGGAGGAAGTCTGCCCAGTCAGTGCTGTGAAACAGGCATACCATTTTGCACACTACCTTCAGTTCTTGCAATTTCTTGATGCAACAAAGTAAATTAGAAAGAGTGGCAGCTGCCAATTAATTTTGATTTATTTTCAATTATTTTAATTTCCTTACATAATTAGTTTTATAATCCCCTTAATATGCTTGAAAATGACATTTCTCTTTTCAACCTTCCTTAAATAAATGCTGAACCATTTTTTCCAATGAAAGCTACACTCTCTTATTTCTACTGGGAGAGAAGAAAATTTGGCTTTTATAGCATACTCCTCCACTTCCCTTGGCAGCAAATGTGCTTGTTTAGTCACACAACTAGGAACTTACACTTCCTTTTTATAGCACAGGTAGACAACTGTTCTATATTTCTTGCTTTCCTACTATGACCTTAACTTGTGTGCATGAAATATTCGTGTTTGCAAACTTATTGCATTCCCTAGCAGTCTCCTTCCAAGTACTACTACTACTAGATCATTCTCTGCAGTCTGGCATCAACTGAAACTGGTCGAAGAGAGATTAGTCAATTGCTAAAAGCCAACTGCAAAATAAGCTTAGAGTTATTTTGCACTGGATTTAAATTTATATTGCTTAAAGGGTGAAAAAATACTAACGATAGGAAAATGCATATGCAATTAAATATATATAAACATATACTTAAGTGATGTGAAATTAAAATTTTATTTAAACTAAGGCTCCATATTCTTGGTATTAAAATCATACAGTCAGGTTAGGTATTGTTCCAGGACTTCTAACTGCAGATTTACTTCCAGTACTGTTTTCTGAGGCACATGGAAGCAAAACATTAAAAAGTAACAAGTCTCCTGCAATAACCCTATGTATTGCTGTTATTAATATGTGTTGGAGTTAAAGACTAATTCTACCCATTCTGTCTTGTGGCAGACTGAAAGGAAAAACAAATCAACCTTGCTTGTTAGTGACCATCACACATGAGGAACAAATGTTTCCTTTGTACTAATTTGTCTAGGACTTCAAAAATATAAAGGTATTAATAACAGAGAGACCAGAGAACTGCGTCAAGTTCTTCCAGGCTATATAACATATAAAAAGGTATTGAAAATCAGAGAGAATACAGTCAAAACAAATATTAGGAAAAATTAATTCTCTTGTAATGTGAACGAAACTTATGATACTAAGGAAGTGAGTATGTAGTAGCAACTACAGCTGAACCAGAAAGGATTAGTAAACTAGCATGAAAATTTCTCCATCGAACCAGGGAAAAGACCACATGGGGGAGTTTCTTTAGATTTAGCATAATTATACAATATTTACTTAGCATGGTGAATCATCAGACCTAATTTAATTCTGAGGAAGTCTCAGTAACATACTGGCAGCTCAGGAGCAGTATATATCTCCTCTGTCCATGCCCTGTACAGAACCATAGCCACTGCTGAACCAGTGGGGACAAATATTCACTGTCTGTCAAGCAAAGCACAAATCACATTCACCACTGGTTTGCAGCTGGCATTAATAACTATCATACCCTGTTCTTTCTGCTACATGATCATCAGACAACTACACTGACTTCAGTTTTAACATAAACCAGGCAAGAGAGTTACTTTTTGTAACGTATTTGTAGTCACTACATATAGCCATGTCCTGCTCCTTAACTCCCTGAAAAGAGAGGGAGAGGAGGACCAGAGGTCCTCCATATAGATGGATACATTTATGATACAGCAACAGGAAGCCACAAGAAGTGGTAAAAGAGTCAAGGGCACTCAACAGCTATATACACACACATCATTTATTTATTGCCAGAAAGGGTTTTTGTGCTTCCCATTTATTTACTGCCAAAAAGGGGCTTTCTGCTTTCCACTCAACCCAGATGTTCAGAACTGAATAAGAAATTGTCCATCTATGACCTGCAGTTAGACTTCAGTTGATGATTCAGTTCTCTGTTTATCGAGGGAGAGTCCACGTCCTGCCAAAAAAACAGGCAGACTAAACACACACTTCACCCTTGTTTCTGAGTACCTGATTGCTACACATTAGGCATATGCTACATTTAGTGATCAGTGGTATGGGGATGGTTCCTTCATGCTACTGACATAAAGGACTAGTAAGGTAATTGCTTTCCAGAGCAGCCACAGAATGTCACCTTCAGCAGCCTGAAAGCAGAATCAAGAAGGGAAAGATTTTAAGAAATTAGTGGAATTTAAAGTAAAAAAATCTTTTTTTGCAGATCTATTCATACTTCAACACTTTCCCATATAAAGTTATATACTGAAATATTAACATATCTTTTTTAACAGATGAAGACCAAAACATGGAAGCACTGAAAGGACCGCTGCAGGTCTTCTGGTAGAGCCTTCCTCCTCAGCAGGGCCACCTAGAACCAGTTGGCCAGAAACATATAAAAACAACTTTTTAGTATCTTCAAGAATGGAGACTCCACAACTTCCCTGTGCAACCCATGCCAGTACTCAGTTACCCCCACAGAAAATAATGTTATCGATATGCTCAGACAGATCCTTCTGCCCATTGCCTCCTATCCTGTCTATGGGCCCCACTAAAGCAACCCTGGCTATGTACTCTTTCCATCTTCCCTTAAGGTAATAATATACATTAATAAGATCCTCCCGAACTTTATCTAAGCTAAGCGCCCTCTTAGCCTTTCCCCATATGAGAGATGCTCCAGTCATTTTATCTTTTTAACAGCCCTTTTTGGAGCTGTCTCCAGTATATCTATCTCTTCCTTGTACTGAGGAACTGAGAACTGGGCACAGTACTTCAGGTAGGGATATAAAAAATATTCATGTTCTTTACTGTTAGACAGTTGGATGTTTCGACCTAGTGAAGGATATCCTGCACCTCACATTGTAGTACTTTCTTCCAAGCTAACTGAAAAAACAGAATTTTGAGCATTAAAGATCTTACACATAAATTAATTTCATCATAACGTACTGATCAAAACTTAAAGCAGTCAAAGGCAACACTGCCAGCAACATAGCTGGGAACGAGATACTACAAACCAGGCACAAGAAAGAAAATAGGGAAAGCAATCTGATTCATCACAACTCTATCAAATCAGCAAATAGTTACAGGAAACCTCTTAAGTAAAAATGGGGAGGCCAATACAAATCTTTCCTAGCTCGGATCTCATCAGTGGCCATCTTCTAACTACATCAGCATGCCTCTGCACCGCTATCAGCCAGATAGGGGCTTGTTGTGGTTTTGCCTGGCAAGGTTCTGGTAGAGAAGGGGGGCTGTAGGGGCAGTTTCTGCAAGAAGCTGCCAGAAGCTCTCTGCAGGCCCAACAGAGCAAACATCAACTGGGCTCAAGCCCAGATGTGCTGCTGATCAAAGCTGAGCCCATCAGCAACAGTCACAGTGCCTGTTGGGAATCACAATTAAGAAGAAAAAATCCCAAACAAAACACTAGCAGCAATTTTTTGCCACTATAGAAGGGAGTGAGAAGATGTAAGAAACTGTGCAGGCACCAAAGCCAGTGAAGAAGGGGGGGAGGAGGCACTCCAGGTGCTAGAGAGAAAGACTTCCTTGCAGCCCATGGAAGATGACCAGGAGCAAAGACCCCACCTGCAGTCCATGGAGAGGGCCCATGCTGCAGTCAGTGGAGACATATGGAAGACACTGTGATGTGAGCTGGACCAATCTCCTGGCAGGACCTGCAGCCAACATAGAGAGAGAGAATGAGAGAGGCCCATGCTGGAGCAGGTTTGCTGGGGGGAGCTTGTGACGCTTTGGAGGATCAGACTTGAGCAGCATGGGCCTGAGAGACTGTACCCCATAGAAGTGATACACCCTGGGGAACCTGATGAAGAGATGAAGCCCCATGAGAAACCGTGGGAAAGGATTCACACTGGAGAAGTTCATGGAGGACTGTCTCCCATGGGTGGAGCCCCACGCTGGAGCAGAGAAAGAGTGTGAGGAATACCCCCACCTACCCCCCAGCTAAGAAGGAAAACTTGCAAGGAACCAGACAAAACCCCCATTCCCATCTTCCCCTGTGACACTTAGTGGGGAGAAGGGACCAAAATCATGACTAAAATAAAGTCTGTGAAGAAGGGAAGGGTGGGGGAGGTGCTTTAAGATCTGGTCGCACTTCTCATTACCTGACTCTGCTGTCACTGGGTGTGCAGTGCAGTGTCATAAACTAGAGAGTTTTCTTTCTTTTCTTCTGTGTCAAGTCTGTTTTGCCCATGACACTAATTGCAGAATGATCTCTCCCTGTCTTTATCTCAATGCCTAAGCCTCTCAATATATATTTTCTTCCCTGTCCAGCTGAAAAGAGGAGTGACAGAGCGGCTTTGGTGGGCGTCTGGCCTCCAGCCAGGGTCAAATGACCGCAGGGCTTTCTGCTTTAGTGATACAGGCTACCATCCCCATTCTGTGCTCATATGTTGAATTAAATGTATTCAACTGATTCAGATACTGCCAGATAGCAATAGCTATGGTAGCCATAATGCCTAATTATTACATTGACCCAGGCTGAGTTTTAACTAATTTGACCTCTAAGGATGAAATGGAGATTCACCAGCGCATATCTGATTACCCGAAGTCAAATAAAAAGGCTAAAGAGGCACGCCACACCAGGACTAAAGCTGTTGTCAAAAATCTGCTTACATTGTCTGATCGTACAGTCCACGTGTCACCTATGGAGTTCATTTCACAATACAAATACATGAGAGTTACATTCATTCAAACAAATCTTTCGGACCACTATATGCTGCTCTTACTGTCTCCTTAGGTAAGTATAAAATTTGTGGATGGATCTATAAATAATTTCTTAAAACATAAGCTTTTTGCTGGGTACTTTCAGTTGCAATTAGGGATTAAAATCAGCTACTTAGAGAAAAACTCAGTCACATCAGCAGCGGAAAAAGAGAGTATAATGACCCCTCTATACCCTCCTCCACTAGCTGTCTACATCAGTATATCAAAATATGGCAACAAAGAAAATTAAGACAAACAAAGCACAACCCCAATTCCCATTTATTCCACTAATGTATAAGCAATCCCTATCTTTAGGAGGGATTTTTCTGCTTGTGTAATTTGACGCACTGAAGAGGATGGTATTGAAAACTTCACTTTCCTTGTCATTTATTCCCATCACAGTCATAACTATGATTGAAATTTCAAATTCATTTCAGCTTTTCGTGCTTGAATATTCCCAGAAGAGCTGATATTTGAGCAGTATTAAACATTTTTTTAATAGCTATTTTGCAGGGGAAAGTGTGCAGTGAATTTGAAGTAACTGTGCCCCTTCCGTTCCCCAAGCAGCCACTCAGGTGTGCAGCAACTGACAGAAACAGAAGGAAATAAAGCAGATGTCTATCAGCCATTTAGTGGTCAATGGTGTTTTGTCCCTCTCTTACTCAAAATCTGCCTAAACACAACTAAGTGATGCTATGCTAGAAACTGCAAGTGAGAAGAAATACTAAAGAATGAGGACCATCTTCTGGAAAATTTTGTCTCTGGAGGTTAAAATGGACATGTAACTCAAAGAGTTCTTAGTGAGATGCTGTAGTTAAAAAAAAAAGGGGAATAAGAGTGCTTAGTTGTACATGTAAGAATAGTAAGAAATGCAAGGTGATTTAATCTCACAGTCAGAGCTCAATGAAGTATCATGTTCTTCAGAATCAAAATAGATGCAACACAGACGCAGCTCTGCAGGGAGAAAATGGACTACAGACAATGGACTCCAGTTTAACAGAGAACAAGAACAGATGGCCAGAAATGATTAGTCAATTTTAAATTAAGAGTTAACAACTTTGGGTATTTGATGGGACAAGTCATCATGAAGTGGTGATAGTGCTTCTATGGATATTTTCAAATTAAGTCTGATACACTTTTATAAAATGCTTACAGCATGTTCCTCAGAAGTCTTATAAGCAAAAAAACCAAAAATGTTCCATGCCCTTATCCCAGCATTCCTTTAGAGCTTGTATATGGAAAACAGTATAATAATTTTTATCAAGACTGAAGAACAGATGTATGATCTCAGGCTGTCTTATTAAATGGCTTATCTATCAAGCAAAATCAATAATTTTATGAATGGCATTCATGAAACTTAGCACTGTGGCTATTTTAAGCCTTGGAAAATATTCTGTAAACATTTAGTTATTGACTGTACACTGATTTTGTTACAGATGAAAATATTAAAACCATATATTGTGACTTTCCACCTAGGAGAACTAGATGGGACAGAAGTGCATATACTATATATACTTCTCCTGTTAAAATGGATTTAGTCTTGATTCTTTTTGCTTATTCAAAAGATTCAATAATCACAGAATCATAGAATATCTCAAGTTGTAAGTGACCCATAAGGATCAAATCGAACTCCCTGCTCCTGGCAGGACTACCTAAAACTACACCATATGACTAAGTGTTGTCCAGACACTCCCTGAACACTGACAGGCTTGGTGCTGTGACTGCTTCTCTGGGGAGCCTGTTCCAGTGACCAACCACCATCTTAGCGAAGAATTTTTTCCTCATGTCCAATCTGAACTTCCCCTGATGTAACTTTGTTCCATTTCCTCATGTCTCATCACTGGTCACCTGAGAGGGGATCAGTACCTCCCTGTTTGTTCCCTCCCTTGAGAAAGATGTAGATCACAATGTCCTCCCTCAGCCTCCTCCAAGCTGAATAAACCAGATGACTTCAGCCACTAGTTAAGTCTTGCCCTTGAGGCCTTTTAACACCTTTATTGCCTTCCTCTAGAATCACTTTAATAATTGGATGTGCTTCTTATATTCAGATGCCCAAAACTGCATAGAGTATTCAAGGTGGGGCCACACTAGTGCAGTGTATAGCGGGACAATCAGCTCTGTTAACCAGCTAGGTATGATGTGCTTGATGCACCCTAGGGCATGGTTGGCCCTTCTGGCTGCCTCAATCATACATTTTGATTGCTATAATTTACATACACTTAGGCACTAGCTAACTCTCCAGGACTAAAATTGCACCAATTCATCTTGAAGAAACTTTTCTTCTAAATCACAAATGTACTGGCATACAGAGTAACATCATAAACATAACACAGGAAAGTATTCACTCCTCGTCTGCATTACACAGCACTACATGAAATCTAATCTTTTTCTTTTTTTTTTCTCTTTTCTGCCCAAATAAAACGTAAAAACAAATGAGAAATTACCAGGCTTATCCTGTATTAATCTTCCACTTCTTAAAGGAATCTTTCTTCTATTTACTGTAATACTTTTTTTTATTTTTTCCATTTAGCAAATCATCCTAATGTCACAAAATCTCTAGCTGCTCAATTAGTGGCATGTTAAGGACAGGACAGCTGGCAACACACCTTCACAAAAAGTTGCATTAAGTCATCAGGCAGCTGGATTTTGCTAATTTGATATCTTTTAAGTGGGTGAAAATGAATGAGAATGCAATGAGTAAAATTTAATAACTGTTAATTCCGTTGTTTATGGTAGGAAAGTCAGGGACCTGAGAGGACACAGAGTGGAGGAGAATTATACCAGAATTTCTGCATTTCCCTTTTTTACAGTGGTAGATAGATGAGACCACACTTGGGATACATAAAAACGCCATAAAGAAAACTTGACCTAAAATTAGGTTCTGAAAGACAGCTAGTTGCAGGCAGAAGTAAAATAAGCCCCAAAATAAAATGGCATTTAAAATGGAAAGATCACTAGTAGATGAAACCAAGGTAACTAAGATGATAGATAGAAAATGGAAGCCTGTGGCAGCCAATTTTTGGGAAGATTATGAAAACAGTAAATTATTATGAAAATGTAAGTTATAAGTATTTAAGAACCTTATAATAATTCAATCAAATCAAATGAGATCCTAAGAAAGGCATATGCTAGTGGACCACTACTATAAAGAGTGATAGAAAGATAAAGAATATTTATGTTATATTCAAAATGAATGAGCTAATAGGATCTGCAATAACACTTGTAATACTTACAAATAAAAAGGGAAGCCCTTCTGGTGAAAATTTCAAATTACAATTAAAAGTTGACTTCTCAACCTGAGTCGAGAACCAATCAGCCACTTGATCTGTGTAGACATAGTTCACTTTGTTAGAAGCTCTGTTGAACAGCATTGAGTTCAACACCACAGGAAAAGTCACTGCATAGAAAATAACAACTGCAAGAGAAAATTAAATGGAAATTATCTAGTGTATTTAGAATCGTGGTATATTCTGAGTTGGTAGGGACCCGTAAGGATCATCGAGTCCAACTCGTGGTTCCACACAGAGTGAAGAAATAAACAGTCTAGGCAATATGTTCATTGCTCCAAAGATTTATGACCTTAAAGAAGAGAGCATTTTTCAATTACTATCCAAATAACAAAAACAGGGACCATAACACAAGAAACAATTAAAGGACAGTAGCAATGGGCTTATATAAACTGAAATATTTTTAAAGACATAAGGCACTGCAATTTACAGAATTCCAAAGGATCTGAAAAGAAGTCACCTTGGAAAAAAGAGTTGGAATTTTAAGGCAATGATCATTTATGACTGCAAGAGCTCAACCTTCCTAACTGAAACATTCTCCCTGAATGTCAAACAGACGTTAGCCAAGGAGGAAGCAAATACCGTTTGTACAGGAAGCCTGCAGATCACAGAAGACACCAGGGTGATGTGAGCAACAGGACATATGTCTAAAATGCTCTCTGCCACTCAAGACCTGCAGCTTCCAATCCAACAAGGTCCTGTGACCAGAACTCTTCCAAGCAGACAATAGGGCATGATGGCTACAGTGTGAAGTGTCTAATCATATATAACTTTTTCCCTTTACAGGAATCAGCCTTTGCAATACCACCTGGGTGAACTAACACTGCCTTAAAGTAGGCAGCAAAAGCACTAATTCTAGGTTTCAGATTCCTCCTAAAAATCATGTAGGTTTTCTTTGAAGAGAATTTTTTACTTTGTATGTTAACTATCACTACACCCTCTGCATAAGTGCATTAAGTGTTACCACCACAAAAAAAAAAAAAAAACAAAAAAAAAAAAAAAAAACTGAAATCTGAAATATGGGGCCAGACATCTGGGCTTTTTGGCACCTGTAGGTTGAACATGGGGAGATGGTCAAAATTTTAGGTCTTGATTAGTGTCTTACTAAGTAGATCACATGTATTTTTCAACTGCACTTGGTTTTGATTGCATTTTAGTGAGGCTTGTGTACATCATACTGTCAACTTCTAAACATAAGAGCACAAAAAAACACACATAAAAACTGATTGATGAGCTCCTTACAAAAAACATACTGCCAACACTAGTTTAATTTTATGTTCTAATTTGGGGCAACTGACTTTGTCAGGAAACTTAAATAGAGTAAAACACAGAGGCTGCTCTGGCAATTTTTAAATAATTTATCATCCAGATCTTGAAAGAAGAGTCTTCATTGTCCTAATGAAGAGAGACACTACGGAAACAAGAAAGATTTAATGCACAAATACTTTAAAGTTCACTGGAAAACTTTCCTGTTTATTTACTTTGCCTTACTGCTGAAAGTAGGAATAATTCTTGAGTAAATAAAATAGCTTACTTTGTTTTCATTAGTCTTCTAACAATTCTGTAAGTCTGTAAACGTTACAGGAAAATGTTTGCAACTCATCCATTTGTGAATGTATTAATTACTGTCTTTCAATGCATTTTGAGCATAAATCTATTTTAACTATTTCCTAAAATAAGACATCTAGGCCAAAGTTTCCAAGAAAAAAACTATCTAAGCGATCTCCTAATTTTTTCCCTGTTTTATTTCAATTTTATCCATATCTATGAAATGCAACATTCACAATGAAAGTAAGCAAAGAGGAAAAGTTTTGAAGATTAAAATATATTCTGAAAGATGTAATATAAAACATTAAATATTTACATAAAGAAATTATGTATACAAGCAGCACTAAACAGCTATACCTGGAGGGTATAGACTGTGAATTCAGAGATTACTTTCAATGTCTTCTACATTCTGGAGGCTATTAGCAATCCCATAAACCAGCAGTTTTGCTAGGCTTGAAAGCTTCACATTAACATTCCTTCATTTTTTATGTATTGTGTGAACAGCAGCAGAGAAAACAGTATTGAATAATCATTAAACAACTATGGAAGATTACGTATATACTCTGTGTTTTCAAACAGTGTTTTACTATTCCTCTTTCTGATACGTCTTGGTTTTACTTCATGGTTAAGAATTAATAACAGGCTTAATAAAAAATTGCAACAATTCAACACTATTAGGATAAACTGTGAGAAAAATGGATTAGTTATAAGATTAGTATATGCATAAAATAAAACAAAATTGCAATTTTTTTCTTTTTGATGTTTTTCTTACAATGGTGAAAAATACTTCACAGTCAAGACTCAAAATTTTTTTTGTTTTTATGTTTAAATTGATCAAGAAAAACTTTCAACTCCTCAGAAATATAATTTCCTAAATATTAAACCCATTTCCTTTAAGCTTTGACTTTTCAACACCCATGGGAAATAATACTTATTAAATAAAAATTTAAAATAATCAAACTTCAAAAAGAATCTGTAAGATATAGAGTCAATTGTGACAATAGTTTGTCTAAATAGACAATGTACTTGTGAAAAGTACTAACTGCAAATAAATTCAAATATGAAAAATACACACTTAAATATTATTTTGAAAGTCTATGATAAAATTTTAATCCATGGATTTCATTTAAACTAATTGTTCATGATTTCTCTCCCCACCAAATGTACATAAACTTAAAACAATTATTTATTTCTGATTTATGTTTTGACATTCACAACAATTGCCACATCAATAGACAACTCAAACATATGCAGCATGTGTATTAAATCAGGTTGGCAATACACGTATGAAGTAAAAAATCTGAATCTCAAGTTCATCTCACTTTCTTCTTTAAATCCAAAAATAACTGCTACAGAAATTGTTTGGTACATTTAAAGACACGCAGAGAGTAAATGACAATGTTTAGAAGATCTAGAAAGCTTGGTGTAAAATGCACTGGGCAGCCACGAAAGACAACAGAATAAAAAAAGTTCAAGAAGTGTACAAGATCCTAAAGGTCAGGCTGTATCTCTAAAGCTTACAAAGATTTTTAGTACAAAATTGTATTTTCAGTAAATGGAGGATACAATGTTCAGAGTCACATTTGAACCCTTCCTTTGAAACCAATGTGAAAAAGAGCATGATAAGAAGTAAAGAAGGAAAACATTTTTTCCTTCCTCCTGGCACACGCTATTGCAGATGGAAGATGGGATGAAGTCTGATATTTCACAACCTTCCCGTATGCTATATTGTAACATGTAGCCATCAAGAACAGAAATTTCTCTCCATCAAATGTTTTAGAATGTCATCTTGAGGTCCAATTCTCCTATAGATTGCAGGCTTTAGAAAACCAGTTCAGAAGAGGACAATTCATTACTTAAGCAATAAATTACAAAAAACTAATAAATCACATAACCAAAACCTACTTAGCTAATAAACACACCACTACATTTAATTTGCATTTACATCATTGTGCATGCTATCACACATGACTACAAAGTTACTAATTATTGATATTAAAACCTATGAACCACACATAACCACTACTGAACTT
Source organism: Gallinula chloropus (assembly GCF_964237585.1). Lineage (NCBI taxonomy): Eukaryota > Metazoa > Chordata > Aves > Gruiformes > Rallidae > Gallinula > Gallinula chloropus. The sequence goes on along the minus strand of NC_140085.1, from coordinate 109,864,972 downwards.
GAAATCATACAGGGGTGGTGGACTATGCCTCTTTGCTCTAGCCTCCTACACAGAGTCTTTTCTGAAAACAGAGCTGACTGACAGTCCAGTAGGTTGACCAAGACAGAGTTTCTCCATGTGGCTTAGATCTGTAAATCAGCTGAAAAAGTCTGCACTCCTACTATTAGAAGTGTACTTCCCTCTATTCTTCATCAATTGGCTTTGCACCCATTTCTGAACCTTTCTTCTTAATTTCCTCATACCACCGTGTCTCCTAACAAATAACCTGCCTTCTATATGTAGTCCCTTTTATTTCATTACCTGGTCAACCACAAATTTATATGATGTTACTGATATATAGTAATTATAAGGATAGTTACTTTCATGGCATAGCAAGAGGCCAGCTGCTCCCTAAAAAGCAGGGAAGCTGGGAGTCAAGGGGGATCCCCGGGCTGCCAGAATATGTGCCTTATCAACTAAGGCCCTTCCCACATGCCAGGGATGCAGCAGGGCAGGTTGGGTGGAGGAGTCCAAACCTCAAGTCCAGATTGCCATGGGAATCTGTGATGAGACAGGTCTGACATTAAACTCGGAAGTCGGGATCAGACCAGTGTTCAGACAGTCCAGTAACTGCCAGGCAGGACAATAGAAACAAGGTAATATCAAGCTAGAAGGACAGTCTACAGGTCAAAGCCCACGAGGTCCACAGCTGTGCCAGGGTTGCAAACAGACCGTTCTCCAGTGTCAGTGGGCTGACAGCCCAGGTCAAGCTGAAGCGGAGCTCCTGGGTCCACAGCAGCACTAGTGGAGATCCCAGGGAAAAGAAGCTCAGGGCCAGGAAGCCACTCTTAGAACCCTCAGGGCCCTGACAGTCACCTAGGCACTGTTTGCCTCTCAAGATCCTACTCCCCAAAAGGTGTCTGAATTACGTGGATCATAATGGTTACATTATTTTTTCACCTCATGTTCTACAGGGCAAATCATTCTACTTTTTCTTGTGATCCATATCTAGGCCAAATTAAGTTTAAACATTTTCTTATTTTATATGCAGAGAATCTCTACACCTGAGCTGCATGGTTTTTATACACTTCCATGATCACAGAGCACTATGCTTTCAATGGTATCTGCTTGATTAGCGATCACTCTCCTTGAAACACTCCTTAGTCAGCGTCCTGGCTCCCTTCAAGGATCCTAGCCTATGCCTAGTACTCTGTAAGGAACCTCTTGTTCACAAAGTCAAAACACCTTCAGAACGTGGCCGGCTGGTTACCTACCACTTAAGAGACATAACTGATTTTTGCTTGAAGTTTGTCCTTAGAATCTGTGTGACCTATGAATATCATGAAAACAACACACATATTTCAGAACCAAAATGCAAGCACTCTACAATCTCATGTTAACTTAAATTTTACTCCTGCAAAGCACAAATCATGTTAAATTAAGTACAAAGTGTATTTAGAGACAAAATATAACACTTCTAACAGATGAAAAAAAGAAAATGCTCTTTAATATTTTCTTCAAGAGATAACAGTTGTCCTGATATTTTATAACCTTACTCAGACCTCAGAGCATTTTAGGATTTTAAAAGTGATTACTATTTCCAGATTTTTTTCTCCTGAAAATGATCTGTCCTTCATTAACTGAAAAAATTAAAGTACACATACATTCACTGGTTAATTATTTGGCAATGGCCAATTAATAAGTAATATGCTCAATGGCATTAATTGGCATTGGCAAATCGCTGCTTCGATAACAATGTTAAACTTGAGTTTAATTTAAAAAAAAAAATTGGTTATGTTTTCAAAAGAGCCATCCCTATTCTCATTAGATCCATACATTTAATCATATCATAATCTAATTATATTGGTAGAATGATAGACCTGCCAAATAGATGAGAAGAATGTTCGAAGACACACTAGGTAATCTTTTTTATTTAACAGTGGAAGCATTAATTATTTATTTAAGGTAGTGCCTATCCAGTTCCATGGAACATGCCTCCGTGTTTCACAACAGTTCATGTAACTAGATTGGAAAGCTGTGCCCTTTGCTCCCTTGTTCAAACTTCCGTTGCAACTAATACAGGGTCATGACGTCTATTAAGTGTATGGAAAATTCTCTCGACCATCTGAAATTATGCAGTGACTCCCATGACATTCAGCTAATCAACACTGTACATTAATTTCTGTCTAATCTTCGTTAATTAAAGAGGTCAATCTATCCACTGAAGGACCAAGGTGCAGTATCTTCAAGGATAGATAAAACAATAGAGAAGAGTGACAAAACAGACTTCTCTCTGCTGCAAATACTGCAAAATCAAAGGAAACAAAACCTAAACTTTCCTAGTTTGTTTTTTTTTTTTTTACACTTCTACATCTGTATTTGCTTCAGTTTAGTCAAGGCAGTATCTTCCTGAAGTGAAAAACATTTTAATGAATTGTATGCATGTCTCAATTATATTCAGGAGACAAGAAACTGAGAAGATATATCCAAGAAGTAGAAAAAATGGAAGACTGTTTCTGAGGAGTGGTGTTGGAAGCATTTTCTAAAAAACTCCAAAGGTTTAGAACTGCCATCCTACAAAATTTTTTCCAGATTATAATCCATTTTTCCATGTATGTGGTCTACAGACCATGAATGTTTTTGCCAAGTAAAAATCCCAGAAGACTGATAAGCTGATGATTAACAGAGACCTAAGAAACAAGGGATTCTGGAGGAAGCAGCTGGAGAAAGCACAGATTAAAAACAGATATTATTACCGTACACCACACATGTAATTCCAATCTGTTAATCCCTAATGAGTAGAATAAATTTACCCAAATTTCAAAATAAATTACTTTTCTCCCAGTCAGTTCTGCAGGCAAGAAATACTGGTCAGTTTCATCTCCTAAGTGCTTAACAGCACCTAAAATTCACATCTGCCACAATGGATAGAGCTTTGAAATGTTCTCATGGGAATTCTACCACTGGAAGAAGAGGGGGATATTCCCAAAATGCAACACATGTTCTGCAGCTCCATGGTTAGAAAACATGCCTATATAAGTTTCTGTTTGTTACATGAGTCTCAGAGATTATTGCTGTGCAAGTTACCATGTTTTGATATGTTGATTGTCAAAACAAGACTCTTTTTACTGAAAATGTGGAAAATTCATAGATGAGAAAGGAAATAAATAGGGACAAACGTGTTATCATCTGTATTTATAAGAATTGAAGCACAAAAACTTGAAGTGATCACAGAAGTAAAAAAATTCCCATCTTCTACAGCAAGAAAAGATGAGATGAAAAAATACATATTAATCTCTCCAAAGCATGGAATTAGAAGCTTGATCTGAAGTTAAATTTGGTGTTCTGACTCAAAAAGGACTTTAGGTCTCGGTACTACTTTTCTGTGGAAAGGGGAAATAAAAGTATTACTATTAAAGGGAATTTTGAGAAAAATAAGGAGGAAATTGAATAAATACCATGTAGCAAAAAAGAAAATGCATTTATTATAAATTCAGTTTCCCAAATTTTTCAGTTGAGAAAAAAAATGAAACAGTTGCATTAAAAATATTTGCAAAATTATATTCTATAAGAGTAATTACAATACAACCATTATTTTTTCCATAATTTTACTTCTAAGAAATACGAAAAAAAGGTTTCAACACTGGATGTAAAGGAAAGTAGTATGTGTAGTGAAATCAGGTCTGTTTTGGGCATATTTTCTTTTGTTTTGTTCTTCATTTGGGAAAAAAAAAGCAAAAATACTTAGGATGTTTTTTTCTCCAACAGGATTAGACAAAAAACTCATAGTTCTCAAATTTAAAAGTATCTTTCATTCACCGATGTAATATGTGCATCACACATACATAGACACAAGATGAGACCACCATCCTCATCTTTTCATATACTTGACCCTAGTTAGAGAAAATTTATTGATCCAATGATTTTTTCATCACAACTGCACAGCCACAGAAAACATTTTATCAGAGAACTTTGACCTTTTGCTTTTAAAAAAAAAGAAATTACAACTTTACTTAAAGAGCCCCTACTACTAGCATTTTTTTCTTTTCACTGCCCTATCTCTGTCCATGTGTCATCTACTACATTTTCTTCTCCATCTGATCTTCTAAACCCTTGTTTCTTCTGTCCCTTCCTCCTTTCTTCTCTAGCTTTTCTTGGCTTTGTTTATCTCTAAGTTTTCATACTTGCCTCCTCACTATTAACACCTGCTTTCTCATGCAGGTGGTATTCTATGCTGTTCATACATGAGAGCTACAAAGTAAAACAAGTTTCTTCCTGAAGTAGTACTAGATGTTCTTCTGGTGTAAGCCACACTCAATGACTATCAGATACCAGAACCTGACAAGACTTAGAGAAAAGAAGTATTAAGCGTTAATGTCTTATAATCCATTTACAAATCTCTATAACATGAACATTTTGTCAGCATTAAGAACATATTGCCTGGGTGTTTATCGCACATTTGGGTAACAGTCCTTACTGCTGTGCTATACCTTTCCTCATTATGGGGAAACTTCTCTACTGGGGATGTAACCAGTTCTGCTTCACTGAAGAACATTACTACTTTGCCTTCAGAGAATAGTTAGCTAACAATTAATATTCAAGTTGCATTTCCAACTTTTTCTGCTATGATACAGGAGAAAACCTGTTTGGTGCTAGCAGGGAACAGTGTGTATAGTCAAAGAGGTAGGTAAAACTATTAATCCGGTACACTGCAGAGACTTTGTCTTCAATATTAAAACTAAGATTCACATATGGGCTATAAAATTTATGATAAAACTCCCAGCAGGGATAACATGCTCAAAGCAAACCAATTTCTTTTCATTAGTATAGGTACAGCCATGGAATCATATTCTGGACAAGACACAGAGGAAGGGACGAAAAAAGAGAGCATCAATTTAAGATGCTTTCTCAGATTCTACGTTGCTTCAGGATGCTCCTTACCTGCCAATTGAGGACACACAGAGAGGTCAGCATGGTCTTGACTGGCCTGCTTGTGATTTCAGGCCTTCCTAAAGGGTATGTAAAAAAAGAAGGAGAGGACACAGTTATGCTTTATCCTTCACCAGAAGTCTGGATAACAAACTTGCCCAAGCACATACTAGGAAAAAAGCATGCGAAGATCTTCCTTCAAAACAGTTATACCATTTCCTCTGTCAGCTTTTTACTTAGCTTCAACGATCTGAAATGCTTGCTTGGAAGTTATTATAATTTACTGTATTTTCATTTCACATAAGCTAGTTAGTAATCTACTGAGTTCAAATAGGCCAGGAAAGATTAGAGGTTCACTGATAAACAGGGGAGGACTTGCATGAAGATGTTAAAATCAGCATGGACTGTGGAATCCAGAGAAACACTCAAAGGCTGACTGATGGATCAAGGAAATTGAGGCATTTTTCCTGATTTCTTATTTAGAACCATTTCAAGTTTTGGTGACTGGAAGCCAGAAAGGTAAAAAGGATAAAACAAACCCAGAAAACTGTAGTGGCACCTGCAAAACGCCACTAGCAACCTACAGTGAAAAAGCCAGGACGAAATCCAAAGGATTGCACCTAATTACTACTATAGAGTGCAAAGTTTTCCAGTCTCTAAATTTAAAACAAGCAAACCTGTCAACAACCCAGCCACCCTGTGACTCAAGCTTGAGGCAGTTATGGGCTGTAGATTATCACACATGTGTGTCTCTAGAGCAGATAGTCTGAACCCCTGCATTCTGGATCATGTCATTTCTGTAGTCATTCCCTCTAGACTAAGTCTCACAGCCCATTCCATGTCCATTCAACATAGTGACTTTTCTGATTCCTTTCCTAAATAGTTGGACAAATTCACATGAAGTAGCTTTGCGAATAATAACACAGAACAGTTTCTAATTAAGAAAAACATGTTCTCCATAAACAAAAGTGAACTTTACTCCCACTAGATTTTATTAAATTAATTTCTTCCTTTTGGGGTGCTTTGATTAGAAATCCGGTTAAAAAAACCAAAAAACAAAAAACATCAGCAACCTCATACTGATCAAACATTTTACAACCAATGGTAAGGTAAAATCATACTTTCTGTAAAACGAGCATTTCAGGCCAGCTGCAAAGTTTTGCAGACGGCTTCTTAAATTATTATAAAAATCATTCTTAGACTTAGCTATTTTTAAGTACTCAAAAAGGAAAGGAGCTCTGTTAGTGCTCACCAGCATGGATGATGACCCGCAGGATTCAGAAATGTTAAGCTTTGCTTCTGACACTTGAAGTACTACCGTGATTCCAAATAGCATGCCATAACCCACTAGCACCTCTGTTTCTGATCCCACAAAGTGCTCTGCAGGCTTATCTACCTTTAATATTTTACTATTAACCTCTTAAAAATGAATGGAAAGAGCAGACTAATGTAGGATGGGAGCCAAGACAAAGAATATTTAATTAATAACAAAACAATATTTAATTTGTAACTCAAAGGAAAGCTGTAGTGCTCCATTTTCAAATAGTTTGAGCCCTTGCTATTTAATATATTTCAAAAGTGATCAATCATATGTTTTAAATACACACTATTTTTAATAAGCTATACTTATATGACATCTTTATATCTGCTCTTACCCATTTCAGAGTAAGAAATGAAGACCAATTGTTCTATCAACTCATAAACTGTGATCAAACCAGTTTCCCTGCTGCAATTGTTATAATTAAGACCATTGGACCAAATATTTGTCCAGCTTTCTCTGAAAATCAGAATTATGCAGAAAGTAATATCGTTTATATAAATGATCTTGGAAAATGTTTTTTATTTGGCAGACATCAGAAACACCTATTTGATACATCTGTAGAGCCACAAATAAGCATATTGACATTTAAAAATCATTATTGATGTTCTTACTCTGACATAGTAACAAGGAACCTCATTATGTCAGCACTGTCCACACTACAAGGAAATTTGACATGAGTGGTTACTACACCTCATCATGCTCAGAGAAAGATGGAAGTTCTGTTGTGACATAGGGTGTGATGCATGGTGTAAGAAAATAGACAAATAAAAGACATGCACTATAATGATTTAAAGCAATGCTTCCTGCTGTTTCCTACTTGGAATAACAAAAGAGTAGCTTGAAAAAAAGGCACTCTTTCTGTCATCTTTATGTTTATGCCACAAATGTTCAAATAAGATTCTTAAGTATTATTTGCACTCAAAGCAGTATTCAAAACACCGACTGTGGCCGACAGCACTCTGGGGTTTGACTGACAGGAAAGCTAGCTTAAAGCATACACTTAATTCCTAGCCCTGCTCAGTGCAAGGATAAATGAAGCCACTGTACCAGATTTAGTATTATGGCACCTTTATTCCTCAGAAATTCCCGTACAGTGTAAAGCCATAGCTTCGCACTCACCCCCAGTACAGGATGAAGGGAAACACACAAGATGCAGCTCAGCACCGCAGCTGCCACCACACCACAGCCACATCCTCACTATATGTTACCATAGTTCATGAAGCAGATAAAGCTGTAATTGCACATGGGCTCCAGCTACTGAACCAAGAACAGCCAGGCCTCCTGCCATTTCTTCTACTTACAGAGGAAAGACATTAGGTAAAATAGTCTGTGTTCTCACTTCTCTACGCCAGCAGGGCACTCAGGTAAACCCTTTACTCAATAACCACCTTTGCTCTGACAGAAGCATGCCTGATTTATTCTGAAAATTATACAGGACCTAACAATGAGGTCCTCTTACTTGAAAGCATCTTACAGAGCTGTTTTTCAAGGAGGTTATTTCAGTTGTCTTCCCCAACAGCAATTTATTTTACTTCTTCATCCCCAGCAAGAAAAAAAGTCGATTTGAGGCTACCGTTATTTTGTACTTTTATAAATCATACATTACTGGGGTTCAGAAGTAACACCAGTGACAGCACCTCAGCCCAGGGTAGCTTCAGATCAATAGTCTTTTTGTGACAAAGAAACTGAAAATACACCACTTCGCTGTTCTCCCATTCAGAAACATCTGAAACTGTAATAAGTCACTCTACATCACCATCCAGATCACTAATTAGCATAACAAAAACAGAACCAAAGAGAGATCCTCACAGAGCTTCACTTGATATACTCCTTCAGAGACTGAGTACTCCAAATGAATTTTCTATGTAGTCCTTTGCTTTAAAAAGAGAATGGCAATGAAAGTCATGCTGAACTCTGCATATGTGTCATATACTAGGGTGTTTGGGGCTTTTTTCAGAGTTTTCACATGGCCTGAAACGCAGCCTTCTTCAACAAGTTATGTTGTGTGCTATCCTTCTCAATATGTTCTAGGAGTACAGCTCAATTTTGTGATTGTTTCTTCTGATAACTTACCAGAAATTTTAGAGAAGTATTTATAAAACCCTCATTCTCTTTCTTCTCTGCATAAAGACATCAAAGTATTTTCCCTTCTTTAGTCATTTGGTATTTATTTGTCCTTTACAAACTCTTGAACATAACTGCTAACACTTTTGATAATTCACAAGTTTTTTAACTGCTTACACATGAACATGTTCCTTCCATGACATTATTCCTTTTGATCACTAGAAGCCACTTACGCTTCTGAAGCTGAGATTTTTATTTCAAATTTCCACACTTGACTGTGCAGCCTCTTTCTATACAAATCCTGGATGGTATAAGCATGAGACACAATCCATGGTGCAGCATGGGTGAGAATGCAGGATCTGAAGTGCTGCAGTGCTCCTCTTCAGCACAGGGTGAGATGTGGAACCTTCTCACAACAGGGGCTGGAGGAGACAGATGAGCAGCCTATCATGAACTAGTTCCCAAAAATAGCTCAAATTAATACAGTGAGAATGAGGTACCATCCCTGGGATACATTCGCAATAATGTTCATGACAAATAAGGATATCTGAAATATGTTTATAATGTGAGAATTAATTTACAGCAGTACAGTTTTGCAGACTGGGCACTGACTCTTAAGCTATATTTGCCTGGAAGCATAGACAAGGATAGACTATATCCTGAGCATTTTTTCTGTAAGAGTCTTAACACACAGATTTCCGCAACTTATCTCTATCAACAGGTTTCATTGTCATAGCTTTAAATTTCAGAGTAACTGGAAGAAGTTATTAAAATTATTAATAGTCTGAAACAATGGGATTGTTAATTCAACAGCTCTGATGGAGGTCACAGCTACTTACAATTGCTGTATATATTAAGAGAATCACCTACTTCAACCTTTCAGTTTCATTAACACTTAATGATTAATGACTTTTTTTACAGGAATGAGCAACCACTTAAAATATACGTTGCTGTTATATTACAATTTCATGCCTACAGAGCCACAGTTTTCTGATTTAGGAACAAAACCCCATGAATTAAGCAGTCACTCACATAATGCTGACAGCAAAGAGTCAGTCTTAACAATCCTTTTTTTTCCCCACACAAAATCTTTAATAAACTCTTGTAAAATTCATATAGATATATATGTGCATTCATGTGTAGGTAGATGCCTGCTTTTAATTATGCAATGGGAAAGGAAAAACTTATAAAAATTCTATCAGATATTGTTCAAATCCTTCTGTCAATTTAGTGTCTGTATAATTGGCTCTAGCATTAATTCTGCCCTTAACTGATCCATGTACCTGGTGGTTTACTTTATTCATCTTCCTGTTGAATCCCTGAATGACTTCTACATGTAAATCTTGAATCACTAAATAAAGGTTTTATTCCCAGTTTCATGGAATTTTTGCAAAGCTGATTTAAATTCCCCCCAAGAATCTCCAACATCTCTTTTCAAAGAAAAATTACTGCTTTTTATAAAATACAAATTGCACGGTATACACAGCCATTCAGAAATAGTTTCTAAAGATATAGCCACGATAGGTATCAAGGGGTCTGGGAAAAAGGTCATTGACAGAGTGCTCCCCTACAGCAAAGCTGTGTTAAAACATTTTCTTCCTCCAACTTCTCACTCTCAAAAGATCTAAAAAACAAAAAAAAAAAGATTCCAGAGGTCTGAAAACTATCCTCCAGAAACTACATAAAAAGCAATACATCAAAAATCTTGAGCTATATTTGGTATCTTATTTATTTGTCCCATAGAGTGACAGCCATAGAAAATGCTTACTCATGGCATTGTCATTACATTGCTAATCTGCTCAGATCCTGCCACAGAAGGAACATATATTTGCACATCTGAACCACACCTTCCTCTCCACCAGAAGACAGATATTCTCCAAGCTAAAACTTGTAGCAGCCTTTCTGAGTCATCTCAGTGTTTTTCACAAGCCATTACCCAAACCTACACCGCAGTATCAGAATGATGCTGATCACGACTCTGATTTTCCTATTACGAGACTGAAGCTCACATATGATTTAAGTGGCAACTGTTTCCTTTTGACTTCACTTGGGGAAAAAGAAGACAATTTAGTACCAATCTATTAGAAAAAAATGCTAATGTTTTGGCTTTGTTTTCCTTATTTTCAAATTTCAGTTCAAGTTGCTAAAATAATAGCAACCGACAATTGATAGTCATAACAGGTCACAACACCTTCCATAAAATTGTTTCTCGTCCTTATCATTATGTCTTCAGTTCTTTTCAAAGTTCCATAGACATGATAAGAGTTTTATATTTGCTATTGTTATCTAGAGTTAGATAATTCTATATAGGTTATAATGCTGCCTGTAGCATGAGCTACCGTACCTGCAAGAAAGTCTGCAGCCTTCACCTTTAATCTAGTTCCAGTGCTTGGTACCTCATGTTTCTGTATTCCATAAAGGAGGCTAAGAGCTTTCTGTGTATAATAACTGCTCATGGAAGTTAAAAATAAGGCTCTTTAAACCAACTCAACAATCCAAAACTTTGTGCATCTACTCCTTTATACATCAGCGTCAGAGAATGCTGGTTCTGTAAACAAACCATCTGCAGTTTTTTTAAGAGACAAGTGACTTTGATTACATGTTATAAGGTATGTATCTTTTGGTCCAGTTTTACAAGGTTTAAATTACATGCCAGGTTTTTGTAGATTAATACATGTGAAGTATAAGTTTATGAAAAATAAGATTTATCATGTGCATGACCACTATCCTTAAACAACTGTTACTCTCCAAGTTTTTAGTATTCTAATATATCACCCATAAAAATCACCTTACTGTACAAAGGCATGTAACTATTAATGGTCAAAGAAACTATGTGGTGCAGATTTAATAATTTATATCTTGGAAACATTAAAATTTGATCATAAATGGAATTTGAAGCACAGAGTATTCTGAAATTCAAGATTGCTTTCTGGTTTCTTTAAATATTTTCACACAAGTACTCCATTTAGAATAGATTAAGTTGTAAAATCATACAGAACACTACTGCAGTTTTGAATATCAGCAAATAAAAGTTGACTATGTTCTATAAAACAACAGCTGAAAACCTTGCTGCTGGATATATTCTTACTCAATATTTTTTATGATAAATAATCCACTGCTTCATGTGCTTGGCAGAAGGCATTACTTAGCTCTAACAGCTGTCCTTTTTATCCTTTCGAATCATAAGAGCTTCTGATCTCAATTATTTCAACAACAAACTATAACAGTGCAAGCAGATCATGTAGGTAAAAACTCTTCAAAAACAAATCAGTGGCAAAAGATGATGGCTTGTAGGGATGATAGTTAGCATTCATCATAAACTACTCTGGAAGTAAGCTAGTCATTGAAAGGAAAACAGCACCGTAACCCCAACAGGGCTTGAAGGCTTACCTTTAAATAGTGGCTTATTGCTAAAAGTTTTAGGAACTACAAAGGCAGCCTGGCAAATACATCATAAAATGTCAATATAATTCACAGGTTTATGTACAAAACTTATTTAATCCACTATTGAATAATGAAGGGGTAATACAGGGTTTTGTGGTTGTTTTTTTTTTTTTAAAAAAGAGTTCTTATAGTCACAACTTACAATTAAAATATGCCTGTGCACTGGTTTACATCTGGAAGCTAGGACAAGTGTAATTACCTAGATAGTAGGCTGACATGGGATTATTTACTGGTATAGTTGAAAAGGAATGACTGGAACTAATTTTCTGACAAATATATTTTTATCATCAATATATAAATTAGAGTAGTTTGCTATATTTAAAGTATGTTAGAATCCACATCTGTGTCTAAAAGAGGGGAGACCAAAATGTTCCAGATGAAATCAGCAACAAAGATTTATCTCACATCAGCATCAGATCCATAAGATCAACCTCTTAAGAGGACTACTTTCTATTGATAACAACAGGCAAAGCCACGTGCCAGACACATGCCACTGATGAAGTTTTAAGATAAAAGTGGGGAAAATGGGTCTTCTATTTTCTACAGTCCATATTCCCAATTCCACAGCATTACATTAACTTCATAGTTGTAATTGGACTATATTAGCTCCTTCCTTCCTTTATATTGCTAGACATAAGCCATAAAGTGAGAGCAAAGCTTTTACAGTTACAAAACCCAAGCATTCACTAAATAAAATATTCTTATCACCAAGGGAAACCATCATGAGACATACACATTTTTGTCATCCTTCTTTCAGTTGTACCCCGCCATGCTGGTACTCCAGACTACTTCTACAGTCAAGGAACAGACACAACCTTTTTAAAGTATGGTACATCAGTCCCTCCATCTTAAAAAATGAGGACTGTCCAGACTCACTGCGTTGTGTTGACTGCCGAGATGACTCATGATACCTGCGCCAGAAGGAACACCTCCATCCTCTTAATGCAACACCATACTGAACCCAAGCAAAAGCCGCATACAAAACCTACCCGAAATCCATTTGTGAAATTAATTTCTCTGTTCCCTAGGGCTCTGACTGTAAAATGTTAGAAGTAAATTGAGCTAAAGAAATTTCTAAAAAGAACCAGTCAGAAGCATACTAAAACACTGTGCAATAATTTACGGGAGGCAATTGTAAAGATGTGATATATCACTTGTGAATATAACCATTTTTTTCATTAGCTTTTCAGAGTTAATTTCAACAAATAAAATCATGTTTAAAGCTCACTGTACTGGACTAGATTAAGCCCTACATCTATGAAGAATATTTGACAACAGTAAAAGAGTTTCTGGGTTTGGTTGACATTTTCTTCCTTAAGGTGAAAGAATTAAACAAATGGGAGTTATGCTTGTTTGACATTCTGGATACCTTTCAGTTTATATGCTGAAGCTGTCCTATTTTTAGCAATAAAACTCTCCTGCCTTATAGCCTGCTATAAGAACTATATAGCTCTTAGTGGCTTCAGAGTGTATCAGCCATTTTTTTTAATTGTGGGTAGCCGTATTCTTGCTTATTTTATCTGATTTCAACTGAGAAAAAAGTAATGGAAATATTTTTATCAGAACACAGATTTCACTGAGTAGTTTGCTGAAACTGAAGTGGATGACAGTTGCTTGAAGATGTGATGCAAAAATAAGGAACCTGGAGCAAACAGCTTCTGCAGTAGCCATTTCTCCACAGCCCATTTCTCTGAACCTTTTGCCCGATGAAACAAATTCTGTCTACAGAATGTTGGAACTCACAGGAGCTTTTAATGAACTAGAGTTCAACCCAAAGCCATAAGTAGATTTTACCTTTAAGCTTCCAATAGATCTAAACAAAAACCTTTCAAACCAGAAGGTTACATGCTGATATGATGCATTAATATAGGATAGCATATTTTAACTAATGCATTGATTTTGGTAACACCTAGATTGAGCTCTTGAATCTGACACACTTCGCTTGTGTTACAATAATATGTAAATGCATATATATTAAATGGAGGTCCATATAATTTCTCCAAGGGGCTAGCTTCCAAGTTTAAAGTAGGAATAATAGTTCTTCCTCTATTTCTGTGTCTCATAAAGTAATATTATACGATACTTACAAAACAGACCTTTGAGACTTTGTTAATAAAATGGATAACCCGATCTCTATAGGCTTTCAATATTAAGTACAATTCAAATGATACATGACCAAAGTTGTCAAAAGCACATCCAAATCTGTCAAAAGAAAACTAAGACAGCTCTCTCATGCCTTAAAGCACTTTTTCTACGATGTCTTATACCAAAAAGTGTAACCACCTTGGAAGAGCATTCATAGTAAAGGGATTTCAAAAACACATCTGCTGCATCTGATTCAAATTCAAACTCATTATAGCTTTAAAGCTTAAAGGTAATGATAGCTGTTGTTAATACTATTTAAATTATGACCAAGACAATTGCATGAAAATCTTAATCCTGAAGACCCCAATGGGAAAGCTCACATAATAAATGGAGAACCGTTGACACATGAGGCTGGTGGCATCAAGATTCTTTTCATTCACAGCAGAACAAAATATATGACCCACACAGAACTCTTTTCACTCAGACATGAGTCCCTCATACCTGTATTGTTAGAATCAAGTGAAGAAGACAATGCTTAAATGAATTTTTATCCTTTGCTCTTATCTTTCCAGGTCCTGAGACTTCAAGCCCATCTAAACATATTTATTAGCACATAATTTAATTTAAGATATTAGCTGTAGGAACTGAAAGGAATACATAGCTTTCAAAATAGAACTGAATTTGGTTTCCAGTTGTTTTGATAAATTTTATCCACCTACTCTAGAGAAAATAAGGCACTTACTGCTAATTTAGTGTGCAATGGACACTGAGATATCTGTTTTAAAATCATGGAAGAATAGCACCTTACCTAAAGTGACAAGGGTTTCTTTTATTTCGGTTTGGGGTGGGTTTTTTGGTGGGTTTTTGAGGGTTTGTTTTTTGTTTTTTTTAAAGGAGATATACTTTTGGTGGCAAGAGACCTCTCAGTTAAACTGCAGCTGCCTACTCTAAATTTATTGAGTTTGATGAGAGCAAACACAAAATCTGTGCTACCCCTGAGACCATCAATCAAAGTGCTAGGTAGTAAAGCATCGCATCTTAAGCTTCTTGATTGAGAATTCCTCAAATGTTTGCTTCCTGAGATGTGTAATGCATGCTGATGCACCTGTGGATGAGGAAAAGTAGTGTGATAAGCCGATGATTTATTTCCTCTGAGATCAACAAAATATCGAAAACTGTGACAAATGAGAGATCTAGTGGGAATATGAAACATTTTATTAAAAAGTCAAAGGCCTGATTACCTTATCTCCTGTAATTTATCACTCTTTTCTCTCAAGACTTATCAACTTTGCAAGACAATCTCAGAGGTCTGGAAGATTTCTGTAAATTGGCCCTCTAAAGCTGAAATAGTACTTGTACCACATGTAAGGTTATTCCAGAATCACAGGAAATGAGTAAAAATGAAAATCTATCTTGTTGAAAAGCTTCTTTTTCCTTAGAGGAAATCAACTATCAGAAATACCTTTTACTTCTATAACAACTTTTCACACAACTATATAAAGCAATGTGAATTTGTGTTGGTTTTGAGGTTGTTTTTATATCTACTATATCACCAAGTAGATATACCCTACATTATGGAAATTGAAAAAGCATCTACATGACTTGGTGGACGTAAGAACAGCAGAAACACAAGAACGTAGGATATTCCTGAAAGAGAAAAATCTAATAGGTATCCAATTATCATTATCAGGTACAAGGTTTTACTGGATGTCCTGGATAGATTCCCTGCCCCAGAACCTCTAGTGGAAAGCCACACATGTAAAAGGAGCAATATAATAGATAGAATGTCTCAGCCCCCAAAATGTGGGGCCCAGTTTTATTGCCTTTGCCAGAATGCTGTCTGTACTACAGACTTGAAAACATGGCAGTATCACTTCCCTGCTATGCAGATACTTGTTTGTCATAAGTAAAAGACAGTTACTTGAGGGTTTTGACTGAAATTCTCTGAAACTCATGTTGCCCATAAATATTTTAAAGTATATTTCTTTAATTTTAAAAAATCACAAATGTTTTGCTTTTTCAAACTGAAGTATAAAAATTAGGTGTCTTTATCTTCTATTATAAAAATACCCAGAGTGTTTTCTCCTATGAAAAACCCTGACATTATTACTGATACTACAAAAAGTTGATCAAACAAAATGGGCAGACCCATAAAATAGATTTTTCTCTCAAAATAGAGCAGTATTTGACCAAGGAAGTTGACTAATACTGTATTGATGGTGGTACAGAATTATTTAAATCAAATGTACCAAATGTTAAGCTATTAGCCTAAAAAAATGCATCCAAGAAACAATCGTTTCTCAAAAAGCAGTGCAGAAGTAATTAGCATGAAAAAATATAGGCAGGGGTCTTCCTTCATTATTTTAATCCAGAGATAACATTGATTTCTAAAAGCAACTTCTAAAGTAATACATTTTGCTGGAAGATTAAATGAATCTTATCCTGAGAATATCATATTTCTATATACTAAGTTAAGTACATATTTTTAATTTGTAAAATATCAGAGACTACTTTCATATATATTTAGTGATCCAGCTACCAAAATTATTATATTTAACTCAAACTTTTATTTTGGCCATATTCTTTTTCCATAACTGCTGTTATCTTCCATCTTGCTATATTATCAGACTGATTTTATCAACCTATTCACACCTGTCAACTGTGTACAGCTACAGAATTTTAAGTGAGCAGTTTAGATTACAGGTGTGTGTCAGTGGCGCAAGAGATGCTCAGAAGCCCCCAAGCACATCAAAACACACCTTTGCCCATGGCCTGAAAACTAGATAAAAGAAACAGTTTATATGAGCTGGAGATGGTTCTAACAGGAATTTTCCATCGAAGCCTTGCTCTGTTTTATACAACACTTGAATGTCACTTTCTGTCAACAAGCTTTATTTTTCTCTATTATATAAATAAATTTTATCAAATTTGTTCTATAATTATTTTTCTTGAAACCTTATTGTAGCTCATGTATTTCAAAATGAGACACAAGAACCTCAGAAGCAACAAAGAGCTTCCAAAAAACCTTTTTTTTTTAAGGAGATAAATTTCCATTCTTTTATCTCATTTTAGCTTCATGTGCATAAATGTAAGCCCATGAGTTGCTTCAAAAAGATTCTTGTGCTAGGAGAATAGAGAATGTTACATGTGCTTACATGAATTATATCATGCAGCACCTATAGGAATACAGGTATAGTGTGCTCAGCATTAGAGGTATTTACTGCCAGAATATATGGAAAATAGTAAGCTATGCATGATGCCATTTAGTTCAGCTAATTTTCTGTGGAGCAAGATACAGTAGAGTAGGTTTGCATGCTTAACTAAGTACATTAACATTTTGGTTCAGGTCAGGAATACACTTTTGAACCAAACATCTCTTATCCCCTTTCACACTGTCTTGGTTTGCATTGCAGAACAGTCTCAGGGGACAAAATTGCATCCCTTTCGAATTAAGGTAAACTAACATTGGACTTCATAAGCATCTAAATCTTCAACTGCTGTTGACAGGACCAGAGTAGAGCCAGACTGAGATAAATCCCTTGAAACATGCATAAATACATTAACATGCAAATTTCAGGTCTTTAACATCAAACCAATTTGCTGTAAGTTCACTCTTGTTGTAATGTTGAAGATGCAGTCATTACATACCATAAGCAGTGTCCTCAGTGGAGCTGCTGGCAACATCAGCACCCTAATGATAATGGACTGGGCAGACATTGAGACAACAACTGGGAATAGACTGACCAGCCCTGGTAAATTGAAGAAAGTCTCCCTTCCCAAAACTACTGGCTTGTCTTGCTGTGGAGAAAGTGTTCTGACAGGTCCAGCAACTCGAGGAGAACAAGTAATCTTCTCTCTTATAGGCTGATGTATCACCTATGACAAATGCCATATGGAGTCAGAGAAAAGGCAAAGGGCACCATGGGCGTATGCCATGTACCACCTTCTGGTTCTATTTGCATAAGCACTGGGAGGGCACAAGGAAGAGGGGTGATGCACCTACATGGGCTAGGTTGGAGGTAGTTGACTTGTGAGGAAAAGCAGTGGACAAAAAGCATACATCTGAAAGGTTACTCCCTCAGATACAGGGAAAGGTCTGAGGGTATTTCCACTTCTGATCCTGATGAAGGGATTTCTGGTTTACAATAAAAGGAACAGGATAATGAATGCTCTAACCAGCAACACAGGGGCTCTGCCTCCAGCCAAGCAAAGAGACAAATAGGTCTAGTAGATGGAACAGATCTGTATGGAACAGATTGCCTGGCACATCCTCAGAAGAGGATACTTCAAGGACCAAAAAGGATACCAGTAGGTCTTTGGTGTAGCCAACCTGAATACAGAGAAGAATCAACAACCGTTTACCTTGTCTATTTACCTTGCCTATTCTCTCAGATGATCCTTCTGTGGTGGGGTTATTGTGTGTCTATGAAAAGCAGGTGCCAACTGCTACCATGATGGTGCACTGGCAGCAACACTGCACCTTCCAAGACCCTCTCATCCCCATTAACTGGAGAATAAAGAAGTCATTGGCAAGATTTAATCACATTTTTATAGTCCCATACAGTCAGCAAAAAGCCTGACAGAAGGTGGAGACTACCAGTAGACTATCATAGCCTGAAAATAACACTCCACCACTGCGTGCTGCTGTGCTGGACATACTAGAACTCAGATTAATATGAACTGTTTTCAAAGGCAGGCAGGTGATATGACATCAACTGCTGTGGTCAGTGCTTCTTTTCTACTCCTTTGGCAGCAGACTATAAGCCACACTTTGCTTCCACGTGGAAGAGTGTCCAATACCTGGACTTGGCTGCCCCACAGGTAGAACCACAGCCCTACCATTCGCTACAGGTTGATACAGACTGCACTGGAACAGGGAAGGGAGGGGTGGGTAATAAATTAGATGCATTTTATTCCGTGCTGAGTCTGTTTTGCCCGTGATGTTAATTGCAGAATGATCTCTCCCTGTCCTTATCCTGACCTGTAAGCCTCTCATTATATATTTTCTCTGCTAACTGAGAAGGGCAGTGATAGAACAGCTTTGGTGAACATCTGGCCTCCAGCTAGGGTCAACCCACCACATAGTTCAACCCATAATAGCTAATTTTTTTCAAGACAGTCAGAATCCTGATATTTCCATTCAAAATTTTATCTGGACAAGGGATGCTGGAATACTTTTTTTTTTGTTGTTCTGATTTTGGCCAAAGTGAAAGTGGTATCCATTTAAATACATGTTCTTTTGTACATTTACCATTTACTAATAATTTACTATAAAATCCAACATATACACATATACATATATAATCTTCATGTAATCAAACATTTTTGGCTCTTATAGTTCACATCTCCCTTCTGAGTTTACCAAATGAGAAAAAACACCCACAGTTATGTATAAAAATCTGTGTGCTACCAATACAGCTGAGACGTAACTTAATACTACCTTGTAAACATCTGTTCCTAAAAAATGTCCACCCTTTCAGCAATTACAAGAATACCAGGTAGAAAATACACATCTAAACATCATTTCATTTTACATACCACTGAAAGTCTTTGGGACATATATTTCCTACTCACAGTCTCATCTTCTTTTCTACCCCCTTCTGTCCATTCTGGATTATTTCTATCCTGCATTTGTGCCTCAAAACACAGGCTGTTTTCCAGAAAACATGCCCTAACTTCAAAACTTGACCAAAGTTATAACAGTTATTCCTGTAAGCATCCATAATGCATCTCTGTAATTAAACATCTGCTTCCTTGCGGGCTGGTGTCACTCAGCATAAATCAGAGAATGTGTTTTCTTCTTATTAAAACAAACATTTATTTTTTCTCCTTATGGAAGGAAACATTGGGTTTTTTTCCATGTAAGATAATTCAGTACACAGACTAAGGACACCGAATGTAACATATATTCATCCTCATAGCTGAACATCCCCCAGCAATTTTTCTTTTGCTATGCTATTTAAAGATCTGATTTTTCATAAGCATGCATTTCTCTGATAATATAGCTGCTTAGGAGGTTGAAAGTTTCTTTTCAACATTTTTCCCCAACAGGGGAGATTCTTTTTTCTTCACTCTCTCCACAAACCTTTTGCCCTTACTCATGGCAGCAGTCCCATTCTCTTCAAGGATATGAAAGCTCTCCTGGGCTTGAGGACAGTTATAACATGGCCTAGACCACAGACACTTAAGTAGCCACTGGATTTACCAGCACCCCTTCAAACTGACTGCAAAAAAATAAATTAGGTTGGTTTCCTACAGTAATTCTCTTTCCTTCAAGCAGTTTGTACCTCATTCCCTCAGGTGCTCTGCTGACTTTTACTGTGCAGTTGATTCTGAGTTGAATAGAGCCCACAGACACATACAGACTAAACTTCAGCCAAATTACATTGAGCCATTATCCTGGAGATGTAGTAGCAGTAGTAGCAAGATCACATGTTTTAAGATTTTTCCATAGAATAGATAGAGTTTTAATGATGAATCAAGTCATACAAAAACATGTAAAGTAAAATTCAAAACAACATTGTAAAACCACAAACTAACGCCACGGTAATCCTAAAAGACCCTGGGTCAAATAAGAATGGATGAATCCTTTATATTCTCCTATGGTAACATCCTGCATAATCTAACTGCTACTCTTTAATAGCACACTGACATTATTTAAATAGTAATGGGAAATTAAGTGATACTTGTGTGTCTCACCCTAAACTTCAGTTACCCATATCACACATCCATCTCACAGTTGTCCTGGTGAGACCACACCACAAAGCATAAGTTTGTCAGAGACTGAAGTGTCACAAGTGCACTGGCACTGGCATAGAGAAAGAAATAGTTCCACCCATGAAGATTACAGGCCATGACTATAAGTAAATCATAGTCCTGAGAAGCCTGGAAGTGCTTACTCAGCAGGAAATATTTCAGCATAGCCTTGTGTTATCTCTACTTTTTTGCTAATTTTGCCTCAAAGAGGTAATTTCCAGCATTTTTTAGAAAAACATGCTCGTTAAGAAATGTCAACAGACTAGTAAGATAACACACACAAAACTGCACATTTCATTTACAGTGCAGGGTTTGGAGCTTCATAGGTCTGTGAAAGGGACCGTATGCCATGGTAGAGATAACAGGAACCAACATCATTTGAGGACCTGGAAAATCCCTTCCTACCATGTACTTCCAACCCAATTAAACTTCAAATTATTATGCAGTTCTCAGAGTAGACATGGTAATATGCAAACACTACTGTGGATACTAAACAACCCGAATTGTCTCAAAATACAGATATTTGGGTTTCTCATCCAATAAATGATAAAAATAAGCAAAACCTTGAAGAAATAAATATCCCAATTTTTTACATTAACCTTCAAGAACAAAATTCAGTAACATATATGATTCACATTTTTAAAAATACCTGTTAGTGCCAGGAATGGATGGAGTCATGCCCTGCCAATGGACTTGATTTGCTTTCCCTGAAGTTATCACAAACTAAATATACACAAACATACACAGCACCTTAAAAAACTCCCATTCATAGTCACATTTCATAGTAATGTTAATAAATCCACATTTGAGAACTGTCTTAAATAATCAAAAATCTGTATCTACAGAATGAAATCATTATCACAGAATAGCCAGGTTACAGTTTTCTGCACAGAGACTGGAAACAGCAGTGCAGGCAGAGATGTAAAGGAAATTACGAAGTGTCCTATAGTACTTATTCACCTGACAAAGATTCAGCAAGCTCTGTTTACAACATAGTTTCTCCTCAACCTCAATTTCATGTTTTTTTTCTTTCCAGAATTTAAAATTTCACAATAATCTTCATCAGCCCTCTTTAGTTACAAAAATTCCATCAGTTTTCAACTTGTTATTTTTCAGGAAATAACACAGAATGAAGCACAAGAAGTTTCAGTCTAAAAATTCAGTCTTAAATTACCATGTTTTACTAAACAACCATGTATTTACACTAATAATCTATTTATTGGCTATAATCAAGAAAACTAAAAATAAAACAGATAATTAAAACTAACATTCCTGGGCCAAGATATCAAAAGAACTTTCAAGTTACTGTCCTTGTATTAACAACAGATACATTAAAGTATTTTCAACTTGAAGCCAAGTAATTACAACTTAATCACCAAATCTACTCACATACTGAAATCAGACATAATATGTAGTTATATATTTAGTTAAATAAATGATTAAACCAGGACTTTGATAAAATTTAAATACATCTTTCTGGTTTTAGCTGTTTTATTTTTTTTACTATGATTCTGTTTTTATTTAATCATTAAAAAAACCCTGATTTCCCCAGGGATTAGTTTTCCTAACCTAATAGCAAATACTGAAGACCTGAGCAAATATATGTACTTCCCCACAGTCCCTTCTCTCTCTCTCCATCACAGCAAAGCATAAGGCACTATTTGTGACATTGTTCTGGGTTTGTGTGGCAAGGTTTTGGTAGCGGGGCAGGCTCCAGGGGTGGCTTCTCCAAGAAGCTGATAGACTGTAGGTCTGACAGAGCCAATACCTGCCAACTCCAAGCTGGCCCTTCTGCTGGACAAGGATGAGCCAATCAGGAACAGTGGTAGTGCCTCTGTAATAACATATTTAAGAAGAGAAAAAGAAATAACCTTGTGGCAGCTTTTGCAGCCAGGGGGAAGATTGAGAACGTGTTAGAGAAACATCTCTGGAGACATCAAGGTCAGTGAAGGGCGGGAAGGAGATGCTCCAGGCACCAGAGAGAGAGATTCCCCTCCAGCCTATGAAGACGACCATAGTGAAGCAGGTTGCTCCCCTGCAGTCCATGGAAGATAACGGGGAGTAGAGATTCTACCTGAAGCCCATGGAAGACCCCACAGTGGAGCAGGTGGAGACACATGAAGGACACTGTGACACTGTGGGAAGTCCATGCTGGAATAAGCTCCTGGCAGGACCTGTAGCCTATGGAGAGAAGGACCCATGCTGGAGCTCGCTTGCAGGTAGCATCTACCACTAAAACATTACTAAAATGCTGAGCAAGGAATGTGTGGGCTCATTATGGCATGGGACAAGCAATTTAACAGCAGACAGTGTAATGATTAGGTAGCCAATTTTTTTTGCCTCCATCCTCAACAAGGTCTCCTAAGCTTCTATGTTTACTGAAAGGCCAGGGAAGGAAAGTACCAGCAGTGGATGGGGACTGAGTCAGGGATCACTTGAGCCTTCATAATTTTTTTATTCAAAAGAAGCTTTTAAATTGGTATAAACTTCACTTATACCAATCCATGAGATCAGATCAGCCTCACTCAAGCTAGAGAAATCGACGTTGTCTTTGCAAGGCGACTTTGTCATCTTTCAAAAGGTACAGAGATCAGGGAAGATCCTAATCTAGTGATATAAAGCCAAGTGATGCAGTGATACAAATAATTCAGCTTCTACCCTGTAGCATTTGACACAGTGAGGTCAAAGTCTACATAATCACCGAAGAAAGGCTGGCATTTTGCAACTACTGAAATACAAGAACACGTAACACTGACTAAACTAGTGAAATAACCATTAACTGTAGGAATTACCTCATGTTTACCATACTGATAACTGAGAAAATAAGAACAGTAAAACAAGTGTCAAGACAGCATTTTCAAATCCCTAAAGCATTTAATGAAGCTTTTTACAACCCACACCAAAAGCTCTGAGTCTCAAACTAGTTTTCTACACCTAATTCACTATTAACTTCCAATTTCAATTTAACACAAGCAACTTGTGCATCAATAATACAAAGAAAAAAAGGAAGTGACAAACTGCTATTAATACGATGTACAGGCTTAAAACAATGACAAATGAATCCAGTCTCTGCTACAGAACATGTATTACCAAATTTATAGCTAAAGAATCGGATATGTTTTCCATAAACCAAATTCTAATGTTTAAAATAAGACATAAAGCTAGATATGTGTGCAATTACATTTACAGTATTCTCATTTCAGAGTTTGAATTAATAAATGTAATTCTAAAGGAAAATTATTGTTAAGAGTTACTTTCAGTTCTATCTTGCAAATGAAAGTTTTAAGATAAATTCTCTGGAACAGCAAAGTAGCAGGAGCTGCCTGTAAAACATCTCACTGTAGGGTATTTAAATATTTCAAGTAAGAAAGTTTCTCTATTTCCCAGAGCTAAATGTAGAAAGCTGACTTTTATAAAGGTTAATAACACCCAATGGCATGCCCTTATCCTTATACATAAAATATGAGGATGACCAGTTGTGATGGAAAGAACAAACATCTGCAGCCTTCCTCTAAGGAAACTGACCATTCAGAACCCTGCTTTTCAATCACTGAGATGAAATCTGCTTTTAAGTCTGTCTCAAAGGAAAACTGACAAGATGCACATGTGCCAATGAATGCTCTGAATCCTGGCAAAGACACCAAGTGTTAAGGGAAGCTTCTGACGAATTAATCTCTTTTGATTACTGTAGGGTTTTGGGATGATGGAGCTTGTACTTTCCTACACTAATCACCTTAAAGTCTCAAGACACTTACATCCTTAAGTTCACATTCTCTCAAGAATTATTCTTCCACTAGCTTACCTCCTTTTACATCCCTCCTGAAATCTTTAAGTAAATGAGTTTTTATGGATTTCAAATTAAAGTATCACATTTTATCACAAATTACAGCCCACAGTAGTTGATTATGCAACTGTCGAAGAGGCACAAGAGATTTCACCAAGTTTGCTTCCAACTTCACTATCCTCATTTAGTCTCTTCTACTCTGCTAAAAAGAGAGAGGAGATAAATTGTAGGAACCAAAAAATGCAGATGCTAGCACTTTATTCATACTCCTGTTTTAATCAATCTTATAACACCTAACAGTCTAGAGGACAGCAAAATTACAAATAAAGGAAATATTAGCTATACAGTTTCCACAAAAAAGTCTTATTTATACTCGTGTGGTGAATCAAAATACCTACAGCTTTTTTTTTTTCATATATGTAATTAGTAACTTTAATACAAGTAACAATAAATACTCCAAAACCAGCATGTTTGGGTATTTATTTTCCCCTAAAAATGCCTGAATTGCAGACTTGGTCAAAATGCTTCTCTAAAACAACGATAGTAGTCCTGATCCAACATCTGAATGTGACCCAGTATCTTCATATCACCAACAGGTCATTCACTGCATAGTTTTGAGAACTGAGGGATAACAGTCCCTTTGAGCCAATACTCAGCCAGAGGGCACATTCCCCAACATTCCTTCCACATTATCATAGGACACGTCTGGGCCTGACAGGGGTGACAGGTTTGTCAAGGGTGGCAATATTATCTACCTGCTATTGTAAAAAACAGCAAACCTGCTTCTTTTCTACTTCTGCATTAAACTTGGCCTTATCTTATCAAACCAAAAAAAAGAAGAAATACTAAACAAATAGTAATGCAAACAAGTTCTAAAACTATTGGGAATTATTTTTCTCTATTGGTTATATATCCAAGACCATAGCCTACTTCAAATTGTTTTCATTCTCATAAAAATATTCTCCTTTAAAGCAGAGAACAGGAACTACCACATTCCTTTTTAATGTAATGTGTCTTCAGGTGGTTCTATATTCTCAGGCGGCATGGTCACCAGAAGGGGCTGAGCAGACACTTTTTTAAAAGCATAACAACTACAAGTTTTTAGTAACTGTTTCTGAAAGTGTAAGACATAGTCATTCTTGCTCACACTGCTAACAATATAATTTGAAAATTTTCTTCACATTTCTTAAACTCTATTTTCCTAATTTTCTCATTTAGTCTCAAGGAGTAGTGGTAAAAGGAGCTAAATCCAGCTGGAGGCCGGTCGCAAGTGCTGTTCCCCTGGGCTCAGTCCTGGGTCCAGGCCTGTTCAATGTCTTTATCAATGACCTGGATGAAGGGATTGAATGTTACCTCAGTAAATCTGTAGATGACACTAAGCAGGGAGGAAGTGTCAATCTGCTTGAAAGTAGGGAGGCTCTTCAAAAGGATCTTAACAGGCTGGATGGATGGGCTGAGACCAAAAGGATGAGGTTCAACAAGGCCAAGTGCAGAGTCCTGCACCTGGGACATAACAACACCATGCAGTGCTACAGGCTTGGGGAAGAGGGGCTAGACAGCTGCCTGGTGGAGGAGGACCTGGGGATGTTGGTTAACTACCAAGTGAATATGAGCCAGCAGTGTGCACAGGTGGCCAAGAAGGCCAATGGCATCCTGGCCTGTATCACAAACAGCATGGACAGAAGGTCCAGGGAAGTGATTGTGCCCCTGTACTCAGCAGTGGTGAGGCCACACCTCGAGTCCTGTGTTCAGTTTTGGGCCCCTCAGTACAAGAAAGACATTGAGGTCCTGGAGTGTGTTCAAAGAAAGGCAACCATGCTGGTGAAGGGGCTGGAGAGCAAATCTTACAAGGAGTGGCTGAGACAAGTGGGGTTGTTTAGCCTGGAGAAGAGGAGGCTGAGGGGGGACCTTATCACCCCCTACAACTACCTGAAAGGAGGTTGTAGAGAGGTGGGTGTTGGCCTCTTGGCCGAAGTAACAGGTGATAGGACGAGGAGGAATGGCCTCAAGCTGCACCAGGGCGGGTTCAGATTAGACATTAGGAAACAGTTCTTCACCAAAATGGTTTATTGGGCATTGGAACAGGCTGCCCAGGGAGGTGGTTGAGTCACCAACTCTGGACGGGCAGATGAGGAGCTCAGGGATATGGTTTAGTAAAGGACAGGTATGGTTTGTCTCAATGATTTCAACAGTCTTTTCCAATCTAGTGATTCTGTGATTCTGTAATTAGTCTCATTGAATTTAGTTTCTTTGTATGCTTGTGTGACAATTAATAAGTGTTCGACAAGTATAGTTATTTATTTTCATTGTGCTCCTTAACAGCCTGGTGCACACAAGAACCTATCAAAAATCACTGTTCACTGGCCATTAGAAGCTATTTCCCATAGAAAAAAAATGTATTCTTGGAAAGCACAGATGTCACTGAGAGGCACAGATGATACAAAATATTTAGTGGCAGTACTTACAGCTGTCATATGACACAAAATATCTTCCTATCAATTCATTAAGTGACACAAAAGTACTCTGAGATATTATTGGCTTACCAAACATTTGGTCAGTCAAATCTCAATTCTGCAATGAGTTTTATGCAGAGAAATTCTTGTGGTCATGTAGGATATACTGCAAGACAGTGATGAAGTTATGTATTCTTAAGTACAAACTCCTCATTTCAAATTTAATGCAAGAAATGCTTATGTTTCTCACACATTCCTGCACATGTTCATTTTTCAGCTAGTCATTTTACTGCAATCCATTATTATGTCTTACCACAAAGCAGAGACCCACCTACAGACGTGAAAGCATTGCATTTCAGCTCACAGATCAGCTGATTCCCTGGTCCAGCAGCTATTCAGGTTTTGTACATAGGGCCCTTGAGAAGTAATAGTTTTCAAAGTGAACATACTCATTTTATGTACTAATACTGTGTTTTATACAGTTCAAACATCCGGCAGTTAGGTTGTTGAGGTATGTAGGGTTTTTCCCCCAGTCGCACAACTTAAATTTAATTGGGTCCAACACATCACCAGTTTAATGAAATTTTAGCCTTCAAAATTAATGCAGAGTACAGTTTTTTGTTTCTGAACCCTCCCAGAAAGGCAGTTTCAGGCAAAGCATCATACCTCCATTTTCTGTTTCCGTTTCCAGAAAGTACCGTATCTCTGTCCACGAGTGAGATGTCTGCATTCCAAATCTACAGATACAGCACCTCGGGTTCCCACCACAGACACTGCAAATGGCTGATCCAGGACTGGGTGCTAAACACCCCAGGCATCTCTGTAGCTGGATCTTGTTTCTCTGCAAGACCATGGTGTTTGCTGCTTGGGCTACAAGGCCATCAGGTGAGCAAGGCTAGGTCTAAAGGAAGGATAGTTGCAGGTAGGATATTTGGGTCTGAGATACAGCTGATTTAGCAACTCCCAAATGTCCATCTGTTTCATTACAGAATAAACCCACTTTTGCTTTGCAAAGGTAGAAACTAATCCTTTGCCAGAAAGACATATTCTCTGCTTCAGTAGAGCTGCACCACTACCTGTTTTGGGTTTTTTTGTTTGCTTATGTTTAAAGCTAAAATTAAAATACTTTAACTGCTGAATTCATCTTCCTTCTCTTCTATGACAGAAAATAGAAACTGCACATGAAATGCAAAGGAAGCTCCCTTTTCAGTCTCATTTCTAACCTATAACCTTTCCCCATTTACTGTTTCAATTAAATATGATGTACTCAAGTTGGGCATTCAAATAAACGTAATGTAATGAAATGCTGGGTTACTCATTATGTTAACCTCATTAGCATGAGATTAATGTAGTGATAAATAGATTGAACTGTCTTTAACTGATGACAAACTGAAAATAGAGCACTAAAGTCCCATCAGTAATTTAAATAATAAACCAATTTCAGTTTTCTAATGAATTTAATGTGATATGAAAGTGGTATCTAGCCTTCAGTTAAACCAAATCGCATTTCTCTTAGCTTATTTCAAATACAATTTTATATATATATATATAAATATATGTTACATTTACCTATCTTTTTTCTCATATAAACTACATACAATGAATGAGTTCTCTGAAGCAGTGTATCAGGTGATGAAGGAGGGTTTTATTATCTGCAAATTTGCTCACAAAGAGAAGAGAAACCTGGCATTCTGGTCTACAAGGACTAGAAAGGGGAAAGGACTCCTGCAATTAAGAGAGTAGAGTTCATGGTGGAATCCACTTATGTCCTTCTAAATCCAATGGTAAGTAAGTTAGCTCAATATTAATTTACACTAAAATATTACCTGGTGCTACCAATAAAACGAGTGCAGTTTTGCTATGGAGCCAGAGATGAACACTACTAGAGACAGAGAACAAATATAAAACCTTTCCCTTAAGGTAAATTCCTCAAGTAGGTATTTTCTAACATGGAATATATTTCATATGATCATAGAATGGCTTGGGTTGGAAGGGACCTTAAAGACATCTACTTCCAACACAACCCTACCACAGAACATCTTTCACTAGACCAGTTTACTCAAAGTCCCATCAAACCCATCCTTGAACTCTGACTGGGAGGGGGCTTCCACAGCTTCTCTGGGAAACCTCCTTCCACTGCTTCATCATCCTCACACTAAGGAATTTTTTTTTACCACATCTAAACTAAATCTGCCCTCTTTCAGTTTTAACCCCTTACTGCTTGTTCTATCACTATATGCCTTTGTGAACAGCTTTATCATAGGCTACCTTCAGGTATTGGAAAGCTGCTATAAGTTGTCCATAGAGCCTTCTCTTCTTTAGGCAGAACAAGACGGTTTCATTTCATATCCTCAGTCTGCAGACACACCTTCAGTCTGCAGACACATCTCCAATAGTTTATTCTCATTGCATTATTCTTGCACATTACCAGTAGTTTTGGACTTCAATATGTATTTCTTAATTCTTGGCACTTTTTCTTGTGCCCAGTTTAATAAATATGTGTTTCTACTTGTAGTGTGAGATGGTAAAGTGCTTAAAAGCAAATAAAGAAATAAACATCTGTTGGATGAGATTTTGTTTGGGAAAACCTTTAGAAGATAGGTGGAAGTGGGGCAATCCCTAGATGTAAAATAAATGGCTACTAGTCACCAATGAAACTGCAGTGTTCAGTATATAAAGGTGTTCACTTTTCCTCTCAAATATATGTAGATGAATTTGATGTTTGAGAAAACTCCTCTGCTTATACATGGCCTCATTTCACAAATTGAGGTGGCCCTAAGAGGCTACTTGCAGCACTCCAAGTGGCAGGGTTAGATGTTCTGATTATCATTTCCATTAAATCCCATCAAGTTCTGCGAAGAGATCTGGATCTTTGTCAGCAGTGCAATCTGCAACTTCATTTCTACAAGCTCCCAAAGTAAAAAGCAAACCTGGACTGAATCTACATCAATCAAAAGGCTTTTATTTCATTTTGAAATCATGGTAGCCCTTACATTTAAAGGCCAAATCTGAGACAAAAACAGTTGACTCAGGGGTAACCAAAATGAGAACAAGATTGATTCTGCCAATACATACATGAACAAGAAAAGCCCAATGCCTTCGTAGATTATAACAATTTCTGCAGTATGATCCCAGGAGACAAAACAAACAAACAAACAAACAAACAAACAAAACAACAAAAAGCCCCTTCAAAAAACCCAACCCACACCCCAAGCAACCAAATGTTACTGTAATTGAAAGTTTCTATTAAACAATATAAAGTTCAAATTGTGAAAAAATATAGCCACAGGTGTATCTAAAGTAATACAAAACCTCCTTTTTAGAATTAGCTATGTTAACCCCAGAGATAGACTGTCAAATTACTTCATAAAAAAAGACAGTATTAAATTTACTATGAAGACTGTATCATTTTATATCAATTTGCACAGAAATAGAACACTGAAAAAAAATTCAGTGGATGCCAATGTAATCTAATCAGTCTGAGCTAAATGGACCCACTGCAATGGAGTCTTCAAACTTCATTTGGTCATAGTGTCTGGCCCACAAGGATTTATTGATTGGTCATGATTAATGCTGACTCAATAATTCTGAATTTAGCCAAAGATTATCATATTTTTCTGTTCAGTAAACTTCAGAAGGAAGTAAGGCTTTTCTCAGTACCATAAAACCCACCAAAAACTAACAACAAATTCTTCTCCTGTGGTGCTGTTTACAGTGGAAGTTACAGTTTCAAGAATCTGGATGAATTAGCATGAGGCTACCCTGTTGCACCAGAGAAAACAATGGACATCTGCTAGAGTCAGAGCTAGGAATTATACACTTGTTTCCCCAACAATACAAATCACTGAAGACAAACGGTGCTGGCAATTTGAGCTTGCATAATAATTCTACTAGCCTTGCATTTGCTACATCTATCTCCCCCATGAAAATAAAGTCTCCATGGCTTCAGATGCTAGCCAAAGTAAACATTTTCTATAGTTGGACACATTTCTTCCTCTAGCAGGAGAAATGTATTAAAAAGCAACTGACAGAGCAACACCTTGTTCAATTTTCTTGATGTTTGAATGTTTTGATGAAGTGCACAAATCTAAATCACTGAATGGATGATGCACTTACTCTTTTATGCCAGAACTGGTTTTAAGTCTCCATAAAAGTACTACTCATGGAACAGCATTAATAGCAGCAATTGAAATGGCTAAACGTTATGTATTTCTGACTTACATTCCCCATCAATAAGAAAGTCCCCAAAAAACAACAAGAGTAGTCTAAATACAAGTGTTACAACTCTACAGATGCCTAGCATTTGTTATGATGTTTCTAAAATATCATAATGGTAGCCCATGATTACATAATGCACTGTAAGAGATGTTCTCCTGGCCTCAGACAGTATATTACCTACAGGAGTGGGGGGGCAGTAAAAGGGTAAACCAAAAACGTAATTCAATACATCTATAAGCAAGATATTTTTTCCTTTAATGGATGAGCACAAATTGTAGAGCAAATTCATCACCAATAACCTAGAGTTGCTGTAAACCCAGACTGAGAAACCCTGCTCTGCGCATAGTTATAAGACCTGAAACTTCTTCCCTTTTATTAGCATTCCATTTTTCTCTATTACTTTGAGGACAGGAGTAGTTTTTATGCTTGAGGTTTCTAAATAAAGAAATCGTGATGAAACTGCATGACCATGAAATACTGATATATTGACAAAGCACAAACTGGAAACCAGCCTCAAACAATCTTAACATAAAATACGAGCTCCATAGAAATTAGGGCTTGGAGGCCTTTTCCCCCCTCTTTTCAAGTTCCCATGTAAGGCCTAAACTCCATTGTTCTTTGAATCCTTGTTTTCAATAATCAAAATTTTAATTAGCTGGGCTGAAAAATTATAATTATGATGAAACATTGAAAGCAAGCTATCAAATGGTCTTCTGCATCTATGGGGCAAAACAGGATGCCATATTGAATATCCATAGCAATAAGCATCTTGCCATTATAGTCAGAGAAATAAGTTTTTACTTGTGGGTCAATGCTTCGACTCACCTTAATTTAAGGTTTTCTTCCCCCAAAAAATTTGTTATTGAAAACATATACACCCCTGTGTTGCTATATTATGATCATCTCGGTTCCAAGTGTTGGGAGAACACGGATATAAACTACACTCACATAAGCACAGATATGACTTTGAGAAGAACATACAGCATGAAGGCTGCTCTCTTGCCAAGCACAACAGAAATTGGACTGCTGCACAAAACTGTGTTCCTTCCATATTAGTGACACACTAATATGAAGTAGGGTCTGTGATTGGACCTAAAGAAGCACATGCTTACACAGTTAGTACAAGTAACAGTATGATCCACTGCAAAGATCATCAATGGTAGCTAACAGAAGAAAATATTCATCATTCCTTAAATTAACTACACTTTAAGTAATAAATCCTATAATAAAAAGTCATTAGTGTTCATTTGACTTCCTCAAAGTGCTTCCAGAATTCTCATTCCAACAGTTTTACAATGCTATTGCTCAACTCAACAAAGCGGGGAACCTCAGTCACACAAAAATTTCTGTAGAAGCCCATGAATTCTTTTCTCAAAGATTTTATTTTCCCAAACTCCCTACAAACTGACACAATTTTTGTAGGAGTCCTGCTATACACGGAAGTTTATGTAGCTCAGACTCACAATAATAAAAAAAAAAAATAATAGTAGATGCTCCTACTTTGTAATTTAGCTTTACACCTTTTCCTGCAGGGATTCTCAACCACCAACATAGGTACATTTTGTAGTAACAGGTCAGAATAAGAGTGACCTTCACAACATCCTCATCCCAGTACAACCTGTTCTCAGAACTGGGTGACAAAGTGCCCTCCTGGGCACCTGAAAACCTGAAGAAAAAGACCACTGCAGAAACAGTAGGAATTTGAAAAGAGAACAAAATTAATGCTTCTATAGTAGATTTTATGGTCCTTATTCACAGAACTTCTTTCAGCAAATGGAAAATACTGATATTTTTTGGAAGCTAAGATAAATACAGAATATTTATATGCAGTTTTAAAGTGCTAATAAATACAAAACCAGAAGAGGCAGTCACGCTTTATTGACAAGTACATCTAAACAAGACCTTTCATATTTGTACTTTTTCCCGAATAGACATAAAATAGTTCTGGCAAATAACTATAAGAAACATAATTTAACTACATCTGAATTATGTTGAAGTAAAATCTCAACACTTAAATGGATTCATTTAAGCTCAGGCATCAGGAAGCTTTTAAGGTACTGTTGAAGAACAAGTTAAAGGTAATTCAAACAATCATGCGTGATTCCAGAGATGGAATCATTATGCAAAGTGTATAGTTTTTGTTAATGGGATTGTTAAAATCCTTCAAGTAGCTGTAGACCATGGAGTAGTTTCCCCTTGGAAAATTTTAGAAAAGAACAATGCAGTTCTCAAAACTGCTATACTTGAAACTATACTCAGCCACAGCCCAAAAACTCCAGGCACTGGAGGAACACAATGTAATTGCATTTACTCTTCACTTACCCAACACCAGAACTTGGAAGACTGTTCCAGCCTTCCATTTATTTTTAGACTTTAATGGAGTCCCACCACACTACAGGTGCAACTTAACCCTTGTGGCTTTTCCTCTTTTGGGAGGAAAACAGCACTTCACAGAACTAGTCACCTGTATAGCGAACTGCTCAGCACCATCTTCACCTTGGCCAACCCAATCTTTTACATTCATGACACTGTATTTGGGTGTCACTTACATCCATGTAAATAGTTTTCCACAGTCCTGTTAATAAAAATATATATATATTTAATATTTTCCCATTTTCAATAGCCAAATAAATTGGTAGACTTAGGAAAACATGCATGACGGGAAACCTGTATGAATTTGTCTCTCAATTGAAGGGCAGAAAATCATCCTGACATTTTTCTCTGCTTTTTGAAACAGATTCTGTACTCTGATACTGTGGTAAAACACAATGTCATTTATAGGGAAGAAGAAATGTTTCAAATGAATCACTGATGGTGAGAGCCCATGAGTTATTATTTGGCCAGCTTGATTCCAGACTTCATTAGCGGAACTGCACAGAAATAGTATTACTTTTGCATAAATATTTGCTTAAGTTGATTTTTTTTTTTGCAACTGTTTCCTAATTCTGGCTAGTGAGAAAGGTATGTTTATAGCCCTTCTGTTGTTTGCTTGCTTTCCAAACTGCATATTCCCTATTTCATAGCTATGGTACCCATTTAATCATTAAACTGCATGAGGTTTTTTGCATGCTTACTGATTAATATTGTTACAAATCACCAGATCTTCACTTGCTAACTGCCTACTAAAACGTTTGAATAAATACAACTAATATTTTTCAAAATCATGCTAAGTGAAACCAACACTGAAACATCAAGCATTTGGGGGCCACGATTCCAAAAATGTTTAAAACACTGATTATTATGAAAAAAAACCAGTTGATAAAATTAAACTCTTCATCACCTTATCTTTCTGGATACTCAGGAAAATATATCTTCCATCCTCTAAATACTACTGTTATTCCTAATTTGAAAGCAATTGATATTTGTATCTTTCCTTCTTCATCCACAGGGAGCAGGGTGGTAAGCTGAAAGCATTGCAGTGCTCTTGTTTTAGAAGTACCTGCTCTATCTCCCAAATGTATCAATGCACTTCCACTTCCACACATTTCATAACAAAACAGTAGGTTCAGTTAAAAGCCCTCCAGGCTCTTCAATCTTGTTTCTAGGTAACTCTTCAAAAAAAGTACTGGAGTGTGAAAGTAATGTCAATGAAAGTAAATTAATACAATACAACCATATGAGTCAGGAGAAAATACATAGTTTGCAAAGGTTTGAGGCCTCTGTAGAAGTTTACCTATGTAACTCTGAGTGCTAATACAGGAATACCTCGGGATACACATTTGTTCAATTTCCTCACCTTTGTAAAAATTATTTGTGATTAAAGGAATTTAGTCAATCACCATTTACAACGTCCAAATAAGCCTCAATCCTCAGACATTATACTAAATAACCAATTTGTACTTGGACTAGCTGGGTTTAAAGCCCAATCATTACATGTCCTTACAACATAACTACTTAATGACTTAGTTCAATTGCTCTGCGTACACTCTTACATTTGCCATGTTGGCTTAGCTTGCTTTAAGAGACTACCATTAATGGAGATTCATTCTAGTATATTCCCATTAGGCTGAGAGAATTTATATAAACACATAATAGTATACCTGGGGAAAAAAAAAATTGGTTTATTTCTGGGGAAAAAAAGATTTGGGTTTATTTCTTATTGCTCTACTGTTTTGATTGGGTAATAAAATAGGTTCTTTTTTTTTCTAAATTGTGTATATTTCGCCTGTGACACAATTAGTGATCTCTCCTTGTCCTTAGCTTGATCCATGATTCTTTTGTTGTATCCTTTTTCCCCTGTCCAGCTTAGGAGTCAGAGTCATAAAGCAGTTTTGATGGGCATCCATCCAGGCTCAACCCACAACGTGCACAAAGCCTGGCTCATTTCAAAATGGCCACTATTACTATGGACAGACTATGTACCAGCTATTTATAATCACAGGGTGCTGCTGAAAGTGACCACAGATGCATCCTTTTCTTTCCTCTATCTAGGCACAGGATAAACAGTAGGATACGTGGGTATGGACAACTAATTCTTGTTGATTTCAGTGGAGTACCGCAATTTAAGCCCTTCTGAAAAGTGTATTTTTTAAAATATTCTTACATGATGTGATACTTGTAAAATCTATGTATGTATCCTCACAAAGTTGAAACATAAGCAATCAAATTTAACTTTTTAAGAAGTTATTACTCTCACTTTTTAGGATGCAGAATATTTCAGGAGTTCAGATAAACTCATAGAACCACTTCATACTCACTAGACTGTGGCTTTAATGACCATGTCTTCCTTAGCTCCTGCCCACAGAGGAGACTCACGCCATTTTGCAACCAAAAGTACTACATAAAATGCAATTCCTTCTCTCTGCTCACCCCAGGCACAGTGGTCCGAGCAAAGCTCAGACCACTTTTCTTCTATCCCTACAGAACCCCAGCATGTGCAGATCAGAAGCTGTATGTTCTGAATGTTTTTCAGCTAAGGTTTATGAAAAGCTCCATTATGTGTCTTAGTTAACCAAACACTGATCCCCACAGGCAGTTCAGATGAAAAGGAAAAGAAAGACAATACAGCTTTAATTTACACAAATACAAGATTTAACTTGGTAGGCTAACACGTCCAGGAATTACATCTCTCTTCCGACTATTCATTGTTCTAAATGCCCTAGATACTACCAAAATATCTATCTATAGCAGTAAGTCACCATCACAATTGTCATTATTGATCTTTAGAGCCAGTAGCTGAATCTATCTGTGGTTTCTGTACTCTCCACTTGATTTTTTCAGTCTCATTCTCCTACCTAAACCCATTGTACCATCATCTGTGGGTTTATATCATTTTTACTTGAGGGACCCAAGGAAACTTGCAGTTCCTGTTTTTAAAAAGCACCCAAAACCACGCTACAACATCCTAAAACCTCCTTCATACTTTGTCTCCAGTCACCCTGACCATGAAGGATAGAAGATTTAATAACTTACAAGCAGCAGGATATCAGAAATACCTGCATTAGAAATATTTAAATTAGACATTTGATATGCAATTCTTCACTTCCCATCAAATGCCTTCAAGCTTTTGTTGCCTACTTCAGCAAACAGGGTTATTCTAGTCACATTTTTAAAGTGTTTTCTTTGATGTGCAAATAAATGAATAAGTTCAGATAAGGAAATTCAATATATTTTGTGTACTTCACATCAGCAAATCATATAGATAAAGTGAGGTTATTTTGTAGTGAAGGCAGAAAATGTCAGAAGGCATATTTAAAATTAAATGTAATTGCAGGAAAATGTGTGTTAATGTGCTATTATAATAACAACAGGAGACTACAGATGAAAGGGTAGAAATAAATTTAAAATATCTCTGCTGGTTATAGCCGAGCACAGCACACCAAAGAAATGTAAGTTTTATAGGTACAGAATCACTAGACATACTTTAAATAAAGCAATCTGATACTTGTCTTGAGACTTTAGATACTATAAAAACTGAGGTATTTTTTTCTAAATTACAATGTCTGTAAAGATAATTATATCTACTTAAAAATTAATTATCAGTAATCTTGCACTTTGAGCAACCTAAGTTAGACTAAAAATAAAAAGTTCTGCTGACCTATAAAAGCTATTTATCTACTGTTCAGCTATTCAGTTGGCTATATTTAAGTTACAGAAACTACTTACAGATGTTCTTGGTCCCTGACAAGGTCACAAAATTGCTACCAAGATGGGGAAAAGAACTAATAAAAAAAAATTGGGTAGACTATAACAGTACCTCAGAATGAGATTATGCTGGACACTGCTTCCTGGCAAAGAACTCGGCAATTAGATTAAACATGCTTGTGGAATCAGTGGTTTAAAGACAAAAATCTCACCATCACAGATAACATTTTCCCTTCTAACTGCTTCAAGATACATGATTCAGCTAACCTTGGAGCCTTTATTATTCTAGACAAAACTGTACAATTTCTGTAAAGCCACCCATCCAAACCTTGAGCAGAACTAGGAAACTTGTTCTGCTGTTTCTCCAATCCACCCTCTTAATAGTGTCAGAACCACACACCTTTTTTTTTTTCTTTTTTTAAGCACTACAGCTACATAGAAGGCTGTAGCACCCACATCTCCAGCTCTGTGCCACCACAGCCCCAGAGAGGGTGTGTGCACTTGTAACCCACACGGGACAGGGACAGGGACAGGGACAGGGATGGGCTGCAACTGCAAGGGCTAGCTGCAGAAGGATCTTGTGAATGTGTAAAGTTTATTAATGCTTTGTAAGTCTTTAGTATTCTGTCTCATCTGTTGTATTAGTCATATTGATCCCAAATGTGTATTTCACTGATTGCTGGCTAATTATACATCATTAATAAATCACTAATTAATTAAACCCCATGATCCCCATTACCTATATCAACCAAGCAGTGTTTGCCTGTGACAGGCGCCAGCTCAGCAAATGTGGAAATGATTCCTAGATAATTCATGAAGATGTGTTCCTTGTGTTCATTTGTATGTAACTCCAGCTTGAACGTGCAATTGCCACACGAGACCCACCACTCCAATTTGAGATGCTGGCCTTTTTCTGGTTGCACAGAACTTCTAAAGAAGGAAAAAAAAAAAAAAGCAAGCTTTACTTTCTGGATTGTTACATATGAAAAAAACTCAAACATAACAAAGTAGAAGATAACCTTAATAAATACAAGAAAGGTTAGAGAAGCTTTTTTTGCAACTGATCCAAGACAGTATTTGCCTGACTTTTGGAATGAGGAGAGACACAGGCAAGTAGGTACCTAACTGTATTCTGACTATCAGGTGAAAGGTGTCACAGATTTGGTAGTTTAAGTTAGAAATACTGAGTATGCCAAAAGAAAACAGACAAACATATCTCTCCTGCAGAGCTACAGTCATGCACTACTACGGCACACGTGTGGGTTTCTCAGGCACCACTGTCTTCAGTCTTGCTGTGATTAAACAGCTGTTCTTCAGAAAACTGGTCTGGATTTTCCTCCTTGCTGCAGAGATAAGGAGCTGAAGAAATAGCTTGCATAAGATGAAATTGAGACTGATCAACTGGATTTATATTTCCGGAAAGTTTCATATGAGCTCATAGCTCATGCTGTAACTCTGCACAGCTTCTATGTAGAATGCATATTTGTGATATTCAGGAGCGGAGCGGTGAAACAGAAACATCAATTTCCCAGCAAACATAAGGTCTCTGTCTGAGTTCCTTCAGGCATAGAAGCAACTTGTTAAAGGACTTAAAAATCAGCATCTGTCTCACAAAGCTGAATAGAAAACACTAAAGATAAAATATCCTAAATACTACTCAAGACAAATGTTTGTTCATAGAATTACTGATCTAAATCTCCTATATTTACCCTTAAAAGGCAGTTAATCAAAATTTTTATGGAAGGGAAGTAAGCAATCTGGGAAGGGAAATGAAAAAAGCTAGAATCTTTAACTACAGAAATGTGTTTAAGGTTTTGTTAATATAAACCCAAAACTGCTTCCCAAAATAAAGCATGTTAAAAGCTGTCCATGAGAATCAGCAAAAAGATGACAAAGACTGTATATCATCAACTGGTTTTAATGATTTATCTTCTTTTCACCCTTTATATTTAAAATTGCATCAGCAATACATGATTTTCTAGTTTTCATACATTTTTCTGAGTGTTTGAGCTACCTAATGGTCCATATAGTGCTAACTCAGTTCTTCCAAAGCTTCCACCTTAGAGAAGGAAACTATGAATGCCAGAGGCTTACTAGCTTTTTTCTCTAGACAATCATCTGTGGTACTCAAAGTTACCAGCCATATTTAAATTGTTAATGGAAAACCAGCAGTAATCCAGAGTGTGGTATGCTCCAGCAGCTTCCAGATGCTCCAATTCTTACAGCCATCCATCTACCTAATGCTCTTGGCCTCACTCCAGTTTTACTTAAAGATTTGCGTGGAAGATTCAGGCATGAAACAACTTCAGCTTAATCTACAGAGAGACCAATTCATAACAGCAATGGGAAAGTTGAAAAGTGACTTTAAGAGGTTTTAAATAGTTCAAAAGTGGACAGACAGGATCTGCTGGGATTACCTGTAACAGAAATATAGAAGACACACTTGGGAACATTAAGGACATTAGCAGAGAAGTTATACATTTCTCCTAGCAGATCAGTTTGATGGGGGGATCCCAAATACATTCATTGAAGAAGCCAGAGGAGAGTGACTATCTCAGTTTGTACTTCTTCTAGAAGGAAAGGGGATTATTAAATCAGATACATAAATAGCAGCAATCACACAAGAGATTGGGCTGCTCACACAGCAGTTAGCAGACTGCTGCAGACTGAGGTGTATAAGCTATGGCCATGACAGAGGACTACTAGGCTTGCCAGGGTTAATGCTTGTCTACCAAAGCAGATGTATAGGGGATTCCAGGAACTACCAACCAATAAGTCCGATTTCTGTCTTGGGTAAGTCTATAGTAAAACAACAAGCCTGTTTGGAAAAGGACAGTCTGGCTTTCTGAAGGGAAATTCTGGCCCAGCAGCCTGACAGAACTCACAAAGGGGGTCAATAACAATGTAGACATCCAGCAGCTATAACATACATGGATTTTCAAGAAGCTTTTAACAAGGTTTCACTACACAAATTGCTATAGAAACTGAGCTGCCATATGATTGAAGATCCTTCTGTAAACTAAAGAGCTGATTAAGAGAGAGGAAGCAAAGGAAGAGCTTCATGCTCCCTTTTCAGGGCACAGAAGAGTCAGTCCTGGGGCCCTCCAGGCATCAGTGTTGTGATTGACTCGTTTTATTCACCATCCATGACATAAAAGGAAGTGCACTGTCAGATCACCAAGTCTACTGACAATACTAAGCTTTTCCAGGTAGACAGATGCCACAACAGTGGAGAGGACCTCACTAAACTGTATGTGAGCATCAGATGGCAGATTAGCTGCAGATTAGTTTCAGGGTAGACAGATGCAAGGTTGTAAACAAAAGGAAAAAGTGATCTGAAGCATACCTATGTGATGCTGAACTAACAGACAGCTCTGGATCCACCACCAACAGTTTTTGAAATCTTTCAATCAAGGTGCGGTGGCACACAAAAAAGCCAACAATGCTTTGGACATCGCCAAAAAGGATGCAGGGTAAACAAAACAGAAGCCCACATCGCAGGTGGTTTAGATGTCCATGTCAAAATGCAGCTTCAGCAGCTGCCTCACAAGGAAAAGCTAGAAAGGTCTCAGACCTTTCACATGGAAGAAGACAATGCCAAAGAGAGTATGATCATGTTTCAAAAACTATGAATGTGGTGCACAACATAAAGGAAAACCTGTTACAACCAAATATTGCAATATTGGAAGTAGGGTGCACTTAATAGCAGATTTAAGAAATGTTACCTAGCAGAGGTGGTGAACTTCTGGGACTTACTTCTCTCAGGATGTGGAAGCAGGCTCTAATTGAAGGTTCGGAAGCTGTTCTGACAAATGCAAAGGCCATGGATTCCTTACTGAATATTAAATAGGACTAGGCAGAGAATAGGCTCTGATGCCCGTAACATCATCCTGGGTGCTGAATGAATTGAGAGAATGGAAGGCAGCCAGACGGCAGGATCTCCAAATAAACAGCTCCTCCTTTAGTCTCTGAGCAAAAGAAAATAGCCTAGGCAGACCACAAGTCTAACTCAGTAGGCCATAGCTTAGAGCAGGAGTCAAATCACTGCTGTAAAGAAGGATCCCCTCCTGAACTATGCCTAAATACCATACAATGACATACATTTTCAAATACCTTCAAATACAGTCTTTGTACTTTAAACAGCCAGACATATCCTACCCTAAGTGACAATGATAACAGTAAAGATTCCTTAGAATTAAATTGCTTATTTAATATTCCAAATAGCAACAACAAGATGTCAGTAAATCAATTCAACATCTTTAACTCTACCCATCTGCACAGTTGCAAATAAACATCTGGCACAATTGTCTTCAGCAAATAAAACTCAGATGAATGTAAGCTGGCGATAAAAAAGCCCAATACTTTTATGAAATCTTTTCAGACTTGGTATTAGGCCCAGGAAGACTGAGAACAGAAATGGGTAACCAACTCTGTGAATGCCTGTTGATATAGGATCTTGCCAGTGCAAAAGTTTGGTTCAAATAATGCTTTGGAGTTACATGGAAAGTTATTGGGCTACTTCTACAAGGTGTAGGATTTAGCCAAAGTGCTAGTTAAGGACTTTCAAAAAGCACAACACTAACACATCTCTGGCCACATAGCTCAAGAACATTCATACACAGTACTTTTTACTTGGCTTCTCTGTTTTGCATTCAGAGGCGGCATAAGATAAATGTTAAATAGCAGTCACCTGTAATGGTTTGTAAACAACAACTTTAATTATAATTATTTCTATAGATAGCATTATTATTAGCTGCAAATGGTTTTGGAAACACCCCACGGTTGTGATTTTTTTTTCCTAGATATATGATAGACCTTACAAAGAAATTTACAAAAACTGTTTCCATCTAAATGCTGATCATTTTGTATAAAAGGTTAACAGGCTTAGCTAGCTTTAGGGCTACATTATATTAAAATCTTTAAACAACAACTACAAAAGCAAACACCATACACACATGCAAAATAAAACAAACCCACAACACAATACTGGGCTGCTGAGATACATCCAATATTTCCTACCACAGCCTGAAACCTGATTTAGAGGAGTACTTAGGTAAATTTAGCAACCTAAGGTTGTTAAGCCTTAGACCAGATGCTTCCTGCCTTCTTATAGACCTGAATGGAGAGCTGATTCAACTTAACCCAACCCCAGTGTATGCACCCAGACTCAGGGTCTGGAAGACAGAGGGACCCAGAGACCCCTGAAGACCACCTAAAAACTGGAGACACATCAGTAATGGTATTAAGAATTTATACTACTGCTGATTGGTGGGTGCAGTTAAACAAAATAGCTCTTGGAATATGCTAATTGATTCTGGGAAGGAGTGAATACAACCCAATAAACAGATTGCCCTTCTAATGAGGAGGTGGGAGGCCCTAGGAAGCTGGGAGGGGACAAAGCAGGACAGCTACCCAAACTGGCCAAAGAGATATTCTATACCATATGATGTGATGATCTGTTTGTAATTGGGGGTGGGCTGACACAAGTGGCAACTGGGGGTCTTTCAAAATATTGACTTTGGCTCATGGGAAAGTGTGGTTTTCAGCTTTCTATCATTTGTTTTGTATTATCTTTGTTTGGGGTTTTGTCCTATTAAACTGTCTTTATCTCAACTCACAAGTTCTTACTTTCACTCTTCTGATTTCCTCTCCCGTCCCACTGAAGAGGGGGGAGAGTGAGCAAGTGGCTGCATGTTGATTAGCTGCCAGCTGGGGCTAAACCACAACAATCTGACATTGCTTTTCTGTTAAGATTATCACACATAGTGTCCTTCTGCTCTGAACAGTATTCCACTAAGTTACATTAGTTTCAAGAAATTTGCAGAAATACTTACCTTTTGTGACATTTATCAAAAGCAGATCCTGAAAATTTATTGTAGAAGAAAAATATAACCACATCACAAGCACTGATAGAAAATTTACAAGGCTCATTTGAACATACAGGATTGCAATTTGCAATAACTAAAACATTTACTACAAGCATAGTTTCTTTAGAAAAGCACTTCTCAATAGGGTAATAGATATGATAGGCTCAATAACAGTGTTTCTGTGTGAAATGTTTCTATTGTCTCCAAAGGTATCTTACTGTTGTTGCAAGGGCAAACATGCCACCACAGGTATGGCTAGAATATGAGGTGCAGGAGAATTTAGCTTTCCTT
This sequence comes from Gallinula chloropus, assembly GCF_964237585.1. Taxonomy (NCBI): domain Eukaryota; kingdom Metazoa; phylum Chordata; class Aves; order Gruiformes; family Rallidae; genus Gallinula; species Gallinula chloropus. Next base: position 109,821,697 of record NC_140085.1, on the reverse strand, counting down.
CTCTTATATGTTCTCATCCTCATCTCCCACGACGCATCCTGACAAATCTTGTTACTAAAAAGACAGACATGGAGCTAGGCAATGGAAATTCATATGGGAATCCAACTAGTGCATAAAACTTATGAAACTTTGAACTGTAGTTCCATGTGACAAAACTGTAAAATTTGAAGATGCAAGTTCTCTTAAACTTTCATCTATTTCTCATTTTCATCCATAATTAAAGATCATGTAAGGGAACTGAATTTCAGCACCAGAGTGACACTTTTGACATGGAAATGATATCATAAAACACCTTTTTCAAGGGAAATATTTCAATTTTATGCTTATCACATGCTGTCCTTGTGCAAAGAAAACTAGCACACATATAATCAAAAATGTGCTTTTAAAAACATTTCAGAATAATGAAAGAAAATATGACCTTATAATGCACTAATAAGCAAAAGCTTACCAAAATACTATTTATGTAATGAGAAACCCTTGCCTTTAGCAATTACAGACTATCAAACTGTGTGTGCATCCTTTGAAAGGCAGACAAGTACAAAAAAAAATTGTAAATTCTCAAGCAGAACAAAAAAAGATTTTATATTAAAGGAAAAGAGTATTGGCTTTCAACATAATCTCAATTAACCCTTACTCTTTTGAGCAAAAAGAATCATCTAAATCACTCCAGGAAGCTATTTCAACAACTGAGAACATTAGAAAAGCATCCTTTCACAAAAGAAGTCATTACAGACAGTATTTCAAATATCCATGAAAGTTCTTAACACTAATAATTGACTACAGAAATTTCCTGGTCTTTGCTTATGTGAGTCTTATCACAAAAACAAGATTTAAGATTATCACCACACTACTGCTGTTCTGTCACATGCGTTTTGAAAAAAAAAAATGAGGGAAGTCTGATGAACGTAACCAATCAGCAACTTCTTGGTTTAGTCCATGAACACACTGTATTCACAAGTTACTGAGCATACCTCACAGGTATGTGAGTTACTGCACATACTTAAACAGGTTAGGTGAAAAGTAAGTATTTGCTAAAGGTACATGGAAAGCAGACCTTTCATAAATCCTTTAATAAATAAAAAAATGGAGGTATATCCTATTTGTGGTCCTGTCATGTTAGCATTGAAGTACACTGCTACTTTAGAAAATACATGCATAAGCAAGAAGCTCCCGTTCCTCAAAAAAACAAAAATCCCTAAAAACCCCCCCAAAACCTAACCAAAACCCCCAAACAATTACAGCATTTGAGAGAAACCAGGCAGCTTCCAAAAAAGGTTACATACAACACTTTGTAGTCTCACCAACTCAAAAATTGGGACCCACAGCATGCCACCATAGAGTGTTTTTAATGGTTTTAATCACAATTCAGTGAAGCAGTCACTATTTTTAGTTATTTAAAATAACTATTCAAACAGAAGTCAGACTCATTTCCAAGACTCCACCTTCTAATTTTACTCGCATACCCAGCATTCTTTCCACTGTAAAGATTTTCATTCTACTCATTTCACCATAAAGAAATGTTTTTGCCTTGACACATTTTCCCTCTCCATGTGCCTTTAACTTCAGCATCGCTCTATATTGAGTCACATACAATATGATACCAGGGCTTTTTTTGACAGCTATCATAGAATTGCTATAATTACACATGTAAAACATATCTGATTACCTGTAGTCATGATTAAGAGTGGGATGTATGCATCATTTTACAGCAGTAAGCAAATAACTGGACTACATCATGCAGACTGCCAGACTGGTAATGAAAGAACTTCTCCCTTCTGAAGAAGCTTCAGGAGGTAAAAAAAATTAAAATACTAAAAATGCTTTATCTTTCATTATTTCCAAATAACCTATTGGCAAGCTGAAAAAAACTTTCTCAATGCATTTGACTGCTGTTGATGGTTGAGAATCTAAAGACAACTACCTTCTTGTAATGAAGCCATTCATAATCGCAAACTCCTACTACATGTAATGAAAATGTAAGTAAACTTCCTTCTAACACTGTTGGGATTAACAGCTTTTCTCTGTAAATTTTCGATTATGAAGGTCCACGAGTTACAGAGAATATGTTGTCGTGTACACCAGAGTCAAAGATCAGACTCATTTCCTGCAGTCTTCTCTAAGAAACAGCTTAAAATAAAAGGAACTGTTACAAAGTAGTTCTTTATAACGATAATCCAAACATGCAAATACTTCAGCATATGTAAAAGACATACCAGCATTAGATGCTACATGTTCTTCAAAAGAGCTAAATATAAAAAGTGTGTTCTTTTCATGAAAAGAGAAATTTTAATTGAAAATGAAGTGCCATGACGTACAGCATACCAACCCTCACCTTCAGTTATTTTTTTCACTCTCTTTCCTGTCAAGCTGGTTGTCTACTGATTTCTGTGTAGTAATAGTACTGAGGCAGCTTCTTATCACTAAGCTTCTTTCCCAGAATGATATATAATTAACTCCAACTATACAAAAACTAAAGAACAGGAACAATGGGGGTACAAAGAAACTGATTTGGGAACAGCATAAACTGAAAAAAAAAAAATTTCAAAGTCTGTCATACTGCAAGTCTTGGGGTTTGGTGAGGTTTTTGATAGAACTATAGTGCTGACACATTCTGAATAATATGGACTATCCACTGTCACTAGGGGCAGCAATTTTTAGCAATCAGGTGTTTATGTAGAATGTAGGTCATTCTGGCATTCTGCTAGGAGGTTTTTTGAGGACAGATACATAAACACAGTGCAAAACTGTCCATTAACATGAATTAATACATTTTATAATTCAGTCATATCAGGTGCATTTAGGGCAACGGAACTATCTCTAATGGAAAAAGGCTGAGCCATACTTAAAATACCATGAAATAAAGCAACTTTTTAAAGGGTTGAGTTTGTTACCAATTTTGCTAAAAAATTTCACTGAATAAAAGACTAAACATTACTTGAAGAGACACATGGCCTCACTTGCTGCATGTGGACTAATCTCTAAACTATATTGCCTACTTGTAAAGCTTAGTGAACACTTTCAAACCAGTGTATTCAGAAAAGTCTCAGATGAGCACAGAACATAATTCCACTTTCAGCTTAAGGAAATGACATCTGCAACATATAGCATTAGAGACAGGGTTAGTGTTTACAATCCCATCCATGTTCTTTATTGATAATTTACTTGTTACTGAGGTACTGTATACTAAAAGAATACATTATTCAAAGTATTATGCAGCATCTGAAAACAAGGAGTTATCAACACTCAGAGAACGACAGCAGAAAGCAGGAATATTGTATGTGCATTAGTATTGTATGTATATTTAAAAAACTCATAGCCTTTTCCTCCAATACACAAAGCTTCATGACAGTACAGGTTAGATTCCTTTCGGGATTACATACAAAAGTAGTGCCTTTTGCAACCAAAAATGAACTACCATTTTCCCAGATTTTTTCTAATCTGAGTAAGCATATGTAAAAAATTCCCAAAAAGGTATTTTAACTATTCCCTTGGCATATTTTCCCTGTTCTGAACCTTGAGTGTGTGTTCTGCCATAGCACCCTCCATCTACATCAACCCCTGCATCCATATTAAGTATTTATTTAATACAAGAGCAGTCACATAAGACTTTTTATTCATTAGATTAAACATGACACATTTAATACTATTTTCACCATGGGCAACAAACAAGAGGAACTAGAGGTTATTGTAAGACAAGGAGACTATGACATAATCGCCACCACGGAAACCTGGTGGGATGACTCACATGACTGGAGTGCTGCTATGGCCGGGTACAAACCCTTCGGGAAGGACAGGTGAGGAAGGAGAGGAGGTGGGGTAGCGCTCTATGTTAGGGAGTGCTTTGATAGCCTGGAGCTTGAAGATGGTGATGATAGGGTGGAATGTCTATGGGTAAAAATCAGAGGAGCAGGAAATAAGGCAGATATTGTGGTGGGAGTCTGCTATAGACCACCCAGCCAGGAGAAAGAGGCTGACAAACTGTTTTACAAACAACTGCAAGAAGCCTCACGATCACTAACCCTTGTCCTTGTGGGAGACTTCAATTTACCAGATGTCTGCTGGAAATATAATACAGCAGAGAGGAAACAGTCTAGAAAGTTCCTGGAGTGTGTGGAAGACAACTTCCTGACACAGCTGGTGAGTGAACCGACTAGGGAAGGCACCCCACTGGACCTGTTTGTGATCAGAAAAGGCCTAGTGGGAGATGTGACGGTTGGAGGATGCCTGGGGCATAGTGATCATGAGATGATAGAATTCTCAGTTCTAGGAGAAGTGAGGAGGGCAGTAAGTAGGATGACCTCCTTGGATTTCTGTGAGGCAGACTTTGGACTATTCAGAAGGCTGGAAGAAGGGGCAGGCATCTCAGGAGGACTACAGGGATGAAGTAAGATCATGTAGAGAGAAAATTAGAAGGGCTAAAGCCCAACTAGAATTCAGATTGGCCAGTTCTGAGAAAGATAATAATAAAAAAAAATCCTTCTACAGATGCATCAACAACAAAAGGAGGGCCAAGGACAATCTCCAGCCCTTGCTGGATGTAGGGGAAACATTAGTTACAAAGTATGAGGACAGGTTGAGGTATTTAATTCCTTCTTTGCCTCAGTCTCTGATAGTAAGGTGAGATGTTCCCTAGGTGTTCCATCTCATGAGCTGGAAGACAGGGAGGGAGATCAGAACAAACCCCCCATGATCCAGGAGGAAATGGTTAGAGACCTGGTTGGCCAGTTAGACATTCACAAGTCTATGAGGCCAGAGGGGTTCCACCCGGGGGTATTTAGGGAGTTGGCTGACATGCTTGCCAAACCCCTTTCCATCTTCTACCAGCAGTCCTGGCTGACCAGGGAAGTTCCACTCGACTGGAGGCTGGCAGATGTTGCACCCATTTACAAGCAGCGTCGGAAGGAGGACACAGGAAACTACAGGCCTGTCAGTCTGACCTCAGCGCTGCATGGGGTTGTTATGTCCCATGTGCAACACTCTACACTTGGCCTTGTTAAACTTCATCCCGTTGGTCTCAGCCCATCGTTCCAGTCTGTTCAGATCTCTGAAGAGCCTCCCTACCCTCAAGCAGATCAACACTTCCTCCCAGTTTAGTGTCATCTGCAAACTTACTGAGGGAGCATTCAATCCCTTCATCAAGGTCATTGATAAAGATGTTGAACAAAACTGGACCCAGGACTGAGCCCTGGGGGACGCCACTTGTGACCAGTCTCCAGCTGGATTTGGTTCCATTCACCACCACACTTTGGGCCCATCCAGCCAGCCAGTTTTTAACCCAGTTGAAGGGTCTGCCTGTCAAGGCCAGTGGCAGCCAGTTTCTCAGTCAGAATGCTGTGAGAAAACGCGTCAAAGGCTTTACTGAAGTCCAGGTAGACCACATCCACAGCCTTCCACTTGTCCATTAAGCAGGTCACCTTGTCATAGAAGGCGATCAGGTTAGTTTGACAGGATCTATCTGGTGTAAACCCATGTAGACTAGGCCTGATCCCCTGGCCATCACGCATGTGCTGCATGATAGCGCCCAAGATGACCCTCTCCATGATCTTCCCTGGGACTGAGGTCAGACTGACAGGCCTGTAGTTCCCCAGATCCTCCTTCCGGCCCTTCTTATATATGGGGGTAACATCTGTCAGCCTCCAGTCGAGTGGAACTTCCCCAGTCTGCCAGGATTGCTGATAGATGATGGAAAAGGGTTTGGCTAGTACATCTGCCAGCTCTCTCAGCACCCTCGGGTGGATACCATCTGGCCCCATTGACTTGTGGATATCTAACTGGCCAAGTAGGTTGCTAATCAATTTCTCCTGAACCATGGGAGCTTTATTATTCTCCCCCTCCCTGTCAGCCAGTTCCTGAGGATGAGTACTCAGGGAATATCCATCTTTACTATTAAAGACTGAGGTGAAGAAGGAATTAAGGACCTCAGCCTTGTCTTCATCTCTTGTCACTAATGTTCCCTCTGCATCCAATAAGGGATGAAGATTCTCCTTGCCCCTCCTTTTACTGTTAATATACCTATAGAAGGACTTTTTATTATCTTTTACAGAACTGGCCAGTCTGAGTTCCAGGTTAGCTTTAGCTCTTCTGACTTTCTCCCTACATGATCCTATTAAATTCCTATAGCTGGCACAAGACACCTGTCCCTTCTTCCAAAGCTCATATTTTTCCCTCTTTTCCGGAAGATCTTCCTGGATCTCCCTACTCAGCCAAGCTGGCTTCCTTCCTCGCCAACTCCTCTTCCAACAGAATGGGACAGCCTGCTCTTGTGCTGCCAAGATTTCCTTCTTGAGGAGAAACCAACCCTCTTGGGCTCCTTTGCCCACAAGGGCTGCCTCCCATGGAACCTTATTGAGCAGCTTTCTTAACAGCCAAAGTCAGCCCTACGAAAGTCCAAGGTGCTTGTTCTGGTGTCTCCCTTTCTTACTTCTCCCAGTACTAAGAATTCTATCCTCTCATGATCACTATGCCCCAGGCATCCTCCGACCTTCACATCCCCAACTAGGCCTTCTCTGGCGACAAACAACAGGTCCAGCAGGGCACCTTCCCTGGTGGGTTCATTCACCAGCTGGGTCAGAAAGTTGTCTTCCAAACACTCCAGGAACCTGCTAGACTGCTTCCTCCCCGCTGTACTGTACCTCCAGGAGACATCCCATAAATTGAAGTCCCCAATAAGGATGAGGACTAGTGATCGTGAGACTTCTCCCAGTTGTTTAAAAAACAACTCATCAGCTTCCTCCTCCTGGTCAGGCGGTCTGTAATAGACTCCCATCACTATATCCCCCTGATTTCATTCTCCTCTGATTTTTACCCAGAGAGACTCGACCCTGTCTTCACCATACTCGAGCTCCAGGCTGTCAAAGCATTCTCTGACATACAGGGCTACCCCACCTCCTCTCCTAACCAACCTGTCACGCCTGTATAGTTTGCAACCAGAAATTGCAGCACCCCAGTCATGGGAATTATGCCACCACGTTTCTGTGATGGCAGTCACATCACAGTCTCCTTTAGTTACAAGGACTTCTAATTCCTCTTGTTTGATACCCATGCTGTGTGCATTCGTGTAGATGCACTTCATCTGGTCTATAGATCTTGACATGCTCCTTAGGGAAGCCTTGCTTCCCAAGTGACAGCTGATCAAGTTACCTAGCCCATTGGTAGTAGTTACATTTCTACTCGGAATTATCACACTATCCCCCGGATTAACCAGGGCGGCTGACCAGAGGTCATTGCCAGCACACCATCCCTCAGTAACTCGACCACCACAACCAGGCTTTTTTCCATCTAGTCTGGCCCTGTCCCCCTCCCCCTTCTTATCTAGTTTAAAGCTCTATTAATGAGCCCTGCTAGCTTCTTTGACAGTATCCTTCTACCCCTTGGGGATAAGTGTTCCCCATCCCTAGACAGCAAGGCTGATGAGGCTCAAGCCAGCCCATTGTCAAAGAACCTGAAGTTCTGTTTCTCACACTATGCTCAGAGCCAGGTATTAATTTCCTGGCAACGGTCTTTTCCAACCTAGTGATTCTGTGAAATCATTTTTCCAGGTTTTAAGTATGCAACCCATAACTCCAAGGGAAAGCCCGTGGCCCTATTTTAAATTAAAATTATTTTAGAAACAACGTCAACAAAACCTACGCAGTTATTCTTCTCACATTGATTATTTAGGGCTGAATACATAGAAAGAATAAGTTCAATGTATACATTTTTATATATAAAACACATAACACTGCCATGACCAACTTTTATACTGCTAAACCTTATCACATCATTGTTTTGCTGATGAGCATTTTATTTCCTGGAACAGATTTTTTCTAAACCTTCTAATCCTTGCCAAAACAGACTTAAAACATTTCTTTTTCTCAACTGTTCCTGCATTTGGTGTTCAGGTGTAGAATGGAAGTCAAAACAGACGGTAAAGGCACATCCATCCCCAGCAATTTCTGGGAAACAATTATTGGAACTACATGAAGGTTAAGCAGTTTTCAGGTAATAATTTACAATTAAATTACATACAACCTCAGCACATTAACAACAACAAATGGATTCTCAGAAATCCTATTTTTCTCAATGTAACTGCTTTTTTTGTTTTGTGGGATTTTTTTCCCAGCTCAATTATTTGTACTGGTAGCTGGTTTAAAAAAGCAGAGTGCTTTTTATTAAGTAAAGTAGGCACCTATTTTCAGAATTTGGTATAATTTACACATTTTTTTAAAAGTGAACATGAATTTTCTTTTTCTACTAATGGTAAAGGTTCCTGAAGAGTCCTGAACAATAAAGTTTTTAAGATTAGAACCAAATAAAATACAACATGCCCCTACACACAGTATTTCTTTCTGGTTTATAAGGCTATGTTTGTTTCCTTAAAGGAAATTAACATATAGTGCAGGGTGTATTTTTTATGTCAGCTGACTTTCACCATTTTACAGATAGAAAAGTTCCTCCTCATGCAGAATTTAAGTAATTTTTCTCCTGGCAGGTCCAAGATGCAGCTTTCAGACTTCTTTCTTCCTTTTGAGATTTGTAGGGAAACGCATTTCAGAAAGTGTTATGTTTAACATATTTACTCCAAGAGCAAACCATAGCAGAACATCTCTTTAGGGAACAAGGAACACATTGTGTTAATTTAAACTTGATTTTATCTCACCTTGAACAAGAAAGCTAGCTAGATGCGACAGCCGATATGCTAATGTTGCTCAAGAAATTCTACCTTAAGCATTTGGTGTGTTGTAAACATTCCTGATGCCCACTAGTCAGAAACAAATAGATTAACTAAAGACTGCTTAGCTTTGGAGCAACAACACTGAATGTATCTGTGTACTTCCAGACTCCAGTTAGGCTTCCCAAGGCCAACTCACATGGCCCTGGAGTTTTGTGTAGAAGGACCTAAGAAGAGTTACTGGGAGGGGCTGAGGAGCAAATCTTACGAGGAGCGGCTGAGGGAACTGGAGTTATTTAGCCTGGAGAAGAGGAGGCTGAGGGGGGACCTTATTGCTGCCTACAGTTACCTGAAAGGAGGTTGTAGAGAGGTGGGTGTTGGTCGCCTCGCCCAAGTGACAGGTGATAGGATGAGGGGCAATGGCCTCAAACTGCACGAGGACAGGTTCAGATTAGACAGTAGGAAAATATTCTTCACCGAAAGGTTTATCAGGTGTTGGAACAGGCTGTCCAGGGAGGTGGTTGAGTCACCAACCCTGGATATATTTAAAAGACAAGTAGACAAGGTGCTCAGGGATATGGTTTAGTAGAGAACAGGTATGGTTGGACTCACTGATCTTAAAGGTCTTTTCCAACCTGGTGATTCTGTGATCATAATCAGAAATCTGATTCCTGTGAAACACTTTCAGCCACTAAATGTAACAGATTTCAAAAGTTTAAAACATTTCTATTCCATCTAAACTTTTTGTTTCTGTGACCAAAACAAAGGCATTCAACTATTTAACTGGTCCCACTGACCACTTACTATTTCTATGAGCATTAAGCTTATAGCATTATTATGTGTTCTGATTTAGCCCTGTTCATCAGAAGATTATTCTGCTTTTCTATTTCCTGAAGATCTTTAAATACAGCTAAAATATTTAGGTTTTAAGAATTTGAAAACAAGGTTCTCTCAAAACTGAGAACTTTTCATATGAAGCCTTTACCAAGGCCAACCATCAGTTCATCAGTATTAGCAATGTACATTTGAGGTTACTTAACATAATTTAAATATTTAGCTTGCAGTTAAAATAGATTTTCATTATACATGTAATTTAGCTAACACTTAAAAGATTAGTAAGAAGACTAGGAACTAAGACTGTGCACTTAGTTTCCATATCCAGGGTAAGAATTTCAATGAGAAAAGAATCAACTAGTGTAATTTCTGCAAACATTACATAATCTCTCATTATAATGAAATTTGTTACATTGTAATAGGCTTACAGATTTCCAACATCTTTCCAAGGGAAAGATGTTACAAAGTCAAAATCCTATTCCATAAAAGTCAGTTCTAGTCCTAAATCTACACCACAATTTTCTGCACAAAAATAACAAGCAAGAAACACTATAAATAGGCTGAGAAAGTAACAAAAGGAAAGAATGAGCAAAAAAGAAAATTCTGTGTTCCCCCCCCCCCAAAAAAAAAAAAAAGTATCCTTGTTTAGTGCATATTACTGGTCTCTAAAAGCATCACCAAATGAAGAAGATATGGGTTATGCTTTGCTTCCCAGGCTTACTAGAAAAAACCTTGGTCATTTTAGAAGGTATTTCAGTGATTTAAAGCCTCACTGGCAGAGCACTGTGGAATAGCAAAATTTGTACTGTAAGCACAGCATCAGTGAAATTTGTCCACGTAATTCTTATTCCTCTATCTAATCAGTTTCTGGAAAGCACCAGAGAACCTATGGAAAGCAAATAAATTCAACACCCACAAAATTACAGCCACAGCAACGTATTCTGGAATCATCTTTTGGACATCAATTAAAAAAAAGCCTGTTACAACATCTGCTGCATGTTTAATGTCTCTTCAGCCAGACAGAAGTGGCCCCTGCTACTAATACAGAAAGAACAAGTCCAAACTAAGCATGTATTCTCTGAGTATTTTCCAGCTGTCACCTACTCTCTTGTTAAAATGGCAGCTAGCAGGGGAAAAACCACTTTGTACGTGTCACTTGTTTTGAGCGAACATATTCAGCATGCCATGCTTTCATTGTGCACTACTGGTCAGACAGCTTCCTGGTGTCCACAGATCCAAGACCACAGAACACGTGAAAACTGGAAGATGTCTCTGGAGATTACCTGGTCTAGTCCCCTGCTCAGAGAAAGGTACATGAGGCAGTTCCCAGTACAATGGCCAGCAAAGTTTTGAGCATCTACAAGGATGAAAATACCCCTTAGGACAGCCTGACCAACTATTACCTCAACATCACAGTAAAAATATAGGGCTTCTTTTTTAATTTCCACTGCTTCGTTCCACACCCATTGCCCTCTTCTCCCATCATGCCACATAGAACCACTGACAAGTCTGGCTTTGTGACCTTACTCCCCATCCTGTCAGGAATTCGTGCAAATTGACAGACCTTTCACATCCGTTGTCACACAGCGGCAGCATACCAAAGCTGGCCTTGAGCATCAGCAGACAAACCCTAAGGCAGGGCGAGGGCAAAAACACTCCCAGAGTCCATTAGTGTAGGGGATAAGTAGAGGGACCATGTTTTCAGTTTCAAATAGACATACCCCTACCACATTTCTGGAGACATTAATACAAATTACTTAAAGTTGAGACATCCTCATCTCTAAATTGCAGAGACGTGGATTTGATGGATGGACCACTAAGTGGGTAAGGAACCGGCTGGATGGTCATGCTCAAAGAGTTGTGGTCAATGGCTCAATGTCCATGTGGAGGTCCATGACAAGTGGTGTTCCTCAGGGATCAGCACTGTTCAATATCTTTGTCAGTGACATGGACAATGTGATCGAATGCACCATCAGCAAGTTTGCCATCAACACCAAGCTGTGTGATGAGGTCAACACGCTGGAGGAAAGGGAAGCCATCCAGAGGGACCTTGACAGGCTGGAGAGATGGGACCATGAAATCTACATGAAGTTCAACAAGGCCAAGTGCAAGCTCCTACACATGGATCAGTGTAATCCCAAGCACAGTTACAGACTGGGCAGGTAATTGATTGAGAGCAGCCCTGAGGAGAACAACTTGGGGGCCTTTAATCGATGGCAAGCTCAACATGAGCCAGCAGTGTGCGCTAGCAGCTCAGAAGACCAACCATGTTCTGGGCTGCATCATGAACAATGTGGCCAGAAGGTCAAGGGAGGTGATTCTGCCCCTCTACCCTGGTCTTGTAAGACCCTCCCCGGGCCGGGGTACTGTGTCCAGCTATGGGGTCCCCACAGGAAAGTCACTGAGCTGTTGGAGTGAGTGGGGAGAAGGGCCACAAAGGCGATCAGGGGACTTGACAAGGGGTAATGGATTTAAACTGAAAGAGGGCAGGTTTAGATTAGAAGAAGAAATTCTTCCCTGTGAGGGCAGTGAGCTGCTGACACAGGCTGCCCAGAGAAGCTGAAGCTGCCCCCTCCCTGGAAGCGTTCAAGGCCAAGTTGGATGGGACTTTGGGCAGCCTAGTCTAGTGAAAGTGTCCCTTCCCACAGGGCGTTGGAACTATATTATCTATGAGGTCCCTCCCAACCTGAAGCATTCTATGATTAGCCAGACACTCCACACCAGCAACAGCCATGAAGCTATACATACTGTTTGGTCAATCAAGAGCACATGCAAATCTGGTGAAAAAATTGCAAACTCATTTAGATCTAAAATAACTGTCCTTGATGAAGAAAAAAGTAGTAAAAATCAATAGGTCTTCATGTAGGGTGGGCTTTATATAGTGTACACTGGCAATAGAAAACCTAAATTGAAGGACACAGATTTATGCTGAGCACCTGTCCAAGGACAGATTTCTGAATTTTCGTATTGGCGTGCACTGGGAACATCCACACAGCAGGTGCTATTCATGCTGTCCCTGATTGGCAAAAGCAGCAAAATCCATTCTTACTGCATTTTCTCATGGAATCAAACTGGAAAATACAGAAAGATGTTGAATAAAAGCATATAAGGATATGTAGAAACCCTGAAAGTCACCAGTGGTTTTGGAGAAAAGTACACATTTGGAAAATGCTTAACTCCTATATAAAATTAAAAAACAACCCACAAAACCCCCACCCAAAAAGCCCAAAAACTAACAAATCTAGCCATTAGTTTATCAACACTTCATGAACAAGGTAGAGCTGGAATGCACTTGCAGTACACTCTTTGCAATTTATTTTCTAGCCTTCATTCCAATAGTTTCTCCATTACTCTTAAAGACTGACCTTTCCATGGCATGTTAAAGGACTAATAGTTTAAACAGTAAATATAGCTTTTGTGTAGCAACACCATTCCTCATTCCACTGTATTTCTGCTTTACACAATATTACCTCTAGCTGTCAACATTTGAAAATTATCTGCTTTCTACAGGAAATGTTTATATCCACACTAAGCCTTCAGAAATAAAGATAGCATGTTTTTTGCATTGCCTTCGACTGCTATTCCAAATTAAGTTGGTAAGTAACAATTACATCCCAAAACATAAACTGATGCATATGATTAAAATTATGGGGTTTCTATGTTATTTTTTGCTTATTTTTTCTCCCCTTTTCTTCAATTTCTAAATAACTGTAATTTTGATTCTTTTGGAGGCATCTGAAGCTTCCACATAACCTGAAAGTCCCAGAAGTCTTACAGAAGCAAAGAATAAAGTTTATTTCAACTTCTATTAGCCACATACATCTTCAAAAATCTATTCTGTATTTCACAAAGTACTGTAGTGTAGATAATGAACATAAGCAATTCAGAAGACGCAAATGTGCCTATTGAAAGACACTGACCAAAAATATGCGAGACGTCTTTTACCATATGTTGTGGTTTTGCATGGCAGGGTTCTGGTAGAGGATGGGGGGCTGCAGGGGTGGCTTCTACAAGAGGCAGCCAGAAGCTTCCCCTACACCTGACAGAGTTGGAGGCCAGACCTGCTGCTGACCAAGGCCAAGCCCATCAGCAATGGATGCAGCGCTTCTGGGAATCACATTTAGAAGAAAAAACCCCACAAGCAGCTGCTCTTTGCCATGAGAAAAGGGAGTGAGAAGATGTAAGAATCTGTGCAGACATCAAGGTCAGTGAAGAAGGAGGGGAGGAGGCACTGCAGGCACAGGAGAAAAATATTCCCCTGCAGCCCATGGAGAAGATCATGGTGGAGATGGTTGACCCCCTGCAGCCCATGGAGGATAATGAGGAGCAAAGACCCCACCTGCAGCCCATGGAGAGGCCCCACACTGGAGCAGGTGGAGACATACTGGAGATGCTGTGACCCACACTGGAGCAAGCCTCTGCCAGTACTTGCAGCCCGTGGAGGGAGACAGAGACACAGACAGAGATGAGCAAGGGAGAGATTCACACTGGAGCAAGTTTGCTGTTGGGGAGGCTTCTGACCCCATGGAGGACCAGCCTGGAGCAGTCTGGGACTGAGAGATATTCTATGATTCTGTGACTGTACCCCATAGAAGTGACTCACACTTGGGTAGCTGGTGAAGAGCTGAACCGCCGTGGGAAAGGACTCGTGCTGGAGAAGTTCATGGAGGAATGAATGGCTCCTGACGATGGGACACCACGGTGCAGCAGAGAAAGAGTTTGAGGAATGTCCCCCTCCCCAGCACCAAAAAGGAAAACAAATCGTAAGGAACTGACTGAAAATACCCATTCACTCCTCCCCTCCTTACCCATGCCACTCTTGGGGAGGAAGAAGGGAGCAAAATCATGACTAAAGGGAAGTCTGTGATGAAGGGAGAGGTGGAGGGAGGTGCTTTAAGATCTGTTTGCACTTCTCATTACCTGACTCTTTGGTCACTGGGTGTGCAACCAGTGTCATAAATCCCTTCTCCTGTGCTGGGTCTGTTGTGCCCACGATGCTAATTGCAGAATGATCTCTTTCTGTCTTTATCTTGACTCCTGAGCCTCTCAATAAATAATTTTTCCCCTGTCCAGCTGAAAAGGAGAGTGACAGAGCAACTTTAGTGGGCACCTGGCCTCCAGCCAGGGTCCAACCACCACACCATACTATTTAGAGAACAGGATATAGGATTGGTTTCCCCTCATAAAAGGAATAAGACATCATAATTTGTTCTCAGAAAGCAGTTAAGTGCAAATATCTGTGAAAAAGGAGGTAAAATAGTATTTTTGAGACAGGACCACTACAGTTAAATTGCTTAGAACCATAAGTATTTACCTCAATACTCCAGTGTTAGGAACCTTATAAATGGAGCCAGAGGAGTGTATGCAATGAGAGGTAAAAGATTTAGGTTTTTGACACAATTTTAATTATTATTTCTTTTCCCAAGAAAAAGGAATTAACGTATAAACCTTCTATGCATTTACCAGCAAAGTCAGGCACAAGAGCCTGAAACAGCTCATTAAGATGGTTACTGATGGCAAGTGTTTTCACAAATAATTACCTCACCTCTAGGAGTAATGATTATAGTGAAGGTTTGTTAAATGTCGATCAACCTTTAAATGCATAATACAAAACTTTTGCAAATAAACACATAGCACAATACAGAACATACAATCCAAGACTCCAAATCTGAAACTTTTATCACAAGGTAATTCACATATTCACGGGTTTCCAGGATCACACCCTCACAGGAAAAGATGTGATTTCGAAATATTAAACTTCAAGTCTTTTGCATTCTAGGAATTTTGTTCTAATAACTGCTGACCCTGACATAGCCTAACCTCAAACACAGGTACTATCATTTAAAATAAACTGACCCAAAAATACAACTGATCCTTATTTCACAGCTATTCGTTCTCACTGCTGCCGTCATGGCCCTCCTCTTCTCCAAGCTGATTTTGTAGACTCTGCTAAACAAAAACCAACATGCCATTAGCAATAGCTCCCACTTGTTTCTCTCCAAAAAACCTTACAGCTGATGATGCAGCAATCTTTTCTAGATGGATTCACCTTCCACAGAGGAGGGATACAAGACCTAATCACTCAGTCTGAAAATAAATTTGTGATTCATGTCCATTTTGTCACAGGATTTGTGTAATCACACAACCTGCAAGCCTAGATTAAGTTTTAAGCACATTATTTGGTTACAGTAGTTGAAAATAGTACCAAAGTAACAGAAAACCTTCCTTAACTTACTCAACCTCACGTAGGTACAACAGAAGGGCAAGAAATTGCGTCTGTACCCTAAGTTAACTCACTAAGGCTCAGTGAGTTAACTCACTAATGCTTAACAAAGTGCAGCAACCTTAGTTAATAAACTTGTTACTTCATGCCTCAATTCCTTTTTTTTGTAAAATACCCAAATAATTAAATAAATTAAAAAAGGTGAGTGGTCCTTCTCTACCTCCAAGAAAAATAAAAGCATCAAGAAATTTTTTCAGGCACAACATCTCAACAACGCCCTTCATTTCTCCTCATCTTTCTTCACCCTGGAACAGCACCATTTCTCAGGATGACAATATTACGGGCCCATGAGGCAAAGAGCAAAGAAAGCAATGGAAAAAAGGCCACATGTCAGATCTACAATGCTCTTCCCCTTTCCTGGCCTTCTAGCCTGCTAGATGACTCTGGGACACCTTGCCTTTATTCTTATTTACGTAATGAAGTATGTGATACCATACTTTATTCTTAAAGACATCAGTATCTACCACTTTAGAGTGGCGTGTCTGATGCTACTGTAACTGAAGTGCATGAAGATACAACTCCCTTTTTCTATTAGTAATAGCCACTTATAACACAACATGTCCTGAGGAGCACACACCCTTCCAAAAATCGTTTTGAAAGTAAGAAGTCAGAAACAGATGCTGTGGGAGAGAGGACTGACATTCACAACCAGCACAGGTCTAATTTATTAAGATGATACTAATTGTCATGGACTAAAAATTACAAAAAAGAAAGCTGGCTTTACATGGTACGATTAAAAACAATGCAGCTTTCACAAAGCCAGACTGTTGACATCCATTTCCTCAGAATCATTTTGATTCAAAAACTGTAAGAAGTGCCTTCCTTGCAATAGCCACAGCATTTCTCTTTCAAACACTCTGTCATTTTATCAGAGTTCTGTAGTTGTTCAGGAGTGAAATTCCTTTGGAGACAAGAAGTTCTGTAGATACCTGCCCATATTCTCCCTACATGCCATGCCACCTCTGTCTATTCAGCCTTGGGAAAAATCTGTGTAGTATTCTTAAAATAATGTTTTGTTTTGAAACCCTGAAAAGGACTTGAAAGACATTCAGGAGACCTAGCAATGGGAACATCCTGGCTTGAACATCCCAAAGGTAGTTAAAATTCTCAAAAGCTGCTGTAACCAGCCTGAAGGGAAAAGAGGAGGTGAAAGAGTAGGAGAAAGTACGCCCCTCCCCCCATCTTCCCCATAGACTTGGTGCAATTATTAATTAATTCTGAGAGGTGTTGTCCAACACAAAGTCATGACAGCAGTACCACATACATCAAAAAAGTTAAAATATTATACTTTTCCCATGTTAGCTGATACAGAAATACATATTTCATGCTCTGTCTTAAGTATACTTCTTATTTCTGCAGAATGAAAACCACTGGATTTAAAGACAAACACTGCAGCCTTTTAACTTTGCTTTACACACTGCAACCTGTCCAGATCCCTTAGAGGGCCTTCCTACCCTTAAACAGATTAACACTCCCATTCAACTTGGTGCTGTCTACAAATGTACTAAGGGTGTACGCAATTCCCTTGTCCGGGTCATTAATAACGATACTAAAGAGAACTGGGCCCAGTACTGAGCCCTGGGGAACACCACTTGTAACCAGCCACCTACGCAATTTAAATTCATTCACCACAACTCTTTGGGCCTGGCTATTCAGTTTTTTACCCAGTGAAATTTACATCTGTCCAAGCCAGGAGAATGATGTGGGAAATGATGTCAAAGACTTTACTAAAGTCTGCATAAACATCCACAGCATTTCCCTCGCATCTTATAATAGAAAAAGATCAGATAAGTAAAGCAGGACCTGCCTTTCTAAACCCATCCTGGCTGGGCTTGATCACCTGGTTACCCTTGTATGAGCTGTGTGATAGCACTCCAGGTGATCTGCTCCACAACCTCCCCCAGCACCCATGTCAGACTGGCAGACCTGTATCCCTCCAATCCAACTCTCATCTCTTCTTGTAGAAGAAAGTCACATTTGCTAACCACCAGTCAACTGGGACTTGCCCCATAAGCCAGGAATGCTGACAAATGATGGCAAGTGGCTTGGTGAGAACTTCCACCAGCTCCATCAGTACCCTTGAGTGAATCCCATATGGCCCGCTAGACTTGTGTGTGTCTAAGCAGATCACTAACCATTTCCCCTTGGATTATGTGCACTTCGTTCTGCTCCCTGTCTCTTGTCTCACAGCTCAGGGGGCTGGGTACCCAAAGAACAACTGATTTTACTATTGAAGACTGGGGCAAAGAAGGTATTAAATACTTCAGACTTTTCCTCCTCCTTTGTTGCAGTGTTTCCCTCTGATCCAATAAAGGATGGAGATTCTCATTAGCCCTTATCTCATTGTTAAGCTCTGATGAGACACAGACACAATATGCAAAAAAATAGAGAAACACTTCATTAAAAAACAAAAACACTTTCCTCCACACCAGTGCTTTTAATTTTAATATACTTCATATATTAAAACCAATCAGCCTTAGTACAAGAGTATGTTTAAATAAACCCAAAAAACCCCAGTTTAGAATGTCCAGAATGGAACTGATTATAAAAAGCCTCACCCATTCAGAGGATCCATTTTCAGTTTCATACTCAAAATGCTCAGTGGTTCTGATAAAGTACAGACCAGAAAAGAAGAAAACCCAGCCTCTCTTTAGAGCACAGATTTGCAGGAAATTAAGAAATGTGTCTAAGTGCTCTAATCTTTCTGACAGTTGCTTTGATTAAAGTGTTTCAGGCTACCATTATCTTCTTTGTTTTGTGAAATGATTCAGAGGGCTCACTTCTGTTCTAAAGTGGAATTCAAACAGAATTAGAATCATAGAGTTATAGAATAGTTTGGGTTGGAAGGGACCTTTAAAGGTCATCTTGTACACCCACCTCTGCAGTAAGCAGGGACATCTTCAACTAGATCAGGCTGCTCAGAAGCTCATCCATCCTGACCTTGGGGCATCTACTACCTCTCTGGGCAACATGTTTCAGTGTTTCATCACACTCATCACAAAACATTTCTTCCTTATATCCAACCTAAATCTACCCTCTATCAACTTAAATCCATTACCCCTTGTGCTATTGCTACAGGCTATACTAAAAAATATGTCTTCATCTTTGTTATAAGCCCCCTTTCAGTATTGAAAGGGTGCCATAAGGTCTCCAGGTCTTCCCAGAGTCTTCTCCAGGCTGAATAAGCCCAATTCTCTTAGTCCTTCCTAACAGGAGAGGTGCTCTAGCCCTCTGATGATCTTCATGACCCCTCTCTGGATCCACCCTAAGAGGTCCACGTCTTTCCTATACTGAGGACTCCAGAGTTGAACACAGTGCTACAAGTATAAAGCTTTAGTACTCTGACTGGAGAAAAGGGGTGTTCATTTTTATGAAATTGAATTGTTTTAAAGGCAGCCTTCAACTTAATAAACCCTTTTCTATTGTGTATTAATTGCATTATTCTGACATAATTAAAAAAGCCAACAAAGATCTAGGACAAAATAGACTGGACACCTATATTTGGTTCTAGTAGCATTATACATTTGTAGATGCACAAATGCATGTATCCTAAATTAAGGTTCCACATCAAATGCAAAGCTGAAATCCATCACCCTTTTAAAAATATAAGAACAATTAATGAAATTAATTAAGTAACACTTGATCATGAACATGAGTTACATCCTCATGTTCAATTGCAGCGTCGAAACTTTGCTCAGTTCAAAATGCAGTTCAAAGTCCTTCAGCAGCTTCCTGGAAGCTAGAATAAGTATTCTAAAGAAAGTAGCATTATATAGGTACCCATAGATATTGTTCAATTGAGACCCTAACCATCAGGGCTCTATCCCAGTAAATAATTCTGGTGTGATCTATGAAAATATACAAAGTACAGATAACTTATGGGGAGGTTTAATTTATCTTTCAATTCAAGGCTTTTTCATCCTACAGTAGCTGCAGAAGTCAGTTAAGTATACTTAATACAGAGCTAGCAATATAATGTGCCGTTATGTCAACTAACATGACATAGTATAATATTTTAACTTTTGCTTATCAGTGTTTTCAGATGGTCCCATGGGTACATTAAAGTAAGGAGGGAATTCTAGTAGAATTGGGACATGTTAGGTGGTCTGCTTTTGGTATGCAGGGTAAGCATCAGAAAGGAGTCATGCAACAAAGATGAATTCTTTACAACTTTACAAAGTTACGACATACTTCGGGCAAAGCCTGAAGGCGACAGTAAACCAAGTTAAAGTCAAAAGGGCAAAGTCAAAGTAAAAAAAAAAACCCAATGAGGCTGTTGGCAGCTTTTGTCAATCAAGTTACAGAAACTTTCTAATTTTCACAAGACATGAAAACAGCTAATTTCACTGGGGTAGGGGAGCATGTCTGAGGTCACCATCAAGTCAGGCTATGAGACAGCATGTGTACACCTTACCAAGATCAAGTAGATGCCCTCTTCCCCTCAGTTCACGGTGCTGGTTATAACTGAACCAGAAGCCTTTTTGGGGGGAAGAAAGAAGTGTACTAGAATAAAAATTGCTATCCATCTGCTTTGCTCATCCCATTTGGTAAGAATATCTTGGATTCTCTGCAATTAAGTGGCATGGCTGTGTCCTGGTGACTCAATTCTGGAGTGCCATGTGGCAATCCTCTACCAATTCTCCTCAAGACTGCCATTTCTGATCAACTCCAAGGGTAACAGATGTACTAGACCTTTGATTTAATTTGTTATAACTGCTCCATCTTTAAATGAACCTGAACACAGTACGCACAGGGAAAAGAATCTTTACATTGTGTACAATACTGTGTCTAAGGTTCTGAAATTCTCACGTGCCTCATACACAACCTTCGATCTTCAAAAACTAGGACTCAGACAATGCTTACAAACAGGAAATTACCTTTTTGAGAAATATTTTATGTTGTATTTTACAGTGCCTAGGAATTTGTATTAGTTCAGATGCAAATTTTCCAGAGGAGACTAATTACTGTGGGAAATACTGACAGGCAGATAGTCACTCATTTGTTTCTAGTGGAAACTAATTAGTAAGACCATCACTCAGTTTATTTTTTAAAAGACGATTTAAAATCAGTTTGGAAAGGATTGTATGTTATCTCAATTTACAGCCAAAACACTTAATACTGAACACCTAATGAAAGTATTCACTTACGCATGAAGTATTTATATGTACAGATAAAGACCTCCATACTCAACAACAGAGCATATCTGAGAAGATAAATACTTCCACCTATTACTCTTAATTAGAAAAACAAAGCCCTGTTTGAAAACTTACAGAGTTAACCAGTAACTTCTGCTGATGCTTTCTGGAATTTGGTCAAAACAAGCTGAACAAAGTAGTGAAGTTAACAAATATTTCCTAGGTGTTTCACTATTAGTCTTTTTGTTTCACTGATGTCTAAAATAAAATTATAGATATCTTCTAGGCTACAGTTGTTATGATCAAACAACGGATAGATTAGATTGTGCTAGCAACTTCTCTCACTCAAATATAAAGTGTATTACATACTTTTCCTTTGTACTTGTATACATAGTAACTACTGCTCCTCCCAATGAGGGGTACTGATTATATACGTTTTTTTGGAAGACACAGGCCTTACAGCTGTCCGTCTGGGGACTGAGAATCCTTCCTTTGCCCCAACATCTTACAGCTGTGTATTAAAACATGAGAAGTAACGTAAAACTGGACATAACAGATTAGAATTTCTACCTCAAATTTCTCCTAAAAACACATACAGCCCTTATTACCCCTTTCAGAGGCCGCCTCTGCATTTTGTGACTGTTGTCCCTTACTACACAACAGACCAGGGATGGACATAAAGACAATCACACTGTGCACAGGCTCAGTTCTTGCATGTGCAGGATAACTTACCCCTTAAAAAACATCTGGCCAATACACAGAGGAGCCCAGTATCTTCAGCAGCTGAAACATCACTGCTCTGGGCTTGCACAGACCTATCAGCCTTTTCCTCTCAGTCACATGTTCAGTACATTACTCAGTGATTTCACATATTGCTTCTCAGCAATCCACAGAGTTTTGCTGTGTCATAGTGCTAAGCTAACAGAGAATGGCTAATCCATCCCTCTGTTATAAGAAAAAAAGCAGTGCTCTCCTCCTCACAGAAAATGCAACAGAGAAAAATTAACTGAGGCAAAGCAGCAATATATGGTTTACCCCTGGTTACAAATATTCATAGAAACAAAGTAGTGTGATGCATGACACATTATTAAGCACAACTGCAACACATAACAGCGAGAACAACCTTTACAATTAATGCTACTGATTGCAGTATTTTGAAATACTCAAAGACAAAAAGAATGTAGCACAGCAATTATGTAATTATACCGACTTTTTTTTTTACATATGCTAATAATTCCTAACAGATTCTTCCTTCCAGTACTTGAAATCTATGTTGACACTTGATGCAGTAAGACAGAACTTGTAATTGAATAGAGCAGAAAGTGCCATTGTTTTTAAAGTATTTCCATGGATACCATTACTACTGCATCTGAATACTTAAAGATGTCAGTCAATCTGTCCTCAGAAGAAACTTCTAAAACAGAAGAGTTATGATTCCAATGTTTCACACAGAAACAAAAGTTCTAGTACAACAACAAAAGCTCTAGTTATCAGAAAGCACTTAAGAGCCCACTTATCACCAAAATAGATCGAGTAACCTGTAGACTTAAGGATCTTTACAGAATGGCTGAGTTTAGGAGACATCTCCGTAAGTTGCCTAGTCCTTACTCAGAGAGCTGGTGCACAGGGCAGGGTGACCAGGACAACAGCCAATTAAATTGTGAGCATCTCCAAGGATGCTAATATTCTTCTTTGCTCATGGCAACTAGGGGTCCACCAAAGTATTACCACCATCACCCCAGGCCCTTCCTACACCTTGTCTGAATTGCTTTGCAGCCTGACCATTCCCAGTCTGCACTTGCTCACCAAGTAATTTCTCCCCAAGCACAGGACTTCACATTTTCTGTCATTGAACCTAATAACGTTTCCATCTGCCTATTTCTCCAGCTCATAAAGGCTCTTCTGGAAGGCTGTACAACCATCTGGTTGATCTAACATCCCAGTTTGGGATTATCTTCAAAACTCGCTGAGAGTGGTCTGTCCCATCATCTAGCATAGTAATGAGGATATTGACCAATATTAGACCCAGCATCAATTCCTGGAGGACACCGATAGGGGTTGGACTTTTGTCACTGATCATGACCCTTTCAGCCCAGCAGATTAGCCACCTTGCAGTTCCACTTCACTGGCCATTTATTGTTGAAACCAACAACATCCACAGCTCTCCCTTCATCCACCAACTCAGTCATCTCATCATAAGAGCCCGTTGAGTTCATCAGGCATAATTTCTCTTGCTCGTGTTCTTCAAGGTTCTGAACTAATGGTCACTGTAGCAAGACTGCTCCCAGCCTCCACATCCACAACTGGTCTTTTCTTGTTTTTCAGTGCCAGGTCTAGCAGTGCAGCATCCCCCCATTGGGTTCTCTGTCACCAGTGTCAGGAAGTTATCAATGATGAGCTCCAGAAACCTCCTTCATATCTGTTGGAAGGGGAGGAACAGTGGAGCACAAGCTATCAGGGTGGTTCAAAATCCACCTTTGCCAACAGGGAAAAAAAACAACCAAAACAAAACACAACAAAACAGCAAAGACTATCAGTTCTTTCAGAGTTAGTAGTTATGCTGCTTTCAAACTGAAGTGCCTCTCCACATTGTAGCCTAGTGATTATGTAGGCTTACCAAAAAAAAAAAAAAAAAAAACCCAAACTCCAACTTTGGTCATTAATTCATGTAATTAGGACAAATGTGCACAAGTCTTAGAAGATTTTTTGCATTCAATATATGACATTATGGAAAAGTATAAAGCAATAAATGATTAAAAATACTGAAAAAAATATTTTCTACACAGTAGCCCAAGAGATTGATTGAGGGCTAAACAAACTACATTCAACCTACTGCCTAGTAAAAAATAGAGTACACTGGATGCATCAAGACTGTCTATATGGTTTATGAATAGCAACTTAGAATACTCTTTGTAGGAGAATAATAGTGATATGGAAGTACAAACCTCAATCATTTACAAAATGAATGCTTGTGTACTTATACCCTCAGACCACCACCATTTGCCTGAATCTAATTTCTATGCAAC
Organism: Gallinula chloropus; assembly: GCF_964237585.1. Classification (NCBI taxonomy): domain Eukaryota; kingdom Metazoa; phylum Chordata; class Aves; order Gruiformes; family Rallidae; genus Gallinula; species Gallinula chloropus. Next base: position 109,797,769 of record NC_140085.1, on the reverse strand, counting down.
TGCTTCAAGTCAGTTTGTACCAAAATCCATTAAAAACCCCCCATATGATTCTGCTAGTTTTCCCATACTTTGACTTTAGCATACACAGTTATATTACATGTTGTGTACACATTTCTATACTTATGCAAAAATCTTTTAGTCAGCTTTCAATCCTGTATATACAAGTATACAAACTATATACAAAGCATATATAAAATATTTTAAAATATATTTGTGTGTATACATCATTAACAAGAGATACTTGATTACCTGTTAGAATGTAATTACACTCTATCAGGAAGCCACGCATTTACACATTGCAAAGAAGTATCATTGAAAAAGCCACTATGAATTGCTTCTCAGTTAAACAGTATCCACAGCAAACCCTCACCCCCCGCCCCATCGCCACCCTTGAATAAAGCCATCCCAATGCAACAGAACTGTCAAATGCTCATAAAGAAAGGTATTTATAAATTGATGTTGTATGGCATTTGCTTTAAGGCACAGATGAACATAAATTAGAAATATTATACTAATTTCTTATAATTTATTATATATTCTGCTAGACAAGTAGGCTATTTATGAAGATTCAGTCAAATAATTTTACAGATAAGTTGTAGGTCCCTTGGGAATCTGTGCTGGTTTTTGTTGGGAGAGAGTTAATTTTCTTCACAGTAGCAAGTATGATACTATGTTTTGGATTTATGATGGAAACAGAGTTGACAACACAGGGATGTTTTGGGTACTGCTGAGCTATGCTTACACAGAGCCAAGGACTTTGCAGCTGCTCACCTCACCCCTCCAGTGAGTAGGCTGTAGGTGCAAAAGGATTTGGGAGGATGCACAGCCAGGACAGCTGACCCCACTGACTAAAGGGATATTCCATACTGAATGACACTGCGTTCAGCATATAAATCTGGGGGAAGAAGGAAGAGGGGATATGTTTGGAGTCATGACATTTGTCTTGCCCAGTAACCATTAGCGTGCTTTCCTGGAGATGGTTGAACACCTGCCTGCCCATGAGAAACGGTGAATAAATTCCTTGTTTTTCTTTGCTTTTCTGTGCACCTTTTGCTTTACCTATTAAACTGTCTTTATTTCAACTTACAAGTTTTGTCACTTTTACCCTTGTTATTCTTTCCCCCATCCTAACAGGGGAGTGAGTGAGAGGCTGCATGGTGCTCAGCTGTCAGCTGGGGTTAAACCACAAGGGTCCTTTTCGACACCCTACATGGGGTTTGAACCAAGTCTCATGCTCTACCAACTGAACTAGCCTGGCTAGCTACAAGGGGCTCCTGCTATGGTCATTCTTATAACACACAACTGAAGTCCCAGGTTACAACAATTTAAAGGTATTTTCCATTACAATCTTCACTCCTAGTCCCTTTGGACCAGACTATCAGATTTAACTGATGCAAATTTAACAGATTTAACTGATGCTGCAGCGAACTCCTCCTGTTGCCTCCGCTCTGGCTAGAGAACCGCATTGCAAAAGTACATCACATAGACACACAGACAACAAAGGAAGAGAATGACTACAGCAGCAACAGTACAAGTCATGCACAAGTGCAATCACTCACCATGTGCAAAAAGAAAACAATCGGATGCCCAGTCTGTTTCCAAGCATCAAATCTGCCTCCCAGCTCACTTCCCCAGTTATCTCATCTTCTAATAGAAAAAATGAACACTTAATCAGAGACTCTGCCGGCACCACACCCGCAACTAATCCAATTATTGTGTATTTTGCTTTCAGATTAGAGAAAGTTTCTGTTAATACACAGAGTAAGACATGTACAATATGGTATAAAAATTGCAAGTCTTTTTTCTCCAGGCAATAGACAGTATGAGCTATTGCATCTGGTCATTGTTGCACAATGGCTTTTAATTGGATTTCTTTAGTGAATACAATAATTTATGATAATTTTGTAATGCTGTTATCCCTATAATGTCATGCATATGGCTTGCCCACCACCACTACCAGATCTGTCCAGAAAAAATCAATTGCCATATACTATTTACATCAATATTGCAATTTAAAGTGTGCAGAATTTTAGACATAATACAGATTTTCTGGCCCTGCATTCAACTTTCCTGATGAGAAAAATCAAGATACAGCGTGTTTTTTTTCCCCCACAACATATTGATTCTGAGCTCCCAAAGTACAGGTAATCCAAGAAAGTACCTGTTCATCTGCAGACAGCTGATGAAAAAGAAAACTCACAATGTTTTGTCTTTCTTCAGACTCAGTAAGAACTGTATGTCGGCCTGGATGGAATACTTCCAGTTTCAGTGGGGGAAGATTTCTGAGATGCTGCAGAGTTCAACTGAGAGAAAACAGAAACCATCACTCTTTCAAGAATTCCTCACACTAGGCAGAAGAAAGAAAGAAGGCGAAGCCTAGCTGCAAGGACTCAAGTGCATCACTGTCCCCCTGTGCATCAAGGAGGGGACATAACTTGTTCCTTGTTAGCTACAGCTCTTTTTGACAACATTCTGTCACCACAAAGTGCTAATGGAAAAGGCTGCCGCTAGAGTCCCACATGGAGTCTGGAACTGCCTAGAGCAAACAGCAGCAGCCCTAAGAGATAAAGGCAAAAAACCTCTTACAGGAAGCTGAGTAGACACCAGTAATAAGAGCAATGAGGAACAAGCTCTTTCTTTGTTTTCACCAGGCATACAGCTGGGAGAAAGCTTCACAGTGACTGACAACACCTCCAGGAAGGGCCTGAGGAAGAAAGTACTTTTCCCTGGAAAAGACAGATTTTGCAGGGCAGCATTGCTAGGGGTAGCATCTTTGCCATTTCCAGCTACATGCTCACTCTCCGATTAACAAAGAAAAGGAGAAGAATCAGCTCGAGTCCCTGCTGTAGGCACTAAGTCGATTTTCACAAATGGCAAGAAACAACCCCGGCGGTAGATTGCCAAACACTGAACTAGTGTGGTTAACAGAGTAGTAGTCATGTTAAAAAATAAAGTGTGCATGACATGTCCCTAAGGACAAAGATAAGGTTGTGAAGCAAAACTACTAAGTCCTAATAGTATTTTGTCATAGTCACTGTATTTAGAACAACAAGTTTAGTGATTTCAATTTTATTTACTTCACTCTAGTCCTTACATCCTATTCAATCCCTCTTTCTTCAGACATAGCTGCACACTTTAGACTCTTTTGTGCAAGAGAGTTCCTTATTTACAAGAAATAGCTTTATGTACCTCTGTATGTTAATGGTTGGGTCAATGTCACTAAATTAAATATTTACATTGGCCTCTTTGAATTTTTAAAAGCTTTAGACAGGCATTAATATCTTTAATAATAGAATTAACATCTGATTTTATGAAACCTCACTCTCAACATTTTTTCCAAAGTATATCAAACCTTGCTCTCAGGAGTGTCTTGTCAATTAAGTTTCCAACAGATTAATTCATCTGAGAAATAAATTGATCTTTACTACTCTTCCACATTTGTAGACTTAAAGCGAATTAAAAATCTTACCCTTTACTGTTACAATCAGATATGTAACACAATTATCTTTATATAGAACTCAAAGAAATTTAGTTTTATTTCAGTGTACAGAATTCTTTCTACCTTGAACTTTGCATCTGAACAGGTAAAGACACAATCTGCTGCTGGAGTACTTTACATTCACAAAACCACATAAAGGTTTGGGTTGGAAGGGACATCAAAGAACACTTCCCTGACATGGGCAGGGACAGCATTCATTAGACCAGGTTGCCCACAGCCCCATCCAACCTGGCCTTGAGCACTGCCAGGGAGGGGGCAGCCACAGCTTCTCTGGGCAGCCTGTGTCAGTGCCTCACAGCCCCCACAGGGAAGATTTTTTTTTCCTTATGTCTAATCTAAATCTGGCCTCTTTCAGTTTAAACACATTGCCTCTTGTCCTGTCATTACACTACCTGACAGCATCCCTCTCCATCTTTCCTGAAGGAAAACATTCTGGAAAGCCACAATAAAGTCTCCCTGGAGCCCTCAGGTACACAGAACACTACATCCATTACATGACCCAGTCCAGCAGTTCCTACGAGCAAGATGTCACTTGCTGATACAGCGATCATTTCTTCGAAGAGTAAAAAAATCATGACCAGGCTATTTTGTTTTTTCACGTCTCTTCTATAAGCAATTTATCATAACCACTCACACCTTAACTCATAGTGATTATGATAATTTTTCTCCCTTGACCAACTGGGATAAACCAGAAAGAAAACAAGGGTTTTATTCATGCGGATGTCTCTGGACATTCTTGTACTGGCCAGACACCATCTAGGCCTTAATTCCAAATTGGCTGCCAAAGAAAATGCGCCAGCAGCCCCACACTCCCTGCTCTCTTCAAAATCCATCTGTTATAACAAACAATCCAGCGTTAACAGTCATTCTGCATCTGTTCCTTATTGAACTCACACTCTTCTGAGCTTTGGGGTTACCTATGAGCACTTTCTGCTTTTTTTTCCTTCCTGTCTCCTACTGTAATTATTTTAGAGAGTCATACACATTACAATGCTGTGTAAATGATTATCAGTATAATCAAAAAAATAAAATTAGAGCAAAATCTGTGTTCATAATCTGCAACAACTGCCCACAAACAGAATTACAGCACTGAGTATAAGCAGACAGGTATTTTTTTACTTCTATTCTGTAGATAGGATTTCAAAACTTTTCAGCTTCTTGACACAACTAAAACTGTTCCCAAATCAATTTACTTATTTTCCTGTGGTTTTAAACAAGCAAGTCTTAGAAGTCATTGGGGCTGCACTTCCTGACTTTTTAAAAATAAGTGATTCATTTGGGAGCCAAGGATTTGGATACCTATACTTGAAAGACTGGAACCATTTCTTTCTGAGCCAGGCATACTCAATGCACTCTGACAAGCTGCTGTGACAGCTAACAGATTTCTGGGCAAGACATTTTGTGTTTTCACTTCAGGTTCTAAAATGGTTCGTTTCCTCAATTCCCCGTTTTGAGTGGCTGAGACACCAGATGGCTGTGCTGCCATCCAGAGGGACCTGGGCAGGCTGGAGAAATGGGCTGACAGGAACTTTGTCAAGTTCAACAAGGTCAAGTGCAAAGTCCTGCCCCTGGGGAGAAACAACCCCAGGCAACAGTACAGCTGGCAGGCACCCAGCTGGAAAGCAGCTTTGCCCTGAAGGTTATGGTGAACATCAACAAGATGGTATCCTGGATACAATGAGAGAAGTATTGCCAGCAGGTTGAGAGAGGTGAACCTTCCCCTCTACTCAGCACTGGTGGTACAGCCACAGCCAGAGCCCTGTGTCCAGCTCTGGGCTCCCCACTGCATTACAAAGGTAGACATACTAAATAGAGTCCAGTGCAGGGTCATTAAGAGACATTAGGAGAACATCAGGGACATTAAGGAACATTAGGTGACAGAAGCATCTACCCTGTGGGGAAAAGCTGAGAGAGCTGGAGCTATTCACCCTGGAGAAGTAAAAGCTCAGGGAGGATCTCAATGGATACAAATACCAGTAAGGAGGGTAACAAAGACAACAGGGCCAGGCTCTTCAGTGGTGCACAGTGACAGGACAAGAGGCAAGGGGCACACTGAAACGCTTTTTACTATAAGTGTGGCCAAGCAATGGTGTAGGTTGCCCAGGGACATTGTGGATTCTCCATCCTTGGAAATATTCAAAAGCCATCTGTACATCTGTTGCTCTAGCAGGCCAAATGACTTCCAGAGGTCTCTTCTAACTCCAACCACTCTATCATCCTGTGAACTCTAAATCACAGGACTCAGCTACATTCCTGCTTCACTGGCTGTGTCTCAGTAAGTATCCAAACACATATCTGAGGAAGTTACTTGTGACAAAGAGTTTCATTCAACACACAGTATAATAAAGAAGTCTAGAAGTGGATAGACCAACAAAAGTCCTGCTTGACTACATCTTGATACACTTCATGACAGGGAAAAAAACATCTCATGCAAAGCTCTGTGATTCAGATACAAATGTTTCCAATATTCAAATGTAAATGCCTCCAAGTAGAAGTGAGATGTCCAAAATAACACCCAGGATGCAATAGGAAAAGGCATTTTTCATAAAATTTTAAAATAGATGTACAAAATGTCAGGCTTTATTTACAACTATTAGTTATCTATTGACAGTTTGAAAAGATATTTCACAGTAAGAGAGTGCCAAATTAAAATATTCAGGAACATCAAGGCTTCATACACCAATGAGACATTATATTCATTAGTGAAGGATTAGAAAGAAATAGAGGTCACTGTAAGCAGTAGCACACAGCACTGTTTTACAATGGCTGAGATTACCACACTCACAAGCAGCAGCACGCAGACACTACAAACATTATCCTCACACAGGAAGGAGACAGTTGTCTACAAGACTTCTTCCAAAGAACTTCAAAGTCATCAGGAAAGTCATCTAAGATCCGATTAAACTATTGCCTGCTGTTCTTTTACATAAAAAAGCTGCTCTTGAATACGTGTAAGGCTGTTGCCTGAGTTTCTGTTCTATTATGCCGTTACCAAGGTTCAGAGGCATCCTTCACCGCCCTACCTCTTGATCTGGCTGATGACAATGTTTTATTGAACAAAGGTAACAAGTAAAGGGAAATAACAACAAAGGTAACAAGCAAAAAATCAGTAACTAGGAAAAGATCAAGGCAAGAAGGAAGAGCTCAGCACACCCTCCTACAACCCCTCACAAACAGCAAAGCTAAGATACTGCATGTAGCAAAGGAGAGCAGCATGTGGAAAAGCAAGCTGTGCAGAACTTGATACATGGCACTGCAGCACAGAAGTACAGAACAGCTTCTGCAAGAGCATGATCAGTGCATACTTAAATGCAAGCAGATATACTTAGAGATACTTCATCCAGATTAAGCAGGTCCTCCTGCCTTTTTTTAAGTACAACTGATAAACAGCACAGTATAAATTATTGTTGTAGTTGCTTTATCTTAAGGAAGCCTGGTACACAGGGCATGAGAGAAATATGAGCTTACCCAGATGAGAACTCCCAAAAGAATAGCCAATGCAGGTATTACCACAGCATTCTGAGTTCTTTATTCTGAGTCAGGTAAACAATTACCCAAGTCAAATTGCACATTTTATCTGAGCAACAGGAACAACAGCTTCTGTACACGCTTGAACAGAGCTCTACCTTGCCTATACCTTGCTTTAATTATTATGATAAAATCTTTACAGTTGTTACAATCCCACCCAAATGCTATTTGGGATCCCGCAGTGAGTTTCACTGTGCTGCAAATCTTCATGAAAAACTCATGCCCAATTACACACCAGTGAAGGCTTTTGTTCTCATTTGCATTGATCCACCATGATGTTAAGCAGTACCAAAACAGAACCTTTTATTCAATCCTGACTTTTCCAAGCAGTTAAAATAAGAAAATACACTTTATTTACCAGATAACTATACTGCACAGGTCACTGGTCAAATGTGTTATTCATTTGAGTTTCAAACGAACCTTTCCTTAAAGCATCCATTTTCTGAAGAACATTTCTGATTTTCCTTAATTTCTTGCTCTCTTCTCTCCTCATTTTCCAGAAATGGGCAGAAGGATGATTCTTTTGTTAATCAAAGACTAATATAGTGTGATAAAAGCATCCCCATTAGGTATACTGCTATTCATTAACTCGTATAGTTGAGATAACATATTTGAATATATGTAGTTATGTAACAAAAATTAATCAGCAGTTTGTCTAACAATTGAGATGCACCTCAGAAACCAGCCCTTCACACTGATGATCATTTGTAGCTAACAGGAGGAATTACAAGTTCTTTTCCATTAATGAAGCCTAACCATTAAAGTATTGACATAAAAACAAAGTTTGTTAAAATCCTTTCAGCATTTGTTCTTCAGAGGACACCGAAGTAATGTTTATTGGCAAATATACTGTCAGACCTTGAACTCTTAGAACTGGTCTTTCATGTATTGCAGGAGGTTTGAGAAACAACAATCCAAGCATAATGAGCCAACAAAGGATAATCAAGTTTTACCTCATCTTTGAGTCACTTTTTTATGCAGCACTATTCACTGGTAGCTTGGTTATTGCTTTTAATAGGTACTGTTCTAAGAAACTTAACAAGAAAGAAGGTAGCAATAAATACCGACAAATAAACTGAGTGAAGAGGCTAAGCACTGTGTCAGATCTGTCAAAATACCTAAGCCACCCAGCCAATAGACATATGTTAACTCATCGCATGAGCAGTATACCATGAATTCAACAGAAGAGAAGAGGGGTAGAAACACTTAAACTTAAAAAAACCCCATTGTTTCCTCAGGTCTGCAGAGCAGCCTTTGTGGGAACACTCCTTCATTCAAGAGGTGGCACCCCTCAACCCTCTCTGGGGTGCTGCAGCAGCACGTGGCTTGAGGGCACACTGCATTTCACAGGGGGACCCCCAAGAGCTCTCAGGACCCAGCTGGCTCTCCCATTCTTATGCACAAAACAATCCTGTGTTGTAGCTGCGCTGCCGCAAGTCCAGTGTAGCAACACTGGCATCAACTCGAGAGGCTGCAGCAAGCAGCTATCATAACCGGTAATGCAGGCAAGGATAGCAAAATACATCCTTCTTTATTCATTTAAGCTTTGGTTTAAGGCTGTATCAACATTCCAGCTGCTGTATACTATTCTGAAGTACTTTGAGAATGCAACAAGCACTTCAAACTGGTTTAAAGTTGCTCCTCATTTTCAGAGCATTACAAATTTGAGTCCTTCCTCCCCACCCCCCATCATCCTTAGCACTGTTTGATTTGTTGTGTTCTCCTGCATTTTAGTGTACATCTGGTTCATTAATTTCTCCTAAAGTCTCAAGAGCATAATACAAGACTATACAAACTCCATTATTTTCCATCCTATCTTCAGCATATTGGGATGCATTCAGGGCATTTTGAGAAAGGAGGAGAGGGTGTAATTGTTTGTGTAACAATATGTATGTGAAAGCACCATGCATCTGCGCTGCAAAGGTTCCAGAAGTACAAGCTTTTAAGTAGCTTATCAATTAATAGTTTTGTAATGAAATGAACATCACTACATCCGTAAGATGAATCTCGTGGAACAGATGGCCCTAACATCTATCCCTCCCAAATGGTAGTGAAGACCCGTTTCCCCAAAATAAACAGATACTTTTACATTACCAGGAGGCTAAATTTTAAGATAACATTTAAGGGGTGCTAATCAATGAAATTAACCTTTAGGGTTATCCAAGAAGTCCGCTCCTTATGAATACCACATAAAATGGCAGGTTAGCAATAAAACTAATTACAAATAATCAAAAGTATTATGAGCAACAACTAAAAAGTAGTAAGTTAAAACAGCTAATGATGTAATGCACATAACTGATTAAGAACTTAATTAATCCAGAAACTACTCGACATTAAAAAAAATAAAAAGCTACTCTAAACATTTGAACCAGTTTGATATTTGACAATCCACTTCTAAAAATGTTCCAAATGCCCTGCATCTGTTATAAACCTCCCTGTCCTCTACTGAGATATAAAAAATCCCCTCACTTTTAACTGCAGAGTGAGAGCAAACACCCTTTGAGAGCACAGGAATAAGTCACTTCTACAGCACTCCATCAGTCTTTGACAGGTCAGTGATGACTATGTCAATCTGACTGGTGAAAAAGAATTTTCTCTTTCTGTTTAAGGTATTTAAAGATAGGAACGCATTTTCCAGAGCTCCAGCTTACCGGAACAGTGTCTATAAAGCAGGGTTACATTTAGAAAATGCTAAAGGAACTGTAATGCTGATACAATTCAAACTAGTCCTGCTTTTGCTATAAGGGTTGCAAACAAAAAAGCTTGCTTATAGCAAAGGGAAGCAAACAAAAACGGAAAGAGACTTTTCACCTGTCCTTTTCTGATTGGAAAGTCTGAATACTACGTCTACCGCAATACAAGAGTGGCTCAAATGCAGAGTAATTGCTCCATTTTATGGCATTACAGGCATTTGTAGACTTACAGAGGTAGTCATTTCTATCCAGAAAGGAAGTGTAGAATTTATAGCCAGCATTATCAGTGTGACATCGCATACATATCAAACATGACCATCTCAGGTATTTTAGTAAATCAAAACACAAAAACATTTCCCAAATACATGCAAAAGGCAGAAAAAACAAGTCTTAAATAGGTAGCCATTTTGACTTTTAAATATATACATTTCTACAGAAAAAGGTCTCTAAGCATCCCAGTGTCTGTGTCAGGGCAATACTTAAATATTTTTATCGTATGTCTTAAAATAACCTGATGTGGGTTGGCCCTCAGCTAGTATTTTAAATGAACCAGGATGCTGAGTGAATTTCAGACTTCCTGTGTTACGCCATTTATTTCAAACACAGACACCGTTTCTGTTTTCCTGCAAGCTTTCAACTCCAGTGATACACTTCAGGTGTAAGAGTAAAAAATACTCTTTATAAATGACTAAACAAATATTACAACCCATAGATCTTCTTAGATCGCTTCTACTATTTGGCAGAATTCATCTAACCTAGCTTACCTACCTTTAGACACTTATAAAAGAACAAAATTAATCACTTTCAGTCAGAGCTTTCTCTTACTCTCCATTCATCATACAGAGCCTCCATGATTAGGTAATCTGGAAATATACATTTGAAAATGCATCAGGTAACTGAAATGCATTATTCTCTTTTCTCCTTCCATGAAGGCAGCTCCAAAATACATGCTTCAGACATACTCACAACCTATGCAGGACAGCAACAATTTTATTGCAACATAAATAAAAAGAAAGCCTTGCTGCCACCACTTTTTAATGTGTTTATCCTTCCTATTTTTCAGTCAACCTTTCAAAATACATGGACAAGTGCACAGACTTGCCTACATTTTATATACATAAAATATATGCTGTAATTCTGCAGTTGCTATCTCAAATACAAAGGAATTGAAGACCTATTAGGTCAAATAAATAAACAAAAAATTTTCTCCTCCTAGACAATTCCTGCTCTCCCCCCAGGAAAAATACTTGTGCTATTGAAAACCACTTTCTTGTCACAGAACTGATGATGATTTTGAAAATTCTAGTATGTGTAGAAATTGCTTCACTCTGATGCATGGGAATACTTAGCTTTACATATGTCCTCAAGACACAATGATATTGAGCATAGTAGCTGATATTTGAAACGCACTGTTTTACTGAAGAAAGGTTGTTGGAATTTATCCACTCAAAGTAAACACATACTTCTCACATTGCCACTGAACACCACGGTTGCTCAAAGATAAAAGATCCAGAAGACATTAAGATACAACTCCACTACAAAAATGAGGTTAACACTGGTGTCTCTTTAGAGAATTACTCAGAATCTCAAAATAGTTAAGTAGAAGAAGAATGAAGAAATACATGACCTTAATACCAACAAAAAATAATATGTAAAGGATATTATAGTTAACATGTTATCTTAGAAAATTACTGCTCAATTGTGATTACGGATGTTGTTACTAAACCTAATTGCCAAGAAATCCCTACCCATTGTACCTGGCCACTTCTGCCACCTAGTCAGAGCACAGAACACTCTTGCAGGCTGCCTGGGACCCCACTTCCCCAGGGTGGAAGAGGGCAGGAGCCAGAAGACTCCACCAATACAAGGATGTCTTCACCAAATGCTGTTATGTTCTGGAAGAGGGGCCTTCTCTGGCCTTTCAAGGGCCATAAATTAGCAGGATGTTTGAAACAGCCTCCTCAGCTTCCCCTCCTCCCCAGCGACCAAGAACTCACACGGTTAACTCACTTTTAGACAACATTTCTGATGCAACAAATGATCCATCTACACTTTTAGACAGGTCACGCACTTCATGCTTCTGCTTTCCCTAACCACTGCAGATGCTGAGACTGGGCTCTGGAATCCCACCACGCAAAAGCACCACCCTCGTTTCCCAAAGCTCACTGCCCTCAGGAAGGGTCTCTGAAACACATCCTGCCGTGGTTCAGCCCCAGCCACAGCCGGTCACCAGACACCACTCGTTTCCCCGCCTTCCCCCGGCGGGACAGGGAGGAGGATGGGCAGACAAAGGCAAACCGCGGGTGAGGTAAGGGCAGCTTGCTGGGACAGCGCAGGGAGGGGGAAACCGCCACAGGACTTCGAGCAGAACGAACACCTCAGTGATAACAGAGCACTTTACCGACATGACACCCAACGGAACAGCCGACAGACCTAACATCCACCATCCCGGAGCCACACGGACCCGCCCCTCCCCAATCAGCCCCTGTTACGGGGGCGTGATGTCACCTGGTATGGGAAACAGCCCGGGCCAGCTCGGCCCCCCTGTGCTGGCTGCTTGGGGAAGGGAACTCTGGCCTGGTGGGAACCAGGATGCATCCCCAGCAGCATACAACCCTCTCGGAAAATGGACGTATTTAAAACAGACCCTGAAGGTCCTTAGGCACAGGTAGGATCAGCATATGCCCTGAAAGGCCACCCTCAACCTGAGGTTTAAGCAGTGGGTTTACTTCCCCCATTTCAAAATTTATGCCATTTGCCTACTATGCCAAAACCAGCCCACAGTCCAGTTGCAGGTGCCCCCGTCAGATGAAGGCTTGCTTTTTTCTCCCTGCTGCTCAGATGACTGCCTAGCTACAAACACAAATAGCTTTTTTCAAATGGGCAGCCAAAAGGAGGAGGCATGGTCCTTGTGGGGGATGTAGAGGGGAAGGTGGTGGTGATACGGAGAAAAAAAACAGTCTGGCTGGATTCTTCTGCCTCTTATCAGTGATCCAGGTGATGTTAGTCTGCCCAGGCTTCCTCATTAGAAGGGCCAGGAAGCTCAAACAGAGGCTGCTTATGGATCAGCTGTCAGCAAAAATAAAAAGCTGAAGAGGATAAAATTGAAAAGCAAAACTGAGAGCCCACAATCACATCCCTATGAGCACATCTTAAAATAAACATGGCAACAGTCAGAGGCGAGCCAGATGACAGAAGAACTGTATTATTTTATGAGAACATACCCAATTTTGTCATTTAGAGTTTTTGTCAGACCTCCAATCAAAGGTCATTCTACAACAGTCAGGAGTATGCATTTCAATTATTCATTAGTCAGACCACTTCTGTTGTTCAACAGCACGTCCCCTGACAGACAGCTTCCCCAGCTCTCTTACATAACAACCACAGATGTTTTCATCTAATCAATACCGTAAAAGGGAACGATGACAGGAATCTAAACCAACCAGAATATTTTAGTTTTCTTCCATGTATATCAAAGCACTGGATAATTCAGTCCATTTGATGTTCTCTTCTCCCCCACCCTCCCCCCTCAAAGGGATTTCTATAATCAGAAGACTCAGGGCATTCAGTGATTTCTTTTTAAAATTCTTTCCTGCAGATTCTCTCTAACATGCTGCTGCACTTCTCTGAACATTCAGGAGGTGTTTTCAGACCATTTGACCTTTATTTAAAAAAGACAAGAATAAAAATCTGTCAGAGCACAAGGACTTTTTTTTCTCCTCCCAAAACCGCACCAGGATGCTTTGCAAATGTTTTTGTGGTGAGCATTATCAGTGTTAATACAATTCCATCAGACACTCATGTGTGATTAGTTTCCATCAATCCCAACAAGGCTGCAACCTCCCTGCTGTCTTTGACTCACAGGTGCCTTCTGAGACACATGCTCTTCACCTGTCAGAGATCCACAAGAACACCGAGACACGACTGTCTTTGCTGCTCAGGCACTTCACTGTGCAAAGTTGTCTCTTACAAACATTTTGGAGCTATGCACCAATGAACACAAATAAGCACAGTAGTCTGGAACAAATCCCCAAAACAACTTTGGGTCAGAAGATTTGCAAAAATGCAAATTAGTTTCCTTGCCTCAGTTCAGACACTACTGATCATCCTCTGAGTGTCAGAGCCCTTGGCCCTGTGAGAAGTTCACTCTACAAAGCACTGGATCTCTCTCCTCTAACAGAATTTAGGAAATGTCCATAGGCACAGCAATTATAAGAGAAGTAACAGGATACCTGAAGGACAGGTTAGTGCACAACAGCTTTGTCAATATCAATGGGGAAGTGTCACAACACGTCTTATCATACACCAGTACACATCAGCAGCTCTCCGGTTATTATGCAATGTGTTCTGACCAGTAGCCCAAACTGCAGTCTGTCAGTAATTTCCAGCGTAACTGTTACTAAGCTAAATACAGAATGACTGTACATCTAACCACATCTTCATTTTTCCTATTGAAACGACTGTGAAAACTTTCCAGTTGACCTGTAAAAACTGATCACAAATACTCTAGACAAGAAATCACAGCTTCCTGCCGGGTGATACACTGCTTTTTCTACCTTGATTTTCAAGTTCAGACCTGAAATTTTACCCCATGCAGGAACTGGGAAAGGCAATGGCCTTTTTTTTTTTTTTTCTTCAAAGCATATTTCATGTGAATAGACAGTTAAAATTAGACTATCTCCTATCTTTAGCTCCATGACCCATACAAGATTTTGTTCTGGCACCTCCTGTGAGTTTAGCTCAGTAAGACAGATACAACAGAAAACAAATTGCTCACTCAAATTTGGAGTTTGCAGTCAAACACCAAGGCACAGAATCCCTTACACCAAGCAAAAGTCAAATACTGTCCATAAATACTTCTCCCAGATTGACTCAATGCGATTACAAAACAAAAAGTATACGCAATGCTCTCTTCAACTGGCATTTTAAGTACCGTATCATTCAATTTATCCTGCCCAATATGCATTTAGCCTGATCAGGACATGTTGGTGGCTTGTCTCTTTAAAGCATTGTCAAGAGCCAACAGTCCTGGTACACAGGCAGTGCACTGCTGCTTCTGCCACAGATGAACCACATAACGTTCTACTTGCTGGGTTTGCTATATACAATCAAGATACATGCCCAGCACACAAGCAATACAGGCAGCCGAATCTGGCATACAGAGTAAGTTCTTAAAATTGTAAAAGCACATTGCACACATTCACACAGAATATGTCATGCTTCAGGACCTCACCCAATCCTAACTAATCATATCTATGTCATCTTGTCATCTACACTGAATGTGAATCACTAAGATGGGATATTTCAAAGCATGCTTAACTCTTCTCTAGGAGAAATGCAAGGGCTAGGTTGGCTTACTGCCATTTGAAACTGTTAACAGAAATAATCCCCCCTGCTCTGCACAAAATCTGAAAAACATTCAGGCTCTACTGTGGGTAGCAGAGAAGTACAAGCCAGACATATTTTGTGCTCCTGTACGTGATTATAGATCTGAGCTGAAGTGTGAAATATTGTCAACTTCCAATAACCAGGCTGAATTGCAAACACTGCATCTTCCTGAAGGAACAGGGCAACTTTCATGCTGCCATCGATGACAGTGGCTTAACTCCAACAGACAGGATTTAAAAAATCAAGATATAGATTTCTCCTGTTCTAACACAGACAAACCTCTCAATAACTTCAATGGTGATACTGTCTGCACAGTCTTCAGCATCAAGCTTTTCATCAGCATTATATATAATCAGATACTCCTTGATAAGTCAAACATTTATTCCTTCATCCCACCTCATGCCTGAATTTTTCTTTAGAATCCTTTTGACAATTACTGTGAAGATGTGATAATGCAAGGGAGCAGGGAGATGGGGTTTATGTATTTTATTTTTGCTCGGTTTTGACAATAGCATATGAAGTATCTTAATTTCTTCTGGAGTTTATTAGGTACTGAAAAAATACTTTTTAGTTCTACAAGTTTATTTTTCAGCCTAATACTTTTTTGTGATGAATTATACATGCAACAAACCATAGTGGTGTGACTGTGCTTCCTAACTGACTACGGGAGGGTACTCAGTTTATTGCCAAAATAAGCTTATTTCTCCTTTACTGAAACTGTTGGACTGCAATAAAAAACATGGAAATGCAATTTTGATTTTGTTAAGGTTTATTTTTGCTGGAAGATTGGAGGGGGTAGGGGAACACATGACTTTTTCCAGAAACACCAAAATTACTCATTCTATACCTCTAAACAAAGTGCTTTGACTGCATAAGTATATCTCTGCATTGTTCTATGAATTGTGGCATTAGTCTCAGGAGCCCAAGGGACACAATGGAATGTAAAGCACTTTCTTCTTGTATAATAAAAGCCATCTTCAGCAGCATGGGTATATTTGGGGTGATGCCAGTCAGCAGTAAGCAATACATTTTGAAAATGCATTAAGGTACCGTAAGTGCGTCCTGAATGTCAACAGCTGCAAACATCCCACATTGCTTTGTTATGTCAGAAACCTGGGATAAATGGCTTCTGGTTTTGGTGGAGAGCACTGGCCTTGACAGCACTGCATGTTTCACTCCTAAAACAGACAAGAAAATATCCCAAAGAAATGCTTTCCCTACATCAGCACCTAGATTTCTTTTATTTTTATTTTTTTCCTTCACAAGCATAATGCTTATAACCATCATGTTTTACCCTTGGTCTAGCTGAGCACTGAATTGATTCCCAGAACTTAAGAGGCAGACTCACCTGGTATCAGGAAGTTCTGCAACAGCAGCTAATCCTGCATAAAGACAGACTGCCTAGAAGCTCCAACGACTCCATAAATAAAAAAATATCCATGGAAAATGCCATAAGCTCTTCTTACTTTCCTATAGAGAGTAGTGGTTGAAGCATCTCTGTCTCACAGCAAAATCTACTTGCAATCTAGTTCAACAGCACTCAATTTTACCCTTGTAATTTACACTATCTGTCCTTCACAGGTAAAAAGCCACCGGCAGCTGCCTTTGACTTAAGCCACAGATACCACTAAAGTGCAAAACCACTCTAAAGGCTACAATTTAGCATTTTATACAACCCTGACCTTGAAAATAGTAGCAAGAATTTCCATTAATGTCTACAGGAATTAGAAATGTATGCCATAGAGAGCATGAACCTCTAAATGCTTTTATTGTATGATTTAGAACCCCCTTAAACAGAGTATCATGGTATTTTAGAGCCTAATTCCTCTTGCCTCATCCAGCCAAAACTCACATGAAGACGAAAGGTTTGGACTCATAAAGCATACTGAATTAAAGCCCATAAAAGAAACCAATTGCTTACCAGAGTGATTAAAATCAGATATGTTTCCACAGGGAAAATAAGAAGCCTCTTTAGAAAAATTCACTGCCAGCGGGAACTAAAATTCCCTTTGAAGATATTCACTCTTTGCTTAAAGTATTTCTAACAGGCAGTAAGCGAGGAAGTCATGAAGCTTAATGCTTTCTTTCTTTTTCACATGTCAACGTCTTTGCCCCTCCCCTGCTTTTCTCACTGTATTTTTTATTCTTTCAGGCAGAGCTATGAACACATGCACAAACACACACAATTTCCCCTCAAAGTATTACAGACAGATCTATTCTTTAGTTTTTATCTTTATTATAATCAAGTCCTCTTCCCTACAAAGCTCCTTGTCAACATTTTTCCCCCTCATAATATAGCTTTATTTTGCAACCAAAGGTTTGAGGAAACAAGAGAAGCATCACAATTGTGCTTTCCATTGTATTACTATACGGAAGACCAACAACTTGTACCACACCACACAGTTGTGAAGACATGTGAAGCAAAGTATTTTTTCCTTAAAAGAGAAAAGAATTGTAAATGCCTCTATTTTGGCTTTGAAACAAAAAGTTCTAAAATTTCTGAGCAAATATATATTTTATTGCAAATGATGTTAACCTGTCATTTCAAAAGAAAAAAGTTTTACTGTCAAGTAAAATTTTACTATTGGTCATTTTTATGTCAATCATTAGTATTTTATCTGCAGTTCCTATTTTGTCCTTTTGAAACCGACTAGAGTTGGAGAAGATCTAATTCATTTTCCCTTAAAAATGGTACATTTTCACCATCTTTCAACTATTTTGGGCTCTAACATTACATTTGAAAGTAGTAGAAATATCTTCATCCTTCACAACATAGGCTGAAAGATTCATTTCCATAGAATAATATTCCCAACATCAATTTTTGTTACAGTTACAGCGCAAGAGGCTCCTTTCATTACATGCCATGGATTTATGAAATTGATTCATTTTTAAACTTATTCATCATTGCACCCATTACTAACAGAAGTCATGATGTTGGAATAGCAAAATTAAGCTTTTTGTAAGAGGTCCAACAAAAATGTTAAAGATTAAGAAAATAATGTTTCTAGATGTCCTCTCATGACCTCTTTAGGAAAAATGACCACAGAATCTCAAAAAATATAAAAAGATATTCAAGTCATTATGTACACAACAGATCCAGCTATCTCTCCACTAGCAAACACCAATAGAGCAAGATGCTTGTATGATGCAAAAGCAATCAAGACTGTTCTTATGGATTCGTATGAACTGGTGCTTCCCTCAGTCCTTCACAGTATTGCCAACTCAGCCCTAAGTCCTCACATGCTGGAACAAGTTTGGATATTTGCAGGTAGGCACAACACTGAGCTCTGGGTATACTGACTGGCTGGGCAAGAGACGTACCCTTATCAGGCAGATGGGTTTTACTCTTAGCCAAGACCCAACAGGTAACTGCCCTTCCATGAGCTAAATCCTCAGTTTTGGTTTCCATCCAAGATTTTCTAAACTTTGTGTCCTCAAGCCTTCCATTAATTTTGTTTCAAACTGTGGTTTCAAGAACAGCTGATGAGTAGAACACACACACACATATATATATATATCAGCATATGGAAGTAGGACAAAAAGTTGACTGGAAGGAATTCATTAAAACCAGGTTTGGAGAAATAAACCTGCCAATCTCTTGGGATTTGTTCAGTTCCTTAAATACTTTAAAATATTAACAGTTTTGTTTCCTGAGAAATAACAAGCTGGTGATAACTACATCAAACCTCAAAAACAACAGTGCTGTCTTATCTATGTCCTCTGAAGATGGCAATTTTTTATTCCTGGAAACTGCATCTACAACACAATTTTCAACCATCACCGATGAAAGACAAGATAGCATTTGCACATATGCATAGCTCATGAGCATGGCAATGAAAAGCAAACAACTGCAGTACTCCTTCACCTAAGCAGCCCTGTGAGTTGCTATTTATAACCCCTCTTTTTCACCAGATTACCATTCCAAAGTCACTCAAACACATATTTTCACTTTTTGCAGACACATACTTTTACATCACAGAGACCAGTGAAAAGAAATGACAGTACCTTCTTTACTGCCAATAATATGATGTTTTCCAGTCATATTCCTCATTATTTTCCAAACTTCAATAAATCCTGAACAAATTCATCCCATGCCATCTCTGGGCAGACTCAAACTGATTCAAGAGGAAAGAATTCCAGAAATCATGCCACTTTCCATCCACTCAGTGCCTAACG
Source organism: Gallinula chloropus (assembly GCF_964237585.1). NCBI lineage: Eukaryota > Metazoa > Chordata > Aves > Gruiformes > Rallidae > Gallinula > Gallinula chloropus. The sequence goes on along the minus strand of NC_140085.1, from coordinate 109,778,485 downwards.
GGTTGGCACTGCCTGTCCCTTGATGTGAAGAAAAGCTTGAGAAATCTCACAGCACTAATTAGCTCAGTAATTATCTTCAACACTCTAATAACATCAGTGAAAAAAAAATAAAATTGCCAACTCAAAATTCATCTTGTTAGGAATACCTCGCTTTTTACCTCAAAAGGGTGTATGCAAAGAACCTAATGCATCTCCAGATTATCCTGCTGTTTGGAGGGGAAAAATTAGCACTGTTATAGGGGTCACATAACTTAAAAGTACGCTGTTGCTGCACACTAGAACTGACAGCTATTCCATCAAATTCCTCTGACATCTCCTAGCCGTGCTCAGTACAAGGTTCTCTCTGGTTCAAGAGCATATTCAGTATCACTGGTCATTCCCATTACCAATATGCTGTTAGTTCTTGCACAACTCTTAAAAGTAGGCTAAGAAAGCAAAAGCTTTCCTATGAACGTATGTGGCACTGATAATAACCTTTAGAATGAACAGTGAATGATCACATGTGGTACAACCACCACGATTTTCCATTCTATATACAGGAACAAATGCCATGTAAAATTAAGGAAATAGGAAAAGATACAAGGGTCTAAGATTTCATTATGGACTTCATTAAGCATATGTGATTTACATTAAAAATATGAATCCTAAACCAGAAAAAAAAAAAAAGAAGAGCATGGGGGGAAAGGAATGGAAGTTTGGATAAACATTGTGATATTTCATTGCCCTATTTTAGTCATACTTAGTGGTTATTTTTAACAACCTTAAAAAGATTATTCCCTTTAAAGAACTTAAAATTCAGTTTAATTCTCTGCATTATTTTTATAAGTAGTATCATTTCCTCTGTGTTTCTTAAATCCCCCAATTAGGTATTTGAAAATGATCTACAGTAATACTAAAAAGTCAATGAGGAGCACATAAACTGGAAGAAAACAAACAAAAAAAAATTAAGATATTAATGAAGAAAAAAAAAAGGTATTTTTTCATTATGCTTGCTCCTTGAAGGATTAATACATTTAAATTAGTTTTGCGCAATGCTTACCTTCCAAGGAGCCACAGAAGAGTATGAACATGACAGAAATGATGTCTCTAAAAATCCTTCAAGGCAACTAATAACTACTAATTGAGAAATCTGCTGCTTCATAAGTCTCAAGATCAGAAAAAAACATCCCAATATATTGTTCAGACCATACAGAGAAGCCAGAAAGTTCCAGACTTGAAGCCATCTTCAAATGACCATCCATGTCTTCATACAGTATTGTAAATAGAAAAGTTTGCCCCACTTGAGCTTTCCATGGCACATTTACCATTCCTCTAGAGGCACACCAATGGAAGGAGTGGCTGCTGTACTTGTAAGAACAGTAACCTTGTATTTGGCACCAGCCCAGCCATCCAAAAACCTCTGCTTTGGCCCAAAAGTGATCCTGAGGCCCACTAAGGCACAACTTGTTCAAGTGGCTGCAACAAGGCATTCTGATGCAGTCCGTTTGTCAGGAGCAGGGATCAGTGCTGTGCAACAGAGGAAACAGGGTCACAGAATCAGAAAATACTTAGCGTGGGAAGAGACCTTAAAGATCATCTAGTTCCAACCCCCCTGCCATGGGTAGGGACACCCTCCACTAGACCAGGTTGCCCACAGCCCCATCCAACCTGGCCTTGGACACCGCCAGGGAGGGGGCAGCCACAGCTTCTCTGGGCAGCCTGTGTCAGTGCCTCACCACCCTCACAGGGAAGAATTTCTTCCTTACACCTAATCTATCAGTTTATATCCATTACCCCTTACCCTATCACTACACACCTTTGTAAACAGTCCTTCTCCAGCCTTGTTGTAGGCCCTGTTTATGTCTGTCTGCTGCTGGGGGCCCCAGAGCTGAACACAGTACACCAGATAGGGCCTCATAAGAGCAGAGTAGAGGGGTAGAATCAACTCCGTCAACCTGCTGGCTACACTTCTGTCATGGTTCAGCTGCAGGCAGTGGCTGAGCACCCTGAACCTCTACCTACTCCACCGTGGGGTCCTCCATGGGCTGCAGGTGGAATCTCTTCTACCCATCATTTTCAATGGGCTGCAGGAGCACAGCCTGCCTCACCATGGTCTTCTCCATGGGCTGCAGAGGAATCTCTGCTCCAGCACCTGGAACACCTACTCCCCCTGCTTCTTCACTGACTTTGCAAAGTTGCTTCTTCTCACTCCTGTCTCTGATGGCAAAAAAGGTCTTTTTTTTTTTTTTATAAACCTTCTTAAATATGTTATTGCAGAGGCACTACGACCATTGTTGATTCACTTGACTTTTGCCAGTCTTGGGTCCATCTTGGAGCCAGTTGGCATTGGATCTGTTGGACTTAGGGGAAGCTTTTAGCAGCTTCTCACAGAAGTCTCTCCCCTACCCCCCCAAAAAACAACCAAACCCCAAACCCCAAAGAAACAATTCTGCCACACAAACCCATAACACTGTGTTTGGGATTGCCCTAACCCAGGTACAGGACCTTGTTGAACTCTATGAGGTTTACATGGGCCCATGTCTCTAGCCTGTCATGGTTCCTCTGGATGGCATCCCTTCATATTGTCAACTGCGCCACTCAGCTTGGTGTTATCTGCAAACTTGCTGATGGTGCAGTTAATCCCACTGTGTATGTATTTGACAAAGATTTTGGGGGTGCAGGTGAGTCTCTTAATGACTGAGGGAAAGGTGTATTCAAATACGAATAAATACATTTGGCGGGGAGGGGGCGGGAAGGAGCAGCAAACCAGGAAGGAGGATAGCAGAATATTTAAAAAAATTAAAAAAGAAAAAAGAAAAAAGAAAGGGAGAAAAAGGAACAGATGATCAGCATGGTTGATCAGAAAATTAAGCTGCTGGGAATAATGGCTGAATTCCTAGGGCTGTTGGCCATGCTCAATGTATCGTTCTTGGTATCTGTGGGCTCATCTCCAAGTTTTGATCATCCCTAATGTTCACTCCATGGAAAGAGGTAAAAAGCTCAAATCAGAGACATCTGCTATAATCATCAGGTACCTTGTTTACTAAACCCTACAAGAGGAAAATCCTGCAGTAGCTGAGCTGTTGTCTTTCTGTCATAATTAGGAAATAGTATTTGATTTTGTGGGAAACACAGAAGACAAAAGACGTGTGAGACATGAAAATACACTCCACCAGTAAGAACTGATTTCTGGAAGTGTATTTTATTTCCCCCCCCGAGAACAGGTTACAGAATGGGAAACAAGCATATGAAGCACTCTGTCATGCCAAAAATTAAAGCTATGCTAAACTGGCTCCACATTTTAGTATCATATATAAAGTAAAAAAATAAAATATTAGACCATGATAAAATTCCAAAACAAGCTAATATATAAAAAAAGGGAAAAAAAATAGGCATGATGGGTTTGGATGATATTTATGTTACTCCAAGAGCCCTAATGGGAGCACAGAAAAATAAACTTTTTCCGGGACATTCTTCCCTCACTGGTCCTCAAAATTTGTAATGATATTTTTTCTGTGCTTTTTGTTTGATTGAGTATTTTTCTTTCCTGTCTCTTAATACCATACAGAAGCCTACTCTTTAAAAATGTGCTTGATTTGAAACACGGAATTAATTAAAACTAAAACATTAAGACAATCAATTGTCAGGGGAATGGGGGAGAACTCATGCATATACATATACAAACTTGAAACTCAAGGTTTTTACAGAGCACTATTGCAACTATTAAGAGTAAGCTTTCCTCTACTCAAGAGAAAAGATATAGAGGGTGCACATCATAGGGCATCCTGTGGTTTCACCTGCGTGACCATGGAAAGGACATGAGGAGGTGGGTTGGAAAACCTACCTCTACCCTAGAGGCATGGGTATGTGAATAGCAAGGAAAAACAATTATTTTTTTTTCCCTCTAGGAAAATTACTGTTCCAGCACCCATTGAACCGTTTCCCAGACAGAATAGGAGAGCTGATCTTACTTCTGATCCTGTGGAAGGACATTCTGATGATGTTTGAACCCATGTGTGCCTCACAAATCCATTCATCTATAATGAGTACTATCACCAGTTCTAGAGGGGCCCTAATGCCTCTGAACTATAAAGGGGCAGAACACATCTGTATTTCAGGAGTGACAAGGGGATTCCAAAAGCTAACTGTATTAGAGGCTGAAGAAAACCTAACAGACTGAGTGGCAAAAGCACAATATTGTGACTGGCCTAAAAGTTCAGTGCATCCTTGGAATAGACTACCTCCAGAGAGGATATTTCAAGGATACAAAACAGTATAGGTGGGCTTTTGGAGTCAGATGAAATTAAACCCTTGCCTGGTCTTCTGGAGGAGCCATCTGTTGTGAGGTTACTGAGGGTTCAAAACCAGGTGCCAGTCACTACCACAACTGTGCACCATTGGCATTATTACACCAAGGATCCCTGATTCCCATCCCTAAAATGAATTTTCAACTAGAGAGCCAAGGATTGATCAGCAGCACTCATTCACCCTTTGACGGTCCCATATGGCCAGTGCAGAAGTGGAGGCTGGCAGTAGACTATCGTGGACTGAAAGAAGTTATGCCACCAATGAGTGCTGCTGTGCCAAACAAACTGCAATTTCAATGTGACCTCAAGTCAAAGGCATCTGTGTGATGTGCTACAATAGATATCACTAAGGCGTTTTTCTCTGTCCCTTTGGTGGCAGAGTGCAGGCCACAGTTTGCTTCCACTTGAAGAATTGTGCAGTACTGCTTCCTTCCCCCTGCTCCCAGGGAAGGGATAAATGCTTTCCCACAGCCCCCCAGTATTGCCCAGGGCCCGTTTGTCTGTCATGGAGTGCCTGGGGTTGCCAACCCTCTCCCCAGTGGCACTCACAGAGCTGGAGCTCAGGCAGGCTGGGCAATGATCAGTTGGCCATGAGGTGCCTGGGAACCCAACTCAGCCCCACTCAGCCCAAGGGCAGCCCGGACACCAACGCAGCCTGACATTTGCCCAATAGCAGCAGCAGCAATACCATTTTTACTGGACTGAAGAATGTGAGGCTCCTGCTTCTCCATCTATGTTGGAATGGAGCCATTTTGGTCATATTGCCTGTATCTATCCGTATAAGGCCACTAGCCTTCTGGTCTTTGAGTGCAGGATATCAGGGAAGAGAATTTTGGCTGGCATTTGAGAGATTTATACTACTTCTTGTGTCAGGAAGCATGCATTGTATTATGCTCTGTTCACTTGTTAATTTTCTCTGAATTATTTTGAGGCAGTGTTGAAAGACAGAAGGGAAAAAATCTGGGAAAAGAAACACATAAGCAGAACAGGAATCACAGAATCACAGAATTAAAGGGTTGGAAGGGACCTCCAGAGATCATTGAGTCCAATGCCCCTGCAAAACAGGACAGAACAGTATACAATAATTTCAGTTGGAGAGACCTACAATGATCTTGTCTAATTGCCTGACTACTTCAGAGCTGACCAAATGTTAAAGCATATCATTTAGGGCATTGTCCAAATGCTTCTTAAACACTGACAGACATGGAACATCAACCACCTCTTTAGGAAGCCTGTTCCAATGTTTGACCATCCTCTTGGTAAAGAAGTGTTTCCGCATGTCCAGCCTAAACCTCCCTTGGTGCAGCATGGAACCATTACCACATGTCCTACAACTGGGTACCAGGAAGAAGAGTTCAGCACTTCCCTTTCTACTTCCCCTCCACACTTAGCCTCCTTCAGGACCTGCCTTCCAGCCCTTTCTCCAGCTTTGCTGCCTTCCTCTGGACACATTCAGGTACCTTGACCTTAAGAACCATGACAAACTTCAGAGCATGGGAGAAGAAAGCATGGACCAGAGGTGCTGAATGAAATAAATTTATGGTTTTTCTCTTTTAGATTACTCATAGCTACCTGCTTCAACAGATTTTTTTTTTTCTAGAGCTGTTCTCTAGTCTGATTTATCTGCTAAATAAAAAGACTGGCACCATTTGAAATTTGTGCTTTTAGACACGACTAGCTAGGGAGCTGTAATTCATATTTCACTGTCTGAACTATTTTCAGTGCTTGCTTGCCAGACTTTAGGGTTGCTCAGGATTATCAGTCTCTCACTTTTGCTCCAGTAAGAGACTTAATCAGGGTAAGTCCCATTGGCTTCAATAGGATTTACTGCTTAAATTAGGCAGATGCTTAAGACTAATTCAGCAAGGTGTTTAATTACTGGAGCCTGCCTGTCAAAATAGTATCCCTAATGGGAACAGTGATTAAGTATTTATTTAAACTCTTAAATATATATTTAATTTTAAATTCATTACTTTATTACTGTGTTGAATAGAAAGGAACATAAGCACATGCTTAAACTTACATGCTATGTGCTTTGCTGCATGGATTCCACATTCTTTGAAATATTAAATTAACAAGATAGTAGAAGGATTTGTGAACTTTTTTATCGCTTTTTCTGATAGCCTCATCAGGAAATGGATTATATATACATAGAAGTTTCAGTTAAAGAGGAAAAAATATCCTACATTTTTTATTAGTAATGGAAGAGGTATTTGATTAGCATTTTGGCATAGAAGAGCCCTTTAGATTGTTATGAAGGTGTTCATAAAATAGGTGAAAATGAAAACTTAGAAAGTCTATAAAATGTTACTACCATGATGAACTTACTTGAACAGAGATGAAAGTCAGCTCAAAGTTATCAAAAATCTGAAGAACTGCAGCACTACACAAATACATGTTTTTAATTAGAGTCATATATAGAAGGAGAAAAATGCAATTCAGTCAGTATTTATCATGGCCCTGATGATCAAAGTTTTTAAATGCTTGCTCACTTCAAATGCCTTCATTCTGGAGTACCTATATGAGGATAAGGACTGGTCAACAGGCTGCTGGGCATCCACAATTCCTCCTGCTTTATTTGCTAGTATGTATGCTCAGCTCCTAAAGAACATCAGATCAAAACATATCATTGATGTCACTAGATGTAAGCTTAAGTTTCCAGTAGGTTTATATATGATATTCTATTAATTATTTGCTTATTAGGTAACACAAAAAACATTCCAACATAGAAAAGTGTGAGAAAGTATTCTTAGTCATATTCTAGGTGCCTTTCTATAGCAGCTTGAGCAGTTTCCTAAGAGAGACCAATATCTCCCACACTGGACACAAGGCCAGAAGGACTTACTTCAAAAAAATACTAGCTAGGAATCACTTGAAAGTAATAATATGATTTGGAATCCAATAACCTATGAGTTAGTTTAGCTTTTTTCAGAGATATTACATATTTGAGATCAAGGAATATAAACTAACTAGTTTCAAAGTAAACAAGATGCAAGGCTGGAAGGGTCCCTGGAGCATGCTAGTTCAGGAGTAGCTCTTTGGTCTGCAAAATCTCCTTTTATACTTGCTGTGTTAAGACTGCTGAACAGTATATGATGTGCAGGGGCAAAGATTATTTTTTCCTTTTCATCTGTGTCTTACAAAAAGCTAACTGAAGATACAATTTGAAAATGAGAAATATTTTTCCAAGTTACTTAAGCAGAAATTTACATGAATGAAATTTTTAAGAAACAGGTTATCAGAAGAGCAACCACAAAAGATAAATCTTTCTCTTTCATGTGAGGTCTGATGAAGTGCATTTATTCTAGTGCCACAAGTTAACTACATATATTTATCAGGATGCCACAGAACAGCAACAGTACTTGTTACACTGTACCATGGAATTACCATAATTTCTAATAAAATTCCCACTGGAATACCATATCTCACCAGCATTGTGATTTTTATCACCAACTTCTTTAGCGACAAAAATAGGTCATGAATTCTTTTTCTTGTAAACCTATGTGCAATTTACAGTTCACAGTTTTTTGAACTTGATTCCCAATGAATGATAACACATTAATTAAGACAAAGCAATAAAATGCACAATTACACCTTCTCAAAACTGGAGCAAACTCTTAATGAGTGAACCTTTTTCTTTTGAGGCACGTGTCTCTAATGCAATGGGACCCTGTAATGCCGCTTACCCAGCCTCCAAGAACTACCAAAGCACAAATGTATGACAATAGGAAAATTTATTATTTTTTTATTGTGGCATCAAAACCTTTCTAAATACTGAATTCAGGAAGCAAAAATGAGTTTGAAACCATTAAGCTTAAGAAAGAAAACAAGAACACTTCTAAACTAATATACCTCTCAGTTTCTGTTGAACAGGAAAGCTGAATCCTGCCAGGAAAAGCCCAAATTTATTTTTGCGAGATGAATTGATGCCAATGAATCCTGACAGATATAATTCTTAGCTTAATATTCATGCCTCAACCTGTAGACACTTGCCACCTTAGAGTTCTAAATATTAAGGCAGCAAAGAAGGGTATCTTCTATGTGCCGACATTTTTATGTTTTAATACTTAACTAATGAATTGCTTGAGTAGCAAACACATCTGCACTCATCTCTATCAAAACCACAGTAGACAGCAGCAGGACCAAAGCCATAATCACTGAAGTTCTGTTTTCTGTAGTAGTCCATATTATCTGCAGAAGCATTGCTGCAACAAATCACCTCATCTACAACTGAGATACTCCAGAAGTCATATGTCTGAATTATTCTGGGAAGTTCAGCACTGAGATGTCACTGGCAGAGACTTATTTGGAAGGTGCCTACTGCTCACTTTACCATTAGGACAGTGCAATTTTGTCTTATTTAATTCGCTGTTCCCCCCTTTAATTTTCTGGCAAACACTACAATAGTTGCATTAACGCTGAATTTCTGAATCCTCAACAAAGCTACAAAACCAGCTGCTTTCCTGAAACAATTTCTTAGGATATTTTTTGAGGTCTGGTTATGTCATCTCTAGTTTTTTTTTAAAATTACATCTCCTGGTTCCGGCCAGGCCAGAGTTCCCTTCTCCAAGCAGCCAGCACAGGGGACCTGATTCCCACACCAGGTGACAACACACCTCTATAAGAGCAGCTGGTCAGGGAGGAGTGGGTGCATTCAGCTCCAGAACAGTCCAAGTGAGGTCAGGCATCAGGTTGGTCATCGCATTAGTGAAGGGCTCTGTGTTACCACCTCTGTGCCATCGCTGTGTGTGTGTGCAAGCTGTCCCAGGCTCTGTTGCTGTTCCCCTTTCCTGGTGCTGTGTCAGTAACTGCCCTTATCCCAACCTGCGGGCCTCTGTCTGTTTGTCCTCCCACAGAGAGGTGAGCAAGCGACGCGGGGTGCTGAGCGGCTCCCTGGGGCTGAACCACGACACCATGTTAAATTTTCATCTTATAAATGTATTTAATAATATATCTTCTCTTCACAGAGAAGAAAGTTTTTATCTTTGATTTCTGTCTGTCCGAGTAAGGGTTTAAGCTTCATCGTTTTTCAGATGTCTTTTCATTCTTCAGAAGTAAGAAAATCAGCAGAATTTTTTTCCAGCTGTGTAGGTAGGAAAAAGAAATAGCTGGAAAATGCAGGTAGCATTAAGGCATGTGAAGTCATTCACATGAGCCAGAAATATGCCCTTGCAGCAAAGAAGGTGAAAAGGTGAGAAGGTGAAAGCACTGCCAGCAGGTGGAAAGAGGAGATCCTTCCTCTCTTCACTGGTCATGTCACACTCAGAATTCCATGTCCAGTTCTGGATTCTCCACTGTGAGATAGACATGGAAATACTGGAGAGAGTCCCAAGAAGGGCCACATAGATGATTAAAGAACTACAGCCATCTCTCCCAAGAGGAAAGGCTGAGATCTGTGTCTGTTCAGCCTGATGAAGACACGGGGAAATACTGATGTATATAAATGCATGAAGAAAGGGTGCAAAGAGGATGGAGTCATGGTCTTTTCTGTGACAGAACCAGATGCAATGGGCAGAAACTGACACACAGGAGGGTCTGAACATAGGGAAGCACTTTCTTCACTATACAGGTTGCCTACAGCTGGCACAGGTTACCCAGAGAGATTACGGTGTCTCCCTCCTTGAAGATATTCAAAAGCTATCTGGACATGGTCCTGGGCATGGTAGCTTTAGGTAATCCTGCTCAAGAAGGGGGATTGGGTCAGATGATGTTCCAGAGGTGACTTTCAACCTCAGCCATTCTGTGATTCTGTAAATGGACTTTTCATTATATTATAGACAATGCTCAATTATTTGCAGATATATATGATTTTTTTTATGACACTGTATCTTCTTAGAAGTTCTTTTTTTTTAAAAGGTGAAAAACTAAAAAAACTACATCAATACCGTTAGAGGGTCATTCAGAAGCACAGTTTCTGTGCTAAGCTATTTTAAACAGCAGAACAACACAAAACTATAAATTGCTGGAATGCCTCTGAACTTCAAAATTCCATCAATATTAGAAGGAGATGATGATGATGATGTGTAGTGCTCTAACTTATTACTAATATCAGTCAAACACACAAGATAAATCACTCCAACAGGTGCATTTATAAAAGGAAAAAGAAAACGTGAAAGGAACTGAATAGAGTTCCTTCACAAACTCCAAACTCCACATTTTGAGGTTTTCAGCCTAAGAAAATTTACCATCACTAACTTGCAGGACAAGAGGAAGAAGTTACATATACTAAAATTAATTTGATGATATCAACAAATTTGAATTCCTCTTATTCTACAAAAGTTTTTAAACATTAAATTATTTTCATTACAAAATTCTGGATCTTTGCCACTGCAACATTTCCTTGCACTTCCTATGTAAGTACTTTTACTTTTTTCCCTGACACTTTTCTATCAGTATCATTTTACAAACTATTGTCAAACTTACAGTGAGTTCTGGAAAATCTGCCAACTTTTTAACTGCACTGCAATCACTAGTCCACTTCCAATACTGTAAGTAATTATTCCCTCCTCTACCAGCATTCACATAGCCCTCAACAAAGTCTAGACAGAGAAACAGATAGGAAGGAACCAACATTCCTGTAATTCCAACTCATACCAAGAGATTATAACAAAGTTATCATTGATGTGATGCTTCTCATTTTTCTGTGTATTCCACCTATTTAGGTTAGTATCACTAGTTTTGCACCTCCTTCCCAATAAATGTAGTGAAAATCATTGTTTTATATATTGCATGGGGTTTTGTTTGCTTTAATTGCCCTTTCATTCAGGAAATTTTCATAATTATATAGGTTTCATCTAAGTTTGTATAGTAAATTATGCTTTTCTTCAACTTTTAGAATACACGATACCCATAAAGCAAACTTCAGATACACAGATTTCTAAAGGACTTCATTATTGGTCATTCACCTTGAGATGCTTTACATTATACACAATAGAAACAGGAATATCCACGCTCATTTTTAACTAAACTCTAATTTGTACTTTGTAGCAGTAAAATATAGTAAAACTGTGTGACAGACGGCATGAGAACATAGAATCATAGAATGGTTTGGGTGGAAAGGACCCCAAGGATCATATAGCTCCAACCCCCGACACAGGCAGGGCCACCAACCTCCAGGCCTGGATCTACAAAAGGTTGCCCAGGGCCACGTCCAACCTGGCCTTGAACACCTCCAGGGGTGGGACATCCACCACCTTTCTGGGCAGCCCATTCCAGCACCTCACCACTCTCTCTGTAAAGCACTTCCCCCTAGTATCTAACCTAAACTTTCCCTCCTTCAGCTTCAATCCGCTCCCCCTTGACCTGCCATTGTCTACTCTTTTAAAAAGTTGATTTCCCTCCTGTTTGTATGCTCCCTTCAGGGACTGGAAGGCTGCAGTGAAGTCCTCCCACAGCCTTCTCTTCTCCAGGCAGAACAATCCCAGCTCCTCCAGTCTCTCTTCGTAGGGGAGGTGCTCCAGTCCTCTAATCATCCTTGTGGCCTTCCTATGAACCCTCTCCAACAGTTCCACATCTTTCTTGTATTGGGGGCCCCAGACCTGGACACAGGACTCCAGATGGGGCCTCACGAGGGCAGAGTAGAGAGGGACAATCACCCCCCCTGTCCCTGCTGGCCACCCCTCTTCTGATGGAGCCCAGGATACCATTGGCCTTGCGAGCTGCAAGAGCACACTGCTGGCTCATGTTAAGTTTCTCATCCACCACAATCCCCAAGTCCTTCTCAGCAGGGCTACTCTCAAGAAGCTCTTCTCCCAGTCTGTATCTGTGTCTGGGATTCTTCCGTCCCAAGTGCAACACCTGACACTTGGCAGTATTGATCCTCATTAGGTTCCCCCGGGCCCATCTTTCCAGCCTGTCAAGATCCCTCTGGATGGCTCCTTTCCTTCTGTTGTGTCAACCATACCAATCAGCTTGGTGTCATCTGCAAACTTGCTGAGGGTGCACTCAATTCCATCATTGATGTCATTGATAAAGATGTTAAAGAGCACCAGTCCCAAGACAGACCCCTGGGGGACCTCACTTGTCACCGGCCTCCACCTGGACATAGACCCATTGACCACCACCCTTTGGCTACGGTCTGTTAACCAGTTTCTTATCCAGTGGATGGTCCACCCATCAAATGCACATAACGATTATATTTTTCTAGGTCTTTTAAATTGCAATATTTGGTGTTTTTCCCAACCTTAACATAGCAGTACCCTAGGATTATGGTCACTGAGCAAACATATATATCTGTATGCACATACATACACATATGTGAACACACAAGCACACAAGCTTCAATAGACAGGTTTTATAGAACAGTCTTAGTAATAAAATAGAGCACAATTACTGAGCACTGAACAAAATCTGTAGTCAGAAAACTACTAGACTGCTCCCATGGAGAAAGCATTCCGGGTACATCTCTCCTGACCTTCAAGTTCAGGCCTTTGCTCAGGTACAAGCTTTGAGTTCATCTCTTCTAAGAGTGGTTCCCAGAGGTCTGAGCCTCAGTCACTGCCCATTTCCAAAAGAAACCTATACCTTTCTGCTGTCCTGCTTTAAGTCCAAGCCTAGTTGTGCAGACTTACTTATTTTAACCATGTCAGGTCTTTAATTTTCACCATTACCTTTAGTTGAAAAAACTACTGCTTATCAGAGAAGGAGGTGGGAGGGATAGGAGGGTGGAGAGGAAAGGAAGGGAGAATGCATCTAAAATTATATCTGCTCCACATAGCCAAAAGACATTACACCCTCATTTACATGGGGCTGTGATAGCAAGCCTGTGTATGGTACATGACTTGTCTTCCCTAATCAGCATTCCTCAGTTTGACACTAATGTGTCCTAACAAGGACAGCCAGAAGTTGTGCAAAAATAAAGAGAGATTTGGCAAAGGGCTGCAGTTGTCAATAAAGTCTTGTAAGTGACTCAAGGTTACTGTGTCAAATAACACACTTCAGCTAGTGTAGAACTGCAAATTGGCACAGAGAGGACAAATAATTTTTCAGAGCCCCTTACTTGTCTGCTTTTAAAGACAGATTCCAAAGAGCTTTCAAACTGGGTGTTTCAAAATCTAAACACCGAGTATCACATTTCCATCACCTATATAATTTCCACCTGTGGACAGAGTAAATTGAAGGATTCAGAGAAATCATGCTTCATTGAAAGATAACACTTGTGCCACATAGGAATGACCTCAACATATGTATCTACTCCACCACTTTTAAAAACAAGCAAATGAATGAAACAGATTAAAAATATAGAATAGGGATACTAACTGCCTGGGGCAAAATAACAATGTTCCCACATTTCATTTGAAGACATGAGAAAGATATGAGTGAATGGTAGAAATTTATGGAGTATATTACTTTTAATTACACTGTAACAACAGAGACTCCAGCTGGAATTTGGTTCCAGTTGTTCACATGACAGGCTTGGTATAAAATTTAAGATGAAAAAGAAACTTGTTAGTTTAAATAAGCCACAAGTAAAGAGCAAGAGAGGGCAAGAGCTGAAAATAAAAACTACAACATGGAATAACTCAGGCACCTTACATATAAACTGAGTAAAATATCTCCATCCTAGTGTATGAATTAAACATGACAGCAAAGTTACAACTACTTGTAAGGATATTGAGTCAGTAAAACAACCATGATTAAGAGTAATTTCTCATAGTAATTATGGTCACTATGACTATATGGAAAGTTGAGACCTTAACAGCCACCATATTCTTGGCTACGCTTCTTTGGTTTAAGCATCTATACATATATATGTTCGTGCGTGTGTATGAGATTACTTTTTAGATTTAATCCTTATAGTCAAAGCATGAGCAGATGCACAGCTCCTAAAAAGGCCTAGGTGAGTGAATCAGGGAGGATGGGATGATGACAGCAATATGCCATTGATAAATTCATTCGCTTCTATTGGCAGCATGAAACACTAAAAAACCTGCAAATACCTGACAATAAAAAGTGTGATTTAAATTATACATGTTAAAGGACGGCAAAGAAGCCCAGGTTATCATTATTCTATTAAAGAAGAATATAATTCACATTTAGAGAAAAGAAGTACTATATCTCTGTGACATACATGTGAAAATATATACCTGGATTCAAGAATTTAGGATACGGAAGTGTTACATGGTATAGTTAGCAGCAGCTTTTTCATCAAAAGAAGCACTTTGGAAATTAAAAAACAAAACAAAACAAAAAGCCCCAACCAAAACCAGCAAACCATATAACAAGTAGCAATCAAGCCAGTAACTTAATAAGAAACCTAGCAGTTAAAACAAAGCTGATTTTGAAATACAAAACTAATTTGTAAAGAGATATTTTAAATAATCTCCCGTGTTACTGCATTTTTCTCTCTGAAAAGCTGTTATTTCTAATTACAGGATGAAAAACCAAGAAAAACAGCCCACACTTATCTTGCAAGAAAGAAAAAAAGCCAGTTATAAAAGGCCATTAAAATTAATTTTTCCTGCTTATTATTTTAGATGATGTTTTGCAAAATTTCTACTGGTTAAAAAGAAATCCACAACATTTTGTTATATTCTAAGCAGCTGTTAACATATGTTTTGTTTGCTCTATGCAGCCCAGCTAATCAAATACCTATATGCTATTGGCAAACACTTCATTTCAGAGCAAGGTATTTATCACAAAATATTAACCTGATATTTTTGAATTATAAATAGATGTTTCTTTATGTTTTACACCTGATCAGTTCAAAAGACAAAAGGGAAAATATTAATCCAATAAACTATTCATTAGAAATTATTCACCAATTTCTAAGACTAGAGGGCCTACTATATGTTTATTGTTAGCTTATAAACACATTGAAACTTCAAAACTGTCAGGCGAGTTTATGTTTTACAGACTGATGGGGCGCTGTAAACCACATAGCTGGAGTAAGTTGGCTTTCAGGCTACTTACACAGGTGTGTATTTCCCTTAATACCTACTCTTTGTTCTAATATTTTTCTTTCTGGAAGTTACCATTGTTTAAATAACCCTGCTAAAAAAAATAAAAAGAAAAATGAGTAAAAAGAATGAGAGCACGACTCACAAAAGCTCCTTTCTGTATCCTTTTATTTCCATGACATTTGAATATGCCATTTGGAAAACAGGATAGATGAAATAGACTGTGAATAGCATTTGAACTGAATTTCAGGCTATTCATCAAATATTCTAGAATGATCTTAAACTAAACTTTACTATTAAACTGTAGTACAAATACCCATTTTCATATAATCTTCCTCATACTGCAAATTAAATTTTTATAAAAGTTCATATGTTGGCAGTAAACTGTTTCTGTGTGACCTCTGTGATGTAGCTACAGGTCAGGAATTTTAAGTGAGGCCAAACAGAAAAAATATATTACTGTACATATACATATATACATATACATATATATGTACACATATATATACATATATACATGTCCCTTTTTCTTCCTAATGCACTTCTACTTGGCTGACAGAAAAAAAATGGACCTAAAGGCAAGTTATATGGTCAGCACTGACTGCCTGCTGCAGCAAGTGCATAGTAGGACCAAAAAAAGCTAAATAAGACAGGAATCAACAAACATTTTTAACCAACATAAGGAAAAGAATATGTTACATAACTAAAACATTAAATGTAAGCCAATTTCAAAATAATATTATTGGAACATTTAACACCACAAACATGAAATCTATAAATTTTAATTGACAATACAGTCAGATCAACACATTATGAGTTCGTATTAGTATATGTTTTCTCCCTTTGTATTCCCGGAGAATTAATTTTCTTCCAGTAGACTAAAACCACTTAAAAACCCAGCAATCTCCACATGTGGTAAAACACTTAATTCTCTTTATGCATCTCTCTACCTAAAGATTAAAGAGTTTGATGTTCCTGAATTCAAGCTGGTTTGTTTGGGTTTATTTAATTTTTAATGTTTTTCTCTCTTTACTTTCATTCTATCGGATGCTTTCTCTTTAGGATTTCCCAGAGTTCCAATGGACATACACAGATGTTTTTTAAAGTCATTAAATTATCTTTTCTTACCTTGGACGCCAGAGGTTCAGGTTTTTCCTTGGACCTAACGCAATTACGGGATTGCCTGTCACATGATTTTTAGATGAGAAAATCTGCTTACAGTGTGAGGCCTGTTGAGTTTGCAACATATTTGAGAAATTATTTACTTTGAAAATACTGTTTTTCATGATGTGTACAAAGATGAAGTAATTTTCATAGAGAATGCAAGGTAGAAAATAGAATATTTATGCCATGAGGGTTAAAACCCCAAATGATAAAAACTCCTGTAGATTCTCCTCGCAAACATCAACTCCCCCTCCCTGGACAGCTCCCCCCTTATATACTGAATATGATGTCATGATATTGAATATCACTTTGATTGGTTTGGGTCAGCTGTCCTGGTTGTGTCCCTGTCATGTTTTAACCCCAGCCAGTAACTAAGCACCATGCAGCTGCTTGCTCACCCCTCCCCACACAATTGGATGGGGAGAATGGGAAATGAAAATCCTCATAGATTGAGATAAAGGGGATGATGATGGTGATGATAATGAAGCATACAGAAGGAAAAAAATAAACAACCTAATGCCCAGTGTGTTTCCCAGCAGTGATCCCTCCTTCCAGCTCTCTTCCCCAGTTCTATCCAGAGAGTGACGCTCTGTGGCAGGGAACATCCCTCTGGCCAGTCTGGGCCAGCTGTCCTGGCTGTGCTCTCCCAGCTTCTGGTGCACCTGGCAGGGCTTGAGAAGCTGAAAAGTCCTTGACTTACTGTAGAGACTATCTAGCAACAACTGAAGACATCAATGTGTTTTTATCAAC
The DNA here is from genome assembly GCF_964237585.1 of Gallinula chloropus. Taxonomy (NCBI): domain Eukaryota; kingdom Metazoa; phylum Chordata; class Aves; order Gruiformes; family Rallidae; genus Gallinula; species Gallinula chloropus. The sequence goes on along the minus strand of NC_140085.1, from coordinate 109,761,387 downwards.
ATCATTCCTTTACTAAATCCAAACCACAGCACTATAGTGGCTACAATAAAGAAAAATTAACTCTATCTCAGCTGAAACCAGGTCACCTCCATCTTGAAATTTAACTTGATTCCAGCTGAAAAGCTGAACATCAGTACCTTACCACTTTGTGAAACACATGCAGAGACAATCTTTTTCCCTCACATTTTTTCATGAGGAGAAGAAATTAAAAGATATGTTCAGAGAGAAGAACAAATATGTCTTTCTGACATGTGAATAAGATGCATAGAAGCATATTCAGAAACTGCACATTCAAAAGTAACCTTAAGTGCTCTTCCATGCTCAAATGTTTTAGTTCAGGTTGACTTAGCATCTGAGGAGTTAATCAATTACAAAAACAGGAGGATAAACAAAACCAACTTTAGCACAGAGTTTCTTTTGCAATTCATCTGGTGAATGAACAGAACCTGCAATTGTTTCCTGTTACTTCTTCTGTACCACAGTTTACATTACAAGAAATACAAAATATTAGTTGTTCATACAGAAGGAAATGGACAGATGTCATGTTTTTTGCCCCAGCTATCAACCAAGTACACAGTCTCTCACTCACTGTCCCCCAGTGGGATGGGAGAGAGAACTGTAAGGATGAAAGTGAGAAAACTCATGGTTTGAGATAAAAAGCAGTTTAACAGATAAAGCAAAGGTTTGTCACAAGCAAAGTAAGAGAAGGAAATCGTTCACCACTGTCCATGGGCAGGCAGTTGTTCATCTCCAGGAAAGCTAAGCTCCAGCACGGGCAATGGTGACTTGGGAAGACAAACACCATCATTCCGAATGTTCCCTTCATCCCCTTCCTTCTTCTTTCCCCAGCTTTATAGTATGGAACACCCCTTTGTCCCAGCTGCTTCCCCTCCCAACTTATTTGTGCACTCCCAGCCTACTCACTGGAGGGGTGGGGTGAGCAGCAGCAAAGCCCTTGGCACTGTCAGTGCTGCTCAGAAGTAACCAAAACATCCCTGTGTTATCAACAGAGTTTTCAGCACAAATCCAAAACACAGCCCTATAGTAGTTACTATAAAGATAATTAACTCTATCCCAGCCAAATCCAGCACAAGAGTGTTCAATACCTCCAACCCAACTAGAGTTACTGTACAATATCTTAAAAATATGCATACCTTAGGTTTCTGTTTCAGATGAACTTAGTAAAATATTCCGTATTTCATATGTGGATGAAATAAAGTCCTCTATCTTAGCAGGATCATTAATTACAGAACAGCAAAATAGAGGATTTAAATCATTTTTGCATGTTAACAAACACGAAAAAGGTTTAGCAATACTTTCTTAAACATAAATAGAAATACACAAGCAAAACAAAACACTGCCTGAGAAAAAATGAGGAATAATTATAACTCTTAGAGTTACCACTCATTATATTAGCCCTACTTGATTAGTCCTAAAAAAGAACTGGTATGATTTGATGGAGTATCAAGGTCCACTTCCCTAAACTCACTATTAAACAAATGGTAACTTTGTAACCAGCTCAGCATTTGCTATCACACCATTTATGATGTGAAAGCCTTGGTTCAGCATTCGACCTTGTTTCAGCAAAGAATATACATCTAGATGTAATCAATGTGATTATCCTGAACTATCAGTCAATGTTTGATTTGCATGCAGATTCAGAGACTAGTATTAACCATTGCATGTTGATATATGCCTTGGGAAATCTCAGGGTCATGCTGGTGATTCAATCACCTTTCAAAATATCTTGATATTCATGTTCACTGTTTCACTCTGAAAGCTTCCTAAGTCAGAGCATGTGGGTGTGTCTGTAACTGTAACACTTCAATAAATGGAAGAAAAAGGTCAGTCAAGTCAATTTAAAAACAGCAGTAATTATGGTTATACCCCCTCATAAACTCAGACAGAATCATTCTTCTTCATGTCAAAGCCAAATAAATATAATTTTGTCATTAGTGGTAAAATTCCACAGGTTTGTGTTCACTTAACCACACACCGGATGGATCTCAGGGGGTGTCTGGGCTGCCCTCAGGCTGAGCTGGGTCCCAGGCGCCCCATGGCCAAGTGCCCATTGCCCAGCCTGCCCGAGCTCCAGCTCTGCAAGTGCCGCCCTGGAGGGGGCTGGCAGCTCCAGGCAGTCCCTGATGGTCAGATGGCCCCCCAGGGAGATTTAGGGACTCATAGAGCAGCTTTCACTCCTTCCCTTGGAGCAGGGGGAACTGAGCAGGTGGGTATGGGAAAATGCATGAAAAGAAATCCAAATGTACCCCAACACCGAGGAGAAAGGCACCATGAAGAACACATTCATCCTGGTGAAGATACTGATGAGTAGCTGTGACAGCCACACCACCTCTTTGCTTGAGGAAGGCTCAAGCTTTTGAACATCAGACCCAGAGACTTACTGGTTTGGTAAGCATGACACAATTACCAATTTTAATGGCATTATTATTAATGATGTTTTACTGTACTAATTTTGATTGTGTTTGCATTGTTAATATAGAATATTATTATCTGGCCTTTTCAAATATAAAGGCCGTTTAAGAGGTTTTAAATTGGAAGGGGGCAGATTTAAATTGGATATTAGGGAGAAATTCTTCACTAGGAGGGTGGTGAGATACTGGCACAGGCTGCCCCCTCCCTGGCAGTGTCCAAGGCCAGGTTGGATGAGGCTTTGGGCAGCCTAGTCTAGTGAGAGGTGTCCCAGCCCATGGCAGGGGGGTTGGAACTAGATGATCTTTAAGGTCCCTTCCAACCCAAATCATTCTGTGATTCTCTGATAATCATCTTAACTGGCTTTTCATACATGAAAAAATCAAATTATATTCTCCATAACAAAGAGAAGGATTAAGTGAGGTATGAAATTTTGTAACAGAAGAGCAGAATGCCTCTCTTAAGACTTGCAAAGGCCTGACCCATTCAAAGCAATTGTCTGGAGCTGTATTGACTTAGATGGGACTGTGTCAGTGCACACCAGCAGCTTGATCATCTGGTCAGGATGCAAAACAGACCTCTCTGACCTGGACTTTTTAGGGGTCCTGTCAGAGGCTGAAATAACTAGTGGAGATGGAGGAATGCCTTACCTTGAGGCAAGTTGAGAACAAACACCTGGGATGTGGGGTTTGCAGCACTCCGGCTTTAAATGTACCCAGTGTAAAGAGGTCCATGCATCCCAAACTCCCAGCAGAATGGGAAGTGGCTGCTTCAATTTGAGCACATGCTATTCTGAGCAGCACAGGCTTTTCAGAGGCTGGGTCCTGCCTGCTCAGATGTGGCATCATAGGACAGTGTGACGTTACTAACAACCACCTGCCCTGCAATGCAAGGGAGTGTGGAGAACTTAGTTTAGTACTCTCCAGAGTTCCTGCAGCAGCTATGCTGAAGAAATGGGGGAGAAGAGAGGGAGTCCCCATTGATTACCTTGTAGCCAGTGGGTTCAGACAGAGCCTGGGACGGTCAGTCATGCTCCCAAGGAAACCCGAGATTCGAAGGCACCACCACTCTGTACACAGGGTGCTCCTTCCCATACAAAGAGGGATGGCTCTAATAGCTGTGGCATCTTGTCATCCTCTCTTGGCTAACATAAGGAATCGCACACCACGTGAAGAGACTCTGGTATGGGCTACTACTGCCGGATTGCAGAAGAGGGTGTTATTTTCTGACTGTAAAAATAAAGAAAAAAACCCAACACAAAACTTCCTTGTTATGGAACAAATATTTCTAGCAGCTCAGTATCCAGATTTTCCTCTTGCCTTTACATAACATTATGTATGTAACAGAAATTGTTTTGTACCTGTATCTAGCATTTTGTACACACTGCATTTCATTTATGTCATTGGGAATGTCATTAGGATAATAACTAACTAGGCAATAAAAAACTTTCTTCTCCCTCTGTTTAGCCCCCCCCATGCTGCTGCACAAGTCAAGGATGTTAATTATCTTTTACAAAAGGTAAAAATCATTCTACTGAGCATTAAAAATCTAAATTGGCTTAAATTAGCATCCTTTCTGTATATTAACTCTTACATAGTAGTGAATTTATTTTAGCTTGACAAAATATATGTGCATTAGAATTTTAGGGAAGAGCTGCACTGAAAGGTAGACCTATGTATAATGGATATAAAGCACCGTGTGGTGTACAGCACTTCACCTCCTGCACACAGCTTTGTTCCTGTCAAGGTGAGAGGAAGCTCAGAGAGATTGCTGTATCAGGAATGGGCTATAGCTGTACAAAGAAAGATCTACTGAAGTTAAGTGCAAGAAATAAGAGAAAGCATGTATGGTGGGTAAGTATTAATAATAAACAATGTCCATTATGCCTTCCATGCCTGTGGAGTATGGCATAACAGAATGAAAGCCTACTTCCCAACTCCTTAAATGTGGATTGAATTTGATTCTGTTAGAAAAATGAATCTTTGATAAAATTACTACTAGTTGAACTCACTGAAGCAATTTACTTCCCTTCAGTCTCAGTGGATTACAGAGAGTATCCGACATGGTCTTTCTAATTTTGGTTTTAATTGTAGGTGGTAAAATCTATGATGGCTGTTTAACAATGCTAGGGATTAACTTAACTCAATTCACTTTTGCCATGTTCGAACTTCTAACAGCCTATCTGGGATTTTGCATATTCCTATTTTCATTCTTACGCAGCAACCTTAGCACAGATGGTTCATCTTTATAATACTGTAATTGAACGTGTGCTATCTCAGATGTTTTGGCAGCTCTGGATGGTCTGAGGAGGTTGGCTGGCAAAAGAAGTCAAGCTGGTACAATATTGTGATGAAAAGGAAGCAATTATGATGTTTATTTCTGAAATATTTTATAGCAAGTGGTGAATCTGTCTTAATTCATGTTCAAGTGCAGATTTTTCTCACTGAATAAATATAACTGTTCAGAAAAAAACCCACCAAAAACAAACAATCCATATCTATCTGTATCTAACAATGTGAAAACCTTTGCTTTGAGAAAATGCTGTCTCTTCATGCGATGACAGGGTACATTGTAGTGGAACATGGAAATACAGGAGAGAAACTGTGCCTAGAGGCAATGTGTAAGTGGTCTACATTCATCCCCCATTGGATGCAATAAAAACTTAAATGATACTGTTATTAACTTTAATCTTAACCAAAATAACGAATGAAATCCAGATACATGTATATCTTCATTTACAAGCTGAAATTTCTTTTAAAGGGAATTATCTTTCCTCTCAGTTTTAAATGCACATGATGTGATGATGGCTTGTGTTCTAGTGGCAAAAAGGTAGTAAAGAGAAGAGACTGTAGCTGTCATTGCAAGCTCCTGTTATATTCTAAAATATTCTGGATTAGCACATGCTAGGACACATCCATGAGACCAACAATCTCTTGTTAACAGATAGACTCCAGGTAAGAGGCAAATAAGCAGTGATCCATTTGGTCATAAAGAAGATACAGGACAGAAATTAATTTTAACGTGTGTTGAAACTAATTTCTAGAGAGTATTTTGTATTACTAAGTGTACTGTGTTTTGGGGTTGGTTTTTTTCACCCTTTGCTACAAGGATGCATTAACTTCCATTATTATCTTAATTGCTAACTTAACAGTTTCAGCTACTGCAACACTCTCAGGGTATTGGAAGAAACTCAGAGTCCATTTTTTTTCTAGAAAAAATATCACTGCCTGATTTGTACTCACTTGAAGTGATATGAATGAGAGTTAACAAGAGAAAGTGTACAAATAATCAAAGGTCCACAAAGAACTAATTCTTGAAATAGGGACCAGTTATTTTACTGTAGTAAAGAAATTTTTAAGACACATGTATTACATGGCCATTCTGTAAGCAAATCTAGCAGGAGTCAAGTAAACAGAAATCAACTTCAAAAAAAATCAACCCTGTTCCAATAGATGTTTGTTCCATTAGAAATAGCAAGTCAAATTAAATAATTTCACCCTTTTATTATGGCTTCCTACAACCACAGCAGCAGCCCACTGTGTACTAGAAGCTTAATTCATATTATTAGAGAAATTCAAAATAGCACTCAGCTAGCTCGCACAGTCACTATTGACTAACTACCATACAGCACAGTTCCACCCAGCCAAAATTAGTTGCTCAAAGAGGGGGTGTGTGACTCTTCACCTACCTTATCACACAAAGGCACCGTGCCTACACCCTGATACAACCTGTATATATACACTTATGTTACTCCTAAACTGCTTCTGTACAGATTCAAATTGAGTAAACATTTACAAGGCCTGGCAGCCCACCAGTGTGTCCTCTTCCTGTGTACTCAATCTACCTGAGGCAGCAATTGCTTAGGAAAACCCAAACTAGAGCCAAAATCTAATGACGCATACAGCCTTGCCCAGCACGCTGCTACGACCTGCCTGCTTCCTCAGCTAAATGACTGATGGGGAATGTACAGTGTTGAATGCAGCTTGTCTGCCTGACACTTAATTTTGAAGCTGAAGCCACAGATCACAAGAGTTGTAAGAACTGGAAGTCACACAATGGTGTTGTCAAGAATAAATGGATCCACAAACAGTCCAAGGCCCCAAGAAAGGGACTGGGCACAGAGAGAGAATAAGAAGAAAGAATTGGCAGCATGCATTTTGTGTTTGTCTTTTATTTTATCGTTCAAGTTTGACAGAGAAACACTTTCTTACTGGAATAAATACCTAATTACATAAATGGAGCTTAATACATCTCTAAGGCTACTCTAAAAAAAAAAAATCCATAAAAAGATACGATGCAGGGAATATAATTTATCTGAACTCTGCAAAAATTCCACCTCAGGCAGGTCTTTGCAGCACACCTAGTTGGTAAACATAGTGAGACAGAGCCTGAAAGGAAGGAAATTAATTGTTTGAAAAGAAAAAACTCATAATAAACAAAACTCAGTGACAATTTTGTGTCCAATAATACAAAAATAGGCCCACACTATGCAGGTCAGAATCCCAAGGGAGTATTTCAAAAAACAAACAAACCAAAAATGAAACAAGCGAAAACCCCCCAAAACCCAAAGAACTCCAAAAAGAACAACTTGGTTTAGTACAATTCCTCGATTGTACTTTTCAATGTACAGCCTTTTAATTGAGGCTGAAGAATAGAACAGGTGTGAACACTGAGTTTACTGTCCTCTGATTTATTTAAAAGAGATTTCAGAAAAGCAGCACACTACAAGTTTGAAACAGCTACCATCACTGTGCACACTCAGGAAGACCACAACCAGTTAAACCGGGAAACATGGCCACCCTCTGAAAGCCTCCTGTTCCCACTCAAGATTAGGAATGGGGATGCCAAGATATATCCAGAAAGTTATGAAGAATTAAGATAAACTTCCCCTAATCACTAATTGTGGTTATCAGTGAAAGTGTCAGATCAGGAAGCCTACACATTTTCCAAAACGAGTAATTTACTCAGACATCTGTCCACATCCTTAATACAGCAGCACAAGAAGTTAAGCTCTCCCACAATATCCATCTGGTATTTCTTTTCTGCTGTTCAGCATGATAGATCTCTGTATCACTTGTTTTTCACTATTAACCTCCGCTCCCTATTTTCTGACAGTAAATTGCTTTCTTTTGTTTTCACTTAAACTTCTACTACCTTTTATTTTTATTTCTCTCACTCATCTCCTAATACATCTTTTCCCTAACTCTATTGTCCTAAAATCTTTATGCCAAGGCCCTCACTCTTCCCACTCCTCTTCAGCATAAAATGTGATTAAAAAGTATTAAAGCCATAATTCTTGCCCCAGTACATATTTGCTTCTGACTTATTGTCAGCTTTCCCTGCTACTCCCTCCTCTGCTTTCTTTTTTTTGGACTCTTAACTTTTTGTGACTGTAATTTTGTTTCTGCAGCACCCCAGCCTGCTCGCTTTCACACGCTCCAGCCATAGAAGCTGCAGTATCTAAAACCCAAGCCAGCTGTTCAACAAGGAAAAAGCTGGCCTGTTACAGTCCCTGTAGGTTAACGCCTGTTCTTAGAAACAGGAAAGAAAATTGTAGCACCACCTAAATGTATTTACCTCTGGGAAAGAGAGACAAAAAGAGGCTGGGGGAGTGGGGATTGTTCAGCCTAGAGAAGAGAAGGCTGTGGGGGGACTTCATTGCAGCCTTCCAGTCCCTGAAGGGAGCATACAAACAGGAGGGGAATCAACTTTTTAAAAGAGTAGACAAAGGCAGGTCAAGGGGGAGTGGATTGAAGCTGAAGGAGGGAAAGTTTAGGTTAGATACTAGGGGGAAGTGCTTTACAGAGAGAGTGGTAAGGTGCTGGAATGGGCTGCCCAGAAAGGTGGTGGATGCCCCATCCCTGGAGGTGTTCAAGGCCACGTTGGACGTGGCCCTGGGCAACCTTTTGTAGATCCAGGCCTGGAGGTTGGTGTCCCTGCCTGTGTCAGGGGGGTTGGAGCTCTGTGATCATTGGGGTGCCTTCCAACCCAGACTATTCTATGATTCTGTGAAAGAAGTTGCAAGCACTGGCTGTGTGCAAAATGGCCACAGCTCACCTTTGAGGTTATACTGCTTCCTGCAAGATTGCCTACTAAGAAAAAGTAGTAAAAACTTTGAAGAGGTTAATTCTGCAGTTACAGACAGTTAAGGACGTTGTCAAGATCTTTAGGTAAATAGGTAGTGCGTGCTACAGTATCTGTTACGTTACTTAAGTATTTCTATGGAAATTTGGGTTATACATTGCAGGGAAGAAATTCTCTCTGCTTTCTGAGCAGTAAGCCCATTCACAGTTACCCATTTAACACGCCAGTAACTGGCCGCACTTCAGAGCAGTGTGTCTCACAGACAGCATAATCTGCTGAGATGTCATAGGGTTTTGAAGCGAAGAACAGACATCCAGTTTTTCACAATTTGATAAAGATTTCAGAATTCTTTGGCGCAAAGTTAACAATATCGTGATTATTGATAATTAGTCTGCTTTGTCAAGCTTGCCAGTGGAATGCCATATGGACAACGCCTCCTCTGCCCAGGATTTGGCTATTGCCCTTATGCTCAAGCAGCAGTAACAACTCAAGCACCAAACCTGTGATCAGTAGTACTATTTGTATTGCAAGAACCGAACACTCTCATACATTCAAACACATGCGTACTAACGTTGCATTAAGCAGCAGCAAGAGGATTGCTCTGCCACAAGACCAAACAAAACCTACTTTTAATCTAAGGTTTAAATCTTACAAACAGTTTATGCTTGTTCTTTTATTTATTGCAAGTGGTCTCGCTGAAATCAGTAAGATAAATGGGTCCATAAATCCTTAGCACAAAACGGACAAGGTGAGGAAAAGAAACATTACTCTCTCCCGGCAATTGATTTGCTCAATCCAAGCAACTGGCACCCAAAATGGAAATTGGATCCCCTGACCCCTAATCCTGTGCTTGAGTATTTCTCTATGTCAGTCTTCTACTCCCCCACTTAAGACAAATTACGAACTACAAGAAACTTATCTCCCAAGGATCTCATCCAATATACAACAAAATCAATCTGCAAAGAAGACAATTAGGCTACATATAGCACTGTACTTTTCTCTGCTGAGAAACATGCTTAACCTGAATTGTCTGAGTGATCAAATTCTTATTGCTTTAACACTTTGGTAATGAACACTTACCCAATTTCCATCTTCAAAACATTTATTCCCCCCCCCCGCAAACTCCTGTCTGAGAATATATAAACTTATTTGTCTTTGAATTTTCCCTCAGACTCTCCAAGCCCTTGGCAGCCCTGACTGTCTCTGCCTGAACCATGGATGTCCTCTCAACCCTGCCCATGACCCCCTTTCAGACTCACGGGACCTATCCCAGCAGCAGGTGTTCCCATCCCAGCTGTACCCACAGACCAGGCTGATCCTGGCTTTCCATCTTTTCAATCACCCTCATTGGCTCGCTGTTGCTGGCACTGCCCCAGCTGACTGCTGTCTGCCCTGCTCCTGGTCTGGGTGTAGTGGGATAGACTCTAGTGCCAAGCTCTGCCAGACCCCAACAGGGGTCCCCCAGTGCTCCAGTCTCAAGGAGCTGCAATGGCAGCTTGACACTGGCCATCTTTCAATGGCATCAGAGAAATCAAATACTAACTTTTAGTTGCTTTTGGGGTTTGTGTTTGTTTATTTAGTAGAGTTAGCAGTGATCAGTATTCAACAGAGTAGCTTCAATTACCCTTATGCCTCTTCATCTTGTTCTCACTCTCATCCCGCAGATAGAGAGTGGTATCTTCAGAAATCCTGGATGCTGGAATCAAACCCGCTGAAAATAATCAAGCACTTCTCTTGGTCACATGTGCAGCATGCTCAGGTCCCCATCCTTTAGCATAAGAAAACCACCTTCTGATGGCCATAGGGTGTTTCACAGTTTATGTTGCCTTGGTGAGGCATATTAGTGGTAGTGTACATGGCAATGATACTACGGCAGTGTATCATATCACCGGATTATACAAGTGGTATTTATTTGTTCTCCTTCGTTTACAGAAGCAAAAATAGTATTTTACAGACTAAATGCCTTCTAATTTGTCAAAAGATACTACTTTCTACTGAATATATCCTGTACAGAGAGAAGAACAAAACACTGCAGATGGGCACGTCACAAATACCAAGAAGGGCAGAACCATTATTGCAATTCTATTGTTAACACCTGTGTCCCATTAGAGGATGCTGTTATTATAAAATTTGTCTATAATGAAAAGCATTGCATAGGAAACCTGTAATACACATCAAGACTTTTGTTCTGCCCTACTTATCACACGGCAGTTTGAATTTCATTGCAAGTGCCCTTTCAATGAAACTATGTCCACTATGTCCAATGAGTCACTGCATTCTCCAAGTTCTTTTATTTTTAAATGCATCTGTAACTTAGAAATACATCTGAAAGAAATTATTTAAAACATCATGTTTATTTTTTATTGCTTTGGGAAGTGTCATAGCAGTGCATAGTGTCTTCCTGTTTTCTGTGATTAAAGATGATTTAGCCCTTTGGATACAAGTAAACTATTAGTTTTTCCCCTGTTCCGTGATATAAGTGCCAAACTAAAATTAATTCATCATGTTGTGGACTAAGACAATGAAACTCCTTTTTTAATTTGAAAATAGTAACATATAACCTGTCCCTCAGTAGTTTAGTCCTAAAAGATGGCATTTGCTAGTAGAAAAAGCTCTTCTTTTTAATTTGAAACTTCTTTGCTCATCTTATCATCAGATTACCTGGGTGAGTTCTAGAGATTCATGGCCTGACCTGATCACCCTGCTGCCCGACTTGGTTCATTCTGCTGCTCCAGCAACAGTGTTGGCAGTGCTTTATATGGCTACCCACTATGGATGTGCTCCATTGTTTTGTGTAATCCAATCAGAAGATAATTTCATCTGTTCACTAGGTGAAGGATTTTTACAGAATTTTAAGTATGATGGTAAGATAAATTTAGACTTACAAGCTTTTAAAAGCGTTTTAATAAATCACCAGTGAAGTTTTAACCACATGAGCTTACAAATATACTTTGTTTATCAGGATCTGCTAGAGCTCAAATAAGAAAGTGAGTTAAGTGTGACACTTTTTCCTTTTTTTTTTTTTTTTTTTTGGTGCAGTGTTATCTGTGTCTAGTTTAGCAATGGCATGGGGTAAATAAATTGTCCTTATCAAGGTACCTGGAGATACTTCTAAATGTTTTTTCTTTTATTTTTAGTAATGTGTCTGAAACACATCAGCACCTGATACATATACACACACACACATATATACACACAAACATATATGTATACACACATGTACACATACATATACCAGCAAGGCTGATTTTTAAAAAGTTGAGTCTGTTCCTTATGATGTCTTATATTTTTTTTGCATTATCACTGACTTGCTATTTACTGCTCATCTGTAAATTAAAGGAGGACCCATCTGAACTGATCTACTCTCAAGGTACCCAAACTAAGCTTATGCAGCCAAAGCCTGTCTCATTGCTGACTGTGCCCGACCTGTTACGACCAGCTCCCGGTGGTGCTAACACAGTTACAGGCATTTTGGAAGGCTCGAGGTTTGGCAAAACAAGCCAGCTTCTGCTGACAGTATCTTTTGCTGGCATATACTAAATACTTTTAAAATAGTGCACCTGTATTCTTTGGAAAAAGATATTATCTTTCAACACTAACGTTTAAAGGGCTGATCATAATGGGCCTCAAGCTCAGCTGGAGACTCGGGGTGCTACAATAGTAGTTTTTAACAGCAATTTTGTATTTTGACAGGAAAGAGAATAATAAATTGCACGTCTGCTTGAGCATTATTCAGGACTTCTATAACGGGGGGAAAATAATTGATATGTTTCTCTCTGGCAGCAAGACTCCTAATGAATCAGACATACTTGACAAAAAGACACTTAGCAAAAATAAATGTAACTACAACACTTCATTAAAGTAAAAGTATCTTTACTATTAATATACAAATGGTGAAGAGTGACAAATAATTGATATACTTTAAGCCATACTTTCAATGTCTTTCATAAATACAAAACCAGCATCTGCGATATTACTTCTTTTTACAGTATAGAGATATATATATATACACAGCATTTCATAGGGACATAAGATTTCGAAACAATAAACAAACTAGCTCCAGTGGTAGCTAACTTATCAATATATAATTCAGGTGGTATATATCGCAAGTGGGCTGTTGACGACATGTGGAATAACAAAACCAATATATGGTATGCTTTAGCTTATACTGTACACAGCTTACAAACACATACCGAGTGCTCGTTGTAGCAGGAAAGCAATTACTTTTATAAAACCTTGTCTAAGTAGTTCAGAATTCTTAGTGAGAACTCTACACCATGGGCAACAAAATTATCTTCTGGGGGGGCGGAGAGGGGGCCAAGGGGTGTGTGTCTGACTGCTTTATACATTTGTCACTGATCTTTACAGACACTGAGGGTTTCACTTGCCCCTACCCTGCATTTTGGGTTTAAAAATGTTGCCTATTTACATGGCAGAGTTGAAGGATACAGCAGGGTCAATGTTCCCCCTCCTCCGGTTTTCACTGCCCACAGTACCCTGCCTTTTGACAATGCCCTCCAGCAGCCTCTCCTGTTCCATTAGTTCCCTGTTTCCCTTGTCACTGCTAGTGAGAGGCGCTCCCAGATTCTGAGCCCTAAATATGGCTCACTCTTTGGCACCTGCTTTCCCTGGTAGTGGCTTTCCTGAACTCTGTCGGCACTGCATCTGGTCATCTTGCCCGCTTCCAATCTCACCTGTGACCTACAAGGCGCCAATATAAATTTGGCAATAAACACTTATTTCATTTCTCTGGGCTAAAAATGGCCAATATTCAAGTTTGAAAGTCAAACATCATGAGGCTCACAATGCCTGTTAATAGGAAAGATAGACTGGTAAACTGTGATTTCTCAGAACCTGACCCAAAGCCAAATTTGTAATAGGAAGGCTTCTTTTTGGCTCAGGTTCAAACAAAATTATGTGAGAACACATTTATATGCGCAGTGGAAATACTGAAGATCACTTAAAACTTAGTGAGTGGTTTCCCCCCCACCACTACAGAACTGTTGAAAGTGGATTGGGTACTCCAAGAAATTATATGGAAAAATCTGAAAAAGGGGGTGGAACCTTTTTTAAAAAAGATTTACTTAGCCATGGCAGGTTTCCATTGATCATCACTAATATCTGAACCTAAACAAAGGGATTCAAGAGGAAACGATACTTCTTGGAAGGTTTTTTATCTTCACCTAAAGAAGTACTGCAATCGCAATGAATTATTTAGAGGGATGTTTTATTCCTTTTATTCCTGGGAACATAGTAACGTATGGAATAAAACTGCGGTCAGATATTTTTATCAATGTTTCCTGATCAGTACAAACTCCTGATAGGAAAACCTCCCCTGTGCAAAATGTTAGCAGGAGCCTGGCAGGACACTGAAGTTCCACTTACACCTAGGAGTCTGAGTCACAAAAGCGACTTGATCAGACGAGGACATGCAGAGCCTCGCTGAGATGGATGGGTGGAATTCAGGCCCCACTGAAGTCCATCTGTGTCTTAAACCTCAGTGAGACCTGGATTCCACTGTGGCCTCTCTTGCACAGCTCTGAGGACCCTTCCATAGATCAAATAGTGAGAGGGTCTTGAGCCTTTTCAGCAAATGGTCTTTTTGGAGGCCCTTTAATCAGGAGTGAATGTCACCTAACAGACACAACAATTACTTTACAAAGATATTACTCCCTATGACAGCTTACAAAGAGATGGTGAGGCCACAAATGACTGCAAAACAAATATTCACTGCAGTTTTACTCCAGAGGTAAAATGGTGGGAAGATGCTCCACATCATCTTTCAGATTTGAGAAAAAATTTCCATGTCTTAAGCCTAAACAGAACTAATGAGACTTTCTATCTGACTCTTCAACTTGATAAATTGGTCAAAACACCCCTACACCCCCCCCCCCATTATGCTGCATCTACTCGAATCTTTTCAGCAGTAATTCACTCACTATGACCCTCACTAGAATTGTGATCTCAACAGATTTTTGCAAATTTTGTATTTAAAATGTTTACATGACTTGAGAATATGATCCCCGGTTTACTTGAGATGAGTATTTGAGGATATCTGAGCAGAAAAGTATGTTATGGTAAAGCTTTCAAATATTTTAAACAGGCTTTGTAGACAAATTATTGAAGATTTTTCTTTTAATAAAGCAGAGTGGCATGCTATCAAAAGGCACAAATACATTTCCATTATCCAGTCTAGGAAACAGAAAAATGGCATGATTATTATACTACAGTTTGATGACTGGCACTTAAATAAATAATCGAAGTAATTACCATCATAAAAAGAAAGCCACTTTTCTGGATGAACATCAATGCAGAGGCTGAAGACAGCAGGTGGAATTTACTGTACCGTGAACTGTTGTCAAACAGCCTTTGTAGATGACTGTCACCGCGTAACTATGTTGTATATATCTATGAAGAGATAGAAAGTAGGCCCAATCCTGCAAGCTCTCCTATGAAAGGACATCCGTCCTCCTGCTCATGTCGACCCCACTGATGTCAGTGGGGTGCCACATGAGGGGTGGGTTCAGCCACACAAAATTTCTTGCAAGACTGAGGCCTAAATAAATTAATCTTTGTCACATTAGGCATTAGCATCACCAGAATAGTAAATATTTCTGCAACCACAAAGAAACCTTAGAGGTTGGGAAAAAAACAAAGAAACAAACAAAATGAGAAAAAAAACCCTGTCCATAGTACATTTGCATACTAAATGGTAAAACATTGATTAAAACTCGTGTTACTATTGTGGTAAATCAGAATGCATGTCTACAAAATAAAAAATCAACCAAAAAAACCAGAAGCTCTAAGTAATTTTACTTAATTTTACTCCTTATTTTCTGTTGAAGAGAGATTGTCACTGCCACATTCCATATTGTCAATAATTTCAATGGCTCCCTCCCACCCTCGTCCCTGGAGTATGTTAGTGTAACAATTCAGATTACTTTTACAAATAGTTATATTCTGTCAACTCTTCTGACATTTCATACTAACACTTAAAATTACTTTTAGACAGTAAAAGTGACATTTATACAGATACCTGTTTTTTTTTTCTTTTTCATTTTAGTCTAGAATAGGAAAAGAAAATAAAGAAATGATGTTATTCCAGTTCTACACATATCTTACAAATTACTACGTGCTGTCCCTCACTTGGAAATATTTCCAAATATCAATGTTTTTGAGCATTCTTTCATAGTTATACTTTGTCTTTCTTCTGCACAGTATAGAGTCAAAGCACATGGGATAACCTATTAATCCACACACCAAAGAGTATGCTTGGAACAGTCCATTCGTAATTTAGAACTGCTTAATTCTCAGCCCTCACAGAGACTAACTGGCAAGAGACTTCAACAGCAGGAAGAAAAATACTTTTGGAAATAGCTTTTGATTTGTAATCCAATATAGTGTGAAATGCTTTTGCTTCCAATACTGAAATACTTTTGCAGTGTATTTTACTTGAAAAGAGCAGCACACACTTATTAATAATAAATTAAATACTCTAATCCCTTCACGTTGTAATTAGAGGCCATATTAGGTTAAAAAAAAAGGCAAAAATGAAAACAGAAAACCCAATATCTAACTGTTAGGTCATGAAGGCTTTTCTGTAACTCTCAATAAGATATGCACTAAAATCTGAAATGCATCTACAGTTGAGCCTAGACACTGTTAGCTCTGCCCACGTTGTACAGGAACCTTGCTGTGCAAACGCTCATTGCCTAGTGAAGCTTGGCCTGTGTGAATATGTGTGGCACCACCTAACTCGGTGATGTCAGGTAGAAGAGGAAAAGATGTCTCCTAGCTTCATCCTTATCCTAGTAAAAAATTTAGCATGAGATGATGTGGGGTGCAGATGTTCAAGCCACACCAACCACATTAGTTTCAACCACCTGAATCTTCAAGGTCCCTTCCTTGCATTTATGCATATACAGAGAACGGCCAGTTGCAAATACGTATTTTATAGAAATAATATATATCCACATATATAAATGAGACAACTGGTTCTCTCAATCATAGGTTAGAGGGCAGTCCTGCTCACTGTGTACTTGCTCAGGAAGAAACAGGACAGAAATTAAGTAGACAAGCAGCTACTCGGCAGTTTTGCCTGTTCAGTACGTGGGAGCAACAGCAAGAGGTCATATGTGGTCAAAGGTCAATGTGTTCACCATTCCTTCACCCAGAAGTAGTGCCTTAGTATTTAAAGGGACTTCTTTACAGCAGTTTTAAACTATTCTCTTTCATGACTTTCATCCCACATTGCCATCTCCTCTTACCAACTCTTTTCACCTTGGTTTTGTGGGAACTTGGCCTCTTACCCTAGCCACACCAGCGGTACGCATCGGTCCTCAATGACTTCATTCTAAGTATTTATCAAAGTGAGGAAAAGTTGTAAAAAAACCCATAAAATTACTCGGTTTTGAGAAATAGGAAAGATCTAGGAATTAAAGCTACCCTCTTCAGCTTTTTCAAATGCACTAAAACTTGGGTTAACAAGAAGGTTAACTTGCCATTTTCCTCAAATTTCACTGTCAGCTTTACTGAACAAGCCAACTACTTTGCCATAACTACAAAATATCAGCCAAAGGTTGATGCCATTGTGTGGGAAATCAGGAAGTGTAAGGACTTCAACCATGAGCAAAATTAAAATAAAGTGGGGAGAGGATGTAATTTGCTGAGTAGCACTACACTTAAACCTCAGGTATGACTTAGATGTGGAAAATCCACAAGGTACTAAAAAATTTGCTCCTGACAAGTAGAACTTTTTCAATTGGCTTTTCTATATGGTTTATCTGCTTTGTCCAAAGCAAAGCATTGAAGAGTAGGTTTGGATGCACTATGCTGGAATGAAAACAAAATATATATGCACTAGTTAGTGGCACCATTGAATCCATGATAATAAATACAAATTAATTTTTCATCAAATAAATCAGCCCAATTCAAGAGTGGTGCATGTTAACCAGAATAATTATAAAGATTATCTTGAGGAATGCTCAACAGGGAAAAGGAAAAAAAAAAGTCTTAATACAAGATTATATTGATTAATAATTTAAAACTGTTCCTGTTTACCCAAAGTCCTGCTTTCCATCTGTTCTTATGGGTTTTTTTCCTTAAAGACAAAGGGTATGAAATCATAAAGGAACTCGTGATACTTTATTATGGCCAACTTTTAAAATTTCATGTACTAATTTGTGGAGAAAATGTATCTACTACAGTAAAATGAAATTTTATCCTTTGATTAAATGATTAGAACTAAAAGAAGAATGAACTTTCTTTTCGCTTTAGTTCACACACAACCACTGAAATACTAACACAGAGAACCTGAAGCACTGAAAATCCTGGGGCCTTTCAGAGTCACACGCATGTAGTTAGGATGAGGCCAACATGCTACTACAAAATACCTGTCCAATTTTATTTAAATCTATACCTCGTGGTTATCAACCTTCTATTATACTGGAGAACCCAGGTGGAGCTGCAGGAGGAGCTGGCTCTATGTTTAAGACCGTCTCCTTGTTTGCTTCCAGTGGTAAGCACGGTTGGAAGGTTCCCAGCACTACGGCCTTAAACGTCATACGGAGACTGGTTTTCTTTTCTTTTTTTTTTAAAAATTGAAACAAATATAGTAGTATATGACACTTTATGTATGTAGCTTGCACTTTAAGATCTGTAGAGACCTGATGTGTTGTCTGTCTGTGGTTAGGGGTGCTCTGTAACTATTCTTCTAAATAGACATACTTTGTCATATAATAAATTACAGTTCTTATTCTGCAGATTTTTCAAATTTATACCATGGGACTTGGTGTCAGCAAAACTACATACTAAAACCATTAACAAAAAAATAGAAAGAAACTGTAGACAGAAACTGTTTCATCATATGTACACATGTACTAACTATTCCAAGCTTAAGTTTCCCAAGAAATTAAGGTCAGCTGCAAAGTTTTGGTCACAGGGTTACTTCAATCCAAATGCATTATCCAGACAGCTGTAGTTTATCTCATTATGCTTTGCTATCGTCTTCTTTTGACTGGATGATGTCATTAGCAACTTTGATTTCTATGGTTTCTGGATTTAAAGCTTCTTTTCCATTTTCTTCCTTTAGTGGCAGCTTCCTATGAAAAAAAAAAAAAAGAGGAATCATGGTAACACATAATCTGGAAATGAAGTCTACAACATATGTCTATAATTTATACTGCCCACAGTGGTTCTACAAAAAAAAAGACTATTCAAAAAAGTGTGCCATTATTCTATTATGAGCACTGAGGGTCTTTCCTTTTAAAGAAATCCGTATTCACTCTTTCCATTTCTATAAAAGCAGAAATATGGCACATGCTAAGAACATTGCTGGGGACCCAAATGCAGTTTTTTCAATAAGACAAAAGAAAGAGAATTCCAAATAACCTGACCCAAGACAGCACCAAGATCTGTATTCCCAAGTAAGTTCCCAAGAAACACTTATAGTCAAGCCTTTTGCTGAATCTAGATTATACAGTGCTTTTTGAGTCTATTGGTAAATGTAAATTCAGTTGTACACAAAAGATAGCTATCACTGAAGGTTATGTCATGAGATAGGTAAAGAACTTAAAGCACAAGGAGGTAACGGAAGTTATTTTATTATTCTACAATGTACTTTTGATAGATCACACAATCTAGCTGCATAAATTAATGAATTCAAAATTAATTTAAACCTCTTTTTAAGACTAACTCAATGAAAACTGAAGAAGTGACACAACAAGAAGATGGCTACTTACATTCATCCTTGTGATAAAAAACCCTCTTCTTATCTGAATGCAACAAGAACTTCAGAGGATATTTCAATTTCATAAAGAGTCTAAATATTTCTTTGCGTTTTATAAACCATAATTCCAATGCCAAAACTATCCCCACCCTTACTGTACAGCAACACCCCCCGCCCATTTAATTCAAAAAGGTCTTGAAAATCATTACTTCCCTATTGCCAGTAGGTAGCTGTTCAAAAATCTATCTGTCAAAAAATATGTATAGTTTACTCAGATGTTCCTGTAATACTGTCTCCTGGGCATAATAGCTCTTAATTGTGATTCCAGTTTGGGTTTGTTTTCTGATCTTTAACTAGGGAATAGTATGCATATGCCTTTTTTATTGATAATAACTGTTAAATGTTTCAGTAAACTTCCACTGTGATTGCTTTGATCTCCCAAAGAGCAATATACTGTTAAAACCTGTCTGAGGAATCCCTTAGGAATGAGGTATAGTAACAATGTTTAATAGCAACAAATAAAACAAAGCAATACCCAAATTCCCAGTCTTGTGAAATTTAGGCTCTTTTAAATGAACTAAGAATTAATGGTGTTGAAATTTATATTGGTTTTGGAGAAGTAGATTATGAGCACGTTACAAATAATTTAAAATTATTTGAAGCAGGAAGATTTGATAGAGTGCTGTTGAAGAATAGTATATATTACTGAAATCCATGTCCATGTCAACATTGAGGTAAAAATGGCTTTGTTTTAATACAAGCAAGAAAAAATAAAGAACTACAAACATACAAAGTTTGGTAATTTCTCCCCATGAAAAAATCCACCCACCATTCTTTGACATTCTCGTCTTTAAAAATGTGTGGGGTTTTTTGGGCTATGATATGAAGTTATCGGTTCAGTTATCATTAAATATTGTCTTTTCTGATTATGGAATTTTCCTCTCAGTTATTTCAAATATTAATTCATATTTAATCTCTATTAAGATAGTAAATAATTTTCCTCTTTTACTTAACTTTTAATTAAGTTTAAATGTTTTAATTTCACCAATTTTTCTACACCTCATTTTTCTTTAATTACACCTATTTGAAATAATTATTTTTTTTTTAGCTAGGCAGACTAATCCTTTAAAATCTTAAAGCATTGTATAATAAACTCTTTTGGGGAAAAAATAAGACTTGAGAATTCTAAAAGATTCTTTTCCTTTAATCAGATACTGTCTGTTATCAATCATTAATAATATTGACTTTTTCTAGCACTGCATGTGGTCCAACTGTCTGCTGATATTACGCATCCAAAACTTTAATGAGAGTATGTACTTTCCTATTTTATAGGAAAATGGCTCCTACTTATCTTTATACTGGAATTCACCTAGATTCATTAATACTAAGGAAAATTCAACCAATACTGGAAACAATAGTGTCAGACTAGGAATATAATTATAGTATCACATTGCATGTGGTACTTTAATCATATTGCAGAAATATAATATGAAATGCACAGCTTAAATTGATTTCCTGCCAGCATTATTAAAACTTGTTGACTTCCAGGTAAATGTGCTTTTGAAGGCATGGACTTCAAACCTGGCTTTGACAAGAATCATCTGAGTTATGGTAAAATGTAGAGCGCTGATTAATATCCTGAGCAATATAATGAAAATATTATTGTAAGAGGAAGCAATTTATTATTTCCAACAAATGTTTAAATTGCATTTAAAGTTCTGAGTATAATTTGGCATTATTCAAAATAATTCACCTAATTATTCAAGATATTTAAACTTAAGGCTTATTTTGTATCCCTTTAGGACAGCCATAATTAGTCAGATGAAACCCACCTTGCATGAATGTCCTTGAAACTCTTTCTTCCTGCAAGCTAAGCTCTTCCCTGCAAGGAAAGAAGGTCATCCTTGTCCTGCCCAGCGTGTGCCTTTCTGGCTGATTGCATGTATTGCTGACAATGTGTTTTTGTGTTATTCCTACTGAGAGACATGCTTCTACCCCACTGAGTCCTTCTTTCCTTTAGAGGCATCTCACCCGTACTTTATATTGGTTCTCTGCTTCATCTGTTACGACTTGTGTTTGAGCAGAAGGTCCTTCCATGTTCCCCTAGTATCAGTGTCCCTTCAGATATCCCGATTGCATGATGCTCTATTCATCTTTGGTTTCCTAAGTGACCCTGTCCAGAGTCCTTAGCTCATCTCCATCCATGTGTACCTTGGACTGCTGCCTTTTGACATTGCTTTTGGGGGAAGAAATTACTAAGGAGGAAACTGTCATCATTATTAATATCTCTTTGCAGTTCTATATTCCCAAGGACATAAAACCCAAAAAAACCCTTATCAGTTGTTGCTATGATTTAGTTATATTTTTTTTCATGCCACCAGTGACAGATTCTTTCTTTCCCCCCAAGTTAATAAACATTTTTTGATCTTAACTTTCTCATATTTCACTTTTGTCAGCTGTTCTAATGTCTGGGACAAGCAGGAAAAACTGAATATAGTCTTTCCTTGTATTTTGTCCCTTGTTAGATGCATCTCATTTCTATTTGCAAAATGCAATGCTACAGACAGTCTTGAAGCATCAAAAAATGTGACCCTGGCGCCATACCCACCAACACAGGCAAGGCCCATTGGATTTGTACAATGTTTACAACTACACTTACCTGACTTCTTAGATAATTGTGGGTTTTCTAGAATGCTCCTCAGTATAAACTCTAATATGAAGAGCAAACATATTACTCATTCAACATATGTCGTAATTATTTAATCAACACAAGTTTGAAGTCTTCAGGTACAGGTTCTTTAAAGAAGCCCACAACTTAATGTATAGTGACTTAACACACACACACACACACCATCCACACCTCTATTTACTGCAAAAGCCAATGACAGTAATTAACATAGGCTTTTAAATTTTTTTTATTAAAGGTTCTGGCCGTTGTAGGTCTGGGTAATGGTAATGAAGGTGATTTTGTGGTATTTTCAGAAAAAGACTTTTAGAAGAACGTCCTCCCCTTTAAAAAAACCCCAACTGTGATTCCATTTAATGATCAACAGATGAGTTTTGATATTTACTAGAGAAGTGTCTTCATTGCCCTGACAGCTTTAAGATCGCATGAGGTAGGACACATTCACAATACATGAAAAGATTTGGTGTGAAACCAATGAAACTTCAAAATGTCTTCAATAATTTTAAATCAACTTTTAAGGCTCAGAAATGAAACTCTTGAGCAATCAGTTCATGTCCTTTAACACCACTACCTTGACTGCCAGTAGAAGGAATGATACTGTCAACACCTTTGTTGAAATAGTTTATGTTCAAACTAAACTTTCAGAAGCATATCAGAAGCTCTCACTGCGATAGTGCACATACCAAGATACCAGCTATCTTGTGCCCTATTGCAAATGTCAGCTTGTTCTCCACATGTCTTGAAAAGTGCTACCAGACCCTCTACTCAGTTTAATCTGTACCCGTGGCTTCAGTGGCAAAACGGAGATGTCCTGACCCCAGGGCCTGGGATCCCAGTGCTCAATGCTGGTCTCCATTACTCAGGAGGCAGCCAGAGCCTGCAGGCCCAAGGGGGGACCACCGTGGCTTCTGCGCTGCAAACAGCTTGCAGGGATGGGTAGGAAGGGATGAGGGAGCAAAGTGGCTGCCTTTCAGCACTGTTAGTCCAGTTACACCATATAGATTTCAATACTGAGCTAAGTTCTAAGGTGAGTAAATGCAGGAAGGGACCATCCTGTGAGGATCTGGGTTTCTGGAGCATCGTATCATTGTGTCTCACATACAGGGTGTGTGTGTGGATGTGTGTGTGAACCAATCTGAGGCCACTTCTGGGAATCAGATTATTTCAACAGAATGGTTAACAACTACTGGGTGGGCCCTGGGTACTGAACTACAAAATTCTTATCCTTTGCTTAGTCACCGCTGCAGGGTCAGAAGGCTGGGGGATGAAGGTGACTGTGTATGCTGGGGCTGAGAGACAAGTGGGCAGGCTGTGACCTGTCTCTGCTCACTATGGTCACCTGTTAGGTCTGGAGGTTCACTGGGATCATTGCAGCATGCTTCAGAGCTGCCTGAGAGCCAGAGACTTCACTTTCCGGCCCTTGAATGCAGTGGGCAGAGATGGGGTGGCAGCAAGATGAAGGTCCATGTCTCACTGGCACCAGAGCCAGACATGGACTGCTGATAGGACTGGAGCTGATACAGGGGCTCCTGGACCCTGGTCAGGGGGGTGGGTGGGCCAAAGAGGGCAGAAAAGGACTGCTGGTGCCCCTCAGCCCTGACACAAGGTCTGTTCTCAACAAAAGCACAGGAGGAGCTCCTTGGGAGTCAGAGCAGCAGGGAGGGCCAGGAAATTTCCCTGGATACTGCTAACTGCCAAACAAGTGGTGGTGTAAAGACATGTTGTGGGATTGCTGCTATCATGGTGTTGCCATCCAAGGGCTGGATAACACCCAGATGCTGTTGTTTTCTGGGTCACAGAGAGACCAGAAAAGTATCTAGTATAAACCTCAGCTGTTGTATGTGGGGCACCACGATTTAGATCCGTTATCATAAAATATGTAGAACATCCCACTTGTACACTGCACTGCCACAGCACACCATGCTGGTGATGCTGTGTATCTCCCTCCCGGGGCACAGGAAGCTCCGTCTGTCCTTGTAGCCAGGAGGAGCCTGTGGGAAATCTCTGGGAAATGTCAGACTACTTACTCTGGCTCTGTGAGGGGAGTGGTCTCATTTGGCTCATTTACCGGACTCCCGTCTTCATGATTGGTAATTCTTTCATCCTCTGTTCTCATTTCCACTATTGGCTCTTTTGATCCATCTTTCCTAAAAATGATTGAAATGGTCTTAGTTTCGTGCCATGGCAGTAACCACACACACTGCACATAACCGGATCCCTTCTCTCACAAGTCAGCAAAGAAAAGGCAGAACTAATTATCAGTGACTAACACCACTGAGATGCATTTAACAGCATGTTCCCAATTCCTTGAAGTCTTCAAAGCATCCCGTATCCATGGTTACTTACCTAACTCTGCAAACATTATAGATTAGCATCTCAAAAGAGTATTTTATTTATGACCAAGTAGTAAGACGATGGCCTTTTCATGCGACGAAATGTGAAACCCCCTAACCTAGTGTAACAAATGCACGACTTGATGTTTCTGTCAGTGTAGAGACCCTCTGTGTTAGCATACGTACTGCAGAAGTGTACTTTAATTTCCTGAGACCACAACTATCCCAGCTGCCAGAATGGGTAAAGAGCACTTGTGTGATAAAAATCTTCTGCTCACACTGGTAGAAGACACGTTTTGTTTCCATGTCATATTTCCCCCATTTCAGAAACCAATGCTAGTGTCTTACAGGTAAGTAAATTCATAACATTTATGCCAGCTGGACAATGAATTATAAGGAAGATGGAGCAGTGAGTATGCTTTTGTTGATAATCATAGAATACTTGGGGTAATAAAGGATCTTTAAAGGTCATATAGTACAACCCCTGTGCAATAAACAGGGACATCTTCCGCTCAGAGCACCATCCAACCTCCTCTTTAAAGTTTCCAGGGATGGAAACTTCCTCTCTAGGAAGCCTGTTCCAATGTTTTACCACCCTCACTGTAAAACACTTCTTCCTTATGTCCAACCTAAATCTACCCTTTTTCAGTTTAAAACTATTTCCTCTTGTCCTATTGCTACAAGTCTTATGAAAAAATCTGTCTTTGTCTTTCTTGTAAGTTCCCTTCAAGCATTGAAAGGCTGCAATAAGGCCTTCCCAGTCTTCTCTTCTCCAGGCTGAACAAACCCACTCTCTCAGCCTTTCCTTCTTAAAAGAGGTATTCCACCCCCCTGATCATCTCTGTGGCCCTCCTCTGGACTTGCTCTAAGAGCTCTACACCTTTCTTAGAATCATAGAGTCATCATGGTTGGAAAAGGCCTTTGAGATCATCAAGTCCAATCAGCTCTACACCACCATAACCTCTAAACCATCTCCTGAAGCATCACAACTACCCATTTCTTTAACAGCTCCAGGGACAGGGATTCCAACACCTCCCTGGGCAGCCCGTTCCAACGCTTCACCAATCTTTCAGTGAAGAAATCTTTCCTAATATTCAATCTGAATCTCCCCTGGCACAATTTGAACCCATTCTCTCTTGTCCTGTCACTAGTTACTAGGGAGAAGAGTCTAGCACCTCACTACAACCTCCTTTCAGATAGCTGTAGAGTGATAAGGTCTCCCCTCAGCCTCCTCTTCTGCAGGCTGAAGAGACCCAGCTCCCTCAGCCTCTCCTCACAAGACCTGCTCTCCAGAGCCCTTATCAGCTGAGCTGCCTCTCTCCTTTGCACCTTCTCCAGCACCTCCATGTCCTTTGTATATATGACACACAAAACTGCACATGGCACTCGAGGTGCAGCCTCACCAGTGCTGAGTACAGCGGTAAGATCACCTCCCTGGTCCTGCTGGTCACACTGTTCCTGATACAGGCCAGAATACTGTTGTCTGCCTTGGCCACCTGGGAATATTGCTGGCTCATGTTCATTCACGTGTCGGTCAACACCCCCAGGTCCCTCTCTGCTGCACAGCTTTTACTGGGGACCCCAGAGCTGCATGGAAATAGCTACTTACTGCTAGAGAAGTATTAACAATATTAGTGCTAATTAACTTGCACAGAATTTTACTCTCGAAAGGCAAATCAAAGGATACCCTAGATATATCTGATATTTCCAAAGCAAAATCTCTTTCCATGTAAATATTTTATCCCTATTTCTGTCATCAGACCAAGAACTGTACCCTGCAACTTTATCAGCTGCAGTATGGAAACACAGGGTAATGGAGTTACAAATGAACCTTTACTTTTAAATTTAACAGACTGTTTTCTGGACCTGTGATGTTGTATAGAGCAGTCAGGCTGGGATATGTCATAGCAAAGACCTAGTTAAATCCCTATCTAACCAGTATCTTGCATTTTAATATTGTTCCTGAGAAGATAACTGTTGGAACTACAATAATCCCTCCATCCAGGAAGTACCTGGAAACTCTGGTAGGAATGCTTAAGGAAAATGTTTGTAGATTCATGAGATGGTGTGGTGAGAAATGTGTGGTGAAGATGTTGACCAGAAAAAAAATAATGGATAGAAGTCTAAAAGATTCTGGCTATTTAAAAAAAAATCCCAGAACAAAACACCCTGCATATGCTTATTCACCTCTGCAAGTGAAATTCTACTTTAAATTAGTTGGATACAATGGTCTTTTCTGTAGATGATGCACATAACTCACGGCTTCCTCTTATTTGTGAAAAGGTAAGGTGGTAAAAGAGAGAAGGGTAAGTTCTACTTGGTTTGTCTGTACATCTGTAGTCATATGGACAAACTGTATTCCTTAAGCAAAAGCCTAAAAAGAACATTCATGAACAGCTTTCAATAGGATTAAGGAATCCATCTGTACAGAAAGTGCAGTTTTAATTGAGTAGCAATTAAAAATTCCTCAGAAGGGAAAACAATTTGTAGGAGATGCATTATGTCATTTCTCTTCCAGGTGGCTGTGTGTACATGCATTGTATCATCTACATTCATTATATATGAACATAATTAATGACAATATATATATCCTACATTCAAAATATAACACAGAACCATACCATAGTCCCACTCTAAAATACAGAATGCAAACTGACATATTGAAAACAGGGAAATGTCACTGTCTTTTAGGGAATGGCACCTGGCATGAAACAAATTCAAATTTTGTCTCTTCAAACTTGTCTTAAAATTTTAGCCAGACAGTTTATTTATGCGGAGAACAGGCTAAAACAAGAACTTCCAAATATTTTAAGATCTGAGTGATTACTCATCCGAGTAAGGAAAGAAATGCAATTAAATAAGAAACTCATCTTGCAAAAGGAGTGTCATGGTGGAATTAATATTAAGTGACCAGCTTCATGCTTTTCTGTGACAGCATGGCATGGCATGGCATTTGGGTAGGAGATGTAGATAGCAAGGTATAAACTACTACCAAGTGACATTTGCAACTTTAGCTCCCTAAGGTCTTCCCATTTCAGGAGACTCTGTGCACCAATTTGTACTTGGTCACTTCTTGAACGGGAAATTAAAGTATAAACTGAAGTGCTGTGCTCAATAGGAAAGGACAGCCGAGTTAGAGTCAGAAGCTTCACATCTTGATTCCACCGACCCGGACACACTGCCCTCACATGACAGAAGGAATGCTGTTATTCTTTCTCCTACTGCAAGCTACAAAGAATTAGGAAATAGCTATTTTATGGTATAACTTCTATCAGAAGCATTATTTGACGTAAAGACTGTCTGCTTATGATTGGTTTTATTTTACAGAGCTGTTCAAAATGGGTTGAGAACCCAACCAAGAAATGTAATCAAAATTACCTAAGAAAGACAGTCTCTGAATCCCGGTAGCCAGAACTAAAACCAAAAAGAGACACATCTCCAGTATTGACAATGAAGAAGCCCAAGACAGGTATGAATAATGAGGGCTGCAAAACCTGATCTGCTCAACAGGCCTTTGGGGAAGGATGGGATCTGGGAAGCTGCAGGACAATGAAATGCAAGGCCCAACTACCATGAGAGCTACAATAACCATATGCTGAGTTTTGGGGTATTAGCAGCTCAAAGTGTATTAACAGAAATGGAGTTACAATGACCTGTTACTTGCTCCTCACGGACCATAGATGTGCCTGTAAGTACTGCTGAATTACAATTAATTTCCTTTGTGTCAAGCTGCACAAAGAGGACAGCTTAAAGTGAGGTACAGCCAATGCTTTTTTGACATAACATTTGACCACAAACCGTTCTGTACACTTCAGGGGAACACTCTTTTAAGTAACAGAAAGACGTTATTAATTCCCTTTGCCAGACCACAAAATGGCCACAAAGTTAACCTATGCTGGGCAGCCAACTTTTTCTTTTAATACTATTTCCAAAATATGTGATTAATACTCACAAGTAAGCAGCCTTTCCTTCTTCCAGTTCTTTGCTTTTTCCACTTGAACCACTCTTTTTCCCACAGATCCTCCTGGTGATGCACATTAGCAATCCACATTGTCGTACAAAGAAGCAGCTAACATCAGTCACAACCAGGATTAACAAAAGGGCTGCCACTCCCAGGCCAATGATAGCACCAAGTCCAAGACCATTAAAAAGAGTA
Source organism: Gallinula chloropus (assembly GCF_964237585.1). Lineage (NCBI taxonomy): Eukaryota > Metazoa > Chordata > Aves > Gruiformes > Rallidae > Gallinula > Gallinula chloropus. The sequence goes on along the minus strand of NC_140085.1, from coordinate 109,732,972 downwards.
TCTTGAAAAAAAAGAAAAATTAAAATTTATTAATAAAGTTAATCCCAAATAATAGTTCTTTCTAAAGCTTTCAAGCTGTAGGCCAGGAAGCTAAGGGATGTTTAAAAATGAACCATTCTGAAATTAATGGAAATAAGCAGTCCTGAATATTAGGCTAGTATAAAACCTATATTAAAAATATCACAAAAAGCATCTTTTCTGTATAATAGCTTCCGTTGCTAAAATTTCAATATAGTAATAGAGCATAAATTATATTATTTAATAAAAAATAACATCACATCTTAATATTCAGTGTGTAGCCTAAGAAAAACATTTTAAATGTTAAGTATTACAGCAGTTGATATACGTTGTCATTTTCCACATTACAAAAATAATTAATTAGCAGTGGTGCTAGAGCAGAATTACCAAAAGGTTTACAACAATGCTAAAACAGCATTTATTCTTCTAAAGGTCATTTCTTTGATTCAAGTAGAATTAAAAATTCTTCAAAGAAGTTAATTCAAGCAATTTACTCTGCAAACAGTTGCACAAGCTTATTCTTAAATACATTAGGATGAGGAAAACATATTATTAAATCATTATAAGGTTAGGATCCCATTATGTATAATCTTGTACTTTGACAATACATTCATACACTTCAAAATATATTCCACACTTGATCTTGCTTTCTGGATGTCTATTATGCAAGGTGATGCTTTGCTAATTTTACTTCATTACAAATCTCAGAAAAAATGTTTTGACTCAGTTGACATTTCCATAATACACAAACATGCTTCAGACTGTTTTGAGTACTGTGATTCTGAGAACAACACATATTATGTTTGTGAACTCAGATGACCCTTAGAAAGGAGAGGACTTGTAGCTGATTGGTAAGCTAGGCAGGAAAAAAAGAATGTGCAACGTTGGTAACGGTTCATGCATCCAGCTACTTCAAGAAGGTGCCCATCTAGCTTGGAAACTGGCTAGTGACAATAGCCTAGGTGTGATGCTATGTCCTGAGCAAGCTTGACAGGGGAGTGGAACTGGGTTTTTTCCATGTTCATACTGCACATCAGCTTTGCTTACTTAGTGTTACCATGCCTTGGAGAGATGTATGAGTTGGCAGTGCAGTGGCACCTTTCCAACAGAAGCTGTGTCTATCTACATGCCTGTGGCCAAAATAAGAGTAAATTTTTTCTGACAGTAGACTACTTGAATGCTGTTGTAAAATACCAATGTTTATAACATATAACATAACATAACATAACATAACATAACATAACATAACGTAACATAACATAACATAATATAACATAACGTGTTAATGAGAGTAATACTATCCTCACATTCTTTCAACTGCATGATACGTTGTAGACTATTTGCAGATTAAGAATACAATTTAAACTTTTATATTTCTGCTTAACTAATTTTTAAGAAAATGTATTCATTTTTAGAAGTATAATTTTAAAATTATTTTGTTGAGCACTTCTAAATCAAGACATGCTAGCAGAACTGTATGCTTTGTTAGTCTATGTGACAGAACTCTTAAACGAAAACATAAAAACTGTTTTTCAAAACAAAGGGAACAATTTATTTCTCATGCAATCAATTTCATTGTCTATTTTATGGGTTGCTGTTTTATAGGACTGTTTTCAGTTATTATTATTACATACTAAGCCAGAATCCAATGTATTCATCCACATGGATGGATAGGCAGATAAGCAGATAAAGAGCACTTCAATTTCTTCAGAAAGACTTAAAAACCACTATACAAGTAACAGAAATAATGACTCAACAGTGAAGTAATGTATCATTTATGCATTGCCTCATCAGCAACGTTGGAAGTTAGCATTTCACATGAATGATTTTTTTTATTCCTAGCATTCCTAGTTAAGCATTCCTAGTTAAATATTCCATGTATAATTTGCAGAACTTATTTTATCCATACATCTATTTAATGACCACCTTTCTAAAGTTCATTCGTTTATGTTTATCAATCTGAATTGTCAAGAAGATGTAATAGATAGTTACTTCCACTTTATTGAAAAGCACATATATTTAAACAGATGCAATATCAGTAAATTGTACACGGTCCAGTTCTAGAGACCTTATATAGCAAAGTTATCCTCCCTATACCTTCCTAACCACTAAATAGAAATGTGGAGGACAAAAATTGGTGGCTTTTAATCCAAATTTTTTATACAGATTTGGGATTATTTTCTTGCTGTTGATATTTTTGCCTCCCCTCCCCCCCCTTTTTTTTTCCTTCATTTTAATGCGGTGCCTACCATGTTTTTACTAGTTTAAACAGCATTGCCAGTGTCACTGGAACATTGCATTGTGGCAAGCTTCCCACTCCAAATGAGTCAGTGCCAGAAAAGCCTACACAACAGTTTAACTGCGAAGTGAAGGAAATGTTTATATTAAAAACACTGCTCCTTTGTACAATGATACTCATATTTGTTTGCCACAGTTGGGGGAAGACTTTGTTTTTAATTTCTAATCTTCTTGGTATTGGTGAAACATCATAAGTATTTCACTATTATGTATTTTTCTCTCTATAATTGAAAATTTCCTATTCATTCAGCATTTCCCATCCTTGCTACTGCTTTCCTTGTCCCAAGTCCTGTTTGTTCATACAGGTTTCTGTTTCACAACATTTCAGCATCTGATTTCTTGTGATGGACTATATATTTTCCAATGTTTCTCTCCTTTATCTCCCACACCCCAAAGAATGTCCACATGGCCACATCCTGTGTTGGGGAGAGAAGCCTGGCTATCATCTGCCTTCTTGCCTGTTTTAGCCTCTTTATGTACTTTCTTCTGAAGCCAGGCAGAAATTGGAAGTATTTACATGATAATTTATTTTTAGTATTAATAAAAATATATAAAATTATTTTTAAAAAAATTAATTTTGTACTTCTTTCTTAAATTACTGTGACTTTGTATTGGTCTATCTGCTTCTTCTAGTCAGCTACAGGTGTAGTGCTGTTCCCACTGCTTGCAAAAACAATATCCTAAATATTCTGACATCTAGGACATCAAAACAATCTTGAAATTTTGTCTTAATATCTTATGACATCAACAGGAGTACTAGTTCTGTAACTAGATTAATCATTAATTTCACACTACATAAAACCTTTCAACCAAATTTGAAAACCACTTTTATTATAAAAAAAAATTGCCCTAAATTAAATTTAGATTAGCTTTACTGTCAAAATTATTAATCAATATAAAAATACATTGTAAGAAGCAATGACTTTTAAATTTTTTTACATTGTTCCAGTATGTACCAAATGGACTCAAAATACTAGTTCCACTTTGTGCTCTACAACAAGTATTTGTACATTATGAAACTTCTCTTTCTGATTGAAAACACAATTGAAATAAAAAAAAAAATCAGTATTACTGTGAGAGAATCAGTTCTTAACAATTTTATAAAAAGCTTTATTGTATACCTGTCTTAGTAATCTAATCACAGCTGAGCCTTTTAAACATTGCGTGTAAAAAAAAAAGAAAGCCCTAAGTTCCATTGTTCTGAATGAGTTTTAATTATAATTTGTCAAAAATATGCTAAATTTAAAATAATATGGTTTTTGTTATATAGGATGTGGCATAAATTATATAATACACCTTGCCAGGATAATGAAGGAAACTGCTGACTTTAAACAAAGTCACTTCATTCATCCACTTGTTCAAGTAAGTGCTTATCAACAAATACTTACAGAAATAACATTACAAAACTTTCAGAATGGCAAGAAAAAAAAAAGAATTAGCAAGTTTCTATAAATGTCACTGAAAGTACTTGTAATTTTCAAGTTCTCACTTATTCATTAAGTGTTTTTCTAACTTCTAATAAAATAATTTAACATTTTTGTACAAATCGTTATTTTTACAATGGGAAAGAGCAATGAGGAGCTTTGACAAGTAAAACACTATTTCCCAGTGAAGAGAACTAACTATAAATTGTAAACTCACAGATAAATTATCTGGGCCCTCAAATGTAAATTCAGAGTGAATTTCCTTGAAGGAATCTGTATCAGCTACTCTAAAAGGAAGGAGCCTCTAAAGAGAGAGCAAGCATCTACGAATGTATGTTGTGTACAGGGACACTTTGTACATGGAAACCCAGAGCCACTGCTTCTCCACCAAGGGATAGGAACTTAATATGCAATGTTAATATATTCAGACTGACATTTCGTGACTGATTGACAATTCAGACTGATGTGTCCTTCAATTGGGCAGAATTTCTCTGTACTCTTACGGAATCATATCATACATATTCAGATGCTGGTACAACTAAATAATAATTGCAAGTGCTATAGTAAGTGCTCGGCTTGAGCAGGAGAGTTGGAGAAGGTGACCTCCAGAAGTCCCTCCCAACTTCTAACATTCAGCGATTTTAAATTCTGTTGAAAAGAAAAAGCAAAGTGGCACCTTTTTGTGCCTTTCTTCTCTTCCCCTCTTCCTCAGCAGGCACTGATTAAAGGAAGGATTGAAGCCAGACGATTCTACATAGCCCTTAACCTTTTGCAGTCATGTAAACTTTTGAGGAAAAAAGAAATTACAGACAACACTTCCCTGAGCTCACAGGGTCGCACCTGGCAGCTACAATTGCATGTGTGAGAATGAGTGCACAGGGATATTATACACATTCCTATATTCTTTCAGGTCATTCTGAAGGCAAAGTAGGAACTAATCTCAAGGCGAAGCAGTTGAATATTCTGAGCCAGGGGATGCATTTGAAAATGCTGCACTGGGCAGTTGCAGGGAAAAAGAAGGAAAAAAAAAAAACCAAAACAAAAGCTATTGTTTATCATCATCTTGAAGTTCCCTGTTGTACTGACTCTTAATAAGCCTGTCCAACCATGACAGTTACTTCTGCACTGCCTATGAATGTTACTTTTGATTTTATATCTCATCTGGAACAGTTCTCATAATCAAAGGCGTACAAGATTTATACACTTATTCTAAACTCTGAAAAAATAGAAAACATAGATCTTGGAAATTACTATGCATAGATGAGCATCCAAGTAATCATAATACAGTAACAAAAAGTTAAACAGCTGTGTAAGGATTTTCCATTAGTTAATACTGTAAGGGTGGAAGGCCAAGACTCGTTAGAATAAGCAGTGCCAAGCGAAATATATGAAGGGGGGAAAAAAGAAGGGCACACATCCAGACAAGCAGCACACCATGAAAAAAACAACAAAAGCAACATCAAAAGGATTTACTAGAAACATTATAGAATTCCAGACAGGTAACAAACATCTTTAACATAGGTCCACAGAAGATATAAAAAATGTATACAAATACTACGAGGTTTGTGCTGGAGGCAGAGTATTGAAAATACCCAAAAGATGGTACTTTATTTCAGTCATTGCAATTACTCATTTGTTTTCAGATGCTTTGATATGATTTTTTATTATTTTATTTATTTTCTTGTTCTTTGGGGATGTAAGTACATTGACATTTGTACATAATAAATGGAACGAGTTTCTCAATCGATAACAGTTTAAAAAGAGTGATTCCACTTTTAAAAATAATTACGGCTGATACTTATATTTCACTTTCTTCTAATTTTCTTGTATTGGAAATGGATATATCTCAATTGCAGGACTTGCATTGCTTTGCTCACTGCCTGTCAAAACATCTTCCTCTGTTTTCTAACATATCTGAGGGGTTTAAAAGGAGCTGTTGTGTGCTCCACCTCCTTTGGTGAGGTTTATCAGAATGCAAGGACTGTGTGGCACTCAGGAAAGCTCACAAGTGGCATGTACGCAGAACAAACTCTATCTTGGGTAGCATGTGAAGGTAGCATGTACACAGCTTTTTAGTGTGAATGGTATGATGCTACACTGAGACATTAATAGACTATATTAATTAGAAGATGAACCATTTCTGAGCTTTGTTCCAGAGCATCCCATTACTACGCACTCCTGTGCCTTACGGAGATAAAAATGATGGGAGGCAAAAAGGATCAAGCAGGCAGTGCTCCCACCTACCCACAGCAACAAGCACAAATAATTTGGCTGCCACAGCCAGAGCTGCATGAACTGCTTTTAGCAATTTAAAACAATAAAACTTGGCTTTTGAGTCAGGTAAGTGCCTAGCAGCTACATGTCTACCTTCAAATGAAATTAAAAAATCAATACACTTGCAGCACCAACTTTAAAAAAAAAAAGAAAAAAGAAAAAAAGACTCTGTGCAAGTTATTCCTGGGGAAATATATGATTCAAAAGAGACCATGACAGTAAGTAATATTCTTTTCTATCCCATTCCTTAATACAAAGAGATGCTAACAAGACTATAATTGACATTAATGTTAATGCTTTTTTCCCCCAGTGATTCTTCCTATAATTTTCTGCTAGGACAGATACGGCTGAAGGGCAGTGTACGAGCACAGGAGGATATGTGCTCTGTACTGCACAACTGAGTAATATGTTCTGACAGATATGGTTGCCACACAGCTTTGAAAAATAGGGGAACAGTTTTATTGATCCTGATGTAACTAACTAAAAAGAGGGCTTCCTCTAGCTTTCTTCTACCCGTAAATGACATACCTTCATTGTCTACCATCTCTAATGAAATCTGAGTCCAATTACAGCGGAGTTTCAATTGTTTCACTGGCAGAAAGAGGAGCCACAAAGAAGAGCCTGTACAGCACAGACAATGACGCACAGGAGGGATGGGCATTCACAGTCAAGGGAGTCTGTGGTGTCACCAGGATTATCAATTATAAGAGATGCGAACTACTGATGTGAGAATGTCTAAAACAGTATCTATCAGAAATGTTATGCTCTACTGATACTTATCTGAGAGATGGAGTATTTCTTTATTATGGCAGAGATCCTCTTGCCAACAAGTTTTCTGAAATTTCTTTCCTCTTAAGAAAAAAATATTTTATTGAGACTCTTTCTGGGCACTGAGTAAGTAGGAGTTGAGTTCTCATTTACCCTAATTGTCTTTTACACCTTTTTTCACATGGAGGTGTCTTAAGACATAAATAAAATAGTTAAGTAAAACAAATGTTCTGAACAGCAACTCGAGTGTCAACAATATCATCTGTGTGTCTATTGAGGGATAATAGGGGAAAGGAAACAAGGCTGCATTAACTAGAAGTAGCATCCTGGGTTGTGATAATATTCTCTGGAGTTGTGGTTTATTATTTTTTAGACAAATTTTTAAAAATTATTCCTGATATCATAAGGAATAAGCATATTTAATGTGCCTAAAGAGTTACCAGGTGGCTACAGCCTTAGTAAAGAGTGCCTACTTCCATGGCAAGACCCTGAGAAAACCTGGGCAGAAGTCCTCATTCTTTCTGTGGCAGCAGCATCCACACAAAGCCACAAGAGGAAACACACTTCCAGGGCAAGCTGCTTTACACTTCAGACAGCTGATGAATACACTTTTCCCAGTACTTCTGAATCAGAAGTGAGCAAAACCCCTCAACTCTTTACATTTACTGGAAAGCAATGCTTTTTGATTTCACCAAGGAACAGCTAACGGGGAGGGCAGAGAGAGCCCAGCATCGAGAGAGGCTGTACAATGATGGCAGCTTTCATGAGTCTGTAGCACCAGCTCTGCCCCCAGGTTTTGGAAGGCCTTGGCAACATGTTTCTGTGTCCCAGGATCCTCCACTCAAAGTGATGTCAGATTTACTGAATGTCTCTTGGAGGAATTTCTAAGAACATGTGTAGATTAATTAAGATTGACAGGGGGGTTGGTAATGGTATTATATAAAAAGGTTAAATTATTTTGGTTGCATTATTCGGGAGAACTCGAAATCACACTGTGCACATACCACAGAGACTTGAGAGATTTTTGCTTCTCTATACCAGATGACAGCTGTAACCAGAGTATTGTAGTCAGGAGGCCTGAAAACGAGTCTAACTATGCTGGGATTCTATTTGAATTGATAAAATATTTCAGGTTTGACAGCACTTTCTTTTCACTCTTTAAAAGCACATGCAAATGCAAACAGACCAGTTTTGAGAAGCGTTACTTGGAATAGCATTTTAAATGTATAATTACTTTATACCATTAGCTACAAGAGAACGACATCTCTATGTTGCATGTTTTGACCTGAAATGGTTACACTGGTACCTCAACTACAAGTGTCAGGCAAGGTGTATTTGGTGTGAAAGTGTCATGTATCAATATATAGCTTCTTCCAGTATAGCACACCTGCCTTTTGGGGCACAACTGTTTCAAGCAGACAGATTAAATCAGTATGGATTAAGTGCTCAGGCCGTGTATTTCACATACTTGGTCTATTAGTGGAGTAACATGGCAGCCACCTAATATAAACCAAACTAAAAATGAGGGAATAACAATTTCAATTATTTTGTTTGGGTTTGTGGGGGTTTTGTTGGTTTATGTTGTTTTTTAAAAAAAATATATTCCCTATTGGATAAAACTCTGAGTTTTACCATTGAAACAAAAATTTGTATATGTTAAAAAAACCCTTCAGTTAGAAAACACATAATGTAGATAATACAAGAAAAACAGTGTTTATGTGTAATAAAGAAAATACAGATAGAAATGCTTTAGAGTCAGTTTTCTTTATTACAAAGATTGACAGAAGTTGCATAAAATAAAAAGAACTTTGAACAACAGATGACAGACGCACAAAGTTACAGATTTTTCTTGACACTGTGTTTGGAAAGCTGCTGAGGGACATTACATTTACACTATGCACACATTTTTAAGGGGGAAAGCAGAGACGACAGCAAGTACTTCATGCATGAAAGAAATCAGTGGAACAAAATGGTAGTGAAACAAGATTAAAAAAAATGCGGTTGTTTCACAAATTAAAATAAACTTATTTTGATCCAGATTTTCTCTTGCCCTTCACACTGTTTTTGAGGGCAGAAACTTACAGAAACTGCAGGTTTTGCAATATTTGTCAAGGTAGATTTTAGTACACTGTATATGTTTTCAAATGTAATTCTTTTGGAAACTTACACTTAGTAAGATTAAGTTTTCTTGTATTACAGCACACTTAACGTATTATAATTAAACTTAGATGAAATTAACATGTTCACTAGAAGTTGCCTCTACAAAAATATCAAACATATAAAATATAGTATCATACAACATAATGGCACTATGGTGGCAAGAATTACTACTGCATTTTCTCAGGACTTTAGACCATGTAAAAGTGAAGAAAAACAGATATTCCTACCTCAGCTGCTTGATCTAGGTCTTGTAAAACATCTAAACTTAAAGCAGCTTCCAGCATACAGCTTCCATAGAGCTACTGTTTCTAAACAGGTGATGATGGTACATTCTTTACACTTGATATTTGACACCATTGGCCTTATAAGGGTGCTGTCATTTGCATTACAAGGAATAGGATTTTCCCCATCAGTGTTCACCACTTAAACATGACACCTGATAAATATGTACCAAAGGAAAATGGGAAGATTCCTTATATGCCTGGAGAAATGGGCTGCATGAAGGACAGTCTGAAAAGCTCCAATGAGCTCTATATGTAGCAAAGATTTCAGTGATGTCATTATAGACCTCATTTGTCTTGACATTGTTCTAACTGCTTACTAAAATTAAGTTATATTTGCTTTTCTTCTAAGAATCCTAAGGAAAAAAACTGCAATTAGAAATCATCCTCGTACTGGGCAATGGGTAGAAGATTGGAGACTATTCGCGTAATCACAAATTGTACACAAGTCTCTGTTACCTCTTCAGAAAAAAAGCAAAACAACAGTTTTTTTGATAGGCTTAATTAGCTAACTTTATATTTGCATATGCATGTGAATGGAGCTATCAAATTTAGTGAATGAAGTTTGCATGCTGGAAAGATGATATATGGTAAGGCCCAGGAATCTGAGTATTGGTGATATGGTTGCTTAATTAAATTGCTATATCTGTTTATCTTTTAAATATCTATTTTTCCTATGTACATCACATTTATTTACATCATTGCTTGACCCGTTACTCCCATCACAAAATTCAATGGAATGTTACTTTGTTGCTTTGTAACAGTATGTTTTGTACACCTCATAAAACCACACAGATGGATATATTTTATTTCCAATGTATGCAGTAAGTGTGTCTTTTCTCTGGGCAATATCTTTCCTATTTAGCTAGATAGCAATTTATATTCTAATAACCCTACTGTAATAAAGGGAGGATCACATTTGAGGTTGTATTATGCAAATATTTTGATTCATGAATAATTGGTAAATGTTAGGAACTTGTCAAAACTCTGGAAGCAAAAAAGACAACAACTAAAATCTGATTAGGAAAGAAGCCAGCCTTAGATTCAAAAGGTTGTAAATCAAAATATTTAACTAATACCATTCCTTAGAGATATACTGCTATATCACAGAATAATCATTATTCTTTTTAAGTATCTGTGCCGTCAATTTAGATTTAAGGCATAAGTTCAGCACAGAATATTTTAGGACTTCTGTCTTGCAGACAGTTAAATATTAGCTTTAAAAAAAAGTGACAATCTTGAAAAAATAGTAACATTTTACACTGTCAATCACAAGACCTAAAATCCCTTTTACAATAACTAGATTTTAGAGGAACAGATTTACTTATCTAACATATAAGTACTAATGACAGCAGAATATTAAATTCAATTTGTGAAGACATATTTATCATTTTAATACAGTTTAAACTACAATTTTAATGCTGTTCAGTCTATACCTACCAATTATCATTTAATTTGCAAATGTCTCGCTTCACTTTTTCCTCATTCTTTTCTGCAGGAAGACAAGATTTTAAAATCTTCTGTATCTTCCTACAGATTGTACAAAATACTGTAAAATAATCTAGTTCTCATTGTTTTTAAAGATAGAATTACGAAGCTTTCTTAAAGAGAAATACAAACAAAACTGTATTAGTTATTCATCTCAGAAGATAGATGACAACCCAAGGACATTATTCTCTTCCTTTTTTCTTTCTCATTACAGAGGTTTTGGGAGGATGCCCAGAACTGCCTGGCTCTGCTGTCACTGAATCCCTGTATTGGTTTAACTCATCATCAGGGATGATCTTTAGGTCCAAAAGAATAGGATCATATTTGAACTATCTAGTAATCTCAAAATGTATAATGCAGGAGAATATAAATTAGAGCAGACCTAAGATCTCTCTTACCTAAAAGAAGAAACTTAGGCAGATTCCAGCTGAAGCTACTATCAGTTGGAAAAAGCTGTGTGATCCAAATTTTTCTCTTTATCACACTGGCACTGCGACACTGAGGATAAAAGCCAACTTGCCATTTATAATGTATATTTCACTTTTAAAATGTCTCAGGGCTTTTCATTAGCTCTTTCACATTACGTTTGGAGAGTTCACAGTCGATCACTCTCTGTGCCCTAATTCCTATATTGTCTTCTTATGTACCTCTCTGCAATGTTAGAATTACTTTCTGAGATAATAAATTTGTAATGAGCACTTCAAATGTTTAAACGGAGTAGGGAAATTATTTGGAAATTTTCATTTTTTTACTTTTATACATACCTGTAGTAGTCTCCCCTCTTGCTTTATTAAAAAGTTAAGAATAGAGACAAGTGCAAGACAAGTACAATATGTACTAAAATGCTTAGTAGAACACCTTTAAGTTTTCAAATTTTAGAAAATTAAGAAAATACTGCAAAATAGGGAAATACCTGAATTGGAGTGCCTGTACAACCTTAATGAGACTTGATTTTATGTTTCACTCTATGAGATCATCTACATTTTACTCAAGGCCTTTTAAATCTGGTGGCAGGTACTCACTAGTTGCGATTGTATGTTCAGTTTGGTTTTCTTTATTATTCAGATCAGCACTTTATCTCTATTGTGTCCTCAAGAGAAAATTTTATTTCCTTATTTGCATCCAGTCCCTATTTCACAATGGGATCAGAATGCAGAAAGGAGATGATTACAGACAACAGCCTCTCAAAGGAATTTCCTGCTGTCCTAGTCCAACAAGGAGCCCTTGGTGTTTATTCACCTCTGTGCTCCCGCAGACCGAGAAAAGTCTCCTGGGAGCAGATCCCGGTGTCTTGTGCCGAAGCGGACTCAGTGGAGTCACACAGCTGGCTATTCACCAGTTGTGAACTGAGATTTTCACAGGTCTCTAATGATGCCAGACTTGGGCAGTGGTGGTTTTTTCCACCCCCTTGGGAACACAAGAAAAATCTACCTGCTACGTATTTTGCAAATGCCAGTTCTCTGGTTTTAATTAGAGATGTACTTGCAAGGTTGTTTTTTGTGGTGGTTTTTTGGTTTGTGGGTTGGGCTTTTTTGTTTGTTTGGGTTTTTTCTGTGTTTTTTTTTTTTTCTTTAATCACCACTGGGAAAATGTGCCATGAGTAAAAACAACAAACAATTTCACTATCTGGGTTTTAGAAATAGTCAGGAAAAAAATAAAACCTCTTGCAAAAGTTCCTGCCCAAGGTGATTCTTTCCCTAAAAAATAAAATTAGCATACGCAATAGCACTTGTCAGAGTTACACTAAATTGAAAATGTGTTCTCACACCTGAAAGTTTTTTATAATACTTATGTGTAGCTAGCAGTTCCAAATCCTCTTTATCACAGTTAAAATGTTTAATTAAAAAAGATACCTTTATGTTAAGATCCCCATCCTTAATTAATTATTGTCTGTAGGTTCAATAAGCCCTCAAGTATTAAATAAATATTTTTATAAAAACAACACCTATGGAACTAAAAAACACAGTCAATGCATATATTAACTTTTTTTTTTTCCTGGACAAACAGGCTTTCTCCCAACTGATTCTGACTGGAAACCCAAAGTTTCAACTCTTTAAAAAATTGGAATAGAATTTTTTTTTTTCTTCACCATAGTATGCCAGGCACAGGTCAATATAATTTGGTTCAAATTAATGGCAGGGCATAAGGTTAAAATGATAGAGCATAGCGGCAAAATCCACAGATGAAATAGTGGCCCCACTTAACAGAATGAGAGATTTTCTACAGGTCACAATGAAGGTAACAATTTTAGAATGGCATTTGCTTGAATTCCAGCTACTTCATTATATTAAGTATGTAAATGTTTTTACAAAAATATTTTTGTCAATAAATTAAGTCTTCAGCTTTACATACATGCATTTTGAAGGCATCTTACTTGTGACTTGAGCCACTTTTTGAAAATGATTGTTATTTGTTTTAGATGAAAAAAGGTTTTCTTGATGATGTTTTAAAGACTTCCAAGAATAAATTGAAACTGGCAAAACTGTCCACCGTCAATATTTCTAAGTAGAGAATACTTCACACTGTTGAAGATGCATAAAAATTATAATATAATGGTATTAAAACCCAAAAGAAACTAAGTATAAGGAAGGAAAAAAATCAACTTATGTATTTAATTTATAATCTTTGTTATGTTTAATAATTTGAAGGGAAGTATCTTAAAACAAATATTTAATTCTGTCTTAGATCTAAATGGCATTGATTTCTTGTGTTATTATATATGCAACAGAAGAGTGATCTATAAACTTAGTCAGTCACATACATTCTAATATCAAATATATGCAGTAAAATCTCCATGCAGATATTTACTAACTGATCATTTTTCTGAGTTTTTGTATACATAGTTCTAGTTCCAGAGGTTTTAAGCCATTATTTTAACGTGCAAAATAGGAAAAACTAATTTTCCCATTCATTCCTAAAGGTCAGATTTGAGCCCCCTGGATCAAGTCCAACAAATTCCATGAAATGGGACGTGCAACTTATACAGTCACAGTATGTGAGTTTGTTGTGCAGGGACCTATTTTGATGAGGCATGGCTGCAGAGAGGCACAAAAAAGCATGTGAAATTAAATACTATGAATTAAATTGATTCATGGATAGGGAAGAAATGTTTGTTAAAATCCACAAGAAGGAACAAAACATTGAAGTTTTAAGTACATCAAGGAAGGAGCTCGAGTAAACACAACTCTTTGAAAAGGATTAATCCAGAATCAATATCCTCTCATGACAGACCAATTGATTGTGTACCTGGAAAACCAAGAGACTAACAGTATCTATGCATAGATTTCTTATAATCAAAATACAGTTGAGGAAGTAGTATCAAATCACATTGATCAAATTCAATAGGTCTCCACATTCTCCAACTTCTATCAGACAGAAGAGCCAAACATCATCTGTGGAAATTATCACAGAACTTAAGAGCTTTACAAAAAGCTGGATGAAGAATTTTGCATGCACAGACTGAAATAATTAGACTAATTAGGATCTTAATCAGGAGTGGAAACTTTAGGAGAGTACAACAGAAGAACTTGAGAAGAGTACTATAGAAAAGTACAATTTTTTTTATACAGCTTTGTGTTTAGTTTCCTGTAAATATAAAATTAAGAGGGAAAGGAAGAAAGCATAACGCTTGCATTATGAACATCATCAAAGCATGCACCAGAAACTGATGACTACAATGAAAGAGAAACCAGCAGCATTCAGCTGCAGGGACTGGCCTCCGTTTTCATGTCTAGTAGCTTCACAGCATCTATCTGTGTGGATAAGAATCATTACAGAACATCAAGGTGTGAAAAAGAAGTAAATTTTAGGAAAAAAAAAGTTGATAAAACATGAAAAATAAAGTATCAAAAGGCAAAACGTGACAGTGTGACAAGGATGAAAAATAATTAATATTTACTTTGTTGCAGACAATCATTTGAAAGACATCATTCAAGTAGAAACATCAAATGATGATTAAAGTGTGGATTAAATTGTAACCAATGTGGTTTTGACAAATCTGGATTATAAAGTACTCAAACAGTGGAAAAGGTGTACCTTAATAGCAATATGTGGTTTTCCACTGCAGCCAAAGTGGTAAAATCTTTGGTCTGACTTTAAAGAGATTTTAAACACTTAATCTGAAACATATGATCAACTCTCTTGTTTTCCCTTGAGATTAAAAAATATTAATCCAAGCCCAATCTAAATGCCATCTTTCATGTGTCTTTTATGCTTGGAACTCAAGAAACTGCTATACAACACCTATCAGAAATAGCAAATATTTTAAATAAAATCAAACACGCCCATAGGCTGAAATAAGAAACTAAAAAAAAGTTAATAATTACATAAAAAGAAGGTTCTGATCATGCATGGGAATAAAGATAAGAACTTGTTCAGCTGTTTCTTCTTGCCAATAATTTTGCCTTCTCTCTGAATTACTGTAGGAGTCCAGAAAGGACCACTGTCAAAACTGGCATCAATAATATGGACAGAAGTCCATTTGAAATATGAATGATCAATATAATTAGCACAGGCAGCTGGATAATTAGATATTGACTTTAATACTAGTGTGGGGAAAAAAACCAAATTCCTTTACAAAACATGCAGCTTCTTACACCTTCAAGTTCACACAGTAAGTCTGGGTGCAATCCAGTGTGATACGTGAAGTTTGGATATATATTTTCCACTAAGACTGATGCTGAAAGTTCACTTATTTGGCAGATAATACAGTCAAGTTTATGCAATATAGTGTATGTTTGAATGTCCTAATCTCCTAAACGGAATATTATTTTTTTTTCAGATACAGTGACATAGTAATGATCTGGATAATGAGCAGCATCAGTGGTAGGCTACTGTTTCAAAAGAGATTTCAAAAGAAATTGAAAAGTAGAAAATCTTGTGTAGTATGAACAATGAACTTGGTTACATCCTACTTTAAAAGTGAATGTTAAGAAACTGTAATGGAAGTACCTGAAAACTTTAAAGCCCTTCCATTTTTCATTTAGGCTGTATTATATTGGTTCCTCATTATAATTATTAAACTTTAAAATATATAAGTTTAAAAATCAGTGTAGAGGATAACTTGTGACAAGCAGAATTTAAGTGCTCCCCAAAATTAAGGTATAATTTAGGTGTTAGGATTTGAATCTTCTAGGGTTTTTTGCAACACACATCAAATTTAGCTTAATTCACAGGGCTGTTGTTTTGCGAATATGAACTTGCCTCTACAATTCAAGGTTGTAGAGAGACACTTGTAATGCACAAAGTTTGACAGAAGAGGTACCCATTGTGGTCTGAACATTGGAATGGATATTCTTACTTTTGAAATATCTTCAAACTCCTCCTTTGTTTTTCTCCTTCTTTCTTAGATTAGACTTACTGTTTCTATCCAAGCTGGAGCAAGGCTCAAGGGTCAGAAAGTTACAAGTATTCTTTCCCAAGTGATTCAGACTGTTAATTGTATGTAAATTTCTATAACAGTATTTTCCTTACTGAGCTAACAAAGAAGTTTTCTTCTATCCTCAGCTGCCTATTTAAAACAAAAACAAACCCTAAAACAACCCCCAAAAAACCCACTTTCCAAGAAGGCATTATTTTTGAAGCCGTTCTCTAGAAAATTTAGGGAAATTGTCAGCTGCATTGAAAAGTTATCAGAAGAGACAAACTGATGGATGTTTGTGCAGGTATACATACATAGATACATACATACATACATGAGCAGTCAGTGTGGTCACAAGACATAGGTTGAAAATCAGGCCAAAATGCTGTTCCTGAAGAATCACTGTGTAATTCTACAGTCCATTTCTGGAGTTTTAAACAGGCAATTTAAAAGCTACGAGTAATGTCTCTCAGTCCTGGCTCAAGTAGATACTGGCAAACATTCTAACTTTTTCTATGGAAAGAAACTAAAAAAATTGACTACAAATCCTCACAATTCTTCTACTTTAACTTTTAACAACGCAACACACCTTCTCCTAGAACTAAGAATAAGTACTAAAATCCAAATGCTGACTTTGCCCTCATAGCTAACTCTGCCTCAGAACGTGGCCCTGTTCCAAAATAACATACTGTACCTGGAAAGGGTACAATCCAGCGACATATAATCACTAATGACTGTGGTTACCAGCAGTTCTGCAAAATGCTCAAGTGGGAATATCTACAGTCTTTTCTTTGTTTGTTACCTAATGAATTGTTGACTACAGTTAAAAAACCCCAGACAGGTTATAGCTAGAAAAGCATATGAGTATACTGACTATGCACTAAGACAAAAAATGGCAGAAATAGAACTGAAACCTATCCTGGGTTGAAGAATGGTGACGTTACTACTGAGTGCAAGTGAGGAAGGAAGAAATTTGGCTTGTTTTATGGGAGGAAGAGCTGTAAATAGAAACCCAGAAAATAAAACATAAAGATATCATTGCCTTTGGAAAGCTAAAGACACATAGACATGAGGAAATGCTGGAGTCAAGTCAGCGAATACTTCTGAAAACTGGATGCAAGTAAGTCCAGGGGCTCTGATGAGATGTGCCCATGAGTGCTGAGGGAGTTGTTGTTTCAAGGCCATTCTCACTCTGAACTATTATTGAAACTGGGACAGGTGCCTGAGGATGAGCCAAAGAAAACTTCACTTCTGTCTTTAGAAAGGGCAGGAAGGAAGATTTGGGGATCTAAAGACCAGTCAGCCTCACCTCAATCCCTGGGAAGGTGATGGAACTAATCCTGGAAATTTGTTTCCAGGCATGTGAAGAGCTACTACATCAGTAGTCAATGTGGATTCAGAAAGGGAAAATCATGCTTGAACAACCTTGTAACGTTCTATGATGAAATGACTGGTTTGGTAGATGAAGGGAGTGCTGTGGATATTGTCTATGTTGACTTCTGACACTGTCTCCTGTAAGGTGTTCATAGACAAGTTCTTGTTATATATGGGATGGGTAAACAAACAGTGAGGTAGAATTGAAAACTGGCTGAAAACTGGGTGCTATCAATGGCATGAAGTTTAGCGACTAGCACTGTAGTCTAGGGGTCAATCCTGTTCAGCATCATCAGTGATTTGAATGAGGGGGTTATGCTGCCATCCAGAAGGATGTGGACAGGCTGGAGAAATAAGCTGATAGGAACCTCAAGATGTTCAACAAGAGGAAGTGCAAAGTCCTGCCCCTGAGGAGGAATCACCCCAGGCACCAGTATATGGTTTGGAACCACCCATCTGGAAAGCAGCTTTTCAGAAAAGGCAGGGGGGGTCCCGGTGGACAGCAAGTTGAATATGAGCCAGCAATGTGCTCTTGTTACATGGAAGGCTAATGGTATTGTCAGCAGAGGCCTTGGTTGTGCAAGCACACTTTTATGTGATACCCTGACCTGAGGTTGGTTGTAGTGAAGTAAAATCTCATTTCAAACAGATCTAAAATTATCTGAAATCTAAGGGTAATACTCCAAAGGACACAAGAAGTAGTCCTACTGGGTTTATTCATAGTTAAAATAAGTCAACAAATGTCATCTTCTTTGCAGTGGAGTATGGAAGAAGAATGAAGAAGGCGGCTTTTTGGCTTCTTTTAGCTGATACATGGTCAGAGTCAAGAAAACCCTTCTTGAGAAAAGGGAGGTTATGTCTCCCTTCACAGCAAGGGAGACTTTGCCCCAGGGAGCCTCTTGCAGGTCAGGGTTGAAGGGATGTGAGAGACAAGGACAGCATTTGCAGCAAGGGAGTCTGTTGTGTGGAAGTGAGAGTTGACAGAAAAACCTTTCCCAGCTACACAGATGGGATCATACAGAATTTATTTCTACCCAAAAAGAGCCAATGACTTGATTGACTAAGAGCAAAATTAAAGTGCTCAACTTGAGAGAAAACTGTGGGCATGAGGGATACTTCTATTTTTCTGTACTTAGTAATTTTCAGTCTCTAGATTTAAAAGTTCCTGACTTTTATTTTAGTAAATGATTCTACAGTTCAAAACACCTATTTAGTCTATGTAATACATCATAAAATGTACATAGATAAATTCAAATATATATATTATGTGTAGCATTGTTTATTTTTACTTTTCATTCATTTTGACACCACTGGAGAACCTAAAGTTGAGTTATTGTAAAAAATACTGATAAAAATCATGTTTGGCATGAAGAGAATCATCTTTGCTCCTAGTGATTATGAGAGACAATATCTTATATTAGATTGTCCCTCTTTGCCCATCATAATATGATTTTAAGTATTGGTGACAGACATGCATTGGAAAAAAAAGTAAATGAGATTCATAAGAGATGAAAACTTTTCCATGGGTGTAAATAAAAAAAAATATTCTGACAGTTCATGCAGTATTAGAAGTTAAAAAAAAACCCAACAAAACAACCAATATTTCAAAGTGAGAAAAATAGGTCTAAGGGCTTCTTATTATCCCCAAATGTTTTTCTCATTTTTCCACTATTGCTCCAAGTTATTAATTTATAATGAAGAAGAAAAAAAACCTTATCATAAAATACAATTTGCAGCCATTTTTAATATATCTACTGGCCTTCCAGAAAAACAGCACTGACTGGATAAAAGCCTTTGGAAGAGAGCACCTGCATAAATGTGACACTAATGTTTGAAAATATATCTAATATTTGCAGAAAGTATCCTCTTTTAACACCTTCCATTTCTTCTTATTTTAAGACTCGTTAAATATAAAACTGTAGATGTGTTTTTAGGTTGCAGTAGTAATGGTTCAGAATGACAGCTGATTTGTGTACCTCTATACCAGCTGCATGGTACAAAACCAGTATCTCTGTCTGCCCTGCTAAGCTACATACGAATGGGCTGCAGTGTCAGCTTTGGGAGCTGATGGAGTTCAGCTGCTCCTGGTGACACCTAGTCAGAAGGTTTGTTATGACTGCAGAGGTTAGTCTATGCTGTCCTAACACTGATAGACAGATGGCACACAGATCCTTTGAGAATCCCCTCTTTTCTCACAGGAATAGAAGAAGCTTGCACTATAGAGAATCCAGAATGAAATTGTCTAAAATATCATAAATCAGTGCTTAAAATCCAATAAATACTTCACTCAGAGGCAAGCACACCGATGTTGAGTTCCACGTGGCTACAAGTGCTGCCAACTAGTATCCCTAGTGAGAAGCTGGCATACAGAAAATACTGCATTAAAGACTATGGTACTCTTTCTTCAAAGCAGGATTCTTAAATACATACTCCTATGTCTAGGTAAATACAAAGATGGAACTGCTGATTTCAGAAAAAAAACTCCTCCAAAAACCTAGAAAGTAAAACTGTGTTTACATAGATATACAATAATGTATATGTGCATACACAAATACACATGCATGAATGTATTTATAAATACATTTATTTAAGGCAAAGTTTTCCTAAGAAGTTGGTTTGCTGAGCATTCCTCAAAGTAAGTGTAAGGTTCCATTGTTAAACACTTCAGAAAACCAGGAAACTTTTATTTAAGGGACCGCAAACTCTGAGGAACTAATCACCAATCTGAGTGAGTGAATGGATACCATGCCATATGCCTAGGAACGGAAATTACAAAATCAAGTAGATCTATAGTTGGAGGATGCTGAGGCCAACCAAGTGAAAATTTAAAGGAATGTCTGTTGCATTTATACACCTCACTGATGTCAGACAGCAATTCACAGCCTCAGGCTTCTTCCTAGAACTAAGGCTGGTAATGGAAGATCATCATATTGTGTTATAATAGAATTTGACTGCCAGGCAGGAGCTGGTACTTGCTCACACTTCCACAGTAAGCAGAAGCTGTGGATTCAGTCCCCACAGGACTTGTGTATTCACATAAGTAGAGTTCTGGCTTCCAGTCCCTTCCCTCAGGGATTACTACTTCTGCATTATATCCAATGGTTCTTAAAAGCATAAACAAGCTCCTTCTGCAGGAATCAGAACCCAATGTTTTTCTTCTTGTGACAAGTCCCATTTCTCTGGCAAGCACCCATCGAAGGACAACAAATGTATCCTTGCCTCCATCTCTTAGGAGATCCCAAAATATCTCCTGGGATAAGTAATATCCATGAGATTGCATGCACAGTGACAAAGGAAGAGGAAGAGGCTGAGTTACTTAATGCTGCCTTTGCCTCAGTCTTTAACAAAAAGAGCCGTTGTTCCCTGAGTACCCAACCCCGAGCTGGAAGACAGGGAGGGGAAACAAAATGCGCACCCTACACTTCAGAAATGGTGAGGGACCTACTCCAGCACATAGCTGTATGCAAGTCTATGGGGCTAGATGAGATCCACCAAGGGTACTGAGGGTGGTGGCAGATGCGTTCACCAAGCAACTTTCTATCATCTATGAGCAGTCCTGGCTAACTGGGGAGGTCCCAGCCAATCGAAGCTTACCAAATGTGACGCCCATCCACAAGAAGGGCTGGATGGAGGATCCGGAGAACCATAGACCTGTCAGTCTGACCTCAGTGCCTGGGAAAGTTATGGAATAGATCATCCTGAGTGCCATTATGTGGCACATGCAGGACAACTAGATGATCAGGCCTAGTCTGCATGGGTTCATAAAAGGCAGGTCCTGCTTCACCAACCTGATCTTCTGCTATGACAAGGTAACTCAATTAGTGGATGAGGGAAAACCTGTGGATGTTGTCTACCTCAACTTCAGTAAAGCTTCTGACACCATTTCCCACAGTATTCCTCTGGAGAAACTGGGTGCTCTTGGCTTGGACATGTGTACTGTTCACTGTGTAAAAAACTGGCTGGCTGGCTGGGTCCAGAGAGTGGTGATAAATGGAGTAAAATGCAGTTGGCGGCATTTAACTCCATTCATGAGTGGTGATCCTCAGGGCTATGTGCTGGTGACAGTTCTCTTTAATATCTTAATCAATGATTTGGATGAAGGGATTGAGTACACCCTCAGTAAGTTTGCAGGTGACACTAAGTTAGGCAAGAGTGTTGATCTGCTCAAGGGTAGGAAGGCCCTACAGAGGGATCTGGACAGGCTGGATCAATGGGCTGAGCCACTGGTATAATGTTCAATAAGGTCAAACACCAGGTCCTGCATTTGGGTCACAACAGCCTCTGGCAGCACTACTGGCTTGGGGCAGAGTGGCTGGAAGGCTGCCTGGTAGAGGAGGACCTGTGGGTGTTGACAGACAGCTGGCTGACCATGAGCGAGCTGGCAGTGTGCCCCGGTGTCCAAGAAGGCCAATGGCACCCTGGCCTCTATAAAGAACAGTGTAGTTAGCAGAACTAGGGAAGTGATCTTTGCCCTGTACTCAGGGCTGGTGAGGCCCCACCTTGAGTACTGTGTTCAGTTTTGGGCCCCTCACTACAGGAAAGACACTGAGGTGCTGGAGCATGTCAAGAGAAGGGCGACGAGGCTGGTGAGGGGACTGGAAGATAAATGTTATGAATAGTATCTGAGGGAACTGGGGCTGTTTAGTCTGGAGAAAAGGAGGCTCAGGGGAGACCTAATCACTCTCTACACCTACCTGAAGGGAGGTTGTAGAGAGGTGGAGGCTGACCTCCCTAGTGACAACCAACAGGACAAGAGGAAATGACATAAAGTTACGCCAGGGAAAGTTTATATTGGATGTTAGGGAAGATTTCTTCACAGAGAGGGTTGTTAGGCATTGGAACAAGCTTCCCAGGGAGGTGGTGCAGTCACCATCCCTGAAGGTATTTAAAAGACAGGTAGACATGGAAGAACATGTTTTAGTGGTGGCTTTGGCAGGTTAGTTTGATGGTCATCTTGATCTCAAAGGTCCCTTCCAACCAAGACAATTCTATGACTCACATGTACATCTACATGTATCTTGGTTTTTAATTACATTTAGAGCAATACAGAAATAATTCAGAGTGCCATGGAGATGGGCACATACAGACAAAAACCTCCAGGAGTCTTAGAAACTTTTATAATAATAATATGAATAATCTGGAAGGGAATCTCAGTTATCAGAAGGAGTTAAGTATGCACATTCATAAGTGAAGCAGATTTCATTCCAAAGTCAACATAATTTAATTCTTGTTGCCTATGTCCTTCTTTGGACTTAGCTGTACATGCCTAGTTGCAAATACCTTTGCCCCAAAGCAGAAAATTAGTGCATCGTCTGAGTTGACTGATTTCAGAAAGTTATTTTTTCTCAAAGTTACATATTTTACATGCATCATCCATCAAATTTTAATATAGTAGGTTTATACCTTGGCAGCAATGTTTTTTATATATATGTATTATATTGCAATAATAATATTACACCATTTCAAAACAAGAAACAAATAACCACACTGACTTACAAATACGAACTTTAATGTTCCACTGATTTTGAGTGTCTTTTGACATACTTTTAAAAATCATCTATAGAATGTTCTTATGAAGGGAATTTCACATTCTTTTTCAAGCTTTGCAAAAACAGTTGTCAAGGAAACTAATTAGTTCCACAATCATAACTGTAATAATGATTCATATAAAGAAGAACTGATGTTAAATAGTGTAACAAACTTACAACTACTTCGAGGTTATGGGAGAGAATTGAAAGGAAAAAGCCCCTAAATACCTAAAAAGCGTTTTCAGAGAAAAATGTTTTATCTATCTTCTGAAACTGAATTAACTAAATTGCTTTTCACCTGACTGTCTAGAGTAATCTACATTATCATTTATGCAGGAATATTGTGTTTGTTTTGGTTCCAGCAGCTGTGCCGATAATATGGAATACTTTAAATAACTACAACAGGTTAAAGGTAGATTGCATTGCAAAACAACTTAAATTTGTGTTTCAAATATAAAAAAATGTCTTATCCCTTCAATTTACTTAAATGAAGTATTTTAAAAATTATTTTTCTACCTGAGAAATATTTTTATAAAGCTTTGCTACCTTTCTTTTCCCATTTTCTTTTTTGAACATGTAGTTAAATTTTATTTCTGAATGATGGCAATCACAAGGTGTTACCTGTTTAAAAACAAGTATGCAGAGCCGATCGAGGCCCTGAATTTCAATCAAGATGCAAATCAACTCTCACTGCTGCGATTCAAGTGCATAGTGCATTTAGTTCTAGAACTGTGTCTCAACCTGTTAATGAATCATAAATGCCTATTCTTTTCCATAAAGGCAAGTAACAATGCTGGTGAGATAAACAAAATCCTATGGAATAATAAAAAATGTTGCAGAGAGCTTAAGATAACTTCCTTGAAAATATATTTGAAGAAAACTTGCAATATAGAGAAAAAACAAAAGTTCTTTCAAAATTTTCTGATGTCAGTCTATGACTCATTCAAATGCACAGCCACTGTACCAAGAATAATGCTGGTCACCTGCTCACACTGAAACACAGGTCTCGATGAAGTTTAGATCTTAATATATGGGCCATTGTATTTATCTGGCAAGATTTTGATTGCAAAACTCAAATAGTTTAATATATGGCACCTGCTTTTAAAATGATAATGATGATGATACAGATCTAATTTGGAATTTATTATTAAAGATATCATAATTCAGATAAAAAGCTTAAAAATATCTTTCCTGTAATATTTGCTTTATAGAAAGTAAAATTTCTCATAATGTATAAGAAATTAGCATCATATTTTAGGTTTATTTTGAATGAAATAATTTTGATATATTGCACTAGTATACAACTTTACATTGGGGAGCAATAAAACTTGACAAATTAGTTACTGAAACACTCACTCCTAAATACTATGCAGCTTTCCTTAAAGAAATTCCAAACCTTCCTATTTGCACACTTAAAAATATAAACATTTCTACAGATTTTGAAGCTTCCAAATAGTATAGGGGGCTGTATGCTTACCATATTAGGGTGAATCTGTAAGATGATATCTAAACAAGAATATTTGAAGTCTTAACCTCATCAGACACTAAAATAAATACCTAATACAGATTAGACTGAAATCAAGAATTCTAAGAACTAAGTTGCTTTCAACAGACGATTAGGCAGTAAAAGGCAACTTAAAAACGTGTAGCAGCTGTATCATAAATACTGTATTTCTTGATAACTGTCATCACCTGGGTTGAAGACTCAATGTTCTGTAGTTAAATGACTATATTACTAAAAGAAAAATAGGAAATGGGGGCCCATTTAAGGGTTTTGAATTGAGTCTTTGCTGATAATAGAGAATGGGGTCTCAGGCTTTGTTACTTAAAGACAACTTCAGCTACCAACTGCATACATTAGTGTACTATGAGCAGCAAACATTTCGTAGAGAGAAAACACTCAAAAACTAACTTACCTGTAATGATGTTGGGCTTTGGTGGCATGCTGAATTCATACAATGTTGGTTCAGAATAACCCAGTCTGTTGGCAGCTGTAATTTGTACTTCATAACCCATGGTCCACTGAAGGTGCTCTAAGATGATGTGGTCTCTACTACCCTGCACTTTTTTCTCTAGCCACTGGTCTTCCTTATCTTTCTGTAAAGATGCAAATATTAGTTTAAATTCTCAAAAGCTCTTTTATTATTTGTCTGAACTATGTGTCTACACGATGAACAAAAAACATGTTTCATTTACAGAGGTTATGAACATTCAGCTAATCTAATTTTGGAGTTTTGAGTACTTGGGGTTTTTGTATGTTTGACCACTCCTAATCATGTTTCCACAATGTGGGGTTAGGAATTTTGTAGGCAGTAACTTCTCATCTTCTGGGTTCAATTTATACATCACTCACATTTATCTAGGGGAACAGCAGGATATTTTTTTGCAAATTCTGAAAATGATAAATTCTGCAAAAGGTTTATGTTTCAATTACACTTTGATCAATGTTGTTTAAAAGAAACTTGCCATTAAACCCAAACTTGAACTGCTCACGAATGCAAGCTATGCTATATAACATTAGTTATATAAAGGAAATACACACCAACTATGGCAACATGTGGTACTGCAGCAACACTTTGCAAAATGGGTTGTATTCAATAATATACACACCACTGAGAAAGCACGCACTCCTATGTCTACACATGCAAGAGGGTACATGTAAATCGTTAAGATGCTGCTATAGAGAAAAAAAAAGTTTCTCATGATTCAAAAAACTAAGACCTGTACAGAGGAACAAGTGAGGACAATCTTAATTCTGGCATTTCATACATTTGGGGTGCTTACTTTTGCGATCACTACTTTTAGTATTTAAGTACTCTTTATACAAACAAGAATTACAAAAAGACCTAATAGGCAAAAGTATAAAACAACATATACTGTCAAATCCAAAAGCCATCTTGTTCAAAGGAGTATAAAATACAGTCAATAAGAATCCACGTGGTCCTATTCTTACTGAGGTACAATACAGTGGCAAAAACATCTGCCAAAGCCTGGCCATCCAGCCCATGCAGCAACACAGTCCCAGGCAGTAGCTGTAAGCTTTCTGGGGGAAAAACCCCTTCAAATACAGGGAAGTGTAACTTTTTGCAGCAGATTATGACACTTCTCAGCAGCTTGTATTCAGACTCTTCATCTTGCTTGACTGATACAAGTGTCAAAGAAAATAGCATCTAAATTAGACAGTTCAGGGCCCAATCATACTCCTTGTGACAGTGATGGTTGGTTGTTTTGGGTTTTTTTGCCCCTGGTTTTCAGAAAACAGTGTGACACGTTATAAACTCCCTTATGTGCACTGCTGCAATAACTTATTTGCTATCAGTGCTGAGTGTGATGCTTTTTCCATACCTGACTTAACCTTTTCTTATTCGTTCTTGCTGCTTTCGCACCAGCATTGGTACTGAGGCACGACAGCCTTCAGAATGATTAAAATACAGTAAACCCATTTGCAGCAAGGTGGGAGTGCCTACTTGCAGCAGTAGACAAATGAAAAACATCAGAATGGTAGTCACATCGCAAATAATGAAAAAAAAACAAAATACACTGGAGTAAAAATACAGTGAAACTAGCATTTTCTGTCAAAGTTGTTTTCCCATATCCTTGTGGATAATTTCTGTGGCAATAATCTTGCATGCCACTTAGTGAATCCACCTATGTTTACATTCCACTGAACGAATCCACTTATATTGTCACTATATCAAACTAGTTCTACAAAATACATTTTTTGTACAGCACTGCTAAAATAAAAGAAATTAATACTGAATGGAGTATGCATATGCAAATACTCCATAGTAATACTAGGAATAGGAAAGTTACATGGCACAATATTTTAATGGCTGTTTAAATTGTTGAGGGTTGGTAGGAGTTACGAAAAAAAAATAAAATCATATAGATTCCAAATAATATCAACATGAGTAACATAACTCATGATCTATACATGATCTTGGTGTATGCACATACAACCATGTGAATATGCTGGGGAATTCCTAAGAGGTTCAGAATCACAGAAGAAAAATTACACTGAAGTGAAAAGAAAAGATCCAGGCTAGTATGTTTCCTGCAGGTGGAAAAGACATCATTGCAACCAGTTATATAACTGT
This sequence comes from Gallinula chloropus, assembly GCF_964237585.1. Classification (NCBI taxonomy): domain Eukaryota; kingdom Metazoa; phylum Chordata; class Aves; order Gruiformes; family Rallidae; genus Gallinula; species Gallinula chloropus. The sequence goes on along the minus strand of NC_140085.1, from coordinate 109,705,903 downwards.
ATTTTGAAAACAAACTGTAGATACAGAATTATTAGAATGAGCTTGGGATTTAGAAGGAAAAGTATACAGATTTCTCTATGAGGCTGCTCTTCTGCAGTTGTAGGAATAAGTGGAAAGGCTGTTTTGTCAGATGAAGAATAATGAAAGAGCTGAAATGTAATAGGATAACTGTGTGTCATACCAGGAAAGTGACACTCTAAGTTTAATTTAAAGTGAAGCAAACTTGGTTGGTTGAGATAAATGAAACAAAGTCCAAGACCTGATCTCAAAGACAACAAAACCTTTTATGAAGAGTGACAAACACCAGTTAGGAGGAAGAAGAATAAAGAAAAAAATCTAGAAAGCAAATTGTCTTCTAAACATAAACAGATTAAGTCTTCCAGAACACAATCTCTCGCAGAAAACACAGTCTCTTACAGAAAAAAGAAAACAACTGAAATATCCTTTATTATAACTGTTATCTCATATGAATTTGTGAGCATTTTTTACTAAGTAGAGCCCAGTAATGTGTCCTGATTTGTTTTACTATTAGTATAGAAATGGAAAAAGAGGGATGAGAATGTAACAAGAATGTCAGTTAAATCTTCCTACAAATGGCCCTGTTTATGCTAAGACCTTTAATAGGTAGCTTAAGGAGCAGAAAACAAGCACGAAAGAACACTTCCTAACTTATTAGGGTGTTAAATTGCTCTTAATGCCTAAAAATTATAGAAAACCTTACATATGCAGAGTGTTTTATAACAAATGAAAGGCATCTAAATCACAAACTGCAGTCTAATTTCAGGAGTGTGCTAATATAAATGTCTTCAATAATAATTTACTAATTGCAGTTGTAGCATTAATATCCACCAACACAACCATAAACATTTTCAGAAACTGCAATCAGATTTGCAGCCTCAGAGATTAATTCCTTTATTTGCCTTCCATTTTGTTTCACACTACGCTGAAACAGGTCACTGATGCTGTGAGACTGATGACTGGGTAATTTCTGGGGATCTTCCTTCCCACTTCCATTTCTCTTAAGTCTCAGATTCACACTGTCCTCTTCCCAGTATACGTCTTTGGTTGAAAGAAACTGCTACAGTGCCACAGACTAATGACAATTAAAAAAAAAAAGCACACCCTTAACTATGCATATATTCGCTAAAAATTTGTAAGCCAAAGTTATCTGAGAAGTGTCCAAGGGCTAGATTTGTAAGACTGCTGTAAGTAGCCTAAGAACCTAATTACCCTGACACAAGCAGTAAACAAAGCAGTATGAAACTCTAGTCTGATGCGACTTGGCTGCTTCTTGGAACTGAGGCCATCTCTGACACCAGTGGGTGTACAGACAATCCTCTGCTTAGGCATCTAACTATTTACTAGCCTAGAAAATAACATTCCTCTCTGCAATGGTCATTTTACACTCTATCTAAGATCACATTCTCTAGGAACTCACAAAAAGAGAGGAGAAGTGACTAACCCCCTTCGACTCTTTCCCTTATTTTCAGCCTCTCTAAATTGTTGCATTGAAAGTTCTGCTCAAACAGACCAGTTATTGTGGTGGTCTCTGATAAAAAAAGGGCAGGAGATGCCACACTATGTTGAAAGCTGGCAGGGAAAAATATCAAGAGAACTTCACAGAAGACAATCAGATGATTCAAAGCAGTGATTTCACAAGAATTCATGTCATTAGGATGGTGCTTTGAAGGTCTGGGTAATACAGGACAGACAAAAAGCACAAAAAGGCTGATAATGTACATACTGTTAAAATGCACAGAAGTCCAAGGATCTGGCAAGTAAAGTGTCACTTGGACATACAGGGAATAGTGGGCAACATTATGCACCAAGCAAAAATTCAGAATTGCCACTTGTGCAGCTACAGAATGTCCATCATAGTCAAAAAGCCCTTTTTGAGCAGTAAGCACAAACTTTTGCTTGTGACTGTGTGAGTCATGTGTCAGTGTTCAATCCTCTACAGTGACTGCACATTGTTTGCAGGCGGTTTCTGGTGCTAAGCTTAACCTGTGTGGTACCTTTCCAAGGAAGTAGTGTGCCTTGCTCTTGCAGGTCTGCACCTGGTCTCCCACTGGCCCTGAGCTGCTGTGGCAGTCTTCCCTGCATCCTAAGTACTCCTTCCTCCTGCCCTTCCTTATCTCCTCACCTTCCTAGTAGTCTGTATAGTCTCTTCAGCCATACACTCTATCCTTGAGTTTATTACTATAGCACTTGGTAAATAATCCAGCAGATAATAGCCATTTACAAATTCAGTAGACATTTCCCCAGTAATTGGCATGCATGAGGTTTAACATCCCCTGTGCAATGCCAGTACCTCATCATGTGCCTCCCAACTAACATTAATAATGCCACAAGCAGGACAAACCAAAGGGGATCATGAGTAAGTCCCCATTGAAGTTATAGAGTTTGGGTCACCTCCTGCATCAGACATGATGTTTGTCTAGGAAATTCCCACCAGTGTTCTTCCCAGTGGGCCACTAGGGAGTAGTTTTCCCTTCTCTTTCTTTTTCTCCCTCTCTTCCAATTTTTTCCTAAGGTAACTTTGAAATCAATGTGCCATCAGCTTCAGATTCCATCAGTGAAGCTTAGTAAGATTGTCTCGACTTTCTGCAACGGCACAAATCAGTTTGAGGCTGGTACTCATAAAAATTGCATACTACCTGCTTCTCTGGAATATAGAGCAAAACATGAAGCTTCTTACCTACTTATAGTTAGTAGGTCCTGCTAATAACATGAATTAACTGATCTTAGGATAGCAGTATTTGACAGAATGAAACACCAGATTTCTAGAAAAATAAAACTTACCAATTGTCCTAATCAAGCTATAGTAGAGGCTGCCCCTCTCCCAGGTTAAAAAAACCCACACAAACTGTATCAAATATGAGGGCAGTGAAACTTAATAAGATATAGGCTGTTATGAAACACAAAGAAGCCACTGATGTATAGCTTGTTAGCTAACATGCAAGCAAATACATTGGTCCAGGTGCTAATAATGAGTCTGGCAAGAGTTATAGGAAAGCTAATTAAATACGACCAATGGGGAAGACAGAAGAGAAGCAGTCAACAGATAATTAAGAACTTCAAATAGCACCCATTCATTCTGATTAAAACACCAAAAAAATTATGGTGCTTTTTTGTTGTAAGAAGGCCTTTAATTTAGTCAAATTGCTTTTTCAATTGGAAGTTTAAGGAGATATGGATTTGAGATCCAAGGAAAAGCTATCTTTTTCAGTAACCTATTAAATTTCCAGTTACTGCTTAAACTGTGCATTTGTCTTTCAGCCATAAACATGAAAAATGATCTGTTATACCACAATAATACACCTTAGTCAGACCACTAGATCAAAATCATGTGTCCAAAAATATTCAGGATAGATCCAAATTCATTTAGCTCACTTAGATCACAGGAACAGATTAAATCCCATATACTACATGCATATATTATATCCAAATGGTTTATTTTCTTATATTTTCAATTATAAATATTTAGAGGCACTGTAGTATAAGTAGGAAGCTTGATCCCACAAAACTGCATTGTATCTTGTATTGCATTGTTTTACTACCTCCCCCCCTTCTTTACAATGAGTTTTCTTTTATGCCAACTGTACTCAATGGACTGAGAGTCTTTTAAAAAAGGTAAATTAAGATTTAGGGATCAGTGGTATCAGAATAACTCCTGCTTATTCCCTCAGGCCACTCTGAAAAGCTCTACCAGATTTTTCTCACTTGATTTGGAGCTACCAATCTTATTTGGTTAAACTGTTTTTTAAATTTGCCAGATTTGGTGAGAACATCTGACAGAAGACAAATAATCTCTGCACAATGACTTTTAAAATCTGATATGTACAGTTTTCTATCTCTAGGATGCTCTTTATTAATACAGATTCACTTGTAGCAGTTTAATAATTTGCAATTCAAACAGCCCTTAATTATGCAGCTTTAATATCTGCTGATTTACTGCACTTTTGAGAACTGAACACAAATGTCCTTTGACCAAAAAGAGTATACAGGCATTTTGTGAGAATGAAATTTCAGGTATACATTTACGAACAGCAAGGTGCTTGCCTTCCTTTTTTCTTTCTTTCCTTTTTGTTTCTTCTTGGGATTTTTTTGTTTTTGTTTTGTTTGTCTGTTTGTTTGCTTTTTTTTGTTTGCTTTGTTTGAGTTTGGTTTTTGTGATGTTTTGTTTTCTTTCATTTTTTAATAATCTGGCAATAGCAACCTAGTCACAACAGAAAACATACTGAACCATATCTTCTTTTCTTTTTGTATTATCCAAACCATTTTGCTACATTTCAAATCATGTCAACAGTCTTCTCTACATTAAAAGAAAAATCCACCTATTTTGTTTAACAGAAATACTTACACTTCTGTATTTGACAATATATTCCAAAATGGGGGCGCCTCCATCATCTTGTTTAGTTATGCTAAGTTTAAAACTCTTTCCGCTTCCTGGTTGTCCATGAATTGAAGGGGGGCTTGGCTCCCCTAAACAAGAGAAAATAAACAGTATTTAACAGTAATTATGAAATAAGATAAGTCTTAAATTACAGCTGGGAGCTTGTCCACAAGATTGTTAATCAATTATCTTCAAAAATCCTTCCAGGCAGTGCAGAATATCCTTAGTAAGTGTTAAATATTTTGCTTAAATGTGTTCAGGGGCACAATTACCTCCCTAGACCCACTGGCCACACTGGTTTTGATATAAGCCAAGATGCCATTGGCCTTCTTGGCCGCCTGGGCACCCTGCTGCCTCATGTTCAGCCTGCAGTCAACCAACACCTCCTCATTTCAGCAAGGCTGCTGGTGATCCGCTCATCACATGGAAGGTTCAGAGCAACACTGTTTTACAGGAAAGCAACCTTAAGCGTCACATTTAGTCCCATGTGCAAGATCTAAACTCTAACACAGATTTTAGGTAAATTAACTCTTTGAGAAATGTACCAAGGCAAAATTAAGTACTTTTAAAGTAGCTTACATTAATAATAAAGAACAAAATTTCATAAGGAAAACTATTTTCTCTGTAATGAAAGGATAAAAATGATCTTAAATGTATAGCTGAGGTGTTAGTAGCCACTTTGCTAATGAAAACTCCCAGACTAATTATCATTTCTATGTACATTGCCTATTATACAGTTTTAAATCAGATCCTAAACAAACATATGTTGTCTTACTGAAGAGTTTTAATATATCTGTAAAGTTGCATTCACCCAGAGATATACAGTTCCATTAGAAATAGTCATAATATTTTTATTTATCCCTTCCCATTAACTTACACATCAACATGGAATTTTCCTGGCTTTCTATCAGATAACATATACAAAATTTCTATCAGCTTCTATGTTTTTTATCAGGTATGATGTTCCATATGAACAATCTGTTAATAGTAACAACCGAATAACAATCTGTTATTCCACATATTTAGAATATGTAAAGGCTTTAACCAAAAAGAAATCAGTTTTGGATACAAGAACCATATCAATAAGAATATCATGTAGTAACATTGAAATATTGTGTTATCTCTGTAGTCACCGGACTTTTATTGTTCATTCCATTAGAGTCAGTACTCTGAACTCCACTAACACCTTACTCAGAAAACACTTCTGTTGCAACAGATGAATGAAATTATTACTCTAGTAATAGTTTCTGATGCATTTTAGTATATCTGTTTGAATACTATACAGTGTCATCTGGTAGCTCTTTAATTCTTCTTCTCCTTTGTGTTTAATTTATTAAAAGTAACTTGAGCAAATATTTTTAATTTTTAATATTCAAATCTGGATGTCTTGCCTTAGAAGGTTACTACAAATATAGAATTGGTTTGGTAGCATTTATCATTTACATGTGGACTTAGTGAAAACAATTTACCCTCATCATTTTTCATAGCTTAAGATTTCTGTCTAAGGGTTGGTAATTGCAAAACTTATGGCAGCATAATTTGCTGAGGAAGTGTCTCCGGAAAGGGCCAATTCATTTCTCACAGATGTCTATAATATTCCGGGTGCAAATGTGGAAAAGTCCTTGATTTAATATCTTTCATGGTTTGTCTCTTGAATATTAAACAAAGTCTAAGTCTCAGGAATAGAGATAATATGAGAAATTACCCATTTTTAAGTTCATTCATACTACTTAGTGGAGGGAATAAGAGGAACAAAACATTTTTTGTGAGAAACAGTGTAAAAACTGATCACAGAGTCATTAAGGTTGGAAAAGACCTCCAAGACAATCTAGTCCAACCATCCCCCTACCACCCGTATTGCTAATTAAACCATGTCCCTAAGTACCTCATCCAACGTTTCCTTGAACACCCTGAGGAATGGTGACTCCACCACCTCCCTGGGCAACCTGTTTCAATACCTAACCACTCTTTCTGAGAAGAAATTTCTTTTAATTTCCAACCTGAACCGACGCAACTTGCAGCCATCCTCTCTTGTCCTATTGCTAGTTATCTGAGAGAGAAGGGTGACTCCAGCTCACCACAACTTCCTTTCAGGGAGTTGCAGAGAGCAATGAGGTCTCCCCTGAGCCTCCTCCAGGCTAAACAGTCCCAGTTCTCTCAGACACTCCTCATAAGAATTGTGTTACAGACCCTTCACCAGCCTCAATGTCCTTCTCTGGACACACTCCAGGGCCTTGATATCTTTCTTGTAGTGAGGGGCCCAAAACTGCATACAGTATTTGAGGTGTGGCCTCACTAGCACTGAGCACAGGGGGATGATCATCTCCCTTGTCCTGCTGACTACACCATTCCTGATGCAAGGCAGGATGCCTTTGACCTTCTTGGCCACCTGGGCACACTGGTGGTTAATGTTCAGGCAAGTGTCAACCAACACCCCCAGATCCTTTTCCTCTGTGCAGCTTCCCAGCCACCCTGCCCCAAGCCTGTAGCACTGCCTGGGGTTGTTATGACCAAAGGGAAGGACACAGCACTTCACCATGTTGAACTTCATCCCACTGGCCTCTGCCCATCCATTCAACCTGTCCAGGTCCCACTGGAGGGTGTTCCTACTCTCCAGCAGGTCAAAAATTTCCCCCAACTTGGTGTAATCTGATGTTATATACTGGGAAGTAGCATCTAAATATGAAACACTATCCACAGTGAATCATACTTGAAATTATGGGCTGATCTGGAGAGAACATATACTAATAAACATTTACATTTTCATTTAATAGCAGAGGCATTACTTACGGACAGGTAAGGTCTGAAAGATCTCGATTTTGCTATAGTCTCCTTGCCCTTTTCCATTTACAGCAGCTACTTTGATTTCGTATGTTGTATTTGGTTCCAAATTGCTGAGAACAACCATTGCTAAAAGAAAAGGAAGGAAAAAAAAAAGGTACCAAAGTCTGATTAAACAGGATTTTTTTAAAAAGCCAACAAATTTCAACATTTGTTACACTTGCAACTTGATCACCATTTTCTGAAAGTCCCATTCTTCCAAACTTACCCTTCCTTGTTGACTGCCAATAGCCTTTTTTTTTTCTTCATCTGCATAAAACCAATTTTAATAAATTTATGCTCCCAAAGGAATTTAATGTCAGTGTTACAGAAGCTGTAGGCAATAATTAAGGACCTTGATGGGGCTTGATATTTTATGACTGTGAACACAGGAAATGTGTTTCCTTTCTCCTGGCTGGTTATGATGATCCAAGGAAGAGTTATCAGTTATCTGGTTAAGTACCTGACAGGTAATTAGGCATGTTTGTATATGTTTAAGAGGAGGTGCATGGAAATAGATATTAAGTTCTAATAATAAATAAATGAAAAGTGATTTGGGAAGCAAATGGGTTAGAAACTAGGATATGCTTTCAGAAATCAAGACTGAATCCCTGGCAGCAATCTTTCACACACTCTGAAACTATCTCTAGCTTTCTAACTGGAAATGTCATCAGAAGCAGAAAACAAGGGGAAAAACTTCCTGAAAAGAATACTGTTGCTGTGATGTGCTGCAAGAAATCTAGAAACAAAATCCAGGAAAGGGTTGTTGGGCTCCAGCATCTTTTATGGCAATGCTAATTACTAAAATCAATGTTGAATATGCACCTGGAAACTTCGATCCACGCAGAGGTCTTGGACCATTACCCTGCTTTTACAAGAAAGCTTCCTTTTATTGTCTCCACAGCAATTGCCTGCTTGCTCTTTGCCAGCTCTGTGATGAGCTCTCAAGACGTCAGAATTATACTGGGGAATGGACATAAAATGGATGGACTTAACTTGAAGCATGTCAGTATTTGCCTTGCTTAGAAAAGCTGGGTCTGTATTATCTTAAAAGACAATATAGAATTGTAGTATCTTGAGGAAGAGCCAATGGTCTCTTGCTCTCTCTAGGGAGTCCAGTTTTCATTAGAGAGAAGTATTTTAATAGCTGCTTAAGGCTCACTTTTCAAGTTCTGTATTTAATGAAAGTATAATTATTTCTGTCAGTACTCTTTTGTTATTCTTTTGAGCCTGAACTTATTAGAATTCTTTAGTTTTTGCAGTAGACAGACAGAGGTCCCCTTACATGTGGAGCTAAAAGAATTTAATAAATTCTGGAAAACCAGTAACTTTTGCATTTCACACTCCATTATGAGCACTATGCATGAATTTGCCATTGAAACAAGCATGGTAACTGCTTTCCTGGAAACAACACAGTAGAATTGTATGTCTTCCAGCACACACCATTTTCCTGAGATTTAAAAATATCAAAATATAAACATCTCATTAAGTACCATCATGAGAATAAGGATAGAATTTGGAGAAGAGAAGGATTATAACATTTGGTTATGGTAAGATGAAATTGCAAACCTAAACCAAGCAGTAGCAGAGTTTGACTTGCCTTTCAGCCATGATTACTTTCAAAGGATGAATAATTTCACCGAAACTAAACCTTGGGGCATACTAAGAATTAGTGTTACTGTAAATGTTTTTAAAATTTAAACAACATAAAAGCATAACTACGAGTCTACACTTAATAAAACAAGAACGTGTTAACTACATAAAACCTAAGGATCCGATTCTATAAACACTTGAGTGGCTCCTGGGGCCTATCTAAATGAATAAAATTACTTATATATGCAGTATTTAAAGAACCAGTGTCTACTTTGGAATCCCCTGCAGAGCACTGTGTGTCTAGATGCAATGACTCTTACAAATATATTTATGGAATTAACACAACTAACTCTGATGTTATGTCTTCAAACTGGAACCAGTATCAGTGATGGTATGATGGGTATATATTTTATATATAGGAAAAAAAAAATACTTTAACTATGTCATCCTGGAAAACAAAAAAAACCCTATTCTTAATCAAAGTAATTTAAATACTCCAGCTGAAAAAAATATTTATAATAATTAACTATCTCACACTATATAACAGAAGTGCAGGGCTTAAAAGTAATCTAAAAGTGGTGAAAGCTTTTGCTGCTTGCTAAGTGTTTTAGATTTTTTAAAATATGTTGAGAATGGAAGAAAATAATAAAATAGCTATTTTTTAAAATAGATATATCGTTCATTTAAGTATAAAATTAGCTTATTTGTCTTTCCATAAAGAAGCAAAAACTTTTTACAGGGATCCACAGCTCACAGTCCTGGCCATAATAGTGTTTTGAGTACAGTTTTCAGAGATGACTGAATTAATTACCTGTAAATTTCAAATAATATTCTGAAAGAAAGACAGGAGTTTCATTGTCAGTATATGAATGTGAAAAGATTGGTCCACTGCATATTGTATGCGTAAATTATGCAATTGGCACAAGCATTGGCATATATCAAGTCCCCAAAGTACTGAAAAGGAAATTCCTTTATTTCTTTCAGAATATGATTTTTAAAATTCCAGTCTTTTTCTACCCATCCTATCTATATACTTTTGGTTTTATACTTTCTTCCTAATCGTAGTATCTGCTTTATTTACCTGAGGCATTCAATTTTGCAAACTAATTGATTTTTCTGAGATAATTTACATAGTGACGGGTTAAATTGAGAAGACTTTGAAGAACCTAAGAGGAAAAACCCAGAAGATTCTCTTGTGATCTCTGCAGGTATTTCTGGGGTCAATTAACATGATGCACATAATCTCAGATATTATTATTTTCCACTTATAAAAAGATAGACAGGGAGGGTGCCAGTCACATGATACCCTCATAGGAGATCATGACACAAGAAATTACCAGTTATTTTGATTTTGTTTTAATATAAAGAGTTTAAAATAAAATTAGAAATATGTTTTTGACAGGGTATGCAAGGAGCTTTTTTTTTTTTTTTAAAAAAAAAATTTGTAGACCAGAATTTAACAAGAAACAATAACCACCAAAACAAATTAAATCTTATGGAACAGCAAAATTCAGCTCAACCTGTTCTGTGGCAAGAATCCTAAAGCTGAAGCAACATTAAAAATAAAGTCATTATTTTTTATTAAAAAGGTTCTTTTAATTTACAAGCAAATCTAAAACATTACAGCATGAACACCATACTGAAAAAAAAAAAAACAAAACCCAACAAAACCCACAGAATATTATGTTGTATAGATTGGATAGATGGACAAAAAATTCAGAGCTCCATAGTATTTCAAATGCAGAGTGTAAGCAAAAAGACCCCCAAAAAATCCGTACTTTATTATTGTGGAGTTTTAACTCCTATCAAGATGAACCATATGGAAACTACATCTGACGTAAGATTTGCTGTGAAATAAATTGTACTATAAATCCAAGTCAATAAAACCAAAACAAAAATCCCCAAATGCTTTTTGGTCCAAGAGTAGGTTGTTTATATTACCTTATTACAGTAGAATGGTAGGGGAAATGTCTGGCATATTAAATGTCTTTTCACCAAAGGAATTCTACCTCAGAAATCTTTTAAAGGCTGTGATATATTGCATAAATCATCACCAAACCTAGGAAGGTTAGGGGAACTAATAGTACAGTGTACACTACATTAATCCCAAAGTAGATTTTATATGAGGTTAATTAACAGAAATATCACATCAATGTATTGTTCTCATTGGAGAACAATGGGTTGCATAGAACAACGGTCTTCCAGTTCAAATTCAATCCCTTGAGGATATCAGGTCTAACTAACGTGGGACACAAATTTATTTTGAAACAAAGTAGGTGACATATAGCATAGCTGAAATGTATCATAATAACACATATATATTTCAGATAGTGGCAGCAGTGTGACATTTCTGTCAAAGCAGTATTACAAATTTTAGGACTTCCCCCCCGCCCCTTTTTCTTTCCCTATAGTCTGAGTCTCCGCTTACAATGCAGACTGGAAGTTGATTGAATACAGTGCCCATTAGTAAGTGGATTGTTTTGATTTAGCAGTATTTTGCTGCACTGTTTACTCATTATTTTACTACACTGAAGGTAAAACTGAGTCCCCTGGAAATACCTGAATCTCTTTCAGAGCGAAAACTGAATAGTATTTTTATGAAGCTTAAACGTTTCTCTTTGTGATGATGACTCATGCTCATTTAAGGACAGAAGAAAAAGACATGAGAAGAGAGCAATGAGGAACCTATGGTAACAGGGCATGTGAGGATCCTATGATAGTATAGCACTCAGGTTCTCAGAGACAATCTGAGGAACGTCTCCTGCAAGCTCTGTCTGCCTCGGATGGGCAACACAATTTTTTTTAAACTATGTTTTAGCATAGTATAAAAACTCTTTTTCTAGCTGACCCTCACAGTTAGCCTACTAGAAGTGTTGATGAAATTAAGTTAGAAATTCCCATGTGGGAAAAATACAGAGGAAACAAGAAAACCAGAAAAACCCACAACAATTTTGCTGCATAATATGCAAAATGTTTATTCATATGGAGAAACAGTCACTCTTTCAGTTCCATCTGTACGCCTTGCCCAAAAATCGATTAATTTCATAAATACTGATTCAAACATCTGGCTATAGTACCAGAGTTCAACTAACAAAAATAAATGAACTTTAATAATGAAAATTTCAAGTTGCACATCATGTGAAAAGACCATAATGGTAGTAAATCCTGATGCCAGTGAAACCACCAGCATAACTTACATTAATATATATGGAGACAGGATAAAGCCAGAAGTGATTCCCTAAAATGTATATTCAGAACCAAATGCACCATTTTAAAAATCAGAGGGAATTGTTCTGTCAGGAATTTCCATTATTCTTTACATTATAGTATATAAACATTGCATTCTTCTGGAATAAAAGTTGTAGTGGCTTAATTAACTGTGAATATAAACAATGACCTGTGAATAAAGATATATATATATAGTATGGTAGATCAGTCATAATTAACATGAAGATTTCCTTATAAAATATGAGTTATATAAAAAATATTCTTGGCAAAAAATGAGTTAACATTTTGTGTAAAGCCCCAAAACACAATTACCATGTCACGTTTCTTCATGTTTGAGGGTTTTTTTAAGTATTTAGTTAGGATTCCGAGATATCAGTATACAAATGGAAACAGAAGTAGTATCAGCATACTATAGTCATTCAGGATATCTTTGCATATTTGATTTTTATTTTTTAATTGAAATAAAAATAATAAGAAAAGATCAAGTTATTTATGGCACAATTATAGTTATAAAATATACAGTGCTATAAACTGATGAAAATAAAGCAAGTAAGACTGTAATCCAAAAAGCTTAGAAAAGAGCATATTTGTTGATTGACAACACTAGAATACATTGAATCAACATGAATCTAGAAGGTGGATTTTGTCATATACTTATGATCTAACAACAAATAGGTTTTCTTTAAAGGTTCCATTTTGTATTTAAACAGCAACCTTCATTCAGCCTGTGTCTAATCCAAATCTCAATGTAACACACACACATACATACACATAAAAATTCTTAGAGAAACATTCCTGGAAGAAAAATAATTTACTTACAGGGATCATTGTATTAGTAAACTGTTCCCAACACCTTATTCAGAATAGAAACACAGTATGATATGAACTCCTTATCAAATAATTAGCTTATACAAACCAGGGTTAAAGAAAGTATTACTGTGTGTAGTATTTTCAGACTATGGGTTTACAAAATATATTTGCACCCCTGTTGATAAAACAGCCCATATTATAATAGTATCTTCTTTAATTTTTTTCTTATATATATTTGGCAATAATACAGAATATTTTATGAACAAATTCTGCCACTTGTACTGACTACCCTCTAATCCTTTCTACAATCCTGTGCAACCAAGATCTAGCTTTTGTAGACTGTGGTTCTTATGACCAATAAAATTTAATTTATTTTTAAAACTCACATTCCAAGTTCAAATTAAGCAAAACCATGAAAATTTTGCTTTTATCCTACAGCTGTCTAAAATGCTTTCTACTTCTCCATTACTTGGAGTGCATGGCAATATTACTATCCAAATATTTCTTGTAAATCTCAAGTAGTTCCTTCAGGTATCTGTAGTTCCAAAGTTTGTTAACTAGTTTCCTTGGATGCTAGTTTCTCTAGTTCACTGAAGCTGCAGATGTCCTGTACAGTAAGTATGCCATAACCCAACTCAAAGGACAGTAACGTATACAGCTGATTTTCCTGGCTTACAGGACTCCAGTGCAGTATGAATCCAAAGAGAGTTTTCTCCTTGTTTTCTATCCCTTGTAATTTCAACTTCCTTAGGGTTGCTCAGGAGAAGAAATTCCTATTAAAATCTGTATTATTTTTAATGCTGACATTTGGTGTACTTTTAGCAAAATCAGACTTCCTAGAATGTGAGGTATCACTATTCATTTCAATTTGATATTTGTCCTTCATTTACAGAAACTAAGAATATGTAATAGATATATTGACTTCATAAAATACTGGTTTTTTTCCTGTTTTCTGATATTTTTATATCTAGACAAGGTTCCCCAGGGCCACATCCAACCTGGCCTTGAACACCTCCAGGGACGGAGCATCCACCACCTCTCTGGGCTGCCCATTCCAGCACCTCACCACTCTCTCTGTAAAGCACTTCCCCCTAAGATCCAATCTAAACCTTCCCTCCTTTAGCTTTCCATTACCCTTTGTCCTGGAATATGAAAGGGAGGAGAGAGAAGAGAACAGAGGGGGAAAAGGAGAAAAGAAAGAAAGGACAATTAAAAACTTACTAGGTACCACCATATTTAAAATCAGTGAGAGAGTGCTGGAAACATTTGCTAATCCCTGTAAGAAAGTCTTGTTAAGAAAAAAGGCATACTTAACAAATCAACTCTTTACACAATTCAATAGCCTAAAATGGAAATACATATGGAGCTTCACACCCATATAATTTAAATGCATTTCAAAACTAAATACTCTGAATAACCTAACCTTTAAAACATCAGATTTCCTCCAAGTGCTCATTAGCCCTTCGTTCTATTTATTAAAGAACTATTCTACAACTACCTTTTAAGAAATATGTTGGGTTTTTTTAAAAAACTGTGCGTAAGATTGTGGGTGTTCTGAAGTGTTGACATTTATTTGGTGATAAATTAAATAACTTTCATTAATCTTTTGTTATCCTAAAATTTTGAAGCATTAACTTAAGTCAATCAGAAATATCAAAATGAATCTCCTTGAGACTGGTGAACTTCGCTCAGGCCTCACAAGAACTGACTGCACTCTTGTTGTTAGAACACACAAGTCCAGTTCCTAGTTTTCTCCCATGGAGGCACCAAGATGATGCCTCAACTAACTTCAGTTAGATCAAAAGTTCTAACTTCACTAGATCAAAAGTAACTGTAGGTTTGGGGGCAAGGGTGAAAGAGTCTTTCTGGTCAGACTGATAGGGTTGTGTAGGAACAATAGCATGCAGCAGGCCAACACACCCAGACAAGGCTGCATAGCTACTTGCCACCAGCCTACTGTGTCTGGAGCTGTCAAGAGTGACAGGAGTCCCACTCTCGTTAGTGCTGGTAAGGCCAAACAGGGGATTGTGTGTCTAGGAAGAAAAAGAAACCAAACAGGGTCCAATCTGAGGAGCCGAGGGCCCATGAACAGTACACGGATACCAAGGCTTATTTATTATTTGGTCTTACGAGGAGAATCCCAAAGGATGACTGAACAGCCAGCTACCATCTCTTTGCAGGACAGATAAAACAACAGCAGTTGCAAAGAACAGTTGCAGTCACAAGCTGCAGCTTGGCATGCTCAGGCCAGGTGTCAGAAAAACACTGGGAAAGAAATGAAGGAACAGGTTACACCGAGACAAATAAGTGAGGAATCTCTGTCCTTGGGGGTTAAGACTGTGTTAGACAAAGCCACATCTGGCCTAATCTGGGATTGGTACTAGTCCCGCTTCAAGTTGGAGGTTAACCCAGGTATTCCTTACAACCAATCTTCCTATGATTCTGTAAAATAAAGGGGAATACTACCTCAGTTTTTGGAACGTTATTTTCTCCTCTGCTATACAATTATTGTGTAGCTCTGAATGAAAGGATTTTAAAGTGTACTGCTTGAAGAAGCAGCCAGCCACTGGAACAGGGTGACACTTAAAACTTTTTATAAAACAATAAAACAATACAGTAAAATCAATGGGAATCTGGACTGCTACCAGGTATTCTCCCAATCGTGCAAAAAGAAGGTATTGTATAAAATGCTTTCTAAAATATGACTAATGTTCTCAGTATAGCAGCATGAGGGTTCATTGTTAAATATTTATGTGACTATAATTGCTGCAATTTTAATAGTACAAATTACACTGCTAAATATAAAATCTGATTAAGTTAGACCTTTCCATAAATCAAATTTACTTTCTGTAGACATTAATTTTAAAATTCTCTTATAACAAAAATTTCTAGGCCATTGAATACATGTGAACTTCCATGGGCAATATCAGCACATAAAGAAAATAGAGTTAAGCCTTCTAAGTAAGTAATACTTTACTGAATGAATATACCATACGACATTACGTAGTTAAGTAATAACTGTTAATCTCATTGCAGAAAGGCACTTAAGGTCCTTATTAAGATAATTTACGCTGCGTCATTTATCTTTTTTTTTTCCCTCTCTTTTCCATCAAGGTTAAAACCAATGTATACTGGGGATGACCCAGAAAATAAAACAGGGTTTTCTAAGAGGAACGGGGATTCCATTTATTAGGAGATTACAAAAAAACCCAAAACATGCTGATTGTTACAGTTTGGCTAATGCCACTATGTATTTCCTGTTTTATATCAATAATGGATTATTGAAGGAAGGAATATATTTTTTCAGGGAGTTGCTTTGGGCTAGCTATGAGTCTGTACATGTCTGTCTTCTACACTTGCTACAGTTTCTCTCATTCTTCAATTGTATAAAGCAAACTGCATCGTATCCCAGTCTATCTCATATATGCCAGAATCTAAAATGTCTTACACTCTCTTGTAGAGCAGAAAGAACAACTTTTATTTTTTCTTCCTGCCCATTTTCCTGCAGCTCCTATAATGGAAATCCTGTTGTGAGCTAATAACCCATCTGAGATTTGCAGCACGTTCAAAATTCCACCCATGAGTTCTTTTTTCCTGAGAAAGAGGCGAGGCAAGCCTCACTTGAATTCATATGATGCCTCGGAAAGCCGGAATCAAAACTCAGTAGCCTTGGTGACTACTGCGCAGGTAT
Source organism: Gallinula chloropus (assembly GCF_964237585.1). Taxonomy (NCBI): domain Eukaryota; kingdom Metazoa; phylum Chordata; class Aves; order Gruiformes; family Rallidae; genus Gallinula; species Gallinula chloropus. Next base: position 109,689,365 of record NC_140085.1, on the reverse strand, counting down.
TCTCTATTGCAGCGCTGCAGTTTGTCACATAGCAGACAAATCTTGTACCTTCTAAGCACAAAGCCTACAGTGGTGCATCTGGAATACATCAGTTCAAATGTGTATCCACTGGCTAAGTCCACATAGCTCTGAGGACCATATTGCTGTTTGAGAAAGGCAGGCGCCAGAGACATTCTTGCAATTCACTGATGCGGGGTGAGCCCTCCCATTGGAGTCAAGGCTGACTCCACACTTCTGCAGCAGCACAGGCAATGGCAAACAGGGACTGCCAATCTGAGGGCACATCACATGACACTCACTACTGTGAAAAAGCAGACTGACATGAAAGATGATTTCAACAACAATTCTTTTGCTTCTTAAACGCAAAACCAATTTCCATTCATAACTTTTTCTTGCTCCTCTCCATCTTGCTCCTGCATACTATAATTTACTTCTTGCCATTGGAGAAAGAGAAGCCAGAAAGTTATTAAAAGGAGATTCATTTAATGATACCATGAAATGTAATACAGATAAGTCTATGCTTGCTCTGCTGCTCATTGCTCTATGTGGCAGAAGAAAAACTCCATTTATAACTATGCTGTCATTCAATGACCCTGAAAGTACTTAAAGAATATTCTACCCTCCAGGAACACTTTTCTGTTTTGTATTACAAAATGCAGAAGTTTATATATGCATAGATATTCCATAAATATACTTTACCTTTTTGTAAGCAGATTTGCAATGTAAAATAAATGCAGATGAATACAATACAGATTTGAAAGGCAAAATTTGCAGCTGCAGCATGCATCTCATTTATCAGATATTCATATCCAATACTGCATTGCATCAATCTTTACTTAACAAGATTAAGCCATATAAGCCAGATCAGTAGAATCTTTACATCAGACGAGAATGTTTGCTGCAAATTTACTCCAGAGTGTACCATCACAAAAAAGCCTGAAAAGGTCTAAATAGGGAGTAGCTGAGAGTTATCAAAGGGAAAGACCAGGTGAAATTTATTCAGGATAATGGATTCTCTATTAAATAGCTTATTAAAATATTACTACATATTTCTTGCAATCAAATTTTCTTGCATTTCTTCTTACAGATTTTCCAGTCTGTGCGTTAAAAAACCCCACAAACACCACTTGAACATAAATCACACTTTGCAATGAGCTTTGACGGTTTGACTAAACGCAGTGGCAAACACTGAATTACCAGCTGCTGAAGAGAAGCGCAGGCTCAGACACTGGCGGTGGTTACAGCCGCGTAACACTCAGTTGCTTTTAGTTATGAACTCATGCTGTGAAGTAAATTGTCTGGGTTCTCTTCTCATGACATTTTATTCACCTTTGAATGTGAAAGTAAATTCATTCTCCTGATGATTCAGGTCTGTATAAAAGCCTGAAACGTTTAAGCCTAACTTTTCCTTTACACTTCTCACTTTCCATGTAATTTAGTTTAAGACATTTATTTATAATCCCACCTTTCCATCCACATGAGACTTTTAGAGCAAAGATTAAGCTGGATGGAGGCCAAGAATACTGTAGAGAAAGACTAAGAGAGCTGAATAACTTTCTTACATGCAGGTATACACACAAATTAATTTGGATTAAAAGTCATCTTTTTCCTACTATTTAACAGCTAGCTATATTGGTTAAAAATTGTGTTCATTCTTTCACTTCCTTTCTTTTTTTCCATTAGATGACATGTTTGAATTGTATTGTGCCATTTATACTAAATTTTTAATTTTTTTCTAAATTAAGGACTTTTTGTGTTATGTGTATAGCATCTTACATCATTATAGCTTAATAACATTTATGTATGCAATTCCTGCATTCTTACAATTTCAAAGCAGTTTAAACTTCAGAAAGCTAGTTTTCAATCAAGCTAAATATCCAATTTCTTGTGAAAAAGTAATCCCATGAGTTTATACTTAGCAATAGTATCATAACTATATTAACTGGTATCAGCAATGATCTCCTTTTTTTTCCTAACATTATCAATTATATCCTATTGACAACAGACAATTTCCTAAATTAAACTACTAATTTAATTCCATTTGGCAATGTTTTCATTGTGACAGTGTTTTCACTCATCTTAAAGCACCTGCCTAATAGCCTGCTAAATGGAGAACCAGATTCTAAAGCGAAAATCACAACCCTGAATCTGGATGACTTACAGCACCATTTGACGTGTACAAAAATGTCTGACACTTCAGGTATTTCTAAATTTCTGAAGCACACACATAATACTCCAGAAATGCAGAATCACTCCTCAGAAATAGCAAGTGTTATTGTGATGTGTGACATCACAATTCATGTCACAGGGAGCCAAATCTGACAGATATGCCAAGGAATGTCTCAAAGACTTACTAGAAATATTATTTTCCCATTGGAACAGTCTAGCTAATGAATTTTCCTTCTGTTTAGCAGCCTGCACTAGATATTACTGAATTCTGTCTTGAAGATTTTCGACTATTAAAATAAGAATTGAATGCTGACATAGCTACCAAAATATTTACAATGTGTGTTTCATCGACAAACTGTACATATATACACTCTTACTCATTAAACTCATCAAGAAAATTATTAAACTATATGGGGTTCTTACCTCTCAGAAATCCATTTGGAGGTCTTCTCAGTTTAATGGTGAAGCACTGCTACACTGGGAAAGTGCTTCAGTAATCAGTGGGGTGCGTACTTTCATGCTTCAGTAGAAAGGAAGCAGGAAGTACAAAACCTACAACCTTAGATGTAGTACATGAGAACTCTAACTGATCTATTAGATTTCCTCCCCATGACAATAAGAAGATACAGTAATTGCTATATTTTAGCATAAGACAGAATATCTTTTGGCATAATAGTGCTTCTGAAGTCTCAGTGGAAAACCATGCTCTATAAACTTCTGAAGTCTTCTGAAAGAATGCCTGTTCATGCAAGGTCTATCAAAAAAACTTGATTAAAGACAGAAAATGAAGTTCAGTAGTTTTAGCCAAAAACCTGAACTGCAAAGGTACACTAAAGAAACCATTTCATTGCTTGGAACATCATATGTATGTTACAAAAAATAAGAGAAAACAGAATGACTGTATTTTGAATTTATTAAATATTTTTTGAGAGAAGGCTTATAAGATTTGCCTACATACAGGCACGCTTTCTCACTAGTATGGCCAATTTAAAAGTTAAAAGCATAACACGGAGAGAGACAACTTCAAGTTTTAATTACCTTATCCACACTGGCATGTACATAGCTCCCTCTGACTTTAGGGATACATGTGACAAAAGGAGCGTGAGTACCAAGCATAACACACACCACAGCAGTTTAAAAACCACTACTTGGATAACAGAAAAACCTTTCTCTACTACAATGTGCCTAAAAGAAAAGGTAAATGTATGTGAAAGAATAGTACAGACAGGCACTTTTTAAAAAAACCCTCATTTCACAAACAAATGGCTAAATATGAAATTTCGTTTCACAGAGTGTTTTAAAAACTGTGAACCCCTGAGCATCCTAACAAAACTGTGAAGCTGGCACGTTCCTCCATCTGCCTGACTGTCTCTCTATCTGTAAATCTGAAGAGGGAAGAAAAACTGCCAAAATTTTAGCGGCCATACTCATCTTAGGCCGAGTTAGACTGACTGTGGAATAGAATTTTTCTATTCCTGTTGAAGACAAAAAATATTTCAGAGTTTTTTTTTTCCTTCTTTTTTTCCAGGTTTCAAGCACAGCTCCACTGTGCTTTAGGTTTGTGTATAAGCTAAGTCTCTTTGATTATGAATACATTATTTGCTGCCTGTGAGCCAGAACTACATGTTCAAAATGCTGGTAGGACAAAACAAGACCTGGGTAGCTACTCTATCACAGTTACATCAGTGCTGCTTTCTGAAAGGTTTCAAAGAATTTAATCTTTCAGTTTCTGAGACCACCCTGTTTCTTCCTTGCAAAATAAGGCTTTGCTGATTACTCAGAAACTGACCAGTGAATCTCCTTTATTAAAAAAAAAAAAAAAAAAAAAAAAAAAAAAAAATTACACAGAAGATTGTAGTAGGAAAACTTTTCCCAGCACAGGTATCTTACATCTTCTCACTGGTTGGTTCGTGTCTACAGAGGGAAGCAGGTCAAAAGCCCTTCACTGGTCATTACCCCCTGGTTTCCCACACTCAGGGGTTTACCAGCTGTCTGGCTGACAGGATGCAAACGTCCTTGGGGAAAGAACCTTGCCAGTAATATCCCCACTTCTGTTACTTGATGAGCGGGCTTCTCTGCAATACTGAGAGGGTCATACATATCTGGGCACTGATGACACTGTTAGCAGTGACTGTCCATGCCCACCAGACTCCCTTTGGGACTGTGGCCCACAGGGACCCCCACTGCAAAACGAAGATGTACTGAGGTTTGCAGCTAGCCTGCAACAAATCAATGTTCATATTCAGAAGAGCACCCAGAAGTGCAGAAAAATCTGGCTGCCATTCACTCATTGATCTCTGGGTGAACTATGGTAGTGTTGATTATGACTTTTAAATCCCTAAATAGCCTGAAGTTGGTGTATCAGAATGATTGCTTCACTCTCTGTGCTCTCCTTCAATAGCTGTAATCAGCACAGACTTTCAAATGAAATCTTCATTATAGAAGACAAAGGAGACGGAATAGGGAAACAGATATTTTTGGCTACATCTCCAAGACTCTGAATTTTCTCCTTAATTTGATCTGAAAACAGTTCAAACTAGTACAGTTAGAGACAAAAGGCACCTTTTGAAGGATTCTTTGAAGAAAACGGCAGCATTCCTCCCAGAAGGCAAGAACTGCAGGCTCTTTGAATAGATTTGCACAGAATCCATTTCATAATGCTTATTTTCTTCCGATTAAACTTTTTTGTATTTGTTGGATGATTAATTACATAAGAATGCCTAACTAATGTGGTAAGCATCTATTGTATTTTGCAAATAAATAAACCCCAACAATTATAATTATAATTGTAGGAGGTTTTATGCACAGTCATTTGGGTCTAATTATATTAAAAAATAATAATAAAAAATTACTTGCTAGCCTTAGTAACAATTCCTTTAAACAACTTCTAGAAACATCTATTAATCATTTATTAATGCTTTCACTTCTGTAGGCACATTTCCATGTTTGTTTCATTAAAAAATACAGTTTTCATTAATTTTATGAATTTATGGGTATTCTCTGTGACTGTATGAAAACAATTAGACTATTCCTTCTGGTCCCGGTAACGAGGGATTAGAAGACCCAGCTTAGCCTTGTCAGTCTCTGTGTTGGCAGGCTAAGTCTTCTAGGCATGCCAGCCTCCTGTAGGCAAGTGTTTTCTACCTCTTAATGAAGTCTGCTTCTTAAATGATGGTCTTGGAATTTACACATAACCTACGCTGCGGCAAGAAAGAGCTGCAGTCCTGTTTTATCTCTCCTGAGTTAAATCAGTCTGATAAAAAGGCATCCTGTAAAATTTCAGCATAGTTTATCACTAGCTGCTGGGAAAAAAATTATGACTCATGCATTATGTATGCATCATTACTTGAGATGTGCAAGCAGTTAACTGTCCCTGTGTAAACTGCATTTATATCTCAATCTCAGCCATAAACCTGTCCCTAAGATGTGAACAGATGAAAAAAGGAGATTCGGTTTCCATTAAGGAATATTGACCAAGTATGGAAATTATGATGACCCAGCTGCAAATCACAACACAGGATACTGACTGCTTGCAGTATAAACATCCTCCTCACTCAGCTGAGAAGCCATTGAGGCATAGCAGGAAAGCAATACTTAGTTACTTAAGCACAATGAGAAACTGTCCCAAAAACATGGGGTTTGTTTGGGGGTTTTTAATCATTCAAAATATTTAGAAGTATAATCAATGTCTCCCAAAAAATATAAAGAAAAGCCTAGATGCTAAGAAAAGCTTCTTCAAAAATTCTTTCAGGAACTGAAAATAGGGACTAAGAAGAATTCATCTCAGTATTATCCTACCATGACATTAAGTAGACGTTTCAACAGAAGGTTTAGGAAACTTGCTGTAACTCTGTGAATGGTCAGGAAACAATCAAAAATTGAATTTTCCAGAAAGATTCTAGTTATATTTAGCAACCTAAAAAAAGGGACACTAACAATGTTCTTTGCATCTCCATCTGGGAAGATTTTTTGTGCTCTGGGATGTTCAGTACGGTAACAGTCTTGTTTTTCTGGTTGGGCACTACAGTACTTCACAAGTAGAACAAGTTTTTAACTTGTGTTAATATCAGTCTTCAGGAACTTATGATAAATGCAACCAGGTCCCTTTTGATTTTCCTACCAATTTATTGAGTGTAACACCAATAAAATTTACAAAACCAAGATGATTCCTACTCAGCAATTATTTGAAATTCTGAAGTAGTTTTCATTTAAAAAGTAGTTGAGAGACAAAAATTCAGAGAAATATAGGATATGTAATATCCATCTTTATATGCAAGAAAAGCACATGTATACTTTATTTCTATGTATCTCTATACAACCAGAGATTTCAGAAAACCGCATGAATTAATTATGGATCTAGACTGAATCTTTAAAATTTTCCACTGTCCTCTCAGTTTTCCTTCCCAATATTTATCTATTTACTAAGTATATTGATTTGTAGACTAAGATCACTTTTCAGATTGTTTTAATATTTACTCATTTTTGTCATTGCTTGGAGTAGTCTCTGATAATACATCCTATTAAGAGGTACCTTTAAGATGTTTGAAATCAATGTGACCTATTTTGCTTTTTCAACAAAGTCTCTCTGTTTCATATTGGGGAACAGTGACATGAAAAAGAAAGCACATGCTTAAAAGGAGATAAATCCCCTGAAAACTTCCAAACAAGAAAGGAGAATAAACTGAAAAAAAGGCAACTTGTACAAATGGAAGATGTGGGGAAATAAAATGATAGTATTCATGAACTAATACAGTCTTTTTCTCCAAGATGCTGTATATTCAATTTTAGCAGGAATGGCAGCACAGATCCTTAATACTCACAATGTGCTTCACGTGAAATACTCACAATGTGCTTCACGATGACATTCATAAGCAATGCAGGTGTTTATACCTGCCACTCTACTCTAAATTGCCATATAATTCTGACAGATTTTATACTAAAATAAATTCAAGAAGATCAATTCATGTCATACAGATATCTTCAAAATGAGCTGCATACAATACAGATAACTCCAAAATGAGCTGTATACAACTTAAAAATATATAGTGCTGAAAGAATGTTTAAAAATCAATTTGTGAACTTTTGAAGAAAGCAGCTCCAGTCAATTTTAATAGCAACAAGGGTCTGTCAAGTTATACATCTTTCCTGATGCAATCAATTAACCTTTTTGTAAACTTCACATTAAGAAAAATATTAGGAAAGAAAGTTTTATGGGGAGTAAAGCAAATACACTGTTCAACAAAGTTACCATTGATGACTTTTTTTTTTTTTATTGTGGCTTTACATTTAAATTATCTGTGTAACTGCACTCTAGTCACCAGGTTTGTTCTCATTTGAGTATATTTGTCCTGGTTTCTGCTGGGAGAGAGTTAATATCTTTCTAGCAGACGGTGTTTGGGAGTTAGGATGGGAGCAGCACTGATCATACACTGATGGTTTAGTTGTTGCCCAGCAGTCAGGCAATTTTCAGCTTTTCAGCACCCAGGAAGCTGTGAGGGACAGAGCCAGAACAGGTGAGCCAAACGGGCCAAAGAGGGTATTCTGTGTGAATGACATCATGCTCAGCATAAAGGGGGGTTGGTGGTGGGGATGAACACATGGGTCCAGGATGTGCAGTTTGGGGATGGCCAAGTTTTGGGACAGCTCTGAGCAGTATGGCCTGAGTAGTGTGGTTCAGTGAGAAACTGCACTGTGTATCACCAATTTTGTATATTTTGCTATAAATCCTGTTATTGTTAGTTCTCTCCTTCTGCTGTCCCAGTAAACTATCCCTATCCCAACCTGCAGGTTTCCTTTTATGTTTTTCTTCCTCCCCATCCTGGAGGGCAGCTGCATAGTGCTCGGATGCTGGCTGGGACAAAGCCATGACAACATTGCACCCTACTACACAGACTGGTCATTTCCAGTTTTAGCATTTGCTATATTGTAGTTCTCATCAGAGAAATTCATTGCCAATTCATTAAAGAAAGTAAAAATGTCTCAAACTTTGCCTGAAACACAACAGGGAAGATGTACACTAATGTCTCTTAATGTGTATGCCCTGCAGCTAGAGGAAAAATATTGCCTTCTTTAGATCTTCTGGCACTGAAAACAATACAATACAAGATATATTAGACTAAAAAATAATGCTTTTGATTTACAGTACTATACAGACTTACACACACAGTTACTGTGTTTGGTTATGAAACCCAAAATATAAAAAGTCATTCTATGTTGAATATATGTGAACTTATGTTCATTATATGTTAATTTGAAATAATCCTGTAATTTGGAACATGTTCTGCTTAGTGCAGAATTCTTGTGTCTGGATTATGGGATATTAAATGGAAAGAGGTAACACACATTTTTGTTTTTTCCTTCACTGAGCTGATGGCTGCAAAACCATTTGCTTCCTCCAGTACAAATAGAAGACTTGGAACTGCTTTAGCTTGCACTACCTGTTAAGGGTAAATATGGAGGCAAGGGATTATTGATGTGTTGAATGCATTTTGTAAACATTATTCTGTATAAACACCCAAGCTCAGAATGTACTTGAAGAACTTGTCTGTTTGAGCCTTATACTCTTTTCTGCCTTTAGAGAAGTGCGAAGAGGGCATAGATCTGGCAAGGAACTGGCCCCATTTGTAGGATCCCCACTAGCAGAGTGGATAGATTATATAGATGTATATAATGTTCAACAAATAAATGTGTTGTTTTTTTAAACATTTTATAGATATGTTATTGAAAAAGACATCCTGAATATTAACAGATACATAAAAAGGTTTGTGAGTTGCTTGGGTTGGAAGGGACCTTAATGACCATCTAATTCCACCCTCCCTGCTATGGGCAGGGACACCTCCATTAGGCCAGGCTGCCCAAAGCCCCATCCAGCCTGGCCTTGAACACTGCCAGGGAGGGGGCAGCCACAGCTTCTCTGGGCAGCCTGTGCCAGCGCCTCACCGCCCTCACAGGGAACAATTCCTTTCTGACACCTAATCTAAATCCAGAATCCTTCAGTTCAAAGCCATTACCTCTCATCCTATCTCTACATACCCTTGTAAACAGTCCCTCTCCAGCTATCACATAACAGCTTATTTAGAATTTTTAAATCAACTTCATACTTGATGTGCATTCCCAGACTAACTCCTCTATGATTTTTAATGTCTTTGAAATAACACAGATTCAGAGTTATTCTTCATATTTACTTGATCAGACAATGAAAACTGCAAAAGAATTATGAAGTTGTTTACCAGACTTTTTTATATGTAAAAAGTAATGGTTGTCTTTTATAAGATTACAGTAAGATTTCTTATTGGTGTATGGAGGTCTGACCATTAACAATAACTGAAGATGCAGCTATCAGACTGACAGAGAAACAAAAAAATCAGTGAACAGGTCCTTGCATTCCTGTCCCTTGACATTCTTTTTTTTTTTTTTTTTAATACTTACTTTGAACTCCATGGGAGCGAACTATTTTCCAGGTTTCTGAGGCGATCTCTTTCACATCCACTTGGTAATGATGGATGGGCACGCCCCCGTGGGAATCTGGCTTATTGAATGACACTTTTGCAGTGGTTTGTGACAACTCTAAAACTCGTACTCCATAGGGATTTGATGGCACATCTGGAAAAGTACAAACAGGAGTGTGATAATCAGCAATAACTAGACTGACCTGGATAGTTGATAATCTACCTGCAAAAGTTTCCTCTTCACCTTGAAGGGAGAGAAAATAAATATTGAATACAATGTAATAATGTTTTTGCTAGAAAAACAACTGAAGTTTTCTAACACAGAACTGTAAGAAAAACACATTCATTTTCTTGTTTGCTAAAGTTATGTATAAATATTTCCCATTTCTGCCTGTCTTTCATAATATGATTTTTTTTTTTAAATAGCTAATTTTGTCATATGCGGCTGTAAGAGATTAGTTTGTTTACTGTATAATTATGTAAAAGAGAACAACAAACTTTAAAGCAAATTTACCAAGAGGAACAGTTATGGCTAAATAGATCATTCAGAGTCTGAATTCTTCTAAATGAGATTATGACAAAAAAGTGTAGAAATAATTTGGCCATTTTTATGAAACTCTGAAATGCAGCTGAAAACATGAATCTTTTTTTTTTTTTTTGAAAGACTGTGTTCCAAGCTACTAGCAAGGAATATTAATGGAAAGCTTGTATTCTCTTTTCAGTTTAAGAAATAATGTCTGAAATAGGCTGAAAGAAACATTTTCTCTTAAATCAAGGCCTGTCTTCCAAAGTAGAAATGAAGTATGACAATAAAGCAGGTGTCTAAGTGTTGAGACACTATATATGAAACAAGAGCACAAAATTAACCCTGATGTGAGTACATATTTATAAATAGAATTGTTATGCTACATTTACAATGTATGACCGAACTAAGACATAGAATACAAGAGACCAACATTTCTGATTCTTGTAAATTTTAAAGTGTTTTAATTTGAAAACAACAGTACTTAAAATACTAGTAAGAATTTTAGCTCTGGGAACAGAAGACCAGGGATTTGAAAAACCATTAAGACTTCCTTTTCTGAAACATCTGACAATTGTTTTCATACCTATTTACAGATTTGATAGCACTTTTGTCTCCAAGGTATGGAAGATATGTTTATAAGGACACACAAGAATTTCAGCCAAAGACTATCATTTGGGCAGTCTGTACTGAGGTATTTACATAAAATGTAGACTTTATTCAAAGGCTGTCACACAGTTGGGAAAAAAAGAGACTCAATCTGAGCTTCACCCTTATTGATGCTTGAATGAAAATGAGCCAAAAATGTGTATAAAGTATTAAAGAATGGGTTTAAGGACATATTCAGCCATGAATTCTCAGGAAAAGGACACCTGCCAAAGCTGCTCTAGCAGGGCTGATTCCTATAACCTTTTAATAATCAGGCACTTATAGTTTTCCAGAAAAATTCTCTGACATTTCTGAGAGCTTAGTATCTTAATGCTAATATCATACCTCTGTCAATTCTTACAGTTAGCATTTCTGAATATAGGTCTCTTGAAACCTCCTATGTTTAGTGATCATTGGGTTAAAACCAGAATAGATTCATTTAGATGGATAAGTAATTTTAGTATCTTTTTACTTAAAGCTACAACTATATGAATCTGTGATGTTAAAGATTTGAGGAGAATGCAAAACTGAGCTTGAGGGATTCAAACCCTCAAATATGTTATTTTTCCAGAATACATTTATTTCATCAGAATATGGGATGTTGCAGGAAATTTTCACCCTTCTTAGAGAAGATGTATGACTCTGCAGAAAGGATTTGAGATTAAATGGTCAGACAGAACGTGACCAAATGTAATCTGCTTGCCATGCATCCAGTAGGACACAGACTTGGGGCTTGAATCTTCTTCTAAATTGATCAAAAAGTTGTAGGTTTGCTGTTTTTTGTTTGTTTTTTTTTTCCCTTTCAAAAGGAAATATGTTCAAAAAAACATAAAGAACTTTTTTTTCCACAATGACAAGAAAGAGTACTTAGCTGTACGAGTTGACAGGTCCCATAAAATCAGAGGAAGAAGATTAGGATTAGAACCAGCTTGTGACCCCTCCCCTCTAGATTCTAATTACAGCTGAGAGCTATGTTTCTTTTTCCCTGCTAGCAACAGTACCTTAAGACCTATTATGTGTACAGATTCCTTGTCTCCCTAGCTCACAGGATTTTCCTGAAAGAGGTGGGAGAAACACAATGTAAGAAGGTCAGCAGAGAAATCCAGGACAGCCAAAGTCAAGCAGCATGGCACCGTGTGAGTGATGCAGATACCAATCACTCGGGAACTTGAACAGAGATGTGCAGTACTGAAGAAGAATGCTCTCTGGATTTAACTGCCAGCTAAAAGCTGCTGTGGATACCTACAATATTACAAACAGTTTCTAAACACTTTTATTTCTTTTTCTGTTGTTAAAAAATATCAAAATGAAACAAAAAATGTTTACATTCGAATGAATATTTAATTTAACTCAGACTATTTTTATGCTTGTTTTTTTATGCTTTTATAAGCTAAGTGTTACTTCAGTTTGGATCAAAAGAATTGTTTGGCCAATGGTATGAAACAAAAATGCATTCTTTACATATCCACTCTGTTCTTGGCTTTAGAAATGTTTCCCTTGTGTGTTTATGTCTGCATAGGATTAACTATAATAAACACTGCATGGGGAAGAAGGCATCCTTCAGGAAGAAGCTTATGTTCTCTATGACAGATTCAAGTATAATTTCTGCTATATGAAGATATGATTCCATTTGGTAATGAGCATAAAATGAAGCTCCTGTGAAAACCTAGGCAATAGTTTGCATAATTAGGACAATGCAGTATGTTTTAAAGCCCATTTAAGTGTGAAATACATCCACAATACTATTTTAAATATGCACTGCACAAGCCAAGCAACCCATACATGCAGGTAAATTTTATGCCGTTTTCAGAGTTGAGCTATACCAGTTCTTAAGAGTGAATCACCTGAGGAAAACAGGACAGGAGATACATTTCTAGTCAAAATCAGAAACCAACACTGTTCCATTAAGTTAGAATGAAATAGCTACGATCTCTTTCAGACTAGGCAAATCTGTAACTTTTTTACCAAACATGATCATTAGTAGCATAATGAACTGAATCTAATTCTGCATACTAATGAGTATGAATTTGATCATGCAAGGTAAACAGCCTCTGGTCCTCTTTTAGCTAAACACTCCAGCATTTGAGCTGTCCCCAGTCAGCTGAAATTACCTGGAACATTGCCAAGATTTTTGAGCTAGAATTGCAGAAGCTTTTGGCTCAATCTTTAAAAGGGGGCAAAGACTACTTGGTAAAGTTCTGTACTCTGAAGTCTGTGTCTAGAAGGATAGAACTGTGGATGGTTCTCTGACCAACCAAATGAATCTTAGAGGAGTTAAGGTATGGGCAGCATTAACTCTTTCACATAATGTTACTGATATAAGTAGAAGGACTATACAGTAGAAAAAGTATGGGGTTTCTTTTCTATGATTTGAAGTCCATTTAGTGATATGACAGATTCTGGTATACTTTCTTAGAAGTTCCACTACTATCATTATTGGCATTATACTGCTGTCAAAACAAGGGATAATTTCCCAAAACGTCAGGCTTTAAACTGAAGTCACTAAAAAGATCCAACAATTAGTGCCAGACTAATAAACTTCACCTTCCTTCCACAGGGTCTGTTCCTCTGTTCAGCATGTGACTGTATCCACATGTTAAAATATTCCTTAAAAATAAATATTTTAAAAAAAAAAGATCACCAAATAGTTGTCTAAAATTGCACTTGATGTATTTTGTGCTCAGCCTATAAATCTGGTTAGCACAAATTAATTTTGTTGCCTAAAATAAGTAGTATTAATTCCAAAAAACAGTTATGGAAGCTTACAGAGAAGTACTATGAGTACGTATTTATCTCTGCTGATACATAAATGGTTTTTCAAAGCTATTACTATTATTACACACTTATCACTGGGTTGTTTTTTTTTCTGAAGCCACTTTTTGGATAGTTTTATGGGAGAAAATGTTTTTCTTTCTGAGAGTTTAGCAGTTCTAGTGTAAATGGAAAAAAGGAAGTGATGGTGTTAGAGTAGATAGTAGGGCCAGAGATTTATCGTCCTGTTAGCTTGTCTCCTATCTCCTGTCAGTAAATTCCTAGTGCAGTTCTGCAGCTTTCCCCATCTCAGTACATTTGGATACATACAAACTATATCTGAATGCAGGATGTAAGTAGTATCAGGATCGTGGCAGGGCAAGAGATGGGGCGTAACAGTACACCTTTGGAGTCAAAGATTTCCATGGAATAGTCCATGCATAAATGCAATGCATTTATTGTACCAGATCACTAGGAGTTCTGGAAAAATAAGGGGTTAATTAGGAAACAGGAACACAGGAATACATGAATGAAAAGATACATGCACACAAAGCAAGACACTGTGGCCATGTTAATAATTTCACACATACGCTTATTGAAAATATACTGCTGTTTGGGATTTTAGTAAAAATCCTGTAGCTGACACTGCTAAAGATGTGAAAGGCAAGTTTTGGGACACAGCAGTACATCACATATTTTTGTGGAGGTAAATGTGATTTTGGCAACAGCAAACACAAAGCAACCTAAAGCCTGTAACACTGTCCTGGACCAAAGCTTGGCTATGTTTTTATTACAATATTCTCCAGGGAAAATGAAGTTCTACTTATTTTTCCTGTATAAAACCCCAAATATTTGGAGACAAAAGGAACAACATCCATTAACTAGCACCAAAGTGTCAGCACCAAAAATCCAGATTGGTGCAGTATATCTGATGTAGTCCTTGTCAGTTATCGATCACCCTTATCATATTTCAAGCATGTCTTGTTCCCTTAAAACAGGTTACAGAATGTAATTTCTGTGAAGCTCAATTATTGTCTTTCCCATGTCTTAATTTGCTTTTGATGTGATTATTCCCCATCTTCACTGACTTTCTGTATAGACAGGATGCTTCAAATATGTTTAATTATGTGGCATGGGAATTCTCAGTATCTAATGGCTTCATAGTATGTACTTTAGTTTTCCTTTTTAATTTGCTGTAATGTTTCTGTAGAATGGAAACACATATAGCATCTCTCTTTTCTTAAAGTATTCATATGAGTCACCACCTTTAAATACTGTAAAATCCTTGATGCTCTACAGTATACCATGCAATGCTAGTTTGTAAACTATGTTCACTGCCTATTCTGCCAGCAGCTGATCATGTTAACATTCAGTCCCTCTAAGTCTCTGTGCTGAGCTGCAGTTCCAGACATGATGTGGTGAGATCAGAATCTCAGCTTTCATCAAAAATGAAACAAAGACTGAGACAAAGATGTGAATCAGAATATTTATCTGAAATTTAAATGACCCCTTTGCCACCCCTGAATAGACAAATGAAAGGGAAAAGGAAGTCTAGGACGCATAAGGCCTTAGAGGTGAATCGTGGCTTAGTTTTTAAGGGCTTTGGATTCAGTCCAGCTGTACAATGCTATGTGCAAAACAGACACTAATAATTAAAGAAGAAAATACTGGAAACAATCCAGTTAATTCTCTGTATCACAACGTTAAGATTTACTATTTTAAGATAACAAATTATTGATTTCAATGACATAGTCCTAGACCACTGATGGCCATACAATTTTCTGTTACCTATACAAAACCACTTGAAAAAATGACACTGAGATCTCAACAAAAAGGAAAAATGCTTTGCTATTTAGTATCATCACCCTACGTACTGATACTTCACTCAAACTGTGACTGAAGTAGTTCTGGTCAAATTTATGAATATCTGTGTCCATCTCAGGCTCTGAAAGACACTTAGACAACCTGTTAAGCTCACCTGGCTTGCCAAAGCCTATATCTAAACCTATCATAGAGAAAAAAAAACAGAGTGCAAATAGACTTCTAAAATAAAAGTTGTGTGGTTATGACATTAAACAGTTAATTTGCAGTGGCAAGAAGTGAAAAAGACTGTGTTTTTTCTTGCATTCTACATGCTACTCAATACAGCAATTTAAATGCTTAAGCAATGACAAAGGAGGAGATGTCAACCAAGTGGCATTTTTAAGGGTTGATCACCACAAGTCAGGTGGTGAGAACATCTGATGAAGCTTTCAAAAAGCACTGAAGTTTCTCAGTATTTACCAGTAACAGCCAGCACCTTTCAGTGAAATCTCAAATAGGCTGTGTAGTTCTTCAATTGTTTTGAAAGGTTTAAATGAAAGTGTCTGGAATTCAGGCTGATCCAGTAGCTCTGTATAATTTGAGTGAACAGGTATAGTTTTCCTGTCATACAAAATGTATGGCTGCAAACTCCATCTAAATTCTGAAAGAAATCTTTTTCTATCATCAGTAAGTCTAATTTCTTAAGGAGGGCAACAAAAATAAAGAGATAATGGCACTGTGACAGCATGATCACTTTTTAACAGAAGTAAATATAAAAAAGGGTAGTTTGATTCTGCTGAAACCCAGCAAAGCAGAAAAAATGGAACAAAAGATGAAGAAACAAATAATTCCTGAAGAATTTTAAGACAAAACTATTCAGTAAAGTTATAATTATTTCTACAATTTACTCTAGCAGCATACTTTGCTTAATATGGTCTTACAACTAGAAATAGTTTGGGGCTTTTTTCGCTGCAGACCTACTGTTGAAAGTATGCTACACACCTGCATGAGTATTTACAGTCTAAGCCAGAAGAGAATCCAGACTATATTGAAATGCATGAAAAGCATTTATAGGTTTTAATATGGAAAATATCATTAGGTGTTCCTAATCTACCAAAGTAAAGCAATAGAGGTAGTGAAACTAGGAAGAAAGCTGCATTTGACTTTTTATACCTGTAATTATGATAGTTTTATTCTCCATCTCCCTGGGTTTTTTTAATTTCCAAATGGTGCCACTTTAAGCACAAAACTTGTTACAGTGAACTACATCTGGTTTTCACTTTTTTTTTCCCCTAAAAAAGTCTACTTAGATGCAAGTACTAAAAATGCCAGTGTTTCAAGATACTGAATATTACTTACAGAGCAGTAGGGGTTGGAAGCAGCCTCTGGCAATCATCTAGCCCAATCCCCCAGCCAGAGCAGGACAACCTAGGACATCTTTCACAGGATAGAATCCAGGTGGGGGTGTGAGTATCTCCAAAGGAGACTCCACAAACTCTCTGGGAAGCCTGTTCCAGCTCTCTGCCACACTCAAAATAAAGAATCTTTTCCTCATGCTCAGACTTCTGGGTTTCCCTGACTCTGGTAATGCTGTGTCTGCCTTCATCTAGTGCCCAAACACAGAATTTACCATTCTGTTGTAGGCCTGTGCTCCTTACTGGCTGAGACAGAATTACTGCGGCAGTGTAAGTAGTTCCCAGCATAGCGGAGCCCTGACACTCCTAAAGCCGGTGTTTCCAGCCTCACAGAAACACTACACTGCAAATGGCTTATCTTTGTTATTATTGCTACAAAATTTGAGGTTGTTCTATTTGCTGCTTTTAATATAAATACAGAATGCCCTCATACAGTTGATGCTTTACATAATAACATCCCACAATTCTTTATTCTTTACTTATCTGCTTGTGTCCTGGTTAATTCCTTTCTAGCAGCCAGTGTTTGGGAGGTAGGATGAGAGCAGTGCTGATTGAACACTGATGGTTTAGTTGTTGCCCAGCAGTCAACAAGAAGGCGTGGGGCACCCAGGAAGCTGAGAGAGAACACAGCCAGGACAGGTGACCCAAACTGGCCAAAGAGAGTATTCCATGCCAAAGATGACATGCTCAGAATGAAGCAGGGGGATTGGTGGGGAAGGAGCACACGGCCTCAGGACCTGCGCTTTGGGGAAGGTTTGGCTTTGGAACAGCTCTGAGCTGTACGGCCTGAGCTGTGCGGTTTGGTGAGAAACAGCATTTGTGCATCACCAGATTTGTGTATTTTTCTATAGATTATTGTTCTTTCTCTCTCTCTGCTGTCCCAGTATACTCTCCTTTAACCAACCCATGAAGTTTCTTTTGGTTTTCCTTTCCCTCCCTGCCAAAGCCACCCCTGCCCTCTTAGAGAGAGTGGCTGCATGGTGCTCAGCTCCTGGCTGGGGTGACACGATGACAGCTTGATATACCCTGATTTAATTTTTGTTAATAACTCAAATACATTTTTTTTTAAGTGTTCCTCAAGTTTGCTGAAGAAATAACTGAAAAATGTTAAGCATTAAAGGAGTGGAACACCTTCCTTATGAGGAGAGGCTGAGGGAGCTGGGCCTCTTTAGCTTGGAGGAGACTGAGGGATGACCTTATTCACGTTTATAGATATGTAAAAGGTGAGAGTCAGGAGGATGGAGCCGGGCTCCTCTCAGTGATGGCAGCGACAGGACAAGGGGCAACTGGAGCACAGGAAGTTCCATGTGAATGTAAGGAGAAACCTTTTCCCTGTGAGGGTGATGGAGCACTGGCACAGGCTGCCCAGAGAGGTTGTGGAGTCTCCTTCTCTGGAGACACTCAAAACCCTCCTGGATGCAATCCTGTGTGATTTAGTCTAGGTGATCTGCTCTGATCTTTATGAAAAAGAGACCACACAGCAATAACCAAAACCTGTGTTCCTCAGTTTTTGTTGACATAATTCTTCTATTTTCTCATCTTTTTCTGTTCTGAGAGGTAAGACACCAGAGTGATAGAAGAGGGATATTTCCTTCTTTTTCCTATGATTTATGTTTAGAGGCTTGAGAAAGGCTTCCAGGGGCACGTCTTCTGTTTCTGAGAGAAGTTGAGAAATTACTCTAGCAGCTTTCACACTGTACCTCTACTGGTTTTCCCTTCCAGTGAAGCCTCACATGAAACAAACCTTAGAGATGATACTCCAGAGAGAAAAGCACCACCTAGCCCAGCAGGACAGACAGAACCAGTGCTGGTGTCAAAGCAACCAATGCACGCGTTGCCCCAAAGAGAAAGCTACTGAAGAGATATAGATTTAACTGGTAAAAACAGTGGGTTAGGAGCAGTCCTTTTGATTGATTAGTTTAATACAACTCTGCAAATCCAATGCAGCCATGAGTGTTTAGAAAGTCAAGTCCTGAGATTTTTACAAGGCTAAATCTACACCCTAAATTAAATGATGGAAGAACTAATACGCTAAATTCCTACAAGCCTTGAGATTTCTTGATTAGAGACAGAATAGTTGGTATAGAAATTAACTTTGGTTTTCCTTAAAGTTTAGAGCTTTCCTATTACTACCCCAATTTTGAATGGCACAGGGAACATTCATTTTTTATATTTAATGCCAGATGCAATACTGAAGAGCTGTTGCAGTCATAACTTTAGCCTTATTAGAGAAACTCAGGTGTTCAAGTAATTCCATTGAAAAAAATAGCGTCAATCAGGTAAATAATTATCAGCATGACCAAAGATTCTACAAAATGTCCTCTTCTGGAATTTCTTTTTACCAACTCCCCCCCCCCCCCCCGTATTTTAGGTATGAATTAGATTCCTTGAGTTCTTATGTTCTGTAAGGTGGAAAGTAAGGAATATATTGTATGAAATTAGGACTTAGCTGGGACTGATTATATTCAAAAGGGAGAGGTTATATATATATATATATATATTTCTCATTACACATGCAGCTGTCAAAGGAAGATTGCATTTGCAACACAGCTGGTTCCCTAAAATAGTTGTAAAATGAAGGGGGATGGATCTTCAGATGAGGTAAAATTGTGCCACACAGAATCTCAATAAAAACAGACATTTTCCTATTTTAGAAAATCAGCTTTTTTTGACCACAGTTAAAAGACACAAAAGATAGATAGCATAGTATTCATGGTAAAAGTGCATGCCAGTAATCAATCTGTTAGAGGTAATGGGAAAAACTTTCAATGCTGTGTATAACCTTTAAGGAATTTCTTAATAAACAACTTTTTTTATAACTCCTGAGACATAATAGTTACTACCCTATGGAGCAAAACTCTAAAAATTAAAACACCAGGCGGGTAAGAAAGCCTACATTTGACTAGACGTGTACATTTCAGCAAGGCATTTCCAATGGTCCTCCTATCAGGGCTCCAAAGAGTTTATTTTCTTATAAAAAAAAAAAAATAAATCCAACAACCCCCCCCAACCTGAAAGTTATTTGTAATATATACAGTTGAAACATTCAGGGTCATTATAAATATACAGCTCCTACAGTAAAAAAACCCAAAGCCAACAGAAACAAGACCTTATTTCTACCTGTCCTCTTCAATATTTATCAGCCAGTCTGGCAGTATAGTATGACCTGGAAGTTGCATGATTAAAAGTGGTCCACAAAAATTACATAATAAGGGGTTTATAGCTTTCAGTATGTCTGTAACTTTGGTACTGTAAACTGAATTAAAACTCCAGACATCATTAAAACTGGAACATTTGCACTGTATACATATTTAGATCTAAAAGTTGAGAGACCTGAAAGCTTTCTGAAAAAGCAATAAAAGAGAATTGAAAAGATGCTGGAAAACTCTAATTTACTCTGTTAATAGTTATTTCTGCCAAAGAACAAAGATATAGTTGCATTGTTGTGTTTGACTAAACAACAATAGACAGACCTAAAATATCCAGAATTTTTGTTAACAATTGGCTGTAGAACATCTCAGAGCTTAAATTAATTAAATAGAGCACTCTGGGTCAAATTTTGCATTGAAATAACTGAAATGAAGATAGATATTATTTGGTGAAGTATCTCAGTCTTTTGTCATTCTTGGTCTGTCAAGAAAATATCATGGAGGAAAGGGAAAAAAGACCTTCCTAATTTTTTCTTACTGTTACTACCTGAAAACCATGCCTGTCCACTGCAAAAGAAAGAAAAAGTTGGAGTAATTTAATTTTTCTCAAGTTTCAGGAGACCTTAATATTAAATCCAAAGAAGATTCAAATTCTGAGGTAACTGGGTTATTCAACTTTATATTGCAATAAACTTTTAGAAAATTAACAACAAACATTCCATTGGAATACAATAAACAGAGAAAATTGTGTCTGAAATTAATTTTCATTAAAATATGAAAAATATTTAAACAAAAGGAAGCAACTTTTTGACTTACCAGCCTGACCAAGCGTATACTCCTGATATCTTGTTCCTATTCTGTTTGTGGCTGTACAATTATACCGTCCAAAATCACTGTCAGATGTAGGAGCAATCTTTAATGTGAATACAGTTTGTAAGTATTAGTTTCTAATCAAGTATCATAGTTCTTTAAAGAAAAAAAATCAGAAATACAAGCATGTTCTCCTTAGTTAATATGCAGACATGTTCTTACTTCAGCCTGTCTAGCATATTCTGCAAACACAGATTGAGGTTACACTCTCTTTCATACTGAACTCCCCAGCTCAAATTCAAATGAAGAAATCAAAGGAAAATGGTGACATTATTCATCTTACAATCTAATTTTAAAAGAAGAAAAATATAATAGATTTCACTTTTTTTTTCAGAGATGGTATTTGTAAAAACTAGTGTTTTGACTGAAATAAGAAATGAAAGGTCTGATTCCTATAGGTGACACAAGAACAGTATTTCACACAGACTGCAAAGTGCATTTGTCTTTGTTACGCTTTACTTAAAAATCACTGAAGATGACTTTCAGAGAAGATAAAGACTGTGCCTCTTTAAACAGATACCCTCTCCTACAAGATAGAACTTTATTTGTTTGGACTTTAGGAAAAAACCCAGTTCTTTCTCAGTGCACTCTACACCTCTTTCTGGGGATCTGAAGTAGACCCACCCCCCACTGATTAGCTCTATACCGTCTTGATCCCTTCTCCCACAGCAACTGAGAAGCTTATGCTCAGATACAAGCATGATACTGGACAGAATGGAGAAAATTAACTTCTCCCACACTTGTGGAGGAAGACTGTATGTTGTCATTCTACCAGGTGAGACGAGGGCTTGGAGACAGTGATTTGCTATCTAATTATGCTGAGTCATTCACTGTTCAGTCAGATTAATAAAGTCTTCTGCCTTCCTCCAGTTTTGTTCTGATATGTACCTCTCAGATAACAGAAAGGAGCTCAGTTCTTGTTTTTCCAATGACTCTGTGAGGAAACAGTTGTTATCAAACTCAGTTGCAGTTCGTTATCACTTTACCCTTCTGCTTTGTTCTTGACTGAAGCCATGCATGCAAATCTTTTGCATACACAAAGCATGGGTTAGCTTTATATTTATTTATGTATTTATTTACTTGCAATAAATGCAAATTACATTGTTCACCGCAGATGGAAAACTGAGCACGAGTCATGCAATGCTCACAAGAAATGTGAAGATAAATCACTTCATAAATAATTGTATTTTTTTAAAAAAGAGCTTTCCTCACTAAAGTGTAAGTCTTATCTTTAAGTGCACTCTATAGTACTTGTAGTGACAAACTGAGGAAGAAATTAATGTCACCACATTGATTTCCATTTTAAGCCTTACCTCTAGAATCAGCTTTCTTCCTGTACTGTAGGTCTTCAGATGTGTTGTATTTTTTATTGGTAAAACTAATTTTCCTCTTCTCCACTGAACTGAGGCAGATGGATTTGCTAGCACTTCACAGCTTATATTGATGGGATTGCCTTCCCAAGAGTAATACATGGTTTGATTTGACACAAACATTGGAGCATCTGGAAAAGGAAGCAATACACAAATGTATTAACTGTTTTAGTAAAACAAGCTGAGTATCCCTATCCAAGCATTCATGTTCACATAGAAATTTCAACTGATTGTTATATCAATTTATTATAGACCATGAAAATATCAGTATTCAACCTTGAGTTTTTTGAGCCTGTATTTTGGTAGCCTTCTCCACTCCTGAAACTGTTTCAGCTGAAATTCTCAGGAAGAGAATACCTACTCATTATTTAGCATTAGGAAACGTCAGGACCTAAAAAGACATTATCTCAGAAATGACTCCTGAGGATGAGAAACTCTTCAGCCAGACCTTTGCATGACAAAAGGAGATGACCTATGAAACTTTATATATATAATCTGTCCATTTGCTGATTTTATAGTGTCTTTTTCTTTGGCATGGAGAAATTATATGCACTTTAAAAATTCTCACAGATGTCTAAGAGCTTTTCCCATTTGTCACTGAAATTATATTATACTTTATGAAAGCTTTCTAGAGAGATATTTAGTTGTATGAATAAACCGAGAAGAAAAAAATGTAATAAAAGAATACCAAAAATGTTGCAACATATTCTACCTACTTCAGAAAAAAACATTGTGTGTATCAGTACACTATTGAGGATAATAATTATACCAGTTCCTTATGAAATCATCAAGCTACAGAAAAGTAAAAAGATGATGTGTCTTCCTTAAAAAACTGCCCATAAATGGCTATGTTAAAAATGTAGCCAAATACTGAGTCTGACACAGCAAACTGATGGGTTGTAAACTAACTGCTTTTTAGATCACAGTGACAGTGGTGACAAGAACTATCTACTCTAGCAGAAACGGTTTTAATGCTCTCTAGAAAATGAGAGGAGGTAGCTCTTTACTCTTCTACGTTTGTCTTGTGTAAATCATATTTTTTTTGGTCTAACATTTATTTGTTATTTTTATTAATCCCACCCTAATTATATTTTAAGAGTACTAAGAAAATATTCTTTATATTACTGAAAGTCAAGGAACATCTCTAACATTTTAATTCCAAAAGAGAATTATCATGGTATCCCTTTTTAATATTTAAAATATATATGGATATATTTTTACTTTGATAAATAGCTCTAAAATGTTTCCAGATGTATCTCTGGAAATTCTGTTCTAGTCTTCTCACAAACAGATTAACTTGATGCTAGAAAATTGTTAATTTCTAGACAAGAACTGAGCATATTTAACTAAGGAGTAAAATTTAGTGTCAGGAATCGTTTAAAACTATTATCTCATTTCTGAAGTGGACATTTCCACCTTCTTTCTGTGTTTGCCTTTGTCAAAAAGCAGAACTTTTTGGTGATGCAAACTGTTGCATGCATTCATACAGTCTTTGACCAAACAGAACTGTTATGAGTAGAAGGATTAAAGCACAGATCAAGACTGATACATTGCCCAATGCCAGCAGCATGCTTTTCAATGTCTATTGAGCCTTTAATTTTGTGGGAAAGCAAGTGGTTTCATCTGAACAATTAAAGTATGTCATCCTATGAATTTATATACCCGATATAGGAGCTCATCTTTCTTTTCCAAATCCTTTATTAAGAAATTCTAC
This sequence comes from Gallinula chloropus, assembly GCF_964237585.1. Classification (NCBI taxonomy): domain Eukaryota; kingdom Metazoa; phylum Chordata; class Aves; order Gruiformes; family Rallidae; genus Gallinula; species Gallinula chloropus. The sequence continues at coordinate 109,665,505 of NC_140085.1, read as the reverse complement.
TAGTACTCCTTGATTTTCATAGACATTTAAAAAAAAAAAAAGTCATAGTCCTACACAAAGAATGGACAATCAAAGAGGTTTCAGGATGTGACACCTCACACATGTGGAAATCTCTGAAGAAAAAATGAAAATATTTATTTATGGATATGGTTAAGTATTCCTGTTTTATAATTAAGGAATCTCAGAATACCAAGAGACAGAACCTTGGCTTCTCGTCTTGAAATGAAGTTAATGGCAGGAGTAACTTGAAGAAAAACTGCAGGAACTGACTTCTGCTTGTCAGACAGTTTTTGTAACTAATTTGTTCATCAGATGGATCAGAAATCTCCTAAGACTGTTCATGAGATTCAAAATGTGGCTATTTCACAACAAATTTTAGATGCACGATTTCTCAGAATAAGTTCACTTCATTAATGAACACCAGAATGGATGTGGAAGACAGAAAGATGTTCTGTCTGAACCTGACTAACCCTTCTTCCTAGGTAATGTCATGTAGATTGATGCTCCCTGTTGATTTAAATACGTGACAAACTCTCATCCTTTTGAAGGAGTCTTACAAGTGAGAAAGCAGTGTACACTTCTATTCTGCAGGTACAAGCAGTATAGAGGGACATTCTCTCTTCTACAAGTAGATTTTGGATGCCCGTAGTACTTTATTAATATTGTAAAAGAGTGGGTGAGTTATGGACTATACATGACTACGTGTCCTAACAGACAGCTTTAACATGATAAGCCGTCAAAGACATATCTCCAAATCAGAAACTCCCAAATATAAAGCATTGCTAAACAGAAAGGGTTTCACTTTCCCTCACAAGGTCTGGGCAAATAGGCTTTGCCACCATTTCCCCAGCAGTCAAAAGTTCCAACACAGCAAAAAGAAGAGGACTCTGATAATGGCTTAATTCAGACAAATTAAGTTGGATGATTTTTCATTTCCTAATCTGAAATAGATTAAAACACCTGAAGTGATTTTTGAACACAGAAAATAACTCTAGAAATAAGTTTCACATTATATATGTGTGTGTATGTATATATATAAAAATCAATTTCTTATTAAATAACAAAAAAAGAGTTGGAAGAGAGTAAGACCACAACTGGTCTATGAAGAGATTTTTGCTTTTTATTGTACGTGCTTCATTATTAACTGTAGTTTATTATGCTTAAATCAGAATTAATATCTATCAAACACAAAATATGCTTATTATAAAATAGAGCAGGAAGAAGTAATGAACTTTAAAGCCAAGGTTTTGAAAACATAATGTTGACTATATTATGTGTCTACAAAACCTGATCACTCTAGTTTTCCACAAAACTAAGAAACAAATTCATTTCATAATCAGAACACTTATCAAGAAATGCTATCAACTGTAAATTAGGTGTAAGCAAGTAGAAATGAGAAGGGGGATGTTCTCATGTTTGAACATATGTTAAGGATACTTAAATGTCATATATGTGCTGTATAAAAGGAAAAAAGCTCCCATGTAGATCAGTGAGAAAGTTAAAACCATTAAAATTAAAAATATGCTCTGCTTAGCTTTCATGTAAGTCAGCATTAATTTACGCCTGACAATCATTTCAAGGTGTAAATGAACTGTTCTTTTTATGCTTTTGCACATAAAGACATAACTAGGAGCTTGAAAACACTCAATATTTAAAAAAACCCAACCAAACAAAACCCAACACAACCCCCCAAAAAAACCCCACAAAAAACCCAACCCCGATGATGTTTATTGCATCTGAACCTTATGGTTCTGTACTGAAGGAAGAAAAAAAAAAAAAGCCTGCAGAAAACTACACTGTTCATATTAGTGTAAGCACACTATAAATCATAGAATCATAGAACAGTTTGGGTTGGAAGGGACCTCAAAGGTCATTTAGTCCAGCCTCCTTGCCATGGGCAGGGACATCTCCCACTTACTCTAAGTTCCCCAGAACCCCATCCAACCTGCCCTTGAACGCTGCCAGGGAGGGGGCAGCCACAGCTTCTCTGGGCAGCCTGTGCCAGAGTCTCACTGCCCTCACAGGGAAGGATTTTTTCCTCATATCTAATCTAAACAGACACTCTACTTTAAATTCATTGCCCTTGTCCTAGTGTTCCAGTCCCTCCCCAGCCTTCTTGTCACCCCTTTCAGGTACTGGAAAGTGGCTACAAGGTCTCCCCGGAGCCTTCTCTTCTCCAGGCTGAACAAATCAAACTCTCTCAGCCTATTTTCACAGGAGAGGTGCTCCAGCCCCTCTGGTCATCTTAGTGGCCCTTCTTGTACTGGGGACCCCAGAGATGGACACAGTTCTCCAGGTGGGGTATCACAGAAGGTGAGTAGATGGGCAGAGTCACCTCCCTTGACCTGATGGTCAAAATTCTTTTTATGCAGCCCAGTATACAATAAAGTTCTTAGGTATTGTTACAAGCTTGAACAGCTAAAGGCAGAGTATTATTTTGGATGAGGCAATCCAACTAAAAAAAGATGCCTAGAAGGGAAAAATACTGTGTCACAAAGGTACAAAATTAAACAAAACTATTCTGTAACAGTAGGATTCTATAAACAATTTTAACTTTGCTCTGACATTTTACAGTAGTCCAGTTAAGCTGTTAAGTTTTCCCAAACAAGCCAGAAAATTGCAAGTTAGCCCTATGACTAGAAGTGTTTCTGGATAGCCTGATAAGAATTCTATATAAGAGAAGCAAACTCTGACCTGAAAACTGTCTCTCCTTATTAGGTATAATGCCTGAGAATAGATTCAAGAACAAGCTAATACATCATCTGTCTCATCCAGAAGGTAATTCAATTATTGACTTCGAAGATCCAGCTCTGATGTATGTTTGGCATTATACATAAAATTAGATATGGCAAATTACCTGATTCAGCACATGTGTCCAGACAACTACAATAGCAAACTAGTGTACAGAATCAGATTTGCACTTCTTAATTTAATAACATAGGATCTCAAACTTTTGCCTATTTGTTCCTCAAATAATTTATTTTCATGGATCATACAATGAAAATACATGACAGACTGTCAGGTCTAAGATTTCATGTAGTATATTACTGGAAGCCTCTCCCTTAGATAGTTAATACTGGCATAAGTTTCCCATCATCAAGACTTTAATAAACCACATCCTCTAGCAAATCTAGTACTTTCCCTGCCATCCATCCTATGTACCTTATGTTTTTCTATCTGTGTCACTATTTAATTAACAACCATCTATCTTTCTCTTGTTTTTTTCTCACTCATATGTTTCACAAGAGTTAGCATTTTTGAATGAATAATTTTTACTTAAAGTAGAACCACCTCCCCAGACAGGTACTGTAAGATTCACATATTCCTTAAAAAAAAAAAAAAAAGGAAAAAAGACAGAAAAAAAAAAAAAAGGAAAGAGATAAAAATGATGCTACGTGATTAGATTTCAACATGTAAAGACCCTTAAAAGGAAAAAAGGAACTACAGAGCTTCAGGGACACCAACTTTCACAATTTTACTGTTGCTGTCATGATCATGTGTTTGCAAGTGAAATTGTGCAAGATCTGCATGTAAGGTTTCCAAACAGAAAAGCAAAGTAATATTATTACAGGTTTTAAATTGGCATGATTAATAACTAAAACCACAGGGTGGTTTTTTTTTTTTTCCAGAACCTAGCTCATAATTTCAAGTTTGACATCAGCAGTTTTTCAGAGGTACTTGTTTTGCAGTACTCATTAATGTTTCCTTTCCCTTGGTTCATTGTTTTGGTTCCTCCCAAAATGAATTAAAATAAAACATTGATATTCAGTAGTATGATGGACTAGCTAGTAATGATATAATTTATGCAAGAGTCCCCTGTTACTGGTAAGCAGTACTAGTCCCTGTTAACTTTGACTATGACATTATTTTAAATATACAAAACCCATAATAATGTCTCCATTTACATAAACATAAATTAAAAAAAAAAAGTTATCAAGAAGAGAAAATATATTTCTGCTAGATACAAACTATGTTGTTGATAATAACACGTTCAACCTTAACAAATGGTGGGCAACGAATGTTTGCATGGTTCTGATTCTTGGTACTGCCGGAGTCACAGGTAATCAATGCATTTTTGTTTGAATTTCACTTGACCAAAAGTAATTCTATTTGGTTGACCACTTTAACAAAACTTAAAAAACAGAAAAAAACCTCAAGAAATTTTAGTTTCATAGAAATATCTGCTCTGAATAGTTAAACCTCTCAAAAACTATCTACACCTCTATAAAATAGATGAAATAAAAAAGAAATTTCAGTTAAATAATATAAGCCAAGTATGTGATGCTTAAAATAAACTGCCCACATATATCTATCAGACATTTTTAATGCCAATAAATCACTAGCCATCAGAACCAGAACAGGAAGATTTCCCTTACAGATCTTAGGTATTGGTATAAGCAATAATTTTTATTTTAGTAATGAAATGATCAGATGTTGCCCATTACTGACACATTATTTTTGGATGGCACCAATTTGTATCAAAATTTCCATTGTTACATGTATTCCAGGACAGAATCACTGGTGCAATTTAGGATGGCCTAAACCTCTGACAATCAGATATAGGGTTACGCAATTCTCTTATAGCCAAAAGTGAAAAACTGCAATGCCTTTCTCAAACGAGGATGCTAACCCCCATTTCTCTTCCTACCCTACCTGAAGCATTTTCAAAAAAAGAAAATCCAGCTTCAGATCTTTACTTTCTGTGTTTTCCTACCTGTCATCCTTATGCTCACAACATGCCTCCTAATGATATATTCCCTCCATTCTATAATCTCCCTCTCTGTCTCTTCTATATTCCTAAATCATAACTTCTGTTCCTGTATGGAGCAAGGACTCTTCAGCCTCATTATCTCTTCACTTAAATTTTACACACAGCACTGCCCAGAAAACAACAAAAATATCTCTAAGGAGCATTAAGAAACAGATCAAAAATCCTAAGAGTGTTGCTGAAATTACCTTGCATATCCAACTACATTTCCAACACATGGTCTCCCTAAACCCATACATGATATTCCTCCGACCTCCAGTACAGTGTGCTCAAACTCACCTGGCATTTCCCTCATTACATAAGGCCCATGCTGGTCCCAGTATGTTTGACAACAGCAGCTCAGCGGCAGGCTCTGGGGTGCAGAGGGACCTGGCTTCATGTTGCAACCAAAGCTACAAACCTCAGGTTTACTGTAAAAAATAGTGGACTTCTCTCTTTCAAGCTTGTGCTAAGAGTTGTGGCTTAGCTTGGCTGGGTCCTGGTAGAGGAGGGGGGCTGCAGGGGTGGCTTCTGCAAGCAGCAGCCAGAAGCTCTCTGCAGGCCCGACAGAGCAAACACCAGCTGGCTCAAGGCAGGACCTGCCGCTGACCAAGGCCGAGCCCATCAGCGATGGTCACAGCACCTCTGGGAATCACATTTAGGAGAAAAAAAACCCTTAAGCAGATGCTTTTTTGGCACCAGAGAAGGGAGTGAGAAGATGTAAGAAACTGTGCAGGCACCAAAGTCAGTGAAGAAGGAGGGGGAGGAGGTGCCCCAGGTGCTGGTAAGATGCCCCTGCAGCCCATGGAGAAACCCATGGTGGAGCGAGTGTCCCCCACAGCCCATGGAAAAGGCTGAGACCCCACCTGAAGCCTGTGGAGAGGCCCCACACTGGAGCAGGTGGAGACATACAGAAGATGCTGTGACCTGCATTCAGCAAGCCTCTGCCATCACTTGCAGCCCATGGAGGGACACAGAGATGAGAGAGAGATCCGTGCTGGAGCAGGTCTGCTGGGGGGCGTTTCTTGTGATCCCATGGAGGACCAGGCTGGAGCAGTCTGTGCCTGAGAGACTGAGAGAGATTCTTTGATTTATGACTGCACCCCATAGCAGTGACCCACACTGGGGCAGCTGGTGAAGAGCTGAAGCCCCGTGGGAAAGGACTCAACGTTAGAGAAGTTTGCAGAGGACTGCCTCCCAAGGTTGGGACCCCACAGTGGAGCAGGGGAAGGCTGTGAGGAACTCATAACATGAATATCACATCTTAAGAAGTCATTAACATATATAGACAAAAATTTTTTAAGATGGAATTTCTGTTCTAAAGATTGTTTTATACCATTTTGGGGTAAATAATAGATAGATTTACTGTACAGGTGAATAAAGTATAATTTTAGCCACACTTACTTTTGCGACATCAGAAAAAGGCAACAGATGCATTCATCTCTCTGCTTTAGTACAGGGAGTTTTGGTGAAATGTTTTTACATAATTACTTTAGGCAATAAACCTAATCATTAAGTCACTGCAATAGCACACAAAATTTGCTTTTATGCAAGTGCACAAGGTAGTCAAAGAAAAAACATTTTAGCTCTTACAAGTGACATCCAAAGTCATGTCAGAATTCTGGCACGTATTTCATGATGCTGAGCACCAACCCTTTCCATCTTTTCTTTCTCATTTTAAGTTATAAATTTGAGAGGAAGCAATGTAACTAAATCCAACAGTATTTTAATAGAGAAGATGCGACATTTTCCAGACTATTTTTTTTTCCCCTCTTGACAGCATTTCTATTGCTTGTCTCTGTCTTAGGCCATGTAACTGTATTCATCAGTTTTGTCTTCCTGGTCATGAAAACAAGGTAGGGCTGGGCTCTTGTGATTTATAGCTGAAGGGAGGGTTTAAAGAAGACAGAGCTGGGCTCTTTTCTGTGGTGCCCAGTAGCAGAAGAGGCAATCCCTTCCGAGTGATGTGAAGTCGCTACACTGATGGCTTTTAACAGAAGCCCGAATCCACAGTATGAACTAACTGTTTGCATTTATTCTAATTTATGATTGCAGTAGGTAGCTGAAACGTTTGTGACATCTTGAACAACATTTGTGACATCCTTAGAAAAAGCCTTTCTTCCTTGAAGGTAAAGAGAATTTGTAGCTCTACTGATTTAATTAATGCTGTATATTTTTGCAAAGACAGAAAACTTAAATAGCATGAATCCCAAACACCTGCATTAACCACAGCACAAAACTAACAAAGTAACAAAAAATAAAGTGAAAATCCTAAAAAAATGATCAACTCAGGAAACTAAGTTCAATACTGTAAAAATAATGAGGCTGATTTAAAATTGTGGGGATCAGAGCAGGGAGAAAAGAAAAAATACTTTCTGAGAAGCAGCACAGTACAATAAAACTGCACAGGTTTCTTTACAGGTAAAGAGTATGTTGCGTGTTACTTTTTATTTTTTGTCCACCACTGAATGTTGGTACTTAACTAATAAGGGACAAAATAAAGGTTTAGATGAAAACCTGAAGAAAAACATCTCACTTTTAGAAGACACCTTAATTTTTTAAAACTTTTTTTAATATAATATATTTTCTAAAAAAACATATTTCTCAACCACTCATATAACTGATCTCATACAAAAACACAGTGTACACAAATAAGAAGCTCAGCATGAGCCAACAGTGGGTGCTATCAACTCAGAAGGCCAACTGTGTCCTGGGCTGCATGAAGAACAATGTGGCCAGCAAGTTGAGGGAGGTGATTCTGCCCCTTCTACTCTGCTCTCATGAGACCCCACCTGGAGTACTGTATACTGCTCTGGGGTCCCCTCCAGAGGAGGGTCATGAAGATGATCAGTGGGCTGGAGCACCTCTCCTGTGAAGACAGGCCGAGGGAGTTGGATTTGTTCAGCCTCATGAACAGAAGGCTCTGGGGAAAACTAACTGCTGCCTACCAATACTTAAAGGGTTCTGACAGGAAAGTGGGAGAGGGAATGCTCACCAGGGAGTGTAGTGATGGCTTTAAGTTGAAAGAAGGAAGTTTTAGATTAGATGTTAGGAAGAAATTCTTTACTGTAACGGTGGTGAGGCCCTGGCACAGGCTGCCCAGAGAGGTTGTGGAAGCCCCATCCCTGGAAGTGTTCCAAGGCCAGGTTGGATGAGGCTTTGGGTAACCTGGTCTAATGAGGGTGTCTCTGCCCATGGCAGGGGGGTTGGAACTAGATGATCTTTGAGGTCCCTTCCAACTCAAAGCATGCTATGATTCTATGATATTAGTGAATACAGTATGTCTGTGATAGGTGATTATATCCCAAAACACTGCTCTTTGTGTGCAGTGAGGAACTAAGCAGTTTTTAAGCATGTATCTAATTTTAACCAGCATATCTAATAATTGCAGCATCAATATTGAAACTGAGGTTTAACTGAAATAGAATGATGCGAAAACTGGCAATGGCAGCTACCAAACAATGTAAGTTATGATGCTTCCTGGGTAGTTTTTGAGAAAGCAGAGACTTTTCCAAACATATATTAACACATTTTCTCCAGTAGCAGGGGTACTCTCCAAAGGAATGTGTACTTGGTGGCACAGAGTAATCAGAGATGCGTGCATCTTACACAGTGTGTGCACAGTTAAGTGCTGTACATACCCCTGAGTGTGTTCATGACATTGAACAGAGTGAGAGGAAAACTTTAAAGCCAAGTAGAGAGCCACTTTTCAAGATCATTACTGGCTTTTTAAAGTCTTTTCCAACTTAGTAATGTCATCAGTGCATCCTAAATGAGAATAATACTATGAAGAAAGAATATCCAGCATATCGAACATATCAAAATTAAGATTTTTCATTCTCTGATGCTAATCATTGCAGTGAATAATTTATGGAACCCAGGAAATTGTCTCATCAGAATTTTTCTTCTTTTAGTCTGGCCTGTATTGAGCTTTTTGAAATTTCCTTTATATCCCCAGCATACAATTTTCAGAATAATTACATCTTAGCTAAATAGACAAAAAAATACCATATTGAAATGTAAACATCTGCATAGGAAAACTGTAATTTTGGAGGGCACCTGATAGTATTATATGTACAAATCAAGCTGTAATTCACTGTGATTTGTACATTTCATTTCCTCAGGCCCTTCCCTTCTGAAAAAAACCTTATCTTACAGTATCTCCTGCTCTATCTATTTCTATTATGGTTTAATTTAAAAAACAAACAAACAAACAAACAAAACAGTTATCTATGATAAACCTATAGATAAACACTGTAGTCACATCTTATTACCAAAACCTAGGAAATATCACATATGTCATCACTCAGGAGTTTTTTTAATCAGTTAAATACATTACTATTATTATTGTTCTTATTACTATTATTATTACTATATGCAAACTAAATTTCATATATGTAATCAAATGTTGCAGTTAATGAAATCCATTAGTAAATAATACTTATAAAGTTATATTCTCTTCTGATCTTATTATTTCATGAGATTTTTATTTATTTTTCACATTAATCAAAGGAAAACTAAACATAACTAAATACGAAGTTGACTTTGAAGGATAAAATCCTTACAGATGTTTCTGTCTTCCCTAAAATTCATGTCTGTCTAGCGTTGACTTCAGATAAAAGGCAGGGTTAACTATGCCCAACTGGTATCAAACCTGATAATCTCTTCCTGTCCTGGAGAGCTGCTCTTATCAAAAACAACCTCAACAGAGAGTAAGGATAACTCTGTTCAGTCCTACTGTCAGTTTAAGTATCTGATAGGGGTCAGTAAGGAATAGATGAGGCAGTGACACCAGAGTGCTCTGTGTCTCCATTAGGTCTGTCTAACAGCACTGACATTTAAGGATGAGATGGGAACACGCTCCTCTCCTGACTATACAAACTGTCAAACGTATTAAAACATAGAAAGAGAAAATGCTGTACTTTTATTATTAACTCAAAGTCCTATCTAGGAACTACAGAACACGATAGATAATTAAGTCTGCTTATTTATTGATATTTTAATTTTAAAAGTTACTGAGATTTATGCGGGAGTAATATTAAAAGTAATAAAAATTCTGCTAAAATGGCTCACTAGTAATTATGCAAAGAGCCAGTCATACCTTAAAAAATTCTCAAAAAAGGTTTTGAAGAGAACAAAACAAAATAATTGAAGTAAAAATTAAAATATTTTGAAGAGTTTAATGCAATTTTGTAAAGGAATATGTGGGAAATAAAAAAAACAAACCCTGATCATAACAACTTTTGTAATTGCAATTAACATGCTGAAGATACCACTTGGAAAATAATACATGAAGAGTCAAATGATTTATTCAATACCATCTTCACAGAATCTCGTAACAATTTCCCCTCTTTTCCCATTTTGCTATAGAATGCAAATTATATTTTTAGATTTTGAACCTGTACCTTTTGCAGAAGCTCTCTACCCTGCAATTTACAAAGTTAAATAACTGGAACGAAGGTTAACTGACACTTGCTTCATGAAAAAAGGTATCTGTAGTGTCTATCAAGGCATAAGTTTGGACACTGCTATTCCATCTTCACATACACATTAATATTTGATTGTTCCTACACATATTAAAAATTAAGTCTACTATATCAAAATGAGGATATGTTGCTTTTAAATTCTAAGCATCTGTTTTAATACTTTCTCCCTGAAAGATGTCTTAGACTATAGTAACATATTGCAGCAATACAGATATTTTGTTATGCCCTGTAGTATGAATTCTGTGCTGCGAACAGATTCTTAAATTTCAGTCGCTTGTTTCATAAAATCTGGTGTATCCTCTATCTCTGTTCTGCATACAAAAGGTAATAATATTTAATCCTAAAGCACAATTGCTACCTAAACTTAATCAAACAATGTATTTCATATCACTATTCGCAGAGTAGGACAAGATTTTACAGAAATTTCACAGGAACTTGCATTTTTATCTAGTATATTTTTTTTCCTCTTCATACATATAAAATAATTATCAGTGCATTAGTGAACTCATTAAAAACACAGATATTGCAAATTATTATGTTCCCAAAAGAATAGTGGTATTTTGCAGTTTCAAATCTATTCATGTTTCTTTATTGAAGAATAGCTTTGTTAAAGCTATTAATAAATACTGTTTTTCTTAGGTCTTCTGGGTTGGCAAATCTCAACATTCCTAACATCCAATTACAATTTTGACCAATTTTAATTTTCCTTTCAGATTTATTTCCCACATCATGATGCAACTCTTGCCTGCCAAAAAGACGGAAAACGCAGCTGTATACTGAAGTCCCTTTCAGAAGTCCTCAGGAAATCACTCTACAGTCTACAACAATTACTTATCTTTCTGTGTCACAGATCCTGTTCCAACTTCCATCTTCCCAATGGAAAGACTTTTTCCATTCAAACATGCTCACTCAAGCTATAATGCAAATGCAGAACAAATATATCTAGAAAACCTCTAGCAAAATAGAAAGATGAAACATAAAAGATTTCTTTTTCATTTTTTTAATGATCTTTTCTTCATGAATTTGAAGGACAGTTTGAAGAGACAGTTTTTCCAATGAATGTTTATGTATTTCAATTTTATATCCTCTGTTTGGCTTCTATAACATCAGATTCTTCTCTAAAGAAAAATAATCTCATTTTCTCTTGGATAAAATTCAAAAGCTTTGAATAAAGCAGTCTGTCCAGAAAGCTATTTGTCTAAAAGAGATTGTCATAAACTTGTGGACTTCAGGAGGGGTTTAAGGGTTAGAGACTCGTTAGGGATTCGTAAAATAGTGAACTAGGAAAAAAAACAAGTTTGTTGAATCATAGAAGGTTAAGGTCAAGACTGAGCTGTGTCTCAAATCAATCCCTATGTTATTCCACTGAATACGTCTCACCCACAGCAGTCTCCACTAGCCCCAAGATTTGAAGTTACTGAACTTAGCCATAAGTAAGTGGAAAAACCAGTAGAATATGATCTCAATGAAATCACCAACAAGGATCTTGTCAACTTCAGAAAACACAGGATTCCTCCATGGAATTCAGTATCACTAATGACAGAAGGACATGCTTTCTTAAATTATGCAAAGTTAAACATGAATTACCAGGAAAAACTGACTTTCCATTAAGAATGTACTTTTTTTTTTCTTTCTTTTCAAACAAATTTAAAAGAGAAAACAAAATATTAGAACTTACATTCAATATCAAGGTACATGCTCTTTTGGTGCCCACCAATTCTACTTGCAGCTTCACAGTCATATCTCCCTGAATCTGACAACTTCACATCTTTAATATGCAGTGACGATTTTCCATGCTGCCCTTTGACTTCTATACGGCCATCGGGGCTCTGTTTACATTGATTCAGGAAAAAGAAAGGTTTTATAGATATATATGTATAAGTATTTACGTATTGTTTTATATATTAAACACCATTGATAAGTATGACTGAAAGCATCTCTTCACCTGTGGTGAAGTTGTTACTGAGAGCTAAACAACTTCTAAATTTGTCAAATAAATTAAAAAATATATATAGAAAAGGATACTGTGTTTATAGCCATTATAATCAAGGGAATAAGTACATGCTTAAAGGAACACTGTCAAGGTAAACCACAAAATGTATTCACTTATGACTGGAATAATGAACTACATACTCAGAACTGTTTATGATATCACTCATTTTGATATGAGGCTGCAGCTAATGAAAATGCATAAATGCAAAATCATAATATCTTATTATATTATTTTACAGTTACACTATAATACAGTTAGTACTTTCTCTTGTTCTTAAAAATGTAACTGTGAAGAAGAGAAATACCCTCTCAAACAATGTTCAAACCACAAATCTAGTCATTCATTTATTTTCATTATTCACATTTTCTTGTCATAAACTCACAATGGTCAAAAAATATGCTCCGTAAATGCAACTGGAATTTCTGAATTTCATTTTCATATCATTGCACAGAAAAAGACAAGGGAGAAACAGGAATGATGGTTTCAGGTTTTCTAGAACATAATTTTCATATTTAGCAACTTCATAAAATTCCTTATTTAACCTCTCCAGCCCCTCAACCAAAACTATTTGAATTTCTGAAGTATAAAATAATAGGTAAAACTAAATATATAAAAAAAAAAAATAAAAAAAACCCAAACTAAAACCAACCACCCAACCAAAACCCCGAACACTGACATTTCAACCTTCACAGAATAGTGTAGCTGAGAAACAAATAAGTTATTTTTATCTGGTTCTGCTCATTACTTGTTTTGTAGCTGAGAGAAACTGGCTAAACTTTGGTTGGGTTTTTTGTTTCTTTCTTTCTTTCTTTCTTTCTTTCTTTTTGAGGGGAAAAAAAGCAAGCTTTAAAATACTGATAGTTACCTACCTTTGTTATTGAGGAAGATAAAAAACGGACAGAAAACCAGTAACTATTCCACAGTATCACATTTAAAATTAAAAAATACTTTAATATCCAATCCTGTACACTCAAGCTTACTGCTTTTTACACTAAATACTAACTAAGCAGCAGCTGATATTTAAGTGACTGAGCTTTTAACTCTGTACAATTGTTTCTTTTCTGAAGACAGGAAAAGTGCACACAATTTATATCTTCAAATATGTGACATTAAAGCAGTCATATCAAGCATGTATGTTACTATTTCTATGGAATGAAACTATTCTTATCCCACATCAGAAACCAAGAACACTAAAAATTTTTTACTGTGAGAACCTCACAGCATAAGTCCATAAATTAATGCTATGGAATTCTAATGCGAAGACAAAACCTAAACCCCTTTGAATTGATAAAAATTAGTAACTAAGACTGATTAGTTATCTCTTCTGTTGCTTAATGCTAAAAATTCTATTTTCATTATACCTTTAAACAAGGAAAAGTTAGGAAGTTACTAGTAAACATGCCACAGAGTACTGAATATCATGGGCTTTTTAAGTGATTTTTTTGCTATAATTAAAATGTAATTTCTTTAAAACAAAGCATTAAATACTTTTCTAATTTCTGATAAATGTATTTTGCAAGTACTTTCTATGACATAGTTTATAACAGTATTATTTACCTAAGGGTTATTTTCTTCTTCTTTACAACGTCAAGTACATAATACAATGGTTAATCTACATTATTCATACGTAAAAATGTACATACATTTCAGCAATTTTATTTCTGAATTTTCCTTCCTTACAAATATTTCCCTAAGAGGTCACATTTGAATCTGTAAGGAGACATAGGCTGGAACAACCTCTGACTACGAATCACAGATACAGTCCTAAATACTGTATTAGTGATACATTAAGAGCTGCCCTCCAAAAGCACTAAGGCAGCTCTATACAATAGAGAGGAGTATTTTGAGAAAAATACTATCTTTGCCCTTCCTTATTGTATAGCACAAGTCTACAATGAAGAGCCAAAATTCTTCTCCTTGCACAATGGAAAGTTTCTTACTGTGAATTTATATTGACCTATAGCTGTAATGACACATTCATTCATGTGCTTTCACCACAATTTTCCTAATTAGATCAGATATTTTTCAGGTAGCTCAATTTTCTGTTTCCAATAACAGGTTATTATATACATAAAAAAGAGGAAGGGAAAAAAAAGAAAAAAAAAGACTCTATTCCAAAGGGTTATTCTTCACTCTCTGAAAAACAAGCTTGTATTATTTGTACCTCCTGGGAAGTATGGTCAACAGGATTCCTGTAAAAAGAATTAAATTATTTATAATCCTCACTAAAGTCTCTAAAGGCATTTTTATAACAGTATAAGTTTTGCTGTGCTATTTTTAATTTAACAAAGAAAAATTTTATCAGTTTAATAGTAATTCCAAATTCATTGTATAATTCACTATATATTCCACTATAATTAATTCCCTCCATTCCAAAGCACAGATATGAGTAATAACTGATGTTTAAAAAAAACAAACAAAAAAACCTGGGTAATGAAATTAAGACCAAAGATCCTTAAAACTAAATAGCTGTTACAGTAACTTCTCATTCTTGTTTTCAGCTTATCTAATTATTTTCTAATACTGCTGGAACAAATTAATATGTACATTTTTGGTCTTTACTCAGAATAACTTTCCTTATGTATGAGAAAAAAATACTCAAGTATGTATGACATAATACATCTTAGGTTTATAGTTAGGGTAAAAAGCCTAATAAATGCTCTGAAAAATAGGAGATTTTTGCATGACCACATCATCAATTCTCATCATCAAACCATTAAGAAATGTTCATCAAATGTTAAAGCAAAGTCCACAAACAAAATAAAATGCGTGATGTAGGCAAGAAAAATTGGCCCAAATGATCATAAAAATACATATGTAGTCAAGTTAATTTGTACTTTTTCAAAGCTATCTTAAAATTATCATGATAGTCTCTGAAATTGTATATAAAGGAATTGAAAACATGTAATAAGATGGGTTTTTTCTGCATTGCTCACAATGCTTTTTGTGATGTTGCTTCTCCATGAACAGTTTAAGACGTCCTGTTCAAAGGTCTTTTTTTACAGATGGATTGGTGTACAACTTCATTAATTGTAATTAAAGTTGATTTTGGGGGAATTGTGGGACCTTCCCCTGCCCCAACCTCATCCCTAACATGAAGCTAAACCACCAGTGACCAATCTTCAGCAGAGACTTTGATAAGAACAGCTCAGGTACAACTGACTTTGTGACTTTACCCGCCTGATAAAACATTCTCTAAGTTAAGACTCTAACACTTCACAGAAAACCATGTTTTATTTTGAATACTGGTAGCAGTCTATTTGCTGTCATTGCCACAGCAAACAAACTGTTCTATACAGATCTCCAAGTAAAATTATCCAGAGTAACAACTCTGAATTATCAAAAAAGTGCTTTCTGAAAACAATACCAAACCAATCCACAGAGCACCAGAGGGTGAGAACTTTCTGCACTCGCAGTATGCTTACTCCAAAAACGTAATTCAACCCAAATGAGCAGTAGAATAAGCAAGTAGGAAGTATCTCATCACTTGCGATTAATGACATATTCTGTAAAAGCGAATATATATGTGTATATATATATAAATATACATATATATATATATATATATATGTATTATTTCAATAAAATTCCTGTTATTCTTTTGCTTCCTGAATTCTACCCTAATTTGTGGTTCCACACATGAATATTCAGAGAGTCCTGACTGGCTGATGCACAGCTCCAAAACCATGTTCCAGAGCTCCCGAGGCAGCACCAGAATGATGATAACAGTGTATTTCAAGGGTTCCACATGCAGAGGAGGTATGCAGCTTTTAGCGTATGATTGCTAGAGAGAATAGGGATGTGATGAGACTACAACATCCACAAAGAGACAAGAACAGCTTCGGGGACATAATAACTTATTCAGGTACCATGGAGTGTTCAATCTGCACAATTCTATTGCCATTGTAGTTCAAAAAAGTGTAATTTCTCAGAAGGGGAGAATTAGTTGATTATGATGCTTAGAAATTGTCATTCTTTTTCAATTGTAGAAAGCCGCACTTGGGGAGAGGTGGATGGTGTGATTAGTGGTTAAGTTTGATTTATCAACCATTTCTCCAACTCCCACTGAGGAACTGTAGCACCAGATGAGATGAAGTTGTATGGCTGCCAAAATGTGCATTTTCAGCTGGCTGAAAGCAAGAGTGGAAGGTGAGAACAGAAGCGGAAATTGGTGACTTGTTTGTAGCTGGATTTTGATAATATTACATGGATGGTTACAGCAGCTGTGGCTTTGTCTTGATTATCTTCTCTCCTACAGAGTTTACCATTTGGGTGACAAAGTACTGCTTCCTCCCTTGAAGTCCAAGTGCAGGACTGCAAGCAAAAGATCCCTACATTTAAAATTCAGACAGGTTGAAATACCTTTATTTGGTTTTCTTCTTATGTTTAAAGCTTATTTGCGACCAAACTGCTATTACTGCCCAAAGTTACACCACTGCAGCTCAGTTTTGCCTGTCATACATTTATCAAATATATCTTCTGACACTTTGCGTACCTTAATGCTATTTTGGACGTGAACTGCACGTTTTAACAACAGAAAAGATGAAGAAACAGTGGCTTAGACTTGACAGTGTTGTTTCTTTCGTAAAACAGAGTGCAAAATACTCAAGAACAATCATGTCAGAGCATATAACTTGAGTAACAACCATAGGACTTGACTTCAAGTTCCTCCAAAGGAGCTGCTGCAGACGAACATGGTAGAAGTTCCTCCCATGAGGCTGGGGGAAAGAAGGGAGGGGAAAAAAGAAAAAAAAGAACAAAAAAAGAACCGATTTTAATTTTATTCCTAGCTGTTCCTTCTTCAGATCAAATTGTCAAAAATTGCCAACTCATTATGTTGTCCTGGTCATGTTCCAAGTATGCATCACTGAATTTTCAATCAGAAAACAAATACTGATTAACAGAATCATCTTTGGAATTTCATGAATAACTATTTTTAGGAAGCTTTCTGCGTTTGGGTTGTGTTGAATTCCACATGAGAGGAAAACTTCAGATCACATACTTCAGGCTGACGTTTCTTATATGTGAGATTTAAGCAGATAATAATAGCTCCTGAAACTGTTCCTTGAAACAGCATGGAAAATAAGAACTTCTGCAACCTGACATGCTGACACTGAATGATGATAAAATCTCAGAAGTCTATTAAATGTAAGTGACCAGCGATTCCTAGTCTGAAAATCTACCTTTGATGATGAGAAAGGGCTGTTAGTCACAACAGCCATCATCGTGTAGAAGCTGATGGAAGCTCCCTTCTGGATTATGGATGGTATATTCACAATATTTCCCATTCTCTTCAGGTAAATGTATTCTATCCATGCACCTGTTGGAGACAGTAGAAAATTCCAGAGTATTGCTACGTGCCTTAATGTCCAGTGAATCAGAATAATGCTACAGCAGTGTCTTGGACTTCAGTGAATTTTATAGGAGACCTTGTGATTCTTTTAGAACTGCAGCTCATTAAATATATATGTCAGCATGCTGCAAATTTCTGACTTTTCCTTCCACAAGGAAAAATCTCATTGAAGAACCTATTGTTTGTAGATCTACAGTGCAACACCAGGGAAGTCACAAAGAACTAATCTTGAAGGAAAAAGGTATCGCTGCTTTCATTTTGTGTTCATCTGCAGACACAGCAGTTACTTTTTAAGAATTCAGACTGGAAACAGTAGCAGGTTCTATGCGGGTTGTTACGAGCATGTACAGTCTCGGGAAAAATGTATCCTTGAAAGCTTCATATAACTTTTAGAAACTATGAATTGATTGATGAACTGAGATTGGATTGATTCACGGTGGCATTTCTTTCAAACTTAAGCTGTTACATGATGAGATGATAAGAGATATCCAACACACAAAAACCACTTACTGAGACCCTGGTTGGTTTTACTGTCAAAAGAGTATGAAGAAAATATGGTCAGCTATTCAAAATTACTTCTGCTAAAGATGCAAATCACAAGAAAAAAAAAAGCTTGATGGTTAATAATGGCAAAAATACTAGCATCATATGAAAAAAAGCTTAAAGAGAAAAACAAACATTAATGTTGTCCATAAAAAATAACAGTAGTAAACATAAACAAGTGTTTATAACAGAAATATTACAACTGCAATAACTACATATGTACTTCACAATTGGAAATTCTGATTCACTTATAAATACTGTACTTAACAGTTGTTTTATTCCTGAGATTTTTGCTGATCTGAATTTACTCCAATACTGCTATGATGCCATTAACATGGGTGACTCTGATGGATTCAGACCAACAACGTTCTCAGGAATAAGACCATTTCATACAACGGATGAACCTCACGTAAAACAGCCTCTAAAAATAATTATTTTACTACACAATTATGCCTTATTTTAGACAATTCAATCTTATTGTCAATCAATTCTTTGCATAAACAAGAATGAGAAAGACACTGGGGATTATATCCAAGCTTTGTAAATCTTTACAAAGGTAGTGATGTATTTGTAACTACAGGGCAAATTTGAGTCACAAGGGTCTTCCTGCAAAGGATGAGTAAGAGAAGACTCTAGGATAAGCACAGGGCTCCAAACATCCATCTGTATGGGACTGAGGACTGTTCAAGACTTGATTTGCCAGAATTTATTCTTCAGTGATTATTTATCTGAACATGAAATAATCACTACTAAATAGGTACAGCAGCAGTGGCAACATGTAGTATCTTCAACCTGGTCCAGTTTTTCTGTTTGGCTCAGTTCAAATCCGAAGTTGCAGAAATATTTAATATGGTGAATATACATCACTGTACTTCACCAAACTGCCCATACAGAATGAGTTACAATGCTGTGAGAGAACAAGGAAACATCAAGCACTGGGATTCTAACTTTCTTTCAGTCAGGGGTTGTAGCCCATTAAGTACAACTCTCCAACTACTACTAAATGCTCCGCACTGTTCCAGCACCGCAGATTTGCCAGGGGTTGCCTTGGTCTGAGGTGATTTGAGTTGGCTTTACGATTGCAAGTTGTTAGTCATGAGGCAACTACCTGAATTTGTTTCTCCTTAGCTCCATGCTAAGCACCCTGTCTTACTAAGGTCTTACTAACAAACATTAACTCTTTATGTTAATTGGTACTGGAGGAGGCAGTTCTGTAACTTTAATAACTAATGAATAAAACCAGTAAAAGACAACAAAACAAAAAACCTCAAAACAACCTGTAGCCCGAAACCCATGAAGACAGACCAAGCATGTAAGGGGGCTGCAGTACAAAATGGACAAAGATAACTTCAAGTTGACCCAAGACAGGACAGGAAGTGTGGTTTTGGTTACGTTTCTTTTTAAGGGGCTGTGGTGGGACGTTAAATCATTTGTATTTTCTTCCTGAGAAAAATTAGGATGCTGATGAATTGCCAAGCCTTCTCTCTCTCTTTTTTTTTTTTTTTATAAGAAAATATGCATTGTCAACCTCAGGTGTCAGAGAAATCCTAGACAGGTAACTACATAAAACCAGGAAACTATATTATAACATTTTTAACTGCAATGTTAGCTTTTTTTCTCTGCATTATTTAGATTAACTTGCATTATTAAAGTGTCCATATCACTGTAACTGGGCTAAGAATAATTGTTCTGTTTTGCTCAAACTTATAAATCATTACTTGGACTGATAAATTTTTGGTTAAATACAGGTTGTATGCACCACTTGCTCACAAAATTCTTCTGTAAGAATAGAAAATAACCTTTAAAATGTCAGCTGTTTCAATAATTTCAAATTGAGCTCCATGTGTTTGTACATACAGTCACTTAATTTTGATAGAATGCAGGTTCAGGCCATGACGGTTTAGCTTTCGCTGCAGGGATTACTGACGTGGCATGTGGTTATGTACCACAGAACAGCCCATACAGAGCAGCACAGCACTTTGCTTTTCTCTCTGGGGAAAGCAAACAAAACCAGCCAAACAATCAAAAAAGATCACGATTTGAGTTTCTTTTACTGGTTTGCTCAGTTGTTGTACAGAGCTTGGGTTCCCTCACGTATCTTTGTAAGGACGATGTGCATTTTATTAAAATGACTATGGCTAGACGGAAGAGAGGAAGTCTGTCTGGAAACTGGGGTGAGGTAAGCCCTGAAGGGCGATGCCTGAGCAACAAGGCTTCATGAGGGAAGGGGAAAGACCAGAAAGCCAGAAATGCGTGACTTGAGTCATAAGGAACAATGGAATTGTCTGCAGGAGGAAGCATCTAGATCTCACAGATCAAAATGTCTTTGCTCACAAACCCAGGTAAATCCGTAGGGCTTTTTGCAACTAAGAAAACATCTGGAGCTCACTGCAGGAGCAAGCGAAATGGAGAAAATGAGCTAACCTGGCTATCTCTGAAAAGGCACTTATTTTCAAGTTATTTTATTTAATTGCTATCATCCAATAAAGTTTCTCTATTTACATTTCTAAACATTTATATATGCAGATAGAAATAAAATGCTAAACATATCAGCTAAATTGGGTGGAAGCTACTACGGAGGAATGTGCTGCTACTGGAGTTTGGAACAGTTCTAAAGCAAAGATTGCAACATGGCAGCACAAAAAGTGTGCCACCTCGATAAGGAAAGAACGGCTGAGAACCCGCCTACAGCTGGATTACAGCGTTTCCAACTGCACACTTAGGGAACTGAGGGAGTGTATGTTATTAAATTAAATTATCAGAAGTTATGCAGAGTGCCTTGCTGAAGAAACAGATCTGTAACAACATATAAACTGAAGAGACCATAGGGCTAAAATGATCACAGCTAAAAAAATGAGTTCCAGCTCTAAGATTCTCAAGTACACAGGCACAGTGAGGGGAGAGAGGGAAGCCTGGGGGAAGGGAATCCATTTCTGGATGAGGAGGGAGAGGAAAAAGGTGTGAGAAACAGCCCTGCAGACACCAAGGTGTGAATTCTCCCTACAGTGGAGCAGAGATTCCCCTGTAGCCCACGAAGAAAACTATGGTGAAGCAGACTGTCCCCCTTCAGCCCATGGAGGTCCACGGTGGTGTGGATATCCACACTGCAGCCCCTGGCAGATCCCACACTGCAGCAGGTGGGCATGCCCTGAAGGAAGCTGCAGCCCGTGGAGAGCCCACTCAGACTGTATCCTTTGGGAAAGACCCATGCTGGAACAGTTCATGAAGAACTGAAGACTGGGAGGGACAGACGTTGAAGCAGAGGAGACTGTGGGCAGCAAATGGCCGCATGATAGGCTGCTGGTAGGGGTAGAAGTTTTCGTCATGTTTTGTACAGCTACTACCTCCCAGCGACTTGTCCAAGAAACAAAGTTACAAATAACATTACCAGAAATATATTTGCTGAGATTATTTCATGAGCCCAACACGCCTCCCATGTTATTTATTACTTTGGCATATACTACAAGGTAAATGATGTATGTCTTATGTTTTATGTGGACACAATGCAATTTTAACACATATGATTCAGTTTGTAATTCCAAATATTCACAAAACTCTATTCCTACTGCAAATTTCTACATTAAATGTCCACTTTTATATGTTACTTTAAGAAGAGGAACATTTATAAAGTACTATGTTAATTCAATCAATATTTACCAAATTGTATAATTCTAAAGGCTTAAACATTATGTATCAGCTATCTATAAGATATAATAAAGCATGTTAGATGATTGGCTTGCAGCAAGGTAAAGATTACCACTTGCTGTTAATTCACTGACCTTTTGGAATAAATGTCACAACCTGATTTGTACAAGCAGAAATTTGCAGAGAGACAAAAAAAACATCTCCTTGTTGCTACCGTTATTTTTGTTATTTCAACATTATAAAGATTTAAATAACATGCATTGGGTGCCTGCATAGATGGGAGTTATTTTGACCATGCATCAGAGCTCAATCCTATGGTTCAGTTATGCAGTCCAAAGAAATACTGCTTGCTGTCAGGAAAGGATGGTGCAAACAGTCTTCACTTTTCCCAATGCAAAGACCTAAGACTCTTGCATCACGCTTAGATTAAGTAGCCCAGCCTTCTAACTGTCATGAATGATGGACACGCATTTCCATCAGCATCGCCATGTCAAACTGCCATAACGTGACCATGTTTGAAATCTGAGAACAGGTATTAATAGGAAGGTAGAGTGTGAGTAGATGCACACAGGGACATGGTACAGCAGAAATGTCATAGGGAAATGAGGGGATTTATAACACCATACCGAGGACATTAGTAAGTTATTAAGTACTATTACACAGAGTTCAGGTGATTTGTTAAACAAAACAAACAACAGATTGAAAAAATCGAATCCAGGCCACTTGCTTTCATCCTGGTTTTGCCTAAAGTCTAAATTCTGATTTTCCTCTAATACAGAAGAGTATTTAAACCGCCTTTTGGGTCAGACAGTATTCAACATACATTTTTCCAGCATTCTAGTGTTGATGGTGCTAATTTCCTATGAGTTTCCATAATACCTAGAAAAGGTAACGTTTCTGAATGAAGAATGTCCTGTGGTACAGGAATGAACACTACCAAGTGACTCCAGTCTATAAATTGTGGTAGTATCGCTTAATGCATCGTCAGATGCGGGATACCTACTTCACCAGACAAGTAACAGCTCATTATTAGCATAATATAATTGACATAATACAACTGGTACTTCAGCAGAAGCACATGAAATTATCTTTTCTGTAGAGGGTGGAATGACTCAGGTTAGGTGTCATGTTAAATCAGATATTAGTGATATTCTTAAATAAACATCCTTCTTTCCCTCTATTAATCCCTTAATACAGAAGTATTAAACTTTACAGTTTCTTGATTTTTTTGTCATCTTTAAAGAATCAACAACTTTGTCTCTGCTTACTTTATTCTGTGCTAGTGAAAAAAGACCAGAAAGTTCTACTGAAAGGAAAAGTTTGTGGAAATGAGATAATTCTGACAGTCATCCACACAACATGAATACATCAATGGATGTGTGTGTGCAAAGCCATTTGGGTCTATTCTGGCTAAGAGAGCATTTAATTTCTCTCCTAAAAGAGGAACTGATCTGAAGGGCCCTCTGACCCTGTGACTGAGATTTGGTATTGAGTTGCCAACATGAGCACCAATCAAGCCTGCACTGGGGAAGAGGCTATGGCACATCAAAAATAATTTCTTGCTTGAGTTCTGGCTTCATTTAGACCTGAATGTATTTACACTACCTAAAGGAGTGTAGGGAACTCAGATGAGGGTTCAGGCTGCTCAGGGACTTGGAAATACCCAGACTGGCTTCCAGCTTTTCTACTGTATTGCTTCCTCAGCACACCCAGGGAAGCTGCTTTTTATGTCTAACTGCATACAATGTTGCTCCTCCAAAATCAATCTTCCTACTAAAATACTGTCACCTCCCAAAACTGTACACCCTACTTTTAGCTCCTTATAGTTACCTGAAGAGCTTGTCCGAACTCCACATAAGTGTAGCTGAACGTGTGATAGAGGAGACGAAGAAGCCCCTAAACGTGTGCAGATTTCAGTGGATCAGGTGTCCAGTGAGAGTGTGCTACTCAGTGCTCACATGTGCTCCATGTTTTGCATACATCACGGGGTATAAAACTGCATATTCTCAGGGGTACTAATTACCTAACACCCTCCTGCTTTCTACTCACTCTCAAGTTCATATATTTACCTTCTCCTTCCCGTCACAATACTCTTACTCTTCTATTTCATAACCTTAACATGTGAAGCTCACCAGGATTCATTTTAGGATTTAAAAAAAAAACAAACCAAAAATCCCTTGATACATGATTGAATTGTTTGCAGAGTGCCTCAACTGCCTAATCAAGCAAAACTGCAGCTGGCTACATAAACTGGTCTGGTCTTCAGGCCTGTACTAATATTCCATCAGCAAAAATATTCTATGATATTGTAAATAGAAGCTGTTCAAATAACGCATAGGTGAAAAAGGTTATAACAATTTTCTTCAACGAAGCAAGAAGACTTATCCTAATATTCAAAGAAGAAAAGTTCCTGAGATTAATTTACAAAGACTGGGATTTGTACAGCTCAGAAAAAGAAATAAATCTCTTGGAATCAATTTAAATAACCTAGATAAATCTAAGTTTCCTCTTTTTTGGGTGATTCATTTAAAATAAAGAGCTGATGCTTGATGAGCGAGAACGTAACAGAGCTCTCTCTCATTACTATCTCAAATGAGGGCAACACAATTCGCTGACATCTTAACACTGACTCTTTTTGTGCAATGACAATAGTCTATATATGAAGTTAGGAAAAAAATCTGATTCTTTTCATTAACATTTCTAATAGCTGAAGTGGAGTTAATAGGCTTGGGGAGATAGTGGAGTTGACCTTTCAAAGAAAAAGACAAACTGAACTCCAAATCCTTTACCTTTGCCTATTGCCTGATCATGAAAGCTATGAAAAACTCTACAAGCTCCAAATAGCTATGATTTGCATGACAATATAAAGTGAATTAAAACTACAAAAATAATTTAATTATTGGTGTGAGCTCTGCAATATTTAGAAACAATGTTGTAGGAAATTTCATGGGGACACACATTATTGCTGTGCTAGGTGGATGGAAGGAAGCAGAACTCATTATCTTTGTAGTCTTCATTTTAAAGTTAAAAATCAGAGGTTTTTTTTTTTTACTTGTGGATACAAAATAATAGTGTATGGTTTTTCAAACACATATGTTGAATCTGTACTAAATACATATATAAAATATAGAATCTTTTCACTTATCTCAAATCCCACACTCAACTTGTAAATTCTCATTGTTTTTTCTTTGCTTGCTTTGTTTGTTGTCGTAGTGGTTGTTTTGGGTTTTTCTGTTAACTGGTTACCCCACACATGAGACATCACCTAATCTGACTATCAGATACAGGACTGTGACCTCTCTGATCATAGATTCTTCAGGGTAAAGATTGTCTCTCTGGACACACACTGCATAGAGTGGAGGCACTATCTCTCACATCAAGCCCCATCTGTTATTGTTATTTGCATTCCAAAACAGAGCTTGAAATGGTAATTAGAAACAACATTGGTCAGCTTTCCTATTTCTGCCAGAATCAGATACTAGGAAAGCAGAGCATGAAGCTCTGCCCTCGCACTTTGCAGTATGCACAGGAATCACTGACATGTTGTGTTCGAAACCCAGGATACGCTGTCCTTCAGGGATGTCTGCAGATATGTGTGTGCGTGTCCAAAATCAATTTTGTAAGTGATTACAGCAAATCAAATCACTACCCCTCCTTCTGTTCAGCAACTCTTCTGTCTCCTCTTTTTACCGGGAAAAGGGCCAGGCCTGCTGGATGTAGAGAGGTCTGTAGGAACAGGCTGTTTCGAACCACAGCCGAAAGGGGCACGGCCAGGTTGGCACACCAGTGAAAGGACACACGGCACTGGGCATTTGGGGACTAGAAGCACAGCGGCAGAGCACAGGCATCAGGCAGAGTTTTGGCTTGACACTGCAACAGCAGATGAAGCCCTGTCTTGGACTAAATCTCCGCTTCCATTTTCAAATCTTCAAGGGTGAGCCAAACGCTTTCTGTCACACATAATCACGCTTTACTCGGGCTTACCCGCTCTCATGTATGTGTGAGTTGCAGAAGGATTACAGAGGCCATCTAATGCGACCTTCTGGAAAACTTTCCTTTTTAACTTCCGAGAGAGGTCAGAGGAAGCGGAAGGACCCCTTTATTTCAAATTTGCAATGAAAGAGGGACCACACACTGCGTGGTAGATTGTTCCAAAGGCTAACTGATGAAAGGAGAGAGAAAAAGGCTTCTTCGCTTCTGGTTTGAACTCACTTGGCTTCAACTTTCAAATACACACTTCTGATGCACTGAAAATCCTTTATCAAAGCTGTATTTTCCTAAGAGATAATTATGGACTTCTTACTCATTAACATTATTCTCCTTAAGCCTGGTAGAGTTCTGTCTTTGATCTATGACTTTGGAGCATTTTTTCCACTCTTTTGGACATAACCATTTCAAAACTCAGAAAAAACTATGTCCTGGTTAAAAGATCTAGCATATGAAAAAAACATTTTGAAAACTTTTGCAGGCTAAGAACGATTTCCAATTCAGCCTTCTTCCTTATCCATGCAAGGTATATTTATATATTAGCAAAACAAGAGTAACACGATTGAAGACCTGCATACTAAAAGTAATAAAAGTATAATTAAAACATAAGAACAACACTTTCCTGGTTTTTAATATTCATCATCATGTTAATACTATAGTTAGAGCAGTTCTGCCATACATTTCCCTAAAGATATTCTAAATTCACCACAATTTGGATAAAGTGTAGCCTATACCAAAACATGTTTTAAAACTGGTAAAAATTCTGAAAGATGAATTATCTGAATGCAGTTGATAGTTTTTATATTTATGCAAGCATGTTTGGTGATTGAACATTACTGCACAAGTTATCACATGTAAGTAGTAATTCCAATTCACAACTGTGTTACAACACCCTCCCCTCATTTTCTTCAATTCACCTTTTCTTTCTCTGTGTGAAAAACATTGCTGTGTTATTGAACAATTATTCTGTAACTTAATCACTGCCAGGTTTGTTCCCTATTCACCTAATTTAGCAGGAAAGCATAAGCCAAGGCTTTGTCACCTTGGAGCTGTAAGGCCACAGGGCAAATGCAGCAGCATATTTTATAGCTCAAGAAGATACACATTATTTGAGAACACTTACTAATCATTCAGTAAAAACTCTTCCACGAACAATAAACACAGTTCTTTCATTGTCAAAAGCAAAAGAAAACCATATAACTACATTTATTGTCGTTCTTTTTCTCTTCCACAGTACATCAGCACATTAGTAAGAACTGAATATAGGTTTTAGTCTGGTTGCCAGTATTATTCAGTTTAACCGCAGTTCAAAAATCCGCTCCAGTAACACATCAGGAGAGTTTAACAATTTGCCATTTGAATTAAGGATATGATACTGTCCTATATAACCACTTGATAGATTTCAAGGTCCAACTGCACCAAGATTTTCAGCTTGTTTCTGCAATTTGCTTTCGTTCTCAATTTATGATATAACACAGTCATTTGAGAAACATTCTGAGCATAAGGAAAAGGCTGCACTTGTAACCCTTGAACGAAGTGTCATCTGTGTGGGTCAGAAACGTGACCTTTGACTTTAAATACTTAAGGAGGAGACAAACTGCTTTGATTTAATGGGAAATGTACAGGGAAAAAAAAAAAAGATAAAAATACTGTTATGTTGCTCCAAACTGGAAATCAAAAGGCAGTGAAATGGTACACAGAGCTGCCTCAATTGGAGGAAAGGTCAAGTCAGAGACTAGATCAGAACAGACATCATCCTTCATAACACAAACAATGGAAGTACATCATTCCTTGATATATAGCAATACCATATAAACTGAATAGTTTACTATGTATCTAATTCCCTTATTGGCATGACTGCTGTGTAAGTTTGTCAAATGTTTTCTTTTAACCAAGGGCTACGAATATGCAAAGATCTGCAAGAATGTCTATTTTGCTATTTGCTTATCTGGAGTAAAAAAAAAATTGAATTAGCCAGCCAGAAAGATGGCATCTCATACTGTAATCAGAAGGGAAATTCTGTAGTTTACATAAGGAAATTAGGAAGAAAATATTCTTCAAACACTTTATTTTTTTTTTTATACAAGCAGCCCATTCTCTTCATAGTAAGGAATGACGTTACGCTATTCGGTTTTGCTTCCATCTAATTACGGCTTTTATGCCTACTTTCTTAAGTGACATATTTTAATCTTTCTCTACTCAACTTATTTGTAATAAAGCATGAAAATGGGAAAACAAAATGGAAAAATGGGGTCAATTTGTAGATAAGCACTATTTGCTCTGTGTGAGGCAAAATGCAAGAAAAGAGAAAAATAGGAAAAAAACCACCATCAGAAATGGGGAATATAGAACTCCAAAGTATTCAGTGTGGGGTTTCTGGTGGGACTTTTTTCTGGTTTTGGTTTTTTTTAGATTTAGATTTAGAAATACTGTACAGAGGCCAAGTGTAGTCAAGACGGGCTATGGGCAGTCATTAAGATAAAGACAAAACTGAAACCCTTAATAGCGATTATGTATGAAAATTTAGGCCTGATAAAGTGAATTACCTTTCAGCACTTTCATGGCTTTTTTTCTTCATTTTTTTCTTTCAATTTAAAATTTATAATCTCCTTGTCGCTCTCATTACCTTGGAAAGTAGCAATCCCTTACAATTCCAGAGGAATCTAGAATTAACCTACCTCTAAAATTATTTTCTGCTTACAAGAAGATTATATAGACAATACATACTTAGATATTTTAGACATTAAAGGATGATTTACCTTGTCACCTTCAGAGAAAGTTATTCCATCAATGGCCCTTTTCCAGGTAATCTCTGGGATAGGTTCTCCTTCTGCTTCACAGATGAGGGTGGCTTTTCCATTCTCAAACGTGGTTTCATTTTTAAGTTGTATTATTTGAGGCTGTACTGTTAAAAATACAAATTACATTACTCATCCTGCACAAATCTACTCATCCTGTCAAAGTCTTTTACTTGTTATTTTTTTTCAAGGCACATTCATGTTTGCGTATTTAGGGTTAACCAAAGTTTTAACATCTATAAAAGCCATCAGCTTTTTCTGTTTTCAAGTTACATAACAATGACTTCTATATGTCTGAAGAGCTGGGACTCCTGGCTCAGCATGGCTGACAACTCCAGGTGGTCCTAGTGAGTAAGAAGGTGACCAGGAGGCAGTAATGTGCCTCTGAATAGAGAAGGCTCTGGAGTATCTCAGCCATGTGTTTAAATACCTTCTAATGCAGTGTATTTGTGAGACAGAGCCTGAATCTTCTCAGTGGTGCCCAGTGGCAGGACAAGAGGCAAGGGACACAAATTGAAAAATAGGAAATTCTGTTTTTTTGGTTTTCTTTTCAACTCTCTGGGTGACTAAGACAGTAGAACATGCTGTCCACAGGAGACTGTAGAGTATCCATCCTTGAAGATACACAAAACCTGACTATCCATAATCTTAAAACACCTGCTGTGAGTAGGGCGTTGATCTGTATGGTCTTCAAAGGTGCCTTCCTGCCTCAGGCATTCTTTGATATTATGATAAACTGTGTTTGCCTTCAAATACAAATTATTTGGAAAAAAAATACAAATTGTTAATATTGGACTTTGATCTTTAGAAATCTGCCTTATACAAATTACTGAATTCAACAAAATCTCATAACAATCATATTGTACTGATATTAACACTATTAAGAACTAAAGAGTTCTCTGATACAAGGCTGTTCATCCTTACTGGGCAAATAGGTGGTAAAATATTGTGGAATGATTAGAAGAATGCAAACTGTACAGCCACAAGTACGCAGCATGTGAACACTTTTATTTAGAGGATTTATCTGTACACTGGAATACAAGAACTCTGTTGTAGAATTATGCACAGAATGTTACTCTTTTCCATGGCATTCAAGTATCTTCATAAAAAATATTTCACCCTACATACTCTCTCATGTTATAACCATTAGTAAGTTTCTCTAAACCTATCCGCTTTGCAC
Organism: Gallinula chloropus; assembly: GCF_964237585.1. NCBI lineage: Eukaryota > Metazoa > Chordata > Aves > Gruiformes > Rallidae > Gallinula > Gallinula chloropus. The sequence continues at coordinate 109,635,773 of NC_140085.1, read as the reverse complement.
AACGAATGAGACACTCATCCCACTGGGAAATCTAGCATGTTATCCTGTAACAGGAATATGATTCAGTATGTTTACACCCAAACCCAGAGAACCAAGTTTACATGAGCAATTTTGGCAGCTCTTAACATTGACTCTGTAAACATTAAGAACATTGGTTAGAAAATAATGTATGTAGTTCTTCTGAGTTTTCCTTTTGAGGAAGCAATGCTGTAGTAGATTTCATGAAGCAGAAAATAAGCAGAGAGGTAACACATTTTCCAATGGGTTTACAAAAGTATATCCTATGCAGAAAAGTAATACTGGCTTATGTCAACGAATCAAAAGAGGGAAGAGGATCATTTGGTTGGGACTGAATCCAGGATATCATCTTGATGAAGCTCCTCATCATCACAGGGTCAACAGATCCTGTTCAGACCTGACTGCTCAGGGATGTGTTGAGTATTATCTTGAAAAATGCCAAGAGACTGCATGGCCTTTCTCATCAGCCTGTTGCAGTGCCTGACTGCCTCACGGTGAGGAAATGTTTTCCTTATTTCTAGCCTCCTCTTCCGTTTTATGACCACTATTTCATTTTTGGCCATTGTTTTACAGATGCTGCATGCAGCAGCACTGAGAAAACCAATAAAACCAGGTTCAAACTTGCTCTACCCAGGCACAACACCTACCTCTCTTTTATTCATTTTCCAACACACCATCCTTGGTCTCATTTCTCATTCCTTATCTCCATACTCCTTCTGTTGCTTGTCTACTTTCTGTTCACCCTTGACTATTACAAATAAGCTATTGTTTGTTTACTGCATAGCAGTGAAAAACTGGTCGCATTTTACCTAGCAAAGCACTGCACTAATATCCTCCTTCATTAAGATATAATCTATGGTGAGTGACGTTGTGTGCAGAGAGAAAATATCCTGAGTGATCAGGGGCTTTTGAAATGTCATCTGGCTCCAGCTTTATTAAATGCAGTAGAGTGTAGTGAGCAAAAAGCATTGCAGTGGGACACCAATTTGGCTGAGAAAAGCTGAAACTCTCCTCAATAGAATAACAAGTATATAACATGAAAGAACTAAAAAAAAAAAATTGAGATAAAAGATAAAATAACTTCAGTTTCAGAATCATCCAAATGCTAATGAAGTATTCTACTTTGTGTCCTGGCTACAATATAATCCCTTCTTTCCTTTCTTTCCTTTTATGTAACAACATTCTTGGAAACAAGGAAGGATCTATGGCAGATATATCATTCATTTAAAAAAAAATCATATTGTTATGTGTCAGAAATTTGAAAAAATTGGAATTACATTATTTTCATCACAGCATGATCCTTTTCAAGATGATGTATGTTCTAAAACATATAACATACTATTTCATTTTTGATCTTAGACTTATATTCCTGATTTCTTTAAGGCCTTCTTCAAATGGATCACAAGACAGAAAGTTTTACCTTGACATTTTAGACATAAGCAGCTGACATTTAAAGGAATAAGCACTGATTAATCATCAAATATATCTAGCTGACAGTTATTACTAGGAAGAAGAAAAGAACTAGAATGGGGGAGATTATTTAATTGCTTCATTTTCATAGGTCACAAGTCATAATTTGCTATTGAGTAGATTTTACACTGTTTGACTACGTATTGATGACATTTTGGATATTGGTAAATAGCTTAAAAATATTGTTATTTACATGCATGCTAAAGTATATTTGAGAATGCCAAGATGAGTATTCTTAGAAACACTGAAATAGGGATCTTCCCCCCTGCCCCATTCCTTAGCTGTTCTTTCTAAACTGACAAGGTCATTCTCAAACTCCGCTGGGATTTGCTTGCTGTACTCCAGCAAATACAAAATAAATGAAAATACAGGTAGTTTAGAATGTCAATCCAGGAAGCCTTCAGGTCTTTGCTATTTTTTTCAGTTTTATAATATCGATTTTTATTTTTTTGCTTCAGCTTCATTAAAATTGTTTTATTTGAAGAAAAAAAGGAACTGCTCATCACTAGACGTGCATTTTCTTAAGAGAGTGATATTACCTAATAAAGAAATAACTTCTACTGGTTGGAAAGTTTGCTCCCTGAGCAGATAAGGTTGGTGGTGTTTTCTAACATTTCCTCAACAAACTAGTTTCTTTCACATTCCTTCCTTGGTCTCTTCTGGAGTTGTTTCAGACAAGGGCAGTGGCCTTTTAACTGAAAATTTAAGCTCATTCCCATGTACCTTATGACTTCCTTAAAAAACTTAAGAGGAGCTTGGATATCAATCTGAGGTTCTATATTTGTTATTAGTTGCCTACAACTGATTTCTTGAAAAGGGCAGTTTACTGACTTCACAGAGTTCTACTTATATCTTTGATGAAAGAGGGTCATCAGACTTGGGAGGCAGCACACAGATAAAGGTTGAGATAGCCCTGGTTGTATCTCATGAAAAGAATTGCTTTAAACAGCTTGTTGTTAATACATACATGGATTTACAGTCTATATCTGCCTGATAGGATCTCTTGATTAATATGACACATGAGGAACCACACTCTTACGCTATCTTCCCACAGAGCCACACTTGTATCAGGTAGCAAAGCTGCAACCCACTTCCTCCTGGGAAGTGCTGGTGCAATGTGAATTTAATAAAAATCCTAGAGTTCAACTAGGAACTACCTCAGAAACAGACTCCTGAAGCTCGATGCCTGACATAAGAAGGATTCTCACACACACCATTGTGAAGTGTTGACTTGATTTACCGCATGATAAACCTGAGTCCTTGTGCATGACTGCACTCTCAGAGGGATTTAAAGCTCATCTTCTGAGAGAACTGCCTTTATAGATAGCATCATTTTTATTTTTATAAAAGATTGCATTATTTTTATTTTAAAAATTAGCAGTGTTCCAATCAGGTAAGGAAGGAAGGGGAAGAAAGAAGGAACACAGAAAAGGTATGAACTTTTGACACTTTTTCTTTCATTGGTGAACTGCACTTTGTGAAACCTCAGCTGGTATACTTCGTAGTATCTGTGGTGAGCAGGCACAGACAGTTCCACACACGGATCCATAGGATTCCCTTTGTAGATACATCAATGACTTTAAATAAAGAGCTTTCATATAAGTACCAAATAATATCATAGGAAAAACACCAACCAAACAACAAAAACCAAACAAAACCACTAAGCTCAAAGGAAAATTAATGAGGTGTGATCTAGGAACTATAAACATACAAGAAATGTAATAATTAAGCCTGAAAATAATGGAAAAAAATAGAGAATTTCTCACCCCAATCTTCTTGTGGACTTATTGCAGCCTCTTTGGTTACAAGCTGTCTAACCTTTGAGGGCCTAGGTTAACTTAAATGTTTTGAAATTTACCTCTTGGGACACATCTAAGAGGGCTAAGACCTCATCTGCCTAATGACAGATAAAAAATGAGTAACAGCATATGCTTTTCTCAGTAGCCAATAAGTTACATTAAACACATTTGCAAAACCCTTTTTGCCATGAAAGATTAGTTTCACTAAAAAAGACATTTAAAAACTAAAATTTTTAAGTGCTTAAACTCTACACTAATTATAAAGTCTTTTGTAATGCTTCTTGAAGTAATTTATCTTCATTTGCTTTTCTTTACATCAATTGTCAGAAACTACTAAAAATGCCAATGAAATGTTTTTGCTAAGCTCAGACTACCCTCTCACTGATTATGTAGAGAGAGAACCTGTACTCCAGAGAACTTCATATTAATATATGCTAGAACTCCTTTACAATTTTTTACTGATTCTGATTTTTTTTCCTAGAAAAATAAATTTATAGAAATAAAATCATCTCTTCCTGTGGCAAATGTACAGAAGAGAGATAACTTATGGAGATCTTCAATTCTTTATGCATCATGGAATGTAAGAACCAAGCATTTGAGTGATTAAGGAGTGGCAATTAGCAACTAAAGAACAAGTAAAATGAAGATATAAAAACTGTCCTCAGAATATAAGCATGATTCTTATAAGCACAAATATCTTGAATTAATGTGATTTTGTTTCACTTAGCCTGATCAATTTTTTTATTATAAGGCAAATGAAGACTACTGCCATCACTCTAGAGTAAAGTAACAATGAAGAAATACATGTTTATGTTTTAGAAAGTAATACAATATAGAAAGCTTTTAAGGGACTGAATTTTCTTGGCTGCTTTAAAACCAACTGTTTATTATTACATCATTTTGGAAAATTTTTGTTGGGGTGCCCATAGCTGTAAAAATGTGGCAATAATTTGAAATGCTTATCCATATATATCTAAACACATGTACACACACAGAGACACACACATGCATATCTGGCTAATTGGATCACAAAACAAATCAAAGAAAACAATGAAACTGAATAGCATAGGTAAAAAGATATAAAAAGTTAGCTACCAAGCAGAGAAAAATACTAAAAATACTTTTAAAGAATTCAAGGAATACCACCTATTGTTTCAAGCCATTCAGAAGCACCAAACATAAATGGATTTGTATCAAAAATCTTGGCAGAAGTCATCCATTAATATGGATGAGATCTTTGAGGATGTAGTAGATAATAACAGAGAGGGAACTACAACAGATAACAGGATGACAGACAGAGATCACCAGATTATGATCAGTAAGAAATCCTCTGATGCATACAGGGCTTTCATTACTCTTTTAAGTCTTACTCAGTAGAACAGATAAAAACACTAATATTGAAGAATTATGGAGAGCAGAGTATGTGCATATAGGCTTCTATACATGTGTTAGTGATACAGAAAAGCTGTCAGAGTAAGAATTTGGTATGACAAAATAGCTTTTTGCTAACACTGATGCTGGAAACAAAGCCCATGTTAAGCAAAAAAAATCTAGGTCATGTGTGGAAACTAAACATATGCAGGTGTTAGATGGCACTAAGACGGGCAAGGCCATTCAGAAGTGCATTTTGCATGCAGAAGGAATTTTAAATGCTGAATGCTGTAATGTTGCTGATATTTTTACTGCATTATGGTTTAGTTGCTGTCATTCCAAGTTTCAGCCCTGCTGCAGTAGAAACAGTAGTCACTGCCCCAAGGAGTTTGCACGGTAAATTAAAATTAAAAATATCAGGTAGGTGAGACAAGCAAACTAATGGAGTGAGAAAGAATAATGTAATTTAATAGGTCATATTAACACAAACTGGCTGTTTGTGTACTGTTTAGCTATAATCAGAGGTGAACTAGACTAAAATCACAGTAGATTTAGTGATTACAAATAAGGTAAGAGGCTTAATTTATGATAATATTCCCTAAAGTCAAACCAACAGTACACAGATTATTATAATCCAATTTAAATATATCCAATAGTAAAACATACTGGAAAAGTAACTCTAAATGTACATACTCAATGATGTGCTCTAAATTAGCTGTAACCATTCAGGAACGAGACCTGGGAGATACTGCAGACAGTTCTGTGGTAACCCCAGGTGAATGCTCAGGGACAGCCAGAGAGGCAAACAGAACATGAGAGAAGGCACCGCCACCAAAGCAGAAGCAGCTCGAAGCTGCTGAGCAGCCAGGTCCTCTCTACGACATGAATCCTGAGTGCCATACTTGCCTTCTGATTTCAGAAACCGGATATAACCAGAAAGACAGAGGAATGCATGGTTCAGAGGTTCCTAATTTTTTTCCAGAGGAGGAGAAACTAAATAGACTAGAATATAAATAGTACAATAGAAAACTACATTTTCTGTAGAGAACACATGGAATTATCATACACTTTTTATCTTAAAATGAGAATTATGAGCCAAAGAAATGAACAGGCTCCAAACTTCAACATAAGAAGTAATTTTTTCATGCAAGAAAGAAATCACTTAAGGAATTTAGGAGTTTAGGATATTGTGAAAACAAAAAGGATGCATAAATTCAAAATGGATTAAAAAAAAATCGTATTATCTATTATATAATTTGGATTTAGATTTTGAAGGAGTCCCCAGAACAGTGGTTGTAAAAAGGTGGAAGAATGTATACAGAAAATGCTGTTAGTATGGTGTCTCCTTTTCCCTATTCCTTCCATTAGAAAGTTACCTTGACTCGGAAAAAACCAACATAAATTTCACTCACTCTTAAAATTAGTCGAATGGCACACAAAACCTATTTCCATGTGAAACCTCTCTAAACTCTCACCAAAACTAGGAAGCCTTTTGTATTCCTTCAAATTATTTTAATTTTCTAATTGCGGATGTTTTGGCTTCTCCATTTCTTTAAGATGCTCTCTCTACATCTCGAGGCCAAGATGAAATACTAAATTGTATTTCTTCTTTCCTTGGAAAAGTAATTGAGAATAACTTTCAAGCATCTCAGGACAACAAAGCAGCCCAATGGTTGGGCAGCCCACTGGGAGTACAGAGCACTGGAGACCTCACAGTGTGGACAACTGTGAAGAGCTTCCCAAGCAGGAAAGACAGCGGAAGGCACACAGGCCCAGGTAACCTGATCCCCAGGCACCACAGCTCAGCCTCAGGCTCCCGGATCCCAAGTGGCAGCATCAGCTCTTCCAGCGCCAGTCACCAGATCATCCTCTCCTGTGAGAACTGATGCCCTTTGTATGAATTAGTATTAATATTAAATGGGACTTAAAATGCAATTTCCCATGAGAAACAGACTTCCTTCCCACGACAAGCTATGGTTAATGTAAAAAAAAAAACCCAACCCCAACACATTACTTTCTTTGTATTTTTTTTTTCATAACATACAGCCTTGATCCTGCAGAATTATTCTGAGGGAGGTGTTCTTCATTCTCTCAGCTGCCTACCCTCACTAGCTTATGGCTATACAAAACTTCAAAGAAATGGATCAGCTCTACGTAAAGGAGTTAATCACGAACACAGATTGGGTGGTGAAGCATAGAAAGAGAAAGACGTTTTTCATGTTATTACTTTTATCCTTTGAAACTCAGATCAGACAATATTTCTGTGACTACATCTGCAATTGTGCACCTGAAAAAATAAAAACCAAGAAAGGAAAACAGAACTAAAAAATAAACCAAGAGCACCTCTGCATGGTGTCTTCTTGTAAAAAAACCCCACTGCTTAGAAGTTCAAATAACTTTTTTTTTTCCATTCAGACTTTTTCCATTTCTCATCCTGGTTTTCTTAGAATCAGATAACTGTTAAAGGAAAACTAGAATGAATTAACAATTTAACACTCCATTGTACTGTATCTGAAGAGTAGAAAAACAAATACCAAAGACAGCCTTTTCAAAATTAAAGTTAGGCATAAAGGTTAAAGTAGCCAATAGGGAGGAAAAAGCTGTAAAATTATACAGAGAGAGGTTTGATGCATCAGTAGACACCTTACAGGAACACTGTTCCACTGAAAATTGTGAATTAAAACCTCAGTTCCCTACTGTTTAAGTTTAAAAAGGAAGGATGGAACATACTATGCAGTACTTACCAAAAACTTGAAGGAATGTCTGCTTTTTATCATTTCCTGCTTTGTTTTTAGCATTACAGATATAAGGACCCGCATCAATATTTTTTATATCTCTTATTGTTAGTTCTGTATTGCTTCCTCTCAGAATATATTTTTCGTTTTCTTCAATAAGTTTACCATTCCTAAAAAAAAACCAAAAACAAATGAAAAAAAACCCCAATATATCAATCAACCAGTAGGTTCCAAATTCTGAAAAAAATGCATTAAGAAGCAGCAATACATTAAAATAATCTCTGAGAGAAGAGACTTTTGTTGTGCTCGCCTCAAAAATGCATTAACTCACATGGCACAAATTGGCAGCATGATGGAAAAGAGTTGATTTTAGCATGACAAAAATTGTTCTGCAGGATCACAGTGCGTTTACAGTGCACATTCCAGACACAAGCAAAACATTCTGATCTGAATGTTGATGTTCAAGACCCCAGCTTCACAACTTTATTGTCATAATCCTTTATTGTTAAACGTTCAATATTGAATAAATGTTAGAAATACTGTGGATAGATCTCTAACATACGGCTTGCACTCAAGGAGAGATGGAGGCTGCTTATACAAACGCATGCTTGCATTTGAGAAACCATTTAGAAGTGCATGGCACCGTGTAAGAGTTGCAGTTCACATTAGAAAAAATGTACCAACTTAGAAAAAAAAATACTTTAAATTACTCCAGTGCCTACTGGCACATGAAGAGCTCTCCCAAATCGTTTCCTCTCAGTTGCTGTGGGCTGGCTCCAACTTTGTCAGCAGGCATGGCTCCAGATGTTAGAATGAGTTCTGACCAGATGGTACAGAAATAATAAAACCTGTGAACAATTCTGGGGGCAGACTGAGGTTTGACCGGTCCATTTGAGCACCTTGGCAGACACACAGGTATAAAAACACCTTTTATGAGAGTGCGATTCTAATCTTTTTTCCCCCCTCTCTCATTCTGCCTTGTTTGCCTTGGGCTTCTTTTGATCTTATATCCGTTGGCTCATCAACAGTCCCTTTTCACAAGCACCTACATGAAAATCGCCTGATTTTCATAAGCATTGATAATCCCGCTGACAATGCCAGCTCATTGAAAACTAAGTATTTATAAAGTGAAACCAAGAGGCATAACTGAAATATTCTATGCCATTATATGCCATATGCCTACTTTAGGACATCGAGCTTTATTTCAAGATTTGAGCAACAATTATTTTTCATGTTTTCTGGTCACAAAATGCTAACAACTACATATATTACATATGTTCTAAAATAATATTGTCCCTAAAAGTAAGAATACCACTTCTTTCTTGGGAACATTAATACCTGTTAATAGGATTCTGAGGCATCTATATAGGTTGCATTTTAGTAACTTTGTTGGAAATAACTCTAGTTTACTTAGCTGCCTACTTCAAGTATCACTACTGTGATACTCATTCATCTCCTTTCCAAAGCAAATCGTTGAAGTTGTTTTGCAGAACAGAAAAGGTCTAATTTTCCACATAGGTGGTTTCAAAAAAAAAAGTCTAGTGATTTCTGTTAGGAGGAAAAAAGTTTATATTCAAGGTCAGAAGTAGTTTCCAAATGCCTGTTATCACAAACATCACCTGTATCTATGACAAATACTAAGCAGAAATGAGATTATGAGCATTTCCCTGGACCCTCTAGCAAACAGAAGAGATTTAGAATGATGTTGATATTGGAGAACAGGAAAACATGAATAACACATTAAAAGTGGATTATTTCTTTTGTCAGATAATTCTAAGTCTTGTCAGTAAAGATAAGGGGATTGATCCAGCTAAGCTTTACTAGTGTGAATTATCTCCACAGATGTAAACAATCATCAGGTTTTTGGTAGGACTATTCACATGGGTAAAGATTTCCCGTTCATGACCTGCACATTTGGATATTTATCTTTCAGTCCTGGCTAAATTAACTCTATTAGCGTATTGCTTCTCTGAAGGTTATTATACTTTGTGCTGACGTAGTATCAGCTTCAATAGAGATATCAGTTAAGTCATGAAAGGATTATTCTCTCTGTCCATGAACTATCAACAAAGTATATATGCATAATTAATAGCAACTAAACCTTGCTGACCTTTACCCTTGACTAGGTATTTCAAACTGTCAAATCTGTAAGTGAACTAAAGCATTTTTTTGAAAAAAATTGACACACTAGTTCAGATGCCTCCATTTTAAATTGACAAAATCTTAAACGTTGTCAGCACCTGGAAATGAACAGTCAACTTAAATAGTTAAATCTTTATCATGATAGATAATGTTTTAAAGGGTTTAAAGCTTTAAACTATTGTCTCACCCAGCATCTTGCTTAGAGTTAATAGAGAGAGGTATATAAGCCACCTCAATAGTGCAGTCATTTGATTTTAAAAATACAGCCATTTTCCATGCCATAGCTGAAACTAGCATGTTAAACCAATTCATCTGAAACCAAAAGCCAAACAAGAGAAGAGAGAATCAAGATAATTTCTTTTTTTAATTGACTAAAGCATCAGTGTATTGTAAGGAAAGCAAGACTACAGAATGATAGATCCAAATTACGCAAGCCTTGCTAAAGAAACTTCAGTAGAGCAAATTGAGCGAATAGCTGGTGTCAGAGCACATTTTAAAAGGGAACAAAAACATCAGAACACTGAACTGTATATAAAACAGGTCTTTAATCTTGATGAACCATCTCAACAGGTACAGGTGAGCTTTCTATAAAATACACAAAAATCCTCCAGCAGAGTAGAGTAGAAATCATCCCCACCCTTTTTATCAGATCTTATCCTCACCTCTCCAGAATGCTCAGTATACTTTTGAATGTTTTATGAGGAAACCTTATTATCTGTTATAAGAGCTTGCATCTCTCTGGACTTTTTTTTCCTTAGCACAGTTACGTATTCAAAAACCAGACTTCCATTAAGTCACTTTATTACACATGCCCGTTTTATAAATGGTTCACCTGAGGCAAATTGAAGCAAACGGCCGAACGCACATGGACAAATGGTACAGTTGGGAATAAAACCGAACACACGATTCCGGTAACTTGCCGTAACCAAAGGTCACAGTCCTTCCCAAATCACCATCAACGCTTTATCAAATTCAGGATGTAATTCTACTTGTTTATTAAAACATAAACCCGAGGTTAATACCAACTTACATTAAACATCAAAAAAATACACTAAAAAGAATGAAACTGGGAATATGACACCTTGGTCCTTACTTCTCACAAACAGATTCAATTAGGTTCTCAATGGATCATATGCATATTAAGAGATAAATTAGATTTTCTTATCAGTGACAATGTTTTCTAGATTTTTCTCAAAATCAATATGTATTATGTAAACCCAGTTTTCCTATACTCAGCCTAATTTCTAAAGAAAAAGAATCTGAAATAGTCTAGAAAACTGAGGTCTTTATCATGACATATTTGAAAGGCAAAAAAAGAAATGTCACCAAAAAACCCACAAGAGAGAAGGGGGGCATATAAGCCAATATTCCTCACTATGAAATAGATCCTGAAATAGAAACAGAGCAGAATCTTCCTCATTTAGGTTCCAGTATCCAATAAAGATGCCTATGAAGCTTTTTCAAAATCTTTAAAAAGATATTTAATGAATGGTTTAAAAAAGTCAGTTGCCCCAGGGGCTTGACAAACCAAAGGAGAATCTTTCATTAGGCTCTGATCAGTAGACAGAGCTGTCTCGAGACACTTAGCCTATGTACATACTGTAATATTTATAAATATTACATACTGAAAAAAATGCGTAACTGTAAACAGAGATATTGAAAAATTGGAAAATTATTCATTCTTTCTTAACAATATAAATCATTAATACTGATCTCTTACAGTAAGACCATTTAGGATTTCAGACAACTTTTCAGAATTTTGGCCAGGTAAGACCTACATTCTAAAAAAATTACTTCAAAGGCATTAAATAATCAGAATATTCAACCTCAGTTTGAATTCAGTATTAGGTCTTTAATTTGGGCTTTGCATATTTTGCTTTTCTTTTTCATCCTCTTTACTAAATTCTGAATTCTAAGCCACATCAAGGAATTAACTGTGCAATCTATTTATATACATCTCCTGAGATTCAAATTGCACATGAGAAAAAATTAGATGCACGTTTGACTCATGGCATGTTAAGATAAAGGTGTCAGTCAAAGAAAGCTAACATTTAAAATTAATCTAACATTGTTGAAAGATGCCAAAGGAGATTAAGAATTGAAGGAAATCCCTTCTATGTTCATTTTGAAAAGGCAGTGACCTTTTAATTCACCTGAAATAATATATGCAGATGCAAATTACTCAGGTTTAAAATACAAATGTGTACTAGTATGAGGAATCTGAGATACTTTACGTCTCGGGACTGATGCGTATCTTTGACAAAATTGAAAGACTACACAGTGTATGGATATTTCTTTAGAAATGTTATATGGTAAGTGTTCTCAAAGAACATTTTCATGTCACTGATACCATAAAAAAGACATATGAATTTTAAAAGCATTTACATTTTAAAGACCACTTACATTTTAAAAATTACATAAAATTCACTTAAAATTTATTCAATGAAATGTCCTAGGGCTGTCTAGAGCCATTCCTCCTTCTGAATTCAATTGAAATGAAGAGTTAGAATTTTTACACATAGGGAAAATGTTATCTTTGTTAGCAGAATTGCTGAACTGCATTAGGCATTTATTTATTGTATAACCACATTTGCATTTAGGACTCGTGCTCATAAAGTTGTTGCCAGGTTTTTGCTTGTATTGCTTTTGAGATATGGACTCATGGCCTCAGTTTTATTTGTTTTCCCTGTAACATGAAGAAATCACGTCAACATGGTATTAAGTTGCTTTTAACATTTATCTCACTTGCTGGTAACCTGAGTGCAATTGAATTTGCCTGAGTCCACTCATTTATTAATGCTGAATCTAGCTTCAGAAGTCAGAACACAAATGGACAGCAAATGCTCTTAAATTCCGGTAAAGAAATTAAGGCTGCACAGCTTAATCGACTGTGATAGAAAATCGTGACACATTAAAACAACGTGCCTTGATGTGCAGACCTCAACTGAACTTACCTGTACCAACTGATTTCGGGTGGAGGCGATCCAGCGGCTCTACAGAACATAGTTATGGCCTCTCCTCGATCTGCGGTGGCATTAAAGGATTTCTGTAGCAGAATAATTGCAGGGGGAACTGAAAAAACAAAAACATTATATCCTATTACTGGAAAAACAAATGATTGCATGTGTTTCCAGAGAAATTTAAAGCACAGGATAGGATCCTTTGTTAATTTTGGAATTTATGGTTACGCTTTGGGATTGAGTTAAATAGTAGTATTTCTTTTCTGAAACACAGGAATTTTAAAATTATGATGACAAAATGGTTTTTTTGCATAAGAATATATATTTTAAAAATATTTTTTAGGAGTTCTTCAATTTTGTTACAGAACATTTTAAAGTAACTGAAGTTATATCTAGCAAGTATAAGACATAGGAGAGTTATGATTGGCACTAATTTAACTATCTCAAATGAAAATACATTCCTAGTTTTTTGTAATCTTTCATTCAATTATAAGCTTGACATACACCCATGTACTCATGTCACACAGTGCTTTTAAAACAGGTGTCAGTACGTGGTAGTCTTCACCATCCATATTTAATTCTTTTTACTGCATTCCTGCACATTTCCTTGGCAGTAGTATCACCAGCTTCAAAAGGTGAAACACGATAGAACACAATGGGTACAAACTATTTTTGGAAATGTTATTTCTAAAAATTCTAATTGTATTCCGAGAGCCACAAATTTTCATAGAATCATAGAATGTGTTAGGTTGGAAGGGACCTTTAAAGGTCATCTAGTCCAACGCCAAATTTTGTCTGTTTTTGATGGGATAAAGTTATTGCTAAAATTGCAACAGTTCACAGAGAACCCTACAGAAAAAAAATACCTTTAATATCCAAGATGGAACTACTCACAGGCTGATATTAAATATCTCTGTTCATACAGAGATTTTAAGACAGCTGTCCTAAATCTGTTCCCCCTTACTATCAAGGAAATGAACAAATAAAAAACAGAGCAGACTGGAAGGAAGAGGGTATCTGGAAAAGAAGGAATGTTAGGGAAAGCAAGAGGAAAAGGGAAAAGAAGATAAGAGCTTCACAAAATAAAGGTCTCTGCTACCAAGAATATCCTGTCATCAGAGTAATGCAATTACAATGTTTAGCTTTAGCCTTCACCAAAGAGAAGAATGAGAAGCAGGCAACCCCAGTGAATTTGCTTTTTAGATTCCCATTACACTTCCACAGATTCTTCTCACAAACTGCTGAGAAGCAACTTTTGTTGCTTTGCACCAAATATTTTAGCTTTAGTATTGTACTTTACCATCCTTTCCATCTTCTAAACCTCATATATAAGAAATGATTTTGAAATAATGTACGAGAATTATCAATTATCAATATGTAAATGTTGTTATGTGCTCTTCACATTTTTAATTGTGTGCTTAATCATAATTGTTTCACAGATCCTTTCTTTCCTGTCTGAAATTGCATACGCCATTGCTCAGCATACAAAAACCTTCTGTTAGGCAACATCTTCCATGAAAAGCTGTCACTTAGAAAATGTTACATGCATCTACATATTATTAGGCATTTTGCAGTTCATTCTGACTTGAAAATATACCCTGTAATGTGAGGGGATGAAACGGTTCTTTCTCAGTAGTAGAGAAAGTAGATGTTCTTCACTGCTCACAACTATGAGTTTCAGGACTATGACTCAGTTCATCATATTACTTAAGCACTCCAGTTTTCCAGGGGAGACTGTAAAGAAAAATGAACTAAAATATTATTTTACTTTTCAAAAAATTCATTTTATTTTTCTCCTCATTCTTTCTGGGAAGAGGTCTGTTTATCTTTCATTTTGTTCTCGTGTGTACATAGGATGGAACTAAAGGGTAAGCCTAAAAGAGGAAAAGTCAAATGAGGTTACATGGACAAATCCATCATTTCAAACTTCAAGCAAAATGGTAAGAATAGTCACATTTAAGTGAAATTAATTCTTTTTCATTTGTGCTACTGAAGTCAGGAAGCCTATCCAATTAGCGGATCTTCCCAGGCAAATAGTTTAGGGGTGGGTTTTTTGGTGTTTTTTGTTTTTTGGGGGGGGGGGGAGCTATTGTTGTTGGGGTTTTTTTCTGTTGTTGTTTTCTGGAGGAATTGAATTCTTTTTTTTATACTGGCCTTTTTAACTTATTTTATTTGTTTTTAAAAAATCCTGCCATTTAAACCTCATTGTAAATATGGGTAGAGAAGAAATGCTATAAAAAGTTCAATGCTACAAGTATAACATGATACATAAGCATTAGATTTTAGGGAGATAATCTACCTGAAATGCATTTGAATTTATTATCCATTCTAATTCCCCAAAGATTCCCATACATTAGAAACTATCAAACTTTGTTCCAAGATTTATTTTTAAGTATTTTTGAGTAAACTTGCATTCTGTTCGTATGCAATCTTTAAAGTAGTATACAAGAAGTAACCAATACAATGAACATCCAACTAAATCCGAAAAAGGTTTTTCAACATATTTGCTTACTGTGTAAGTTGCTTTCATACTTTTTTATGTTAAACCTGTTTCACAGATCATATCTTTCCTATCTGGAATTGCCCGAGCTACAGACTGGATATGGAAATACCACACCACCAGGACAACAGATTTTAAATTTTACTCTTTAAAATTAGCCTGTTTCCTTCTTTTTCATAAGTTAGTATAGAGAGGATTTGTGTTGCATTTCAGGGCCTTCACCACCAAACTACTCCGCACAGTTTTGTAACACTGACCAGAACACTGAATACCACCTTCAAAATAATTTAGTTTACAGCTTTTAGTTTTTTAAAACTCTATGCTTGTGACCTAAGTCATAAATTCCACTGTGATCAACTAGTTTGCACACTGGTATAGAGAGAACATACCCTGCTATGGACTGATGGAAATGTTATAAATTTTAACCCTTATTCTTCTAATTTACGCCTCCTCGAGATGTGAATTAGCTGATGTTAGGTCAAAAAGCTCAGCATCCAGATGGGGTGGGGAAAGAAAAAAATATTTTTAAGAAACATGTCTTTGTCTTCCTTCCTGTTAACACCTTCTCTTCAAAATGAGATACATATCTACAATATTAACTTTATGTGTAGTTAAGTGCTTGCTATTTAATGCCAAAACTAGACTATTTTAGATTTATATCCTGATTATGAGACATTTTCTTTTTAATGCAAGACATTTATAATACATTAATTCTACTTACTAGTCCACTAAAAATAAAAATAATAAAAAAATGAAAATTGTTAAAGTCACCTAATTTTAGTTTCCTAGAAAATCACTGTTGATAAGGAAAATAACAACATTCCACCCAGGTAGCTAAGTTAAAAAGTTCAATTTATTTCCACTCAGTCAGCATCACCTGCATGTGCTGTTGCATCAGCTGTGAAGATTTGTGCTGCTTGGGTGCCTAACAGATATGTGTCTGTGTATATATATTATACAATATATATTATATATAATATATACATTATATATTATATAATATATACATTATATATATATATTATTATGTGTATAGACACATAACTTCAGGCAAAAAAAGAGTGAACTTTTGCAACATATTCCTAAATCATTTGGGAAGTGGCATTTTACCATTTTATTTTGGTGGCTCCAAGTTCTAAATGTCCTTTTTATAGCAATAGTTCTAGCAGTGATTAACTTTCCATGCTTCCATACAGCACAAGAACCTGCTCTATGGGCAAGCATGATCCAGATGGGCAAACATGACTCAGTTATTACCAAAATGGCCCAAGAGGAAACTTACATCTTGTTCCTAAATATCAGAACCACAGGTTTCTTCCTAAATGTAATTTTCTCCTCTTCTTTAGAGAATTCGATCCCATATTATCTATCTCCGAGAGGCTGGTCTTTATCAGCTCGCTATAAGGCTCAGTGGGCTCAGCTCTCGTAACATTTTTCCACTCTCTGATTTCCCTTTTTTGCTGGACAGAGAGGCAAAGGAACAGTACAAATAAAGTACTTGTTCACAGAAGAGTTGATCTGAGTTCAAATCTTTCCCCTGAACCAGAGGATGCATACGTCACTTGCACTATGGATAATACTCCCACTGTAAGAAAAAGGAATGCTAATATTTTTTTTTAACTGAATATTCATCACTGTTCTTTCAAAAGAGAATGAGACTTTCCACAGTTCTACTGTAGCTCACATTTTTGAGTGAATTATGCATGATCATATATATATATATAATTTGCAGAAATAGGAAGAATATCAACTCCTGCTATGTAACATTTAGACAACATTTAGAAAGGAACATTCTTGCATGCTGTTTGCAGTAGAGAAACATCATACATGGAGAATTCTGTTATTCTCCAAACAAATCAGCAAAGCCCCTATATTCCTCCTGAAAATGTATTTCCAATGTAAACTTTAAGAATATACGTGAGAGCAAGGATTAATATTATTCACTTAATTATGAATCTTACAATTTTTAATATTGATCTTTCTCTTCAGACTCACAAAAAAAAAAAAAAAAGAAAATGAAAAAACAAGGGTTACATAGCATTTCACTCCTGAAGTATTGCTATTTCTCATTGGTCAGTTGCACTTTAATCAGCTTTGGAGACACTGTATAGTTCTTACTATGTGTCTGTATTGATACTAGATCTTTCAATAGATCCTGTAGGCACTACTGCCATTTAAGTAAATAAACACAAAGTTCTAGATAGTTTCTACGCACAAATACTGTCATGATAACTTTTTCTTTTTATGCCAACTTTGATCAACATCCAAAGAATGTTATTGCTTTTTTTCAATGTGGAAATACGGCCATGTAGCTTTTGCTGGCCTACAGATTGCTTCTCTCCTCTCCCCTCCCCAGTGCTACTTTTCATATAACTTGTTATGTATTTTACTCATATAAATAGAACGTTAAAAATCTTCAAGTAATAATGTTAATGTATCTGTGACTTTTGGGAGTTAAAACGTGTTCAGTTCAGTGAAAGTGAAAAACTATGAAAAATCAAGTGTGTTTTTTTAACAGCAAATGGCAAAACACTGAAAAATACAGGGTGAACTGAACATCCATTATACTCTGAAACTCAAGTCTTGCAGTGACTGTCAGTGTTCCATGAATAATTAGAAACAGTAAAACATCTTTTACTTATTTATATACACTGATATTATGAAATGCAATGAATTCGATATACACAGTTGCTCTGGTTTAACCCCAGCTGGCAGCCAAGTACCATGCAGACACTCACTTCCTGTCCCCAGTGGGATGGGGGACAGAATCAGAAGGGTCAACCTGAGAAAACTCATGGGCTGAGATAAAGACAGGTTAATGAGCAAAGCAAAAGCTGCACACACAAGCAAAGCAAGACAAGGATTTCATTCACACTTCCCATGGGCAGGTAGGAGTTCAGCCATCTCCAGGGAAGCAGGGCTCCAGCATGTGGGACAATTACTTGGGAAGACAAATGCCATGACTCTGAACGCCCACCCTCTCCTTCCTTTTCTTCCCCCAGCATGACATCATATGGAATGGAATATCACTGTGGTCACTTGGGGTCAGCTGCCCCGGCTGTTTCCTCTCCCTGATTCTTGTGCACCCCCAGCCTATTCACTGGTAAGGCAGCGTGAGGAGCAGCAAAGCCCTTGGATCTGTGTAAGCACTTCTCAGGGGTAACCAAAACATCCCTGTGTTATCAACTCTGTTTTCAGTACAAATCCAAAGCACTGCCCTGCACTAGCTACTATGAAGACAATTACCTCAGCCAAAACCAGCACAACAGTATAATAGATTTTTAAAAATATTAAACAATACCATTTATAGGAAAACTATAGTAAACAGGCATGACAACCATATTAACTAGTTTGATCAGGCTTTTTTAGAATCTGTTATATTTTAAAATAGACCATGATAATCAAATAAAGCAATCAGTCAATTCAAAAACTTTTACTCCTTACCATTCACTATAACAATTATGTCCCGAAAGTCAATTTCTCCTCTGGCTTCCACTCTTCCTTCACATCGGTATACTCCTTCATCACTTTTATTGATATTAAGTATTTGAAGATTATTGTTTGCTAGTACTGCAAATCGATCTACAAAGGCAAACAGGAGATTAAGTGGTGTTAATAAATCCAGACAACATGGGAAACACTAACTTCAGTAATATTTACATAATTATAAACAGAATACACACTGATAAACCATTTTTCAATTTAAAAATAAAATGTCATCAGATAAATTTGGCTTTTTCCCATTCTAAAATATATTGCCATTTCTTAAAATTCAATCTGGACTTTCCACCCATAATTTCCTACTTACTCTGAGGAGTCATCAAATGTAAGTTAAATTTATAAACTATTTCAAAATGAGTGGAATAGTCATGAAGACCTACAGAGAATACAAAAAACATTAAATAGATGCAAAAAAAGATCAAGCAATTTATAATAAAATAAGTTAGAAAATGTTTTTTTCCTTCCACATCTTGATTAACCAACTGTCTTTGTGCCCATTTTATGGCACTATGCTTAATCATTTCTCAGCTTCCTTGCTTTCCTTCCCTTCTCTTATTCCTTTCCTCATTTACTCTGTGAATGATTTATCTCACCATAGTCTCAAATTTCATACAAATGGGCATAAAGATATAATCCACGAAACCACTCCACCACCAGCATAGTCCAGCATAAACTGAAATTCAATAGCTCATAGTAGCTTAAGTTCATTGAAAAAAATCAGATTCTGAAGAAGTGTGTGTACACTTTCCTGCACAGGCAGCAGCAAAATTATAATCTTGAAGAGTAAACTGAAGGAGCGGAGGTTCTCCAGGCACTGGATGAGAGATTACCCTGCAGTCCCAGAAGAGACCACAATAGAGCAGATATCCTCATTGCAGTTTGCAGTTGAACCCATGATGGAGCAAACTGATCTTGACCAACCGCAGCCCATGAATGGGAAGGACCCAAGCTGGAGCTGTTACAGGTTGACCACCACCACAACTCCCCATCCCTTTGCACTACTTGGGGTGCAGGATGTAGAGAGAACAGCAATGTAAGCGTGAAGTTGAGCCTGTTCACCAACCACCTCTTATTCAACTGGCAATAAATTCAAATAATTTTCAGCAGTTAAATCCATTTTTCCCGTGCTGGCAATCAGTGAGTGATCTCCCTGCCTTCATCTTCATCCATGAGCTTTTTCATTTCATGTTTAGAAGGGCGAGCGGGATTGTGACTGGGTGGGTGCCTGGAAGCTGGCCAAGGTCAACCCGCCGTAACTAGTCAGTATTAATGGACTCTTTTGAGGACAAATACTTCTTCCTGCAGTTCACTGTATGGGGTTGTCTGAAGAACCTGCATACTTGTTAGTCAGCCTGCTTTCTCATGGTATTTGAACAAATGTGTCATCCTTTCAGTATTTGAGGATGATGAGATTTATTAGCTCTCAGTTCTAACCAGTAAACAAGTGTTATTTTTCACTCTTCTTTCTTATTTGATTCTGCTAGATTTTTAAAGCATTTTAGATTTCCCACAATACTGACATTCCAAAAAACTGATTTAACAACAGTCAGTAGAAAAGTTTTTCTGTAGTTTTACAGCTAAGAGTCTATTCATAGAACATATATGTATACATATTTAGGAATAAACCAGCTTTTTATGCTATGTGAGTTCTGTCTCATTACCAAGAATTCTATCAGAAAAATGTATAAAGAAGATTTTAATTATTCACCTAATAGAGGTTTACAGGATATTGATGCTTCAACACATCTATGTTAATCATGTCTGGTTTATTAAGGGCATGCTTGAACGTTAATGCTGTTTCATACACTACCACATACAATTTGCAGAATCTTTTTCTTTCCTGTCCCTACACAATTCCTAGCAACCTGTGCTTCAAATCTTTTATAAAGGTGAGATCTAGCATTTCTTTAATCATTGCTAACTTTTCTTTCGGTTGCTTTTTTTATTTTTTTTTGTTAACATAGGTATTTGATGTGGAAGATGTATGTAAGGTTTGGAGATCACCATTTCTTTAAAATGCTGAAAAAAATGAGGGTTCATTTAGTAAGAGGAAACAAAAAAACCCATAGGTGTTGTCTAGGTATCTTTTCAATTTTCATTGTGGAATAATATAATGGATACAGCAGGAGATTTTCTCATGAGTAAATTAGGAATAATAGAAGAAAAACATTTTTAGTTTTTTCCTACCACTTACACTGTCTACACACAGACAAAATTAATACACGTTGGAAAGGAAGGACACTTTAAAAATAGAATATGAATTGAATGTGTGACTTTCTTTAGAAACTACTGCTTGCCATGTTTTATCCTTAAGTAAGCTTGTGAAAAATTAGTTCATGACGCTGTAAAAATGCTGCTAAGTCTGCAATGATACTATCCTCATTCAGCAGGAACCAACTGTGCACAGACCAGCTGGGATAACAAATGCAATGAAATCTTGACAGGCAGATGGATATGCACATCTTGATGGATGTGCATATACTATGGAACAAAGCCTCGGGAAGTTAGGATTAGTAGAACAAGCTATTAATAAAACACGATACATAGAGATAGTGCACACACAGTCCCATGGATATCATAACAAAATTGTGTCCTATACTAAATGGATTACAGTTGGTAGATGTGGGCAGTGACTGGGCACTACAGTCCTCCAACACATCACTGTTTTCTGGACTCAACTCACTCAACTTCAAGTGGCTGATTTAGAAGAACAGTCACACCACCTTCCCCTTCAGTCAAATCAGATTTTAAGTGGTAGGGATGGCACAAGGGATTGCCTATGTCCTTTCAGTGCCTCATAATCAGAGCTTGTGAAAATTTTGGCTTATGGTTTGTATGGTATGTACCATGGTGTTCTATGGTATGTACCAGTTTATAACCCGTAATGACTAAGAAAAAAAGGTTAGGCACAACTGATCATTTTTAGACTAGGATATGACTAAAGAACCATTGAAGAAAAAAATCAAAACTTTTGGCAAAACTTGAAGACCAGGACTCCTATTTTAAGATGTCTCTTATACAAACAAACCAGCCATTCTCTACAAGAAGGACTGATTTTCAATCCAGTGTCTTCTTCTAGACCAAATGTAAAGACAGTATGTGTTTAAACACAGTATGTGTTTAAAGCTAAGACCCACCTTTGTACATCAGTTTACACAAGGGTATCTAACAGGTCTACACTGGCTCTGCAGAGCACCACTTTTTCTACTACTGTAATTACAACTGTGCAAAATACTGGCTTATAGTGGGAAAGCAGGTTCTCAAGAGACTATGTTGCACTGAGGAAGAAGCAGAACTGGCTTGCCATAGCCTGCCCAATATCATCTAGAAGGTTGGTCTGGCTCATTTGAACTCTGCCGTATTTAGAGATTTTTGTTTTATGGACCACACCAATCAGGAGATAACATGTAGTTCCCTAGAATTATAACCAGATGGTTTTTCAGAAAGTGAATTCTAACAGTTTTCTAGAACCTCTATCATATATGCATTGTGGTTTTGAAGAGAACCATCTTACATAATAAAAACACCCACGTGTGAAAAAACCCCGACCCTAATAAAACAATAAAATTTATCAAAGCTTACAGGAAACATGCTGTGCCATTCCTTGATTATTTTCTATCCAGTTGTACAGAAGATACAATTTTCTACATGCATTACAGTTAAATACCATGCTTAAGTTATGTTTATAGAAAACTGTTAATCTCATAGCAGAATTCTGACAAACTTAATAACTTTAGCAGTGACAGAATGAAGCATGCATATTTATATAGACAGGAGTAATTTATATGCAGCATATATGTATTAACAGTGGCAGCTAATCTCCTAAAGTTAACTTGAGCCATAAACTAATACAAAAACACCTGCACATAAAATTTCTGTATTTGTCTTAATGACAGTAGAATGAGTTGCGTTTAATGTTCTTTAAAGTCCAAAATTGTGCAAAAAACAGAGTAAGCCACTTATGACTCCTGGTAAGATTGGATCAATTGAATCAAACTCATTCACTTTTATAACTAGTAAAATGTCACTGACTGCTGTACAATGGAATTATGAATCATGGCAACTGAGATCTTGAAAACATTAAGAGAAATTCTTAGAATATTCACGGAAAATTATGCTTTCTATAATTCTCTGTTAAATCTTAAAATACAATGTAAGACCAGAAAGACTTTTAGAGGTCATTTTTCACCTTTTTTTTCTTTGGGGGGGGGGGAGGTTTGTTTCTTTATTTGTTTGGGTTTTTTTTTACCACAGAAAGATGAACAGTCACTCCCACGATTTCTTACTCACACCTTTCTTTGCAGAACTAAAAAACTTAGAATAACCTAGCAATAGATCAGATAAAGTATTGAGAATAAACAGAAACTAATTCAGAGACTGTTTCACCTATTGGCCTACTACACAGCAAAAGTC
The DNA here is from genome assembly GCF_964237585.1 of Gallinula chloropus. Taxonomy (NCBI): domain Eukaryota; kingdom Metazoa; phylum Chordata; class Aves; order Gruiformes; family Rallidae; genus Gallinula; species Gallinula chloropus. The sequence goes on along the minus strand of NC_140085.1, from coordinate 109,612,864 downwards.
TTTAAATTTTCACTTCTGATTTTGTGCATAGGTCTTCTTAGAGATGAAATCAGCCTTCTGTTCAAATTGAATACACAAATGCAGATGATACTAGTAACTGCCGAGAATTTGTGAAACTGAAATGGGCAAAAGCCAGTGGTACAAAAATCATAGTGGTTGTAACATACAACAGAAGAATGGTCAACAATGTAACAGGAAAGACATTAAATGGAAGCCATGATATTCTTCTGTGCCTTCCTGTTATGCCAGTGCTAAATGCTTAACACAGAAACTGCATTTTCATGCCCTGCAAATAAACTGCAATATATGATTGTTTGGATATGAAATTATTCACTATGAGCTAAAACCCAACAAAAATAATTACTTACTTCTTTTTTAATAGGCCCAATTAAGACTATGGCATATAAATTTGATGTTATTTAATTTAAAATTATGAGAATGGGTTATAGGTACTGATCCTTCACTGGAGATATTGAACCTGAGTCTTTTTATTTTACAAAGCATGAGACAATTTCTTAACTGTAAAATTTTGGGTATACTCTTCTCCACCTGGATTATAAACTCATGCAGACATTGCCAAAATGCACAAAGTTCATGATGTCCTGTTTTTAAATTATTTAACACCTCACTTTCTCCCAAGCATGACTGGGATCTTATCTGGATACTATCTTAGGTCAGAACATAAGGGAATTACACTGCTACTTAAATTAAAACTGGTTTCTACCATACTACCTTTCATATTGTAAGCAGTGTGAAATAATATGGTTAAACCTACAAATTTACAAATTGAAATTTAAAGATATCAAAATTTCCAAATGTATGAATTTGGAAAAGAAAGGAAACGTTGCTTTATTTCCTTTGATAATCCTACAGGAGTCAGATTGATTGGAAAAAAAAGTACAATTGCATTAATAAATTTTTCACATCTCTCTGATGTCACAGGAGACCAAATTTAACTTTTTATTTTAATTTTGAAATAAAAATAAATTTTAATTTCTAAAAGCCAAGAATTTTAAGTGCATATACTACACCTTGAGGTTTAGCATATGCACAGATAAAGACTGATGAGAAGATGAATACACTGAGTCATCAGCAATGCCGGTTCCATTTCCAGACAATGTGGCAAGTCTTGTTTTCCATAAAGGCAAAGACAGCTATTGAGACAGCGCTGAAAAAAATATTCACAGTTTCTGAGGGGTAAATGAGACAAATTCTCTATGCCTAATTAACTGTGTCTCTACAGGCTTAGAACTTGAATGTGGGGAAGCTGAGAGTCATCTTCACCTGACTTTATCATTCAACCTGTTACGACACATAAAGGAAATCGTTGAATATGGACTCTCACAGCACCCAGTTAAAATTCTTCCTTAGCTGATGAGCTAATCAAAAGCTGTCATCCACTATAATAGGATTAGTCTTCCTTTACAGTAATATTTTAGTATTAATTAGAATGTATAACTTAAAGAGTTACCAAAATACTAACTGTCAGCAATAGCTGTGACTTCCTCGTTGCGATACAACCAGCTGACAATGGGAGCAGGCGAACTAGTGACACGGCAAACGACTTCTGCATCTGCTCCCTGCCTGAACTCCTGCGGAGATGTGATGTCTCGGAAAGTGAGCTTCTCTGCAAAGGAAGAAGGCAGAATGCAGTGAGCATGTTCTAGTTCAATTAGCACTTAAATTGTTTATGACAACAAATCAGATAAAGATGATTATTAAGACTTCTCACTGTGAGAACACAGAATTATTTCCACAGTATGATTTTCCCAGATAAGACTCAAATGGTCCTGGACACATGACTTCCATTCCGTCTGCAGAAACTATTACACAATCATTGTGCATTTTGCGTATCTTTGATTTATTTTTTTAAATTTTTCATCGTTTTCAATGTTCCAGAGACCAGTTTTCAAACTCTAGTGTGTTTCAAGGTCTATATATTCAGGTTTACAGTCTATTTACTCTGCTGAGTGTTTCATTCCTCATGATTTTGATTTAAAACCTCATGGTTTTATTCCATCAAAACGTCCATCAAAGCGATCAAAATTATTTAGAAAAGTCATATTAAAAAGATGGAACTTCAGCCTCACTGATTTAGAAAACCATACACTGAGTAAAACATCTTAAAAGCCAGTTGAAAACTGTATGGAAAAACTGTATGGAAAAACTACTAAATCAAAATAATTTGTAGCTTTTTTTTTTAATGAAATAATGAGATTTTATTATGGTTGATGAGGTTTTTACTTATTCTATCCCCAAATAATCACAATTGTTATTTAATTTTATTGGTGGGTTCAGTAAGTTTAGTTTTATTAGAATTTAGTGTTACAAGTCCAAGACGGCACTAATCCACGATCTCATAAAAGATTTAATGCAGAAACCAACTGTCTGACAAAAAAATCTGAAATTTTCTTTCACAGAGAACAAACTGACCTCTGGGATCAAAGACTGCCAATTACATTTCAGAGGATGCTTTGGAGAACATATGTGAGAGATGCAACTCCACCTTTTTGCAATTATACAAATGCAGACTCAAACTATACACCCATTCGCACAGCAGAGGGAACACGCCTGTGCTACATACATCTCTTGCATGCTTCCAAAAAGTATTTGTATTAAATGTTTCAAGCATTTGACCACGTGTAAGTAAAAAGAAAAGCTCTCACAGGCATCAGGGAGCACTGAACCAGACCCTAGGAGTAAAGTTTATACTGCTTTTTCCTTACAGTACATCACAAATATGGATAATGAAACTTTTGTTTGTCAGTTCCCACAAACCTTCACATCTCTTCTGTAGGTCTTTGAGCTTATTTAACCTCAGAATTATTGAAATTACCACATGTAAACACTTCAAATTATTTCAACCTTGCTCAGCAGTCTGCTAATGGAGTGACTGGAGGTTCTGAGCATACAAATGAATTCCACAAAACTTGAAACCCTTTGAACTGCCAGCTTTCAAGCCATCATGTAATTGCTTGTAACAGCTATCACCATTTTAATGTCTGTTTTATCAATAGATTTTTTTAAAATTGTCTGTCTTTTGTTATCTGAGTTACCTTTACCTTCAGAACCAGTGCTTTATGTTTCTATTCTGTATTTTCTCAGGCATTACAATTCCTTAGAGCTCAGCGCATCCACAATTACTTTTTTTTTTTTAATTAGTAGAAAAAAAAATTCCAATAAAATTAGATAATAACTCAGCTGAAAAGCTGCTGGCATATATTGCTCCCTTTCACCAACAAAGACCTTACCTTATATCTTCACCATATACTAGTATAATGCACTCCTTTTATACATTTTTAATTGATCTAAAGAATATAGTATAATGTAAAGTTTTTAAATAGCCTAAAAAATCAAAAACAAACCCACACCTTCTCAGAGAATCTCTTACCACAGTAGAAGGGATTTACTTATCAAATATATTCCTCAATTAGTCATTTGAAATCAAAATGTATTTTGGTTGTTGATCACATTAAGCTTCAATACATTATGGTAAAATTCCATTATAAGGTCAAGAATAGTAAAAGACTGACATAAAAATACATAATTCATACTAAACTCTGTTTTTTAAATGAAATACATTGCACTTCCTGCACTTCTATTTATGTACATATTTTTAATAGATTGTAGATGTAATAAGAAGTTAACATGTCTTTTTTCTCATATTTCCTATTCCCCAGGAGGGGCACACAGTGCATCCTCATAAGATGGTACTCCATGGTACAAAAGAAACGTGATTTACAATACTACAAAGTGGCTATCCGTATCACTTAAGTCTTCACCATAATATCTATTAACTAATCTGCAGGACATGCAATTATTTCGATGATATGGTTCAGAACCTGGGAAGATATTTTTATAGGCTTTACTTTCTCAAAAGTTGTGGTATTCAAAACGTAGCCCTTCTTTTCTTAATTGATGATACTTTACTTACGATAAATTTCCAAAACAACAGTAGCTTCCTGAGTTTGTCCTTTAGCATCTGTTGCTTGACACCGATATATACCGGCATCTTCTACATCTGCATTGTAAATGGTTAGACGTGATCGAACACCTTCCTTCTGGACAATCACTCTTTGACTGGAAACAATCTTCTCTCCTTGTGGATTGTACCAATCTATGCTCTCAGGCTCACCAATGGCTACAAACAAAACCAGAAAACAGTCCAACATTAGAAGTTCAGGCAGGCATTATGCAACAAGTGTGCTTATCCAGTGCACCATGCCTATGCAACCTCAGAAAACTGTAAAGTTATAAAAGTTGTGAGAAACTCTGAAGAATTAGAAGCGAGGCGAAACTGCAGGCAGATGCACGACTGTTGAGACAGGATAACTAGTAGCTCGAGGATTCAAGAGGTGAAATACACAGAAAGCTATGAAGTCTTAAAGGAAAGAAATGACTTGCTCAGCAATAACTGGATAAGCAGGTCAAGTCATCAGTCAGTTGGGCTATCAGTGCAATCTGGCCATGGGTTATTGTCAATGAAGGATGGCAACGCAACAACATCAAGGCAGTCTTGTGACTGGTATCTGCCTCACTTGAAAAGACTCTTGGGGTGTCTCATTAGGGTTAACTAAAGTTTAGCCTAGTAGATTATTTAACTTAATTTAAAGAACTGAAAATACTTTAACTAAAGAAGCATCCTAATGGGTATAAATTACCAGTACTGATACAGACAACAAACTGAGTCATTCATAGTATGACATTAATAGTTTCTAGATTGGAAATTTTAAGCCAATGATAAATCTACTATTTATCACAATTCTCACAAGTCACTGTGAAGATACAAAAATACACTAATTTAAACTAGCAGTGTGAACCAATTCAGTTTGTAATTATGTAGAAGGTTGAAAATCTAGACAAGAAATACATACCTACAATTAATACATACCTGTGCACGTGAAGAATTTGGATTCACCCACACTGAGCTCAACTTTGCTAAGTGAAATTGTAACTTGAAGTAGAGCTGAAAAATATAAAGTTGTGAATACATTCTGGCATTAATAAGTTTCAATTTGATATTTTCAGGTTTTGTATTTACTATAGAACCTGTTCAACAAATGTGAGAATTTTCAGCTAAGCACTGTATCTTTTGAACTCTAGTTCAAAAGAGAGGTAGGGAAAACAATCAAATTACGGGTTTTACATGAAGGGTAACAGCCTCACATCCTAAAAAAAATAAAATTAAAGAAACAAATGAAGTTAAGAGATCAAAATGCACTCAAACATAAAACAAAAAACTCAATCAGAATAAAGTGACTGGGAACACTAAGCGTAGACTGACCAAGGTTAAATTATGCCAGACCAACCACCTACCTTCTAGGATAAAATGGTAAGTCTTGTGGATGAGGGAGGAGCAGTACGTGCCAATTACCATGACTCTAACAAGGCTGTTGACACAACCACCCACAATATTTTCAAGTGTACTGGATATAAGTAGCAAGGTTTTGGTAGTGGGGGATGGTTGCTGGGGTGATTTCTATGTGAGGGAGGTCAGGTCTTGCACTATGACAGACACTGTCACAGCTCTAGCTGGCTCCACAAAGGACCCACTGCAGGACATAGCTTAGCCAGCTGGAAAAGTTCGTGGCACCTCTTATAAAACCAGGACAAAGTAACAAGAAGGATAGAGCAACAGCCAGTGTGTGAGGTCATGACAGTGCACGTAACCCCCAAAAGGACTGTGGCCTGCAGATAACCCACAGTGGAAGAGAGGAAAGGAGTTAGGCAAAAGGAGCAATAGATAAAAAAACCAAACCCAAAACAGTTAGAAAGAATATCAGAACAAAACCACTATGCCCTTACCCCAACCACCTGTATCTCCCATCACCTTGCTGAAGGGACCGAGTGCAACCTGCATTGATGGTGGTAACAAGGGGAGAAGAGAGTAGGAATGGGGAAGCAGAGGTATCTGAAGCTTGGAAAAGAAGTAAGGTATTTTCCCTAAGTTTTGAAATATTTGTCTTGTTTCTGAATACTCAAATCAGTAATTAAATATTACATTAATGATTAATAAATAAACTTAAATTCCTCAACTAGAGTCTGTTTTGCCTACAACAGTAATTTGCCAGTGATATTCCTGTTTTTACCTTGACCCCTGAGTTTTCTGACTCCCAGTCTTCCTATTTTCATCCCTATCTTGCTGGGGGTGGGGGGAATGAGCAAGCAGCTGACAGCAAAAGCCAACCCACCAGACTGTTAGTGTTTGAGTCTGGATGAATGGACAGATAGTCTGGTAAAAACCTAGTTAGATGGTTAGTCTTAGAAGGCAGTAGCTAGTGAGTCACAGTATACCTGAACACCAGTAGCTAGTGGGGTACTGTAGGGTTCTTTCCTGGGACACGTCCTATTTAACACCTTTATCAATGACACAAAGGAGGTCATTGACCTAGAGAGACTGGAAGAAGGTATTGACAGTAACACTACAATAATAAGGGTAAGTGCTACTTTCTGCACCTGGAAGGGAATAACCTTTTGGGAGTCATACAACTGAGGCTTGTTCAATCTGCAGAAGACAGTGCTGCAGGGCGACCTTACAGCTACCTGCCCATACCTATGGGGAATTCATCAAGAAGGTGGAGCCAGGCTCTTCACAGTGGTCTCTGGCAGACAGACAAAAGACAAGTTGAAACAGGAGAAATTCAGGCTGTGCATAAGGAAAAACTTTTTCATGATGCAGATGGTCAGAAAGTGGAGCAGATTGCTCAGAAAGATCATGCAACTGCTGTCCTTTCAGGTTTGAAAAGCTTACTGGATAAGCTTTGAACTAGTCTGTCTTTGTAAGTGACCCTGCTTTGAGCAGGAGGTTAGACTAGAGACCTTCCTAAATCCCTTCCACCTTGAACTATCAAATAGTCTATGACCCTATGAATAACCTACCCAACACAGCTGTATTACTACTGAAGGTCTCATTTATGTAAAATCAGCTATGGCCCATGGAAACAGAAGCAAACAAGTTTAAATATAGGAATGGAAATGAGCTTCAAAGTTTCACGTTTGTTGTAATACACATCAAGGAGTAATAAAACATCCAGGAGGCTACTCAAAGCCTCACTTCTTTATTTACCAGCCAGGGTAAGCTTCACTTCAACCTCAGGACATTTAACTGCTCACTGGAGACCAAGGTACTAATGATTTCAGAGGCTGAGGAATTTCAAGACATTTGAGTCTGGAAATTTATTTCAAATTATAGACTCACTTTTTAGGTCCTATGCCACCACTTGTCTGGTACTATTTATTTTGATAAGGGTTTGTAGCCTTGTAGAGTTGCTTCAGAAATCCATATGTTAACATTTCAGCAGTATTGCTTCAAGGTCAATTTCACTGCTCAGTTCCAATAATTGCAATAATTGATGTTGAACTACGTAAATGCAATAGATTAATAATAAATGTCAGGAAGAATGGAAGGGACTGCATGATGAGAGGTGAAAAGCAAGGTTAGATAGCATTTTTTCCTTCATGAATGAAATAAGATTATTTGAGACCGTAACACAGTTTTGGCAAAGGGCCAATATTCCATTTAAAATTCTTAGCAAAAGTGCAATTACAACTCTATGGAGAGATGCTAGCTGCATCCCTGAAACCAGAAGGAAATCATATTTTCTACATACGGTACTTTAATATTTGCAAAATAGAAAAATACAAGACCATCTGTCTAATTTTTCCAGCCTCATCATCTTCCTAGCCTTGCTTCATGTAAATAGAAAAATATTGCTTTATGCAAACTGGAACGACAGATATCCCCCAAGTGATTAATCTAGCAATCTGTGCTTACTAGGTAGTTGGGCAAATAGTCTGGTACTATGCTAGGGGAACGCTCGCTCATCACCAAAAGTAAAATATTACAGGAAAACAGCATATCCAGAAAGTATTACATTACTTCCAAATTTATTTCAAGAAGGAACCACATAGAGGCATTAGGTTATTATACATGCTCATGACTATGGCATACAACATACACACAATTCAAGCCATTGCTGTACCCTAACAGCTAATAGATTAATGCAAAAAAAAAAAAGGATTGTTTTTACCAGCCTGGTCTGAAGGCTTTTGAATACTTATACACAGGTGAATGCCTATTTTATCAGGTCAGTGAGGATGTTAAGAAAAATTCAAGTCAGTAGAGGCTGTGTCCAGGTATGTTAAACCAAGCCCAGAACTGAAGAGCGGCTTCTTGATAGATCTGACAAAACACTGTCTCTTCCCATGTTTCCATGGATATTACCTAACTGGCTATAAATACAAAATTTAAAAGAAAAAAAAGGCAAGATCTAGAAGATCCCTTCAGGTATAGTTGCTCTGGGAAAAAATGAGTCAGTCAGGGCTTCGCTCAGTCTTCAGTACATATGCAATTTTATAGCAAAAAAACCCCAACAAAAAGCCCACTATTAGCAATAGGTAATATAACCAACCCCTTCCCTTTTGATCAAAGTCATTATAAAAGAATTATTATCAGCTGTACTAAGCTAAGAGGATTCTGTTAAATTATTCCTTAATGGGTTTAAAAATCACTCTGGAAGATAAGTAAGAATAGTAATGAGAGGTCCATTTGTTCTGTTAAATATGGAGACAGATGATTCCCTTCATAAGACCTAATATTTAGTACACTAATTGATTTCAGTCCCATTTGCACTGGTATCCTTCACATTTCAGAACTGGCATCACAAGCCTGTCATAGCTCTGTCTACACAGATGATTATCTGATGCGACAGAAGCGAGGTGTCATCGAGAGCTTAGAGAAAAGTGTAGCAGTAAGGCACTCACAGATGTACTTCTATTGTCACTTACCAAGATATTAAAATACATTAAATGTGTATACTATGCAAGTGTATATTTAACATATACATACATAAGATATAAAAAAAAGAAAAGGAGACTATTTGAAAAAATCGGAAAATACGGGTCAAAGATCTCCTCTAGCTAGTAACTCCATCCAACCACTTCTTGATATTTCCATTTCTTAAAAAACCTCACAGAATCACTTCAAAAAACCTGAGAACCTTCCTTTTGTTTGTATTCAGAAGTACGACACCAGTCAGATACCAAAACCCAAACCATACCACATCCTGCCCCAGTTTCTAGAGTGTAAGTTCTGTGTGATATATTTGAACAGTTTTCTACATCAATAGACCTGAATGCATTTTAGAATCACTTTTGAGTCATGAGACAGCAGTCTACTATGGAGGGATCTTCCCAAATCTGTTGGGCTGCAAACCCACTGAAAGGGAGAGGGGGTGATGTAGAGGCCATAAAAGAGAAAGGACACAGCTGTGAAGACCAAACAATATATACCTTGGGATCAACATAGTACTAAGGAGAGGACTGGGAGCTACAGAAGATAATTCAGATGGCTCTGGATGGCTTTGGCAGCAGCTTCTAAGAAAAACAAACCGCAAGATGGAGCAGAGAAAAGGACTGCATTCTTTGTGTGGGTCTGAATTCTGTTTAGTCAAGTTCTCTGACCACAGTGGCATCCCAGGTTACTTGTATGCTTGGTTAGTAGTAACTAACCAAACTAACTTGTGAGATGTGCTTTTGGTTGCACTACACGATTACACTCATGGTTAATAATTAATATCCTTAGGAAACCTGGCTTCTTTACTCTTGATCGTGATGAATTTAGTAAGGTTTTAATTTGTATCCAATTCAGTCCCAGAACAACAATTCAGCCGGTTAATCTTTTTTTCCCTTCATTATGCATGCCTCTGTTTAAACCTGCTGATTCCCAGATAAAAGTGAATGGGCTTTCAATGAAAATTTCACTAACACTATCCTTGCAGAAATGGACTCTCTCTAAACTTCTAATATTTTGTAGCTTGAATATACTTTGAAATACCAAAGAAAAACCAAAGAAAAAGATGGTTTGTTTTGGTTTTAGATACTGTGCTTTGCATACCTTCACACTCCTAAGCTATAATGTGGAAACAGAAATTATTAAAATGTACACTGATCTTAATTATCAGAGAGTTCACAGGCATTTTATTTTAGGGCAAATTCTCTTTTAGGTTAACTTCTTTCAGCAAAGTCAGAAATGTAAAACCATCACACAATCCATGAAGTTACAGTTCGGTATGGAAAAGTCCGATTTGAGCTGCTTCTGTGAGTAATCACAGGGTCAGAAACACATCTCTACCCTGGAGAATTCCATGAAAACAACAGTACAAACCAGAGCTGAATTAAAGCTCGTTGAGCTGTTTGCACTCAAGAGACGGAATCACCAAATGGAAATGATGTTCAGAGATATCTTGTCACCTAATTTTTAATTCTTTTTTTTCCCTTTACAGATAATGAAGACTACTCCAACTCTACAGACCTTTCAGGAAGGAATGGCATCCAGTCAGATGCTGCACAAAAGATGACCTTTAAAGCTAATGGTATCATTACCAAAATTAGCATAATTAAACAGCAAATCCACAACAAAATGATAAAGAACTTTAACACATACTGTCACATCTCTCATATTTCAGTGAACTGTCTGTGGGGTAGAAATCCTGTCACCTGCATACTCTCTGAAAAGATCATGCTTTCTGTTGAGTTTGTAAAGCCTGTGAGAATTGTTGTGTTTAAAAACAGCTGACATGTTTGTAATCCTTTAGGAATAAAAATAATGCTAAGGAATATTTATTTTTCTCTGTGTCTGTAAACCCTGAGTAAAAATTTAATCCAAAGAGCCTATTCAAATGTAACATACTCAAGATTTTATCATCAAACTGTTCTTTTAGATTTTTTCTCTTATATTTTTAGCTGTTTAATAAACTACGTAAAGTTTTCTATTCAGACAGTATTCTAATATCCTGTAAGTCATATGGCTTTTTCCTTTTTATTATAAATAAAACCTGACATAACTATAAATAAAAAAACCCTGGCCTTTATTATAAATATTAACTGGCCTAATGATAGCCTGTCTTCCATTCAATGGTCCTGAATGCTTGCCTACAATTTCTTTTGTAAAAATACCTGAAAGAAAAAGTGCATCAGCAAAGTCAATAAACAAAAAAAAAATGAACCCTACTGAGGCTGGTTAATCTCAACTTTGTAATGGGCCAGGCTACCTCTCAACCATAAAGCATCACTTCTGCAGGTACTGGCAGCACTGAGAGATGCTAGTTAGTAGTGCGGTATAACTGAACTTCCCACTTCATCACATTTACATCTATTTGGATTTGTCGGTAGGAAACACAGTTTGATATAAAGTTCTGAGGTTTTATTTGAATCATTATGGATTCCTTGTTGAATTTCTGTCATATAGAATACAGAGTGGTTTATTTTTAGGTAGACAAAACAGTCTTGGTGTCATCATGAATTCATTTCCTACATCTGTTGAAGTGTCATTTTCCCTGATGAGAAGAGCTAGAAGTCACAAGAAGTTCAAACTGCCTTCTGGGGCGTAACAGATGTTAGAAGGGTGAAACGCGTGATGCAAGAGAACAAACACAATCCAGTTTTGTGCAGCCATGGCACAAATACCGAAGCGTAGTCAGAATATCCTCTGTGCAATGTTCTCACAGCAGAAACAGAAAAATAGATAAGCTATTAATATCTGAGCAGAGACATTTCTTAAAATCTGCAAGGCTTATCTCAAACAGAAGCTGGTCACCACTGCCTTGTCCAAGTCAAGCAAATTATAGTTTAGAAAAAATCATATAAATATTCTGAGTTACATTGAGATTTCCAGGTAACTGGAAGCTCTTTTAAAACTCAAGAGATGTGATAAGAATTTAAATACTTATACATAGTATCCAAGCCCAAAGTTATTTAGATACTTTAAAGAAGTATCTAGGTATTTAGATATATTTATTACATTTTCTCATCATGGCATAGAAGCTTATCGAAAAAAAATCAACATTAAAAAGATATCCAAACTAAAAAAAGCAAAACCAAATCCACCTAAACAACACACAAAAAAACCCCTAAAACCAAACCAAACCAAACGAAAAACCCACAACAAAACCCAAGAAAACCCAACCAACAAGATACCTAGCTTTATTCACTGCAAGTACATTTTTGGTAAGAAAGATTTTCTATAAGTAAAAGGCATAAATTTTGGAGGACTTTATCTATAAAATGGGTTCTGTCAGGCATGACATGATGCAGTTATTTAATTCTACTGAAATTATTCCATCTAAATTTGGTAGAGCTTCTAATAATGAATGGGAAGAACAGTGAGGTTTAAAATTCAGTGCTTAACAGAACATTAAGCTATTTTAGCTTTAGCTATTTTAATATTTAATACATAAATAAATAGATATGCAAGAAAAATTAATACAGAATAATATAATTATACTTATCAAAGCTTAACACCACCGTAACAAAATCTTCTCAATCTAGTTAGATTTCTTTTTGGCAGCAATAAACAGAAAGAAAAAGTATTTCAAGAGCCTATGAATCTTAAGAAACATGCTTTCCAAACTGAAAATTATGTACCCAGTGAATTCCTAATTTTATAATTTCGCCTATAGATAGGGTAGGATCTGTTATGAAACCACAAGTACCACATAAAGACAAAACTGAAAAGTTACGCCCTTAATATTTAAAGTGTGAGTTTCCCAGTAATGTCAATCTAGAATGATTTTTTTTAAATCTAATAAAAAATGATTTAAAGAAAATCATTGCAAGAAAAATATGTAGACAAAGGGAGTGATACCAGCTGATTACAAAACCTTTAAAAAACATATTGTCCTTAGTAAACAGAAATCAATGAAGGTACAGCTGGTAGTATTTAGGAATAATTTTAATAAATTTAAAAATTAATATTAATATTTAACCTCCTCTCACCTGCTGTCATGCAAGATTGGTACAGCCCCTTGCAAAAAGCAGTTCATAAAGGGATAGAGTATCTGCATCACAGATGATCCACAACTGGACATCACCTCTCACCCATGGGGAGGGGCTCAGAGAAGGCTCAGAGAGATCTCATCCATGTGTATAAACACCTGATGGGGGGAGTAAAGAAGGGGGGCCAGGATGTTCTCAGTGTTGCTCATTGACAGGTCAAGGGGCAACGGGCACAAACACATACAGGAAATTCTGCTGGAACATAAGAAAACACTTATTTACTGTGAAGGAGGTCAGACACTGGAGCCGTGTGCCCAGAGTGCTCGCTGACCCTGCATACTTAGAGACACTAAAAGCCTGAGTGGACACGGCACTAGAAACCTGTTCTGGCTGACCCTGCACCGAGCAGGGGGTTGGAGTAGGCGATCTCCAGAGGTACCTTCACACCTCAACTGCTCTGTGTGAGCAGAGCTGTCCCCCCTGCTCTACTGGAGAGTCTTTTATTACAGAACAGTAAGTCAGACTTAACACAGAAGGGAAAAAAAAAAAAAAAAAAAATATTTATCTAAAACTGTAAACTTTGTCTTAAAGCCACAAACCTTAGAAATGCTGCTTAAAAAAACCCACTCACGCTGTAAGAGTGCCTCATATTTCCTCGTTACATTTGATTTTGGTTTTGCTGAGGTTTTGCTTTTGAAAACACAATTTCTCCTTTGTTGTTTGGTAGTCAGCACAAGTTTGATAACATGGCAAGACAGTAACTGAACACCCTAATGGAAAGGTAGGTTCATGCTGCCTTCAGAACCGCAGCAGAAAACATGGCAATGGAACGAAATGTTAGGGGAAAAAAAGACAAGCTGAATCAGTGCCAAAATTCTTTCTTCAAAATCAGTGTTCTGGTTTTGGCTCAGATCGAGTTGATTTTCTTCACAGTAACTAGTGCAGGGCTGTGCTTTGGATTTGTGCTGAACACACTGCTGTTAAGACAGAGACGTTTTAGTTAATGCTGAGCAGTCCTGACACAGAGCCAAGGCCTTTGCTGCTTCTCACCCCACCCCAGCCAGTGGGTGCACAAGAAGCTGGGAGGTGATACAAACAGGACAGCTGACCCCAGATGACCAAAGGGGTATTCCATCCCATAAGATGTCATGTTCAGCATATTAAGTTGGAGGAAGAAGAAATGGGCAGGGGAGGCATTTGGAGGAGTGGAGTTTGTCTTCCCAAGTCACCATTACCCATGCTGGAGCTTAGCTTTCCCGGAGATGGCTGAACACCTGCTTGCCCATGGACAGTGGTGAAAGAATTCCTTGTTTTGCTTTGCTTGTGTGTGTGCATATTTTGCTTTGCCTATTAAACTGTCTTTATCTCAACCCAAGAGTTTACCCACTTTCACCCTTCTGATCCTCTCCCTCATCCCCCTGTGGGGAGTGCGTGAGCAGCTGTGTGGGCTTTAGCTGCTGGCTGGGGTTAAACCATAACAACCAGCTATAGCTCAAGCGGTCTGTCAGATTGCAGAGGTGTACTGCTTTGAGCCAGCCTTCTTTCTAAGTACCTGGCCCTTATAATCTAAAACCAAACACATTTCTCAAACTTCAAGTCAGAAGTTTTACCTGATGTTTTTTTTTGAATGCCAAACACGTTAACCATTAAAATGATCATACAAGAAATTCAGCATCACTAACCTAAACATAAAAGGACAAGGAAAGAAAAAAAATACTGTAATCATCTTTCTGTATCAATAGGCATAGCATCAGAAAGGTTCTTCTGAGTCAGGCAGATTCTGCAAGATCATTCTACAATTCTGTCCTAATGCCTGGACGTTTCAAGATACCAGTTAATCAGTCAATGTTCTTCTTAATGGGTGGTAGAAAACATTTTGAAGAATGAGGAGCCAAGAGTTTCCCCCATTCTTAACCAATATGGAACCCACCCTCATAAAAATTTCAGCTTCTCAGCACATTTTACAGAGGACTCATAATGTTTGTTTCTAATGTGAAGTATGAATTCAGAGATTTCTCTAAAAAGAAAGTATAATAGCCAAAAGACAGTGCTCTAATAAGGACAGGGCAAGAAATCAGATCACGTAATTATGGAATCAATTGTGTCTTGACTGATTTAAAAACAAATGAATGCAAGTCTCACCAGAAAAAAAAAAAACACTGAAACTAGCCTTTGAGTTTAAAAGATATCAGGCGAGATTAGCAAATGAGTAGATGGTCAGATAAGGCAACCACTGCAACTGCATACAACTTTTGGCAACTGCTGCTAAAAGTATAGTAGAATCTGTAAAATGTACTAGAAGGCAGTGAATAAGTTAAAACAGAACAACATGTAAAATGAAGTCAACAACACTAGGAGCAGTATTTAGTTAATTACATCTTGAACAAAACACACCATTAATCAATGTCTCTGTAGCTGAACAGAGAGTATTTTAATCCCATTTCCAAGAACCTCTAAACAGCCAACTGCATTGGCTTTTCTAATGCATTTGTCTTTATTTTTTTCTCATGAAAGGCAACACAGCTCAAATACACCTATTTCACAGAAATGGAATAAAATATATGTATGTATATATATATATAGTCTCTGTGAGGATGTTTCTTTAATACAAGCATAAGCAATTAATTTCCACTTCTTGGAACTGCATAATGAAAGCAGAGTAACAACTTCAACTGCACAAAACCCCCCATTTTTAATTGTAAGTCCTGACAAAGAGATTGTGGAAATGTGACCCAAGGATGTCTACTTGACATCTCAAGAAAATGAATTAATAGCTCAAAGAGATATGAATTGCCCCATTCAGTCTATTTCTGAAATGTCCTGTCCTGTTGAGGACAGATGTCATCAGGACAGGGAGAAATGGCTACAGGGACTTCTTGCTGTCAGGCATATAGATCTAACTAGTATCTAAATTCAGATTTAATGGATTGTCACCTTTAACTTGGCACTAGTCATTTTGTCTGCAAGCTCCAGGTAGGTGTTTACTGAGACACTCCAAACTGGCTGGAATTTGAATTTCTGGAGTGCCCATTTGGCTCAGTACAGTTACACTGAGCAATGTGGGGGTTTTTTTTACATCCACTTCCTTCCATCAAGTGTTTGAAAAATTTGTACTCAGATTTTGAAATGCAAGAGTCCAGAACCCAAGTCTTTCATTATTACTAATGTATCCAACACTTGAAAACATTATCTATTTGGATTGATTCTAAGAACAGAAAACATAGGTGCATCAGCCATGAAGCTTCCTTACTCTAAGAAAGTTCTGCTTAGAAGGAAAGGTACTGGAAGCACAGGATGGAGAATTAGCAGTTCTGATACACATTTTTTATATATACTCCTTTACTTTCTCCTTTTGGAATTTACAAGAAATGTACTTACAAAATGTTATAGTACATAACTTTCAGAGTATTTAGATAATCTTATTCAGAAACATCTTGCTATATAATTATTTCTATAAATACATCCTATCTTCCACTGAAAACTTTTAAAATTATTACCACATTTCCATGGTGCACAAACCTAGAATTACTGTTGTATTTTTATCTATACTTTAATGCTTTCCTATTTGTAAACTATAAATAATTCAGTGATATTTTTGATACTATTATTATACTCACTACTGAAAACTCATTGATATTTAAAAAAAAACCCAAAAAACTATAAACTACCTATGAATACTCAAAGATGCCAGATTCCAGTGCTTAGGTTCATGATTCTTCTAATGAACAATCAGCTCAAGATATTCAACATTCAAGAAAAATGAAAATATTTTAGAACAGTATTCCTTCCTCACAAAGTCTTGGTCTGAATGTTTAAATCCCCCCAAACCCATGAAATCGTCTATTCAAAAAAATCCCAAAACAACCAAAAAACCAAACCCAAAACAAAAAAACAGCTTAGAAATCATGGTATGATTTCTAGTCAAAGTATGACTTTTGGAGATACTGCACCTGTTCTGTGCAGAACATATTGGTCCTTACAGCTCTTAACATCACAATCCCTTGTAAAGACAACATGCTTCTATGCACAGAACCTCATTAATGCTGAATGCTCCTAATACACTTTTAACAAGCAACTTATCATTGCACAATGTATGTCTTTAAGAACTTGTCCTGCTGCCTCAATATATAGATCAGTATACTAAAAAGATATATATATTAAAGCATATAAAAGAAAGGACAATCTATGCACAGAAATAATTAAATTACCTTGCAGATAACTAGTTCTATTCAGCAGAAAACTGGTCATCTACATAAATGCCCAGGCTGCATCCGGGATAGTTTAACTGGGCTGTGATATTTGATTTTTTCTGTGCATTTCCGAAAAACTGAGAAAAAACCCCACAGAATTATTTAGGTTGAAAATTACCTCTACAGGTTCTTATCCAACCTCCTGCTCGCAGCAAAGCTTACTTCCAAACTTAAATCAGTTACCTTGGTCACATAAAATTTCTCTTTCATGTCTGGGTTAGACACATTAGAAGCTAAAATAGAGATGAAGTTTTAAAGATTTAAAATCTCTCCCTCATTATGTCAATTCATTTAGGATTTGCCGCAAGTACTTGTTCGTGACCTTGACTAAGATTAATTGTAATTGTAAATTTATGCCATAAATAAGGAAGCATCTTAGAAAAATTACTGACCACCATACAATGATAATTTTCTCTTTTTTTTTTTTTTTTTTTAATTATATGAAAAGGTAAATAATTATTTCTGAATGACATCTGGGCAGCTAGTTTGAATGACTTCTCCAAACCTCTGCTGGTGAGGTCACACCTGGAGTACTGTCCAGTTGTGGGCCACTAGTTCGAAAGGGATATCTGGAAGAGTCCCGTGAAGAGCTGTGGGTCAGGGGGTCAGAGGAAATGGCTCCTGAATAAATTATGAGGGAATCGTGGAGCTAGTAACCACCTACAAATTACTGAAACAGAATTACAAAGATGTCAGAGGCAAGATCTTCTCAGTATGTATGCTCTTGGACAATATAATCATTGGTGAGATCACAATCTGTGGATCTTTGGAATAAAAGTTTTAAAAATCACTAGAAGAGTGCAACATAGGAAAAGGTTGTCCCAACAAGTTGAGGTGTCTATATCCTTGGAGACCTGACTAGAGAAAGACATGTCTGGTAAGTGCTTGTGACTATCTTACTGCAATGAGGAGACTGGAACGGATGACCTCCAGAGATGCCTCCGAACCAACATTCCTGTGATTCTAAGTGAAATACAATGAAAATTAGGAACTAGGAAGATAAACTGAAATGATTTTGCCCATCAAAGTAAGAAATAGGCATAGATAATTCAGTTGGTAATCTGAACAGATGATAGATGAAAGAAAACTTCAAGAAAGAAACTGATTTAAAAAGCTAAACAAAGCTGAATTAAACATATCTGACTGAATACGAAATCTATCACATCCTAACATACAAAGATGCTTATGCTAAGCAAAGCTGTTCTAGGCATGCATTTTATACCTATAGAAAAAAACAAACAATCAAACAAACAAATTAAATTGTTTTTATTGATGTTTGTTGATGTTAGTATTTTCCTGTACTAGGAAGTTATCACTCCTACCTGTAAAGCACCACTAACAGAGGTAGATTTTGTATAAGAATGATCACCAAAAGGAACCAAATATCAGGCACCTGTTATAACGTGCAATCCTAATATCATGTTAGCCAAACTATAACTTGGAATCATACAATCACAAAATTGTAGGGGTTGGAAGGGACCTCTAGAGATCATTGAGTCCAACCCCCCCTTGCCAAAGCAGGTTAAAAAAAAACACAAAAAGAACCTGTGTATCACTATACCTTGACTGGTGTACTTGAGTCCACACAGTCCTATCCAAGAAGAGTGAGGAGAACAACTGAAGGGTATTTTTCCAGTAATGCTGTTGTGAAAAACAAGGCCACATCTTCAGCTGATGCAAATAAGTATTTTAACATCAATGAGAACATTCCTTGACAATTACATAATACAAATTTAAAATGCAGACAAGAAGATTGGATTTGTAATTATACTGTTTCCCTGTTGTCGTAAAACTAGGCAGTTCAAGTGCAAACCACATGATAAAGCTTTTGATCTTTGGATAAATGTCAAAAACATTTCTTACACATAAAGTGCTCCATTACAGCAAAGAAAGGTTTTATTTTACATACAAATTAACAGCTTTTCTTCTATATATGCTATGGCTCTTCAAGATCCAAGGAATCAGAATAGAAACACCAGATTTGAGTTTATGATCTGACACTGAATCCTCATGTATTGTCACAGTTTTGCCTAGCTGGGTGCTGGGAGAGAACGGGGGCTGCAGAAAATGGCTGCTGTAAGGAGCTTGGAATGCTCTGTGGGCCCCAGACTGTAAACATCGGACAACTGAAGGCCAAAGTTGCTGCTGACCAGGGCCGAGCCAATCACCGATGGTCACAGCGCCTCTGTAAATCACATATAGGAGAAAAATACCACAAGCAGCTGCATTTTGCCACCAGAGAAAGGAGTGAGGAGATGTAATGATCTGTGCAGACACCAAGGCTGGGGAGGGCGGGGAGGAGGCGTCCCAGGTGCTGGAGAGAAAGATGCCCCTGCAGCCCGTGGAGAAACCCATGGTGGAGTGAGTGTCCCTCCCCCTGCAGTCCATGGAAAAGGCCGAGAGCCCACCTGCAGTCCGCAGAGTGGCCCCACGCTGCATGGAGCAGGTAAAGACATAGAGAAGATGCTGTGACCCTACATTGGAACAAGCCCCTGCCAGCACTTGCAGCCCATGAAGAGAAGCAGAGACACAGAGATGAGCGAGAGAGAGATTTTCGCTGGAACAGGTTTGCTAGGGGGAGGCTGGTGACTCTGCAGAGGACTGGGACTGAAAGACATTGTGATTTATTGCTGCCTGCCATAGCAGTGACCCATGCTGGGGCAGTTGATAAAGAGATAAAGCCCTGTGGGAAAGGACTCACGTTGGAGAAGTTCGTGAAGGACTGTCTCACATGGGTGGGACCCCACAGTGCAGCAGGTGGAGGGTGTGGAATGAATGCCTCCCCCTGCCGACAAGGAAACCAACTTGCAAGGAACTGACTGAAGCCCCCATTTTCTCAGTCCCTGCCCCACCCCCCTCCATGCCACGACTGGGGGGAAGAAGGGAGTGAAATCATGACCAGAGTGAAGTACCAGAGTGAAGTCTGCTAAGAAGGGAGCTGTGGGAGGAGGTAGAGGTGTTTTAAGATCTGGAAAAGGAAAACAGCTCATGAGGAAGTGACTGAGAACCCCATTTTTCCCAGTCCCTGCTCCCCTGTGCCACGATTGGGGGAAGAAGGGAGCAAGACCATGACTAAAGGGAAGTCTGCTTAGAATGGAGGGATGGGGGTGCTACTGAGAACCCCATTTCCCCAGTCCCTGCCCACCCTGTGCCACAATGGGAGGGAAGAAGGAAGCAAAAACCCTGGCTAAAGTCTGCTGAGGAGGGAGTGGGGGGGGAGGGAAGTGTTGTGTTGCTTTAAGATTTGGTCACACTCCCGACTCTGTTTTCACTGGTGGTTTTTTAGTGTAGTGTAATAAATTAGATAGTTTACTCTCCTTCTCTCTGTGTTGAGTCTGTTTTGCTCATGTCATTGATGACAGGATGATCTCTCCCTGTCCTTACACTGATTCCTAAGCCTCTCAATATATATCTTCTCCCCTGTCCAAATACAAAGGGACTGACTTTGATGGGCATCTGGCCTCCAGCCAGGGCTAACCCACCACATGTATAAAAAGACAAATCCTGCTGTTATGCATCCATTCCTGTATTTCTCTAAAAACTGTATTGTTTGCGAACTTATTTCTAATTACTTTAGTCTCACTATAGAAGCCATTATTCATTATTTAAAAGTCTCACAATCTTCTGGAAAATAAGATTCTAGATATCGAAAAATTCTATTCGAGATAACTGCATATATTTGTTTTACTCCAAATGACAATTGCATGTTTATTCTGAGATTTGGTATGTTTAAAAGTCAGGATACAGAGAAGATTTATACATACAGAAGACCTACTAGAAGTTAGGTCTTAAACTTTACTTTAGTAAGCAACATATATGTCTAATAAAAGGATTAATCACTAACTTTTATAGTTCCTCAAGTATTACCACTGCCTTCAAAATCAACAATTAATAATACATCATTTAGGAAAACAGAAGAGTTATCTGTGAAAGATGTAGTAAGACCTAATTGACCACGTTCTGCTGTTTAACTGAACATTCAACTGATATCATTGAAATCCTCAGCAGAAAGTTTGTTAATACAAAGTAAAATTGGAGAGACTTCTTCCCTGTAGATTAAGCAAGATTTATACTGATAATACGATTTTTATCTTTTGATCCATGCAGCTAAGACACCACTAGGACAACAGGGAGATAAGATATGGTTAAAGAACCTTTACAATGTGCTCTGTAACTGTGTCCTGATTACTAGTCCTATGGTTAAGTCAGTCCTCCTGCATTTCGATCTTAACAGCATAGATTGTCTTTGGTTGGAGTACTATGAGCTCTTTAGATATTTAATTGCACCCAGATATCAGAATGCCCATCAGAGAAAAGCTAATCATCTATGTGATTTCACAAATTAATGACTTGGTCCCACAGGTACTGCATGGGGGACTTCGCTGTAGAAAAAGGCTAGGGAGAATGTTACTTAGAATCAAAAAACCCAACCAATCAACCAAAACAAAAACAATTAAAAAACCCAAACAACAACCCAGGTTTTATGTTTCCAATACCTTGGAAGTTGTATTAGAAATTACATGGACATGATAAGCCTTAGCTGAAGATGTAGAACCAATTCAACGTCAAGCTTCTCAACAATTACATTTTCTGTTTGGTTTTGGATAAAAAGTACAGTATTTATGAGATATTGCCAGAAATGTATCATTTGTGTGCTCAAATACAAAGTTTTCACTGTCTCTCCTTAAGCAGGATGCTTAGTCTCTTTGATAAGGGAGTTATCTGGAAATTAAAAAGTGCAGCCTCGGCCTATGAACTGGAGAATGTCGGCAGGGGTAGGTCCCTTGCTCATGTCTGCATTAGCTAGCAGCCAGCACAAAAGAAAACCTTTGGGGATGACCTCCCAAAGCCCACGCTGTAGGAGTTTCAGAAAGTTAATTCTGGACCAACACTTGGCTGGTCATATGAACCGAAAGGCCTTCAGTGGGCAGGAGTTCCTTAGGTGTGTTTCACGAACAGATGCTTCAGTTCAGTTTCAACAGAAATGAACCCAGTGTGGTTGCTTTGGGATCATTCCGTAACATGAGTCCTGGTAGGAATGGGTATCTGGGAAATATGCTTCTAAAGCACAGTGGTGATCCAAACTAAAATGCTAAAGCAGAGGCACCCTATAATTTAAGGATTAGAATGATAATGATGAGAACTACATAGGTCTAGAATTATAAACTCAGATTTTTAAAATTATTTTTTATACTCTTAAATAGTTCTCGTTTCAAGTATCTTCGTTGAACCAATGTCCTTGAAAAAGGAAGTGAGTGTCTGCAAAGTTTTGTGATATTTCTGTGAAAATGACCTGAAACCTCAAAACTTAAATATTAAAAATAGGCAAAGAATAGGACGACTTATCACCAGATATTGGAAGTATTGTGGACTAAGAAAAATCACTTTAAAATCTAGTTAATCTACCTCAAAGGAATGACTGCCTATTAATGTATTATAAAATGCTTAAATTATTGCTGTTAATATATTGAAAATATTCTCTTTGACTTGGGGAAAAATGTCAGAAAAGCCACATGAGCCCTGTCTAGATTATAAAAACAGTCTCTGGCATAAATATTCTTTCTGTTTCAAAAAATTAAAAGTTTGAGAAAATGCTTAAAATAAGCAACACTGCCAGAGATCATAAGAAATCAAACTGGCTTTTCAAGCTCTTTCTTTTAACCCTTAAGCTCTTTGATCTTTGAATGCTATTGTATGGGTACTAGCAAGTTCCCATCTTTAATTATCTTGATTTAGGAAACTAATTTTCTCTCAGAAGATTGCTTTGAAAGCTTTATAATTGAGAACCAACGGGGTTGCATTTAATATGAAATTAGCCAGACAAATTAATAAGCAAACAATTTAATTTACCAAACAATCATAAGTTTTAAAAATCAATCTTTTCATGACATTAAATACGTACTTATTAAGTCTGCAATAGCTCCCCTGATTAAATCTTTTACAGGTCAAGTTATAGCTGTTTTAAAGATTGCAAGTATTTTCCGTACGTAAGCACAAATGAACTCTAAATTTCACCCAGAGCCCAGAAAACTGGTCAGGTCAGAGGTCTAACTGGCCAGTACCACAGTGCTCAGAGCAGTCAAAGAAGGGAATCCAAGGAACCAGCACACATTGGTACCTTGTTTTCACTCCGAGTGCTGACAAGAGGCACCCAAAGATCTATTTGAAGCATTCCATTTTAATAGCCCCTGCAAGGTCCATCCGGTTACAGCATCTTCAGTACCACATAAGCACTTTAAACTTCTGCCTTCCTATGCAACTGCTAGCAATTAATTACATTATTTAATTGTTCTTTCCCAAAAAGGAATTCCCGTTCTTCAGCTGGCACCAGATTCTTTCGCTAAGCATTTCTTCCTTCTGCTGTCCTGAGTATAACAATGTGTAATTATTCTTGTTCCCTTTCTCCATTATCTCCTGATTTTATAGAATTCTGAAGTCGGTCTTTTCTCTAAGCAAAGCACAATGCTCAGACAGATCACTATAATTCATTGGGTCTTCCCACCTAACATACCATCAGACTGAATTTCAGAAGGCTGCTAAATTGCAATTCCCAGGTATGCTTGACAACTATACCTTTTAAAGATGATATTCATACGTAACTAGGATTTTTTTCCCCTATGTTATGTTACCTTGGATTATGCACAGAATAAACAGAATTTCTATTTGCTACAATAACCAAGAAGCACATTTCATCATCGTTAATTACAGAAAAAAGTAATATAAATTAGGATCTCATTTCTACTTCCACAACCAAGTCCCCAAACCCAAGCTATATTGGATAATGCTGTGCTGATCTTGGAACTGTTTTGTATACCGATTTAAGAGTATACCAACTCACATACTGTGATGTATCATTAAAAACAAACAAACAAACAAACTAACTAACTCTAGTTCTATGGGTTTTTTTTGATTTATAGTTTCTCAATAAGAAATTCGTCTTTCTATTTCCACCCTCAGCAGTGTTAGTTTCTCAGAATTTTCTCCATGTTATTTGCATAGATGTTGAATTGCAATATTCTAAATAGAAAATCCACTTGGAAACATGTTATCTATGAAATACTATTCTTTAAAATACAAAAGAACCTTTGATTCATCTTTCCCCCCCAACAAGATAAGCACCTCATTGAAAAACAGATTAGAAAAAAAAAAAAAATAAAACCAAAAAATCACCTGATGATGATCACACTTACAGAACTGCAGTATCTGCATATATATGGCTAACATACTGTAGTCTACATGTGTTTTACGTATATATACACACACACAGAGATGTATGTATACACACACATCCTTCTATCGATACATATCTGCATGTCTTTTTGTTCCAGCACTGATTTCTAAACAGTTTCCTCTATCTGCAATCACGCATGTGAATATTTCCAAATACAACAGGGCAGCGATTTCCAAATACAAGGGGCACCACAAAGCAGAACGACTGATTTCAGTGGCAGTGATAGATGATGATGCTGAATTAAATAAATTATCAAGCTTGTTTCAGGTTGCATGTTACAAATTGGTTCCATAGGAAGAGAAATTGATGCCTTTGATTCAAGCCTTAATAGAACTTAATCTAAATTATACATTAGAATCACAGAATATCCTGAGTTGGAAGGGACCCATAGGGCTCATCAAGTCCAACTCCTGGCTCCACACAGGGCCAGTCAAGTCCTTTCATGGTCAGTACCACTTCTTCCTGTGATTCTGCTGAATTATTTTTCTCTAGCACAAATAGTTCCATAAGAAAAACTGTGATGAACCAATGTGTAAGAATTTCACAGGACTTTCTATAGCATCCAAAGTTACGGATGTAAGGAACTTGATAGTGAAGGTAAAAGAAATTAAAAGGTTGTGTTCATGACAAATCATAGGCTTTGTGTCATTCTTTCACTGAGATCAACTTAGTTCACTCCTCACCTCTCTCAATACTGTACAGTATACTTAACATGAGAATATACATTAACCTCTGGAATAAAGTAAAATAAAATTAAATAGCAAGCAGGAGCTAATACACACACACACAAAACCATTTTTACAAACAGTGCAAATTACATGCCAAGAAGTGTTATAATTCATTAAAATAAGTTGTTCTGTCACGGGAGACATATGAACATAGTATAATTGCAGATATTTCCCAAACACCCCTTCCATCTTCCTCCATTTTGATCTATATGATCTCTTACACAAAAATAATTTTCCCTTCCGGCACCTAAACCTCTAACATATTTTCCCAATGTTTCCTCACGTCCCTTAACTAAAAGCCCTTCCTTGCAAAGGCAAATACCCTGCTGCAGATTTCCAAGAAACTCAGGAGGATAAATGTGTCTTTATGGCCTCTATGATTGTGTCAGGTCTGTCTGAAATTGGCTGTTAAATTCTGTACTTATTAAGGGAAATGTCAGGAAAAAAATAATAACTGAATCAGCCTCATTTTCTAGGTGTGCAATTTTATGCAGGTGAAATACATGTAATCAGTTTGCTCAGTCACTTAAAATGTAAATACCTAATGGTGGCAAAGAACCCCCAAAATAACTACTGCGCCAATCCATTCAATAGTAAGTATTTATCACTAATTATACTGCCAGACTTCCTATGAAATGTCAGAAGTGTCTCTCGGTACGTGCTAAGCGGGAGGCGCTACCGCTTTCTGTTGTGCTCTGCAAGATCCCAGTTTTTATTTTTTTTTTAGTGAATGCACTCTCACAGAATGCATAATTCTCAGATTCAGTCTCTTACCACCTGTGTGGCCCAGCAAATGTGTTTTTTTTCAATGCTGGGGGCAGGCATCGGGCTGTGTTGGGTCCCGGGGGTGTCCAGGCTGCCCTCAGGCTGAGTGGGCCTGAGCTGGGTTCCCAGGCGCTCCGTGGCCAAGTGCCCATTGCCCAGCCTGCCTGAGCTCCAGCTCTGCGAGTGCTGCTGGGGAAGGGGCCAACAGTCAACATGGCCACTTGTCATCCCCAAGGAAATCTGGGCCTGCAGGGCAGCTTTTACCCCTTCCTCCCACTGCAACAGTATGTAGGGAAAAGATAATGAAAATAAACCCATGTGTACTTCAGGCCTGGGTAGGAAGAAAGCATCAACTGCTTTGGAACTAGGAGGAAGAACTCCAACTCTGCAGGCCCTTAACGCCTCTTGGCAAAGACCTCAGGATGCTGGCGACTCTTTATAAAACACTCTTAACATCCCCTTCCTGGGTACTGAAGTACCTTGGAACCAGAGAGGAAACTACCAAAAAGCGATAAACCTACCAAAGAGGGTTTTTCATATAATGATTTGCAAGGGTTTTTTACAGTTGGTGCTACCAAACAGTTTAAATTTAACAGGACTAATAATCAGTTATTAGTGCCATTTATATGATACCCTCCCTTTTGCCCATAACAAGATGGGCAGACAAGGGGATTTGAATTTGGACTGCTTGTTTTTGGAGACAGACTCTCTACCTCAAACCTACAGGGTATTTTGCAGCAGAGTGCTCTCAATCTCATCTCTCTCCTGAGGATGCTTGCTTTGCATAAATAATTAAACATATACTGAACAGGAACTGGAACCCAGGTGTTCCCTCTTACATGAGTATTTTAACATTCTACAGAGCCATTCTCACCTTCAGGCTGAAATTTGTCAGCAGCATTCATAGCAATTATCTCTAGATATCTGGATATTTCGGTGAGATGTGATGTGACATTTCTGTAAAACTTTTGTAAAAATGCCCCATTCTGTTTTTTCACTCTGTTCTAGTTCATAAATGAAAAAAAATTACAAGAAATGCATTTTACAAAATTCTTCATTAGTATTGGTCAGTCCTATAATTTATATAATTCTTGCTTTGAGAAGAAAATACTAGTGAGGTAGAGAGCTCTACAGGGTAATGGATTGTTCCTTTATGAAATGGAAATAGCAATAAAATTGCTGTATGATTCTGCAAGTGTTCAACCTTCCCATGCTGCGGGAATTTGAAAGTATTTCTTTCACTGATATAATTGGTATTTTGACTTACTTGGTTTACGAGACTTTATTTTATGAGGTCAGTGTCCAGACTTTTTACTGCCTCCTGATTAGTAGTCAGACCCACGTCGTGTCTGACAGCTCTTTCCAAGCACGTGCCTCAGACAAGAGGCAGGGAACAGATCACTGGTGCCTGCTACTTGCAAAATCAGTGACACCAGCTCGAGGACTATATGACTGTATGACTCAGCAGAGTTTCCCAAAGATGCAAGAGAATCAGAGACATGCTCTGCCAGATTAAGATACTAGAAATATTTGTAGAGCAAATCTAACATTTCCTCCTTTTTTGGGTAATCTCTGTGCATCAGATGAGATATTATAATAGACAAATCCTTAAAAATTAGCTTGAATGCTATAGACTATTTGGATCACTATTAGTTATCCAAAACATAATCTGCAGACCACAGTGGTCTAATATCTACCTTACTCTGGAAACATGGTGTGTGACATTCTAAAAAGTAACCCCCAAGTTCTTCAAAAAGAACATACCACAGCTAGGCTATCACGTCCCAAGAACCAGCATATCAGGAGAATTGATATGTATTTGTGATATCTATATTGATATATACTTCATATATATTTGACTCAATATGTATTGATAATTGATATGTATTTGATATATATTTGTAAGATAACACAAAAGGGTCAAATTTACAGAAGTGCTAAACATTTGGCTTTTGAAAATGAGACCATATTTCAGTATGTTTTGACGAAACATGCAAAATCCTTGGCTGCATTAGAAAACAAAGGTCCATCCATAAGCTTCCTATGTTAGGAATGAAGTAAGTTCTTATAACCACAAATATATATATATATGTGTATATATGTTTGTCAGATTCTGACTTTTTACTTTCTCACAAATTCCATATTGCCTGGCTAGATACAACTCATCATTTAATTAATACAGCCATCTCTACTAGATATTACATAAGACTGATCCTTGGCTTTTTGCACATGTTTGTAAGGGCCAGAAATATTCACTTCGTGCATTTCTGCTACATGCTAAATCACACCTTCATATATAAATGCAGTACTGAGTTAAGTTTCTCACATCTATTCTGCCGTATGGTCATAGTAAAGGGTAAGGTCCAGCAACTTAAGCAAGAGGCCAATGCTGGTAATATTAACAATTCCCATTCAAACCACTCTAAGCAAAAATGCAGATTGTTGTTATGTATAAATCCAGAAATAATAGAGTTCTTTTCTGATATGATACATGAAAATAAAACTAGAGATACAGTGAAATAAAATAAAATAAAAATGCTTTCTTAATTAAAAAAAAAATCCCCCAGAAATTCCCATACAACTTTTAATACACTTTCAATTTTTATGAATATTTATTCTGCCTACTGAACTAAGAGATTAATAAACACTCTCTAGTTTTACTTAACTGACCTAATCCATTATGATTAACAGCCACATTTCTTCCAGCTCGTTGCCTGAGGAAATCCGGGGAGAGCTAAACGACTAACTGTTCCTATCCAGAGTCTGGATATGTTCTGTAATAATTGCCGACATTAATTAATTAAGTACTTGTCCACATACATAGTAATAAATACTCTTTTTTAAAATTGTATTTTACAGATTTAATGTAATAGCAATGGCTGGGACGTAAGTCTCAGCTCCAATGCTGACTGATACAGAAAACAGATTTAAGGAAGCAATAATGTTAAAAAATAGTTCCAGAAATGGCTTTCTCTTGGTTGTGGATCCTAAACCACAAAGAATCTGAATTAAAAAAATACAAGAGAAGAGACAAGGGACTAACAGAACCCTGTATATGTTTCCATGTCAAATATAGAAATAGGGATTATATGTGAAGCTGTCTCTGAAAAAATATTTATCAAAAACAAATAAAGCTTATGAAAAGGAGGTAGAAGTAAGTCTCCCTTGTCTCAGGCTGGAGCTCAGAAGACGAAGAGTTCCTGTTTTAATACCCTGAATGGAGCTGCTCCTCCTACGTGCCTGGCTACCTACCCTCTCACCATGAGTCTGAGTTCTGTCCTAACTAGTCCGTGTTACCACAGCTTCTAGATACCTTAAAGCATGTCAAGTGTTGCTCTTCTGAGTATAAAATGTATCTTCTCTAGTCTTCCTTACCCTACAGATGTCGTTCAACTGGAAAATCACTTTAATATATCAAATCAACTTGAATAATCTAGTCCACATGAAGAACTCCATGAAAAATCAAATATAATTACTACAAGATATGAATATAGCTATTTTGTTTTCATTTAGTGCTCAATTATAAATCCATCTTGGAAATATTTATTTCTACTAAGAATAATGAAACCAAAAATATTATAAACATAAAATAGTCTAAGATGGATTCGTTAGAGATATCACATAAGGAAAAGATGTTGTCTTTGATACAAAACAGGTTAATACTGTCAAAATTATTGTGATAAAATATAGCAAACAGTGGATGAATTTCCTTGAAGCCTAAATTTATATTAAAGCATTTCACTAAAAAGACTATTGTTTTCTTCCATAGTTAATCTTCTGGGGAAAAAAAAAAAAAAACATAATAATAATAATGAAACACTTAATTGCTGTCTTCACAAAATATTACCACTTGAACTAATGGTAGGTGTACATCATCTTTAATTATGCAGACTTGGCTTACTCAAGTGTTAAGCATCAACTAGCAAAACCTAAGCAAGGACCAGCAACAATGCCATCTTAACTGTGAATCAACTGAAAGCCAGATGTCGGGTCAACCTCAGTTATTTATATAAAACGGTTGTGAAGTAATTATTCATTTCCCATTCCATTTCCATTTCGTATTTACTATATAAAGACATAAATGCCTACATTCTTGGGTAAAATATAGTATGTCTATGTATTTTGCTGATGATGACATTTTACTAGAGCACCAGTACTTTACAAAAAAAGTAGCAAAAGCCAGAAGACGCATCGCATTAAGTCAATTCATTTTTTTCAAAATAAACCAAGATATTTAATCTGTATTTATGCAGACTGAATAAGGTTTGGAGACTGGAGGTTTAAAGAACTGAAACTGCTAATGCTGTTTAGATTTGCAAGCCAGTACTAATATGAGAAGATAAAAGAGACTAATCAGATTCTGAAAACTGGTTATTATTTTTGGACTTCTGCAACAGTACATGCAACATAATCTGCTCTAAGTATTTTTTTTCTCCTGAAAGAAAACCAAAGAAATGTAATACTAAATTAGCCAAATATGCCAATTTTTACTTGAAAGCAGGCGGTGGATAGATTAATTTTAAATCTGAAAGATAAACTACTCTGTCCATGCTACTATCATTCATTGCAGAATGCTTTAGCAGCACTGGAAATATAGTACGTTGCCAAGGGATGCTCACAATGTCTTTATAGTGTATATTTTTTAGAGGAATGCTAACTAACAACCACATACATTTCTTGACAGAAGGCTTCATACGAAGCATGAGACAATTTCTCATCTAAAACCTGGTCTTTTTTTAATTCCTTCCTTCTTCAAACTGGCAACCCTTTATACTTTGACTTCCCACTGATTCCTTCAGTGGTACCTCATAAACCCTTTTCCTTACTGGCACTTGATTACCTGGTGGGCAACCTGAATCAGAAACAGTGAAGGAGAAACAGTCAAATGGCTTTTGCAGGATCTTCCCTGTCAAAGGATATTAGCAGAGAAGATTAAAACATTCCATACTTGAGTAACACGTGCACGCTTGTAACTTCATGAGATGTCGAGTTTACACGTGCATTTGCTGTGTGCATCACTAAACAACAGACCTGTTCAGCTGTTTTAACTACTTAAGAGTCAGCTCAGTAAAATACGATAGAATGAACTTAAAAAACCCTCTGTCCCTCTCATTGATGGAATTGCAGAGCTAGATGGACTTGGAAAGGCTTTGAGACAGATGGAGTGCAAATTGAAAGCGATGCATATGCAGTGATGGCACACCTCAAAGAATTAAAGTTGCTAGCAGAAAAACATCTCTTTAGCATTCCAGTGATAGGACAGATACAGATTAACACTGGAGGTGCATCTCAGAAACTTTCACTGAAAGAAAATGAAAAAAGGAATATGATTCAATTTCATGCCTGAATTGAATGAAGACCACAAAGGATCTGGTAAGTTGGCTGTGGAACACCTGGTAGGATGCTGGCTGCTCTAACTTGCATTTCTCAGTGGTACCTCCTATTTGTCTCCCTAGAGAGGTGCATTACTTTCATTATGAATTTGGAGATCTCCTAACAAGTATTATCCAGTTAAAGTCTTGGCATGGACATTACAGCAACTTTTTAGCCTTCAAAGGAACAGCCTTGGGAATATTTTTAAACACTTCAAGGCAGCACGAGAGAAACATCTACAAACCAATCCCTTAAATGACACAGAGTAGGGAGGATAAAATCTGCATGCATTGAGTTTAGAAAAATGAGACAGGTAAATTGCTTAACCCCAGCCAGTAACTAAGCCCCACGCAGCTGCTCTCTCATCCCTCCCCCACCAAGAGAATTGGAAGGAGAATGGAAAGAAAACCTTGCAAATTGAGATAACGAGAGTTTAATAGGATAAAAAAAGGGAAGAGAATAATAATAAAACCAGTAACAGTTATAATAATAACAAAAGTGATGCACAAATGAGATCGCTCTCTAAATGTTGAAGAAAGCACCTTGATGCCCAGTCTGTTTCCCAGCAGTGATCCCACCTCCCCACTCACTTTCCCAGTTCTATCCATGATGACCTGTGGCAGGGAACATCCCCCTGGCCAGCCTGGCCCAGCTGCCCTGGCTGTGCTCTCCCAGCTTCTGGTGCACCTGGCAGAACGTGAGGAGCTGAAAAGTCCTTGGCTTAGTGTAGGAACTACAGCGACCTCGCAACAATATCAGTGTGTTACCAACATTCTTCTCATGCTGAATCCAAACCACAGCACTACACCAACTACTAGAAAGAAAATTAACTCTGTCCCAGCTGAAACCAGGACAGTAAATTAATTGCCTGGCTCAGCTATAATTATCAGATCACCTTAGGAGAGCTGTCAACAGCTTCTACAGGATACTTTATCCAGAAAGAACATGGCATACAGAAAATCAGTGAGGAAGTCAGACTCTTTTTCAACTTTTTGATAGAAGAAACTGTCATCAGAAAGGACATTTTCACTGACACGAGTAACCTTAACTAGACTATAGCTGTAAGTAAATCAGTAGTGGTGAGATTGCCAGGGCTATTGGCTTCCTCAGGTAGAAGCTCAGTGATTGACCCTTCAAGAACTTGAAGGTAAGCTTTTATTGGAAAAATTGAGATATCTCATGAGGATGATGGCTCTTTAACTAAACTAAGAGATAAATTAGACGTATTTTGCTCCATTAAGTGAACTAGAAAAGTGGAAAATGTCTCTAATGGTGAAGCAGATATACAAGAACAACAGATCTCATTAAGATCAGAGAAAATTCCATAAATTTAATATTGTTGGATAAGCGTGTGTCATTAAATATTTATTCAGGGCCTGTCTCACAGGGATGAGATAAATTGATGAAAGCAATCCAGCAATCAGACCATGAGGTTGAGCAACAAGGAAATCCAGTTTAGAAATCTACCTCAGAAAATCTTTTTTGGGGGTTGGTGGAAGAGGACAGATAGGGAAAGCTACCTCATCAAATTTCTTGCGTTCTTTTGACGTGGATAGATCAGAGAGATCTATTTTTTCTTTGGTGGTCTCCTGTCTGTTTTGATATGAGTGTTCCTATCTCCTACTGTTTCGATTATGGGTGCTGGTGATTGAAATCTCTCACAGCACTTATCATCATAAAACCTTGAGGGAAAGGTATAGATAGAAGCCTGTCTCAGTGTTGAACTCCCTGGGCAAAGAGTTGTAATGGAGTTTATCTCATCACTTCAGTGTCAAAAGTCAATTTCCAGAAAACTGGGTGCTAGTAACTCAGAAGAGGGCATTTATTTTAATGACAGGTCCCCAAAACCGTAAGAAACAATTAATTTCTCTCACAAACGAAGTGTAGAAAAACTGAAATTATCACAGATACCCAACTCTGATAGCTTCATGCTCGGAACACGAGGGACAAGGAAGAAAAACAAGCATACCCTTAGTGCTGAGGTATGTGTATGCACAGCATGAGTTCACACATTAATTTGATTTTCAGTACAAATCCCTGAAATATGTATGAATGCATACTGAGAAGTGTGTATTTCGGAGGTATAATGAATTATACTTCTGAACACAGGCAAAGAACAGAATATTGTATGAGCTGACAAAGTTTTAGGGTCTGTTTTTAGGCTTGTTCTTTAAAAGGAGATTTTTCTGCACAGAAGAGAGGAAGCAAGAGACTGCACTACCAGGAGGCTGATATTTGCAGATGACACATTCTATTACCTTCGGAATGACCGTGCTAAAATCTTCATTGACCTTTCTGATGAAGCGTGGATGCTTCTAGAAAGCGGAATCAGATGGCAGTTATCTGCGCTGCCTTCATGTCCTTCCAAGTGCTTATCCAATGGTTACTGCACTTTGCAGTGCAAACACAGAAATCCTACAGGGAATCTTCCTGTATGACATTGACTTAACTTTGGAAGCAGAACTGGAATCGCAACATGCTTTAAATCCTAAACTGTGTTCTGCAATACCTGCTTCATAATCACAACAAGGCAAAGCTCCAGAAGATTTAGGAGAAGAAAAGGAAGTACAACAAACAGATCAGCCACACCTGTGCATATTATAGGTTATCTTCTCCAGAGTGCAGCCCCATGTGACATTTACTTACAAATCTCAAAGTGCAAATAAACAACTCTGAAACAAAGAGCAGCTAAATCTAAATGCTAAAGATAAGCAAACACATTAAACAAGTTAATCTTTCCAATTGCGTATTACTGCTGCTCGGTGCAATACAATTTATAATTTTTATAGATTTAATTTAGATCATACTCTTGAATCCATGATGAAAACAAAATGCAAAGTATTAGATTTTGCTTGTTAATTAAATATTTTTAATTTCATCTCTGAGAATAAAATGAAAACACACTTATGCGATAATAAAGGTTAAAATGATTGATGAATATCCTTATAAATTATGACTATAGAAGCTAAAACTATATTGAGGAATACATCTAAGGTTGTTTATTAAGTTCCTCTGATTTAATAGGCAAGTTATATTGACTGCTTTGCAATATGTTCATTATATACAAGCAGCTTTGTTAAATTTACTACACTTGGAGCTAGTGAATCAACTTTACCTCCCTACAGAAATGAAACAAAGGCTGTTTCTGGCTTGTACTCCACTCTTTTTTTTTCTTTTTTCTTTTTTTTTTTTTTGGTCTTAAATGAAAATCAATAAACAGAGTCTATATTATTAACAATGATTCATTTACCAGATCATTGCAAAATACGTACTATTAGTCTTGCCTTTGTCCTTAATATCTCACTAAGTAAAGTAACAATATTAAAACCATTTGAATTCTGAAGACACAATTTGTGCAAATTAATTAAAAAAAATCTTTATATGATAAAAAAGGTCACAAATATCATTGGTTAAGTCCCTACTACTACTACCATGACAACTGTAAACAAATTACTGTCCTTGCTTTAATATTGAATCTTGATTCTCATACTAAACAGGATTCCCTCCTGCCTAGAAACGTGGAAAGTGGGAGAAAGAAAATAAGAAGTTACCATTAGCCGTTTGATTTATCTGTTAGAAATTCTGTACAGGCATGTGTGGAGTGCTGCATGCTTTCCAGCCTGTTCAGGCTTCCCTGAAGGAAAACCCTACCCTCCAGATGTAACACAAAACTTGAGGGTGTACTATCTCCTTTCCCAGGCCACTGATAAAGATGTCAAACAAGATAGGCCAGAACCCAAATGAACTCTACTTAGCAATAAGCCTTGAGATAGAATCCAAATCATTAACTACCTTCTTTTGAGCCCAGACACCCTGACAGTCTTTCATCCATCTGGCTGAATGAACTCATCCAGACACAGCATCTCAACATAGATAGAAGGATTCTAAAGGAGACCATGTCAAAAAAACATGATAAAGTTGTATCTGCACATCCACAGGTCTCATTACTTTATCACAGAGTGCAACTGGACTGGTCAAGTACAGTCCATTCTTTGTTAGACAACTGTTGGCTATTTGCCCTGGTTTTGCCTAGGACAGGGCTAATTGTTACCAGAAGCTGGGATGGGACATTGCCCTCACAGGTGACCCAAACCATACGGCAACACTGCCAAGAGAGGTGACCAAACTACCAGTGATAGTCCGTATCATATGGTGACATGTGCAGCATAAAAGGGGGTTAGTTGGGGAGGGGCAGGGTGTTTCCAGAACAGTCTGGGTAGCAGTTGTGTAGGGTTGTGTCATGTATGGTTGTTGGGTGAAAAACTGCCTTGTACATCACCCATTTTGTAAATTCTAAGTTCTGATGGTGTTGTTTCCTCCTCCCTATGCTGTCCCAGCAAACTGTCCTTATCCCACCCCTGTGGTTTGCCTTTTGTCTGCCCCTTCTCCTCCCCAGTCTGTCCAGGGGAGCGGTGAGTGAGCGGTGTATGGTGCTCGCTGGCTAAACCACAACACTGTTCTCCTTCATATGCCCAAAAATTCCTTCTGAAGGAACTCAATCCAAGATTTTTCTGGGACTAAAGCATGGCTGTAGTTCCCAAGATCATTCTTGCAGTTTTCAAAGCTGGCTGCAGCCCTTGCCTTTCTCCAGTCACTGGGGGACTCTGCCAGTGTACATACAGGACTTTTGAAAGTTAATAGAGAGCTGTTGAACTGGTACCAGTTGAACTGGTGACAACAGATGAGTAAAAGGCTGAGGTTCTCAACAACTTTTTTTGCCTTGGTCTTCACTGGTGACCCTCTCCTCACCACTCTCAGGTTAACAGCGACGGAATGCCCCCCACTGTAAGTGAAGATAAGGTTCATGACCATCTGAGGAACCTACATGTACATAAAAGTCCATGGAAGCTGATGAGATGCATCCCTGAGTCCTGAAGGAATTGGCTCATGTAGCTGCTGAGCCACTCTCCATGATATCTGAAAAGTCATGGCAGTCAGGTGAAGTCCCCAGTGACTGGAAGAGAGGAAACATCACAGCCAGTTTTAAAAAGGGTAGGAAGGAGAACCCTGGGAACTACCACCCTGTCAGCCTCACCTCTGTGCTTGGGAAGATGATGGAACAGATCCTCCTAGAAGCTATGCTGAGGCACATGGAGGACAGGCAGGTGATTCGAGACAGCCAGCATGGTAAGTCCTGCCTGACCAATCTAGTGGCTTTCTACAATGGAGTGACTGCATCAGTGGGCAAGGGAAGAGCTACGGATGTCTTCTATCTGGATTTCTGCAAGGCCTTGGACATGGTTCCCCACAACATCCTTCTCTCTAGGTTGGGGAGGTATGGATTTGATGGGTGGACTGTTCAGTGGATAAGGAATTGGCTGGATGGTCACATCCAGAGGGTGGTGGTCAATGACTCAAAGTCCAGATGGAAGGCAGTGACAGGCAGTGTTCCTCAAAGGTCTGTGCTGGGACGAGTGATGTTTAATATCTTTATTAATGTTACTAGCAGTGGGATTGAATGCACCCTCAGCAAATTTGTTATTGATACCAAGCTGAGTGATGAGGTTAACGTACCAGAGAGACAGGATCCCATCCAGGGGGACCTGCACAGGCTGGAGAAGTGGGCCCAGCTAAACCTCATGAAGTTCAACAAATCTAAAGTGCAGGGTCCTCGACCTGGGCTGGGAAAACTGCTGTTATCCATACAGGTTAGGAGATGACGTGCTTGGAAGTAGCCCTGAGGAAAGGGACTTGGGAGTACTCGTGGATGAGAAGCTGGACATGAGCAACCAATGTGCATCTGCAGCCCAGAAGGCCAACTCATCCTGGGCTGCATCCAAAGAAGTGTGGCCAGCAGATCGAGTGAGGTGATTCTGCTGGCCACAGACCTTACTTGGAATGCTGTGTCCAGTTTTGGAGCACTCAATACAAGAAGGACATGGACTTGTTGGAGCACATCCAGAGGAGGGCCACAAAAATGATCAAAGGGCTGGAGCACCTCTCCGATGAAGATATGCTGAGTTGGTTTTGTTCAGCCTGGAGAAGGCTCCAGGGGTGACCTTACAGAGGCCTTCCACTACCTGAAAGGTGACTATAAGAAAGCTGAGTGAGAACTGTTCACAAGGATGTGTAGTAGCAGGACAAGAGGTAATGGTTTTAAACTAGAAAAGGGGAGATTTAGGTTGGATATCAGGACAAAAATCTTCAATATGAGGGGGGTGGCTGACTGGAACAGGTTGCCCAGAGATGTAGTGGAGGCCCCATCCTTAATGATATTAAAGGTCAGGCTTGGTGAGGCTCTGAGTGACCTGATCTAGTGAAGGTGTCCCTGTTTACTGCAGGTGCCTTCCAACCTGTTTACTGCAGGTGCCTTCCAACCTAACACATTCAATGATTCTACTCTTGCAATGGGATAAGAAAGCTCTCTCATCACCCTCATATGAATCTAATCTGATCCTGTGGTCAAGATTTCTCAAAAATTTCCGTATTTGATCATCCTCCAATACCTCTTATCCCTCTTGAACCCTGTCACTAGGTACAAAGGCTAGGAGACCTTGTCAATGAACATCAAAGGCAAAGGCAGCATCGATTACCTCATGATTACCTCAGCATTAGCTGCATCTACTTGTTTATAAATGGTTTATTCATCAGCAGACCTGCATGTTCTTCCCCATCTTTCTAAAGTCAGTGTAATGGCAGAAGCTCTTGCTGACATTGATGTCAATTGTCACCCCTCAATCCAAGTTAAGCTTTGAATTTCCTATCACTATCACTGAAAAAACAGGTAATGTTTTTATATTCCTCCTTTGTAGGCTGTTAAAATTCCAGCTGTTATATGCTTTCTTTTTGTGACCAACACTGCTGGAACAATATAAGTAACAAATGACTAATACAGCAGCTTATCCTGTCCATTTGCCAGTTTTTCCTTACATATCTGAATTGCAACAGCTCACAAAATACTCTGACAGGATATATTTTAATAAAGATAACTGTGTCAGGAACTCCCCTAAGACTTTCCTCATTTACTCTATGTATTCAAGGGCAATCTGGAAAGTCACATGAAATTATTCTCCATACATTGTTTTTCTCCAAATACCATGCAATGGTACTATTCAGTTTCTAAGTAGGAAATGAGGACTCACTAAAAACATATACATACACACATACTTAATTGAATCCCGTATGCTATGTGCATCCAAAGGAAGTCCTTAACTATCCCAAAATATTTTTAGCAAAATAAAAGTATTTCTTCTTTCCAACAGGTAGTCAGCATATGCCTAAGACATAGTCAGAGATATCAATTTCACTCCATCTTCTGCTCATAAAAAAGAGAAACTCTTTTTTCAAAATTTCTTAGACACTGCACACACGACAATTTGTTCATAGGGGTTTACTGCTCTTGGAAGCATCTCTGACTTGCACCTAGAGACTTTTTATTAGACTAACCTAACCTCTAAGTTATTTTGTTAATTCTATATACCAGTATTTTGGTATTAATATATAGTGTAATGGAATTTACCTTCTAGTAATGCCACCCGGATATAACATTCACTTCCATTTGCCTAGGGAGACTGTACCAATAATTTTCTCAGCAGCACATTTTGCTACTTCATGATCTCTGATCGTCTACTCAGCAGTCCAATACTTTCTTTTACTACTCATACAGTAGTACTAAACATTAAGAAGAATATTTTTAAGACCCATCCACAGCCATTTAGCTTGTCTTAGTGAATTCAGTAATGCACAGATCTATAAAGTGGTGTGGTTGATAAAATAAAGCAGTATTTGCATTTTACTGATGATAAACTCAAATCACTAAAACAGCTTAGAGGTCTGTCCCTAAAACAACTGACAGCCAAAATGTCTTTGTTTAATTTCATGGCTTTAAAAGCTGATATTGTAACTAGAATTCGTTAAGAACAAGTGCCTTCCTGATAGACTGCATGTGTCTGAAGGAGTATTCAGGATTTTAGATTAATTAAGTACAGAAGATTACTTCATCTGCCTGACACTGTGTACATTAACTCCCACACCACCCACTGAGTAACAAATCATCTTCATGGACAAGTACTTCTCTAGTTTGTGCTGCAGTAATTCAAGATGTCTAAGCCTATTGTAAACTTCCAACTAGGCAACAAAAGTAGGGAAATTGGAAAAATCTTGTTTGTTGCTTGCTCTGTGAACTCATCAATCTTTACTTCACAAGACTAGCGCTGGTTTTAGGAGGGTTTTCAGGACATCAGGAGCCCTGTACACAGAGTGTGAGTACAGACATTTATATGTGTATGTGCTTGTATCTAAGTATGTGCATACACACATATAGGTATGTACTTGAAATCTACATTAGCTCTCCGGATTCAGCAACATTCAGAATTGTCTCCCATTGTTGCTTTGTGAAAAATTCAAAACTTGCTTTCAGAATAATCATTTCAGATACTCTCAGGAGTTCTTCTCCCAAGTTAACAGCAGTGAAGAAAACTTAGCAAGTCCATTCACAGGTAAATTCTGGATTCACTGCATTCCTAGTTATTACTTCTATTTTCAAAGTGGCCAGAGCCATTACTCTGGAATTTGGATTAGGTATGCTCTTTATGAACAGCCTCAAGAGGAATGACCATGATGATGAATAATAGTTTACGTCACCAGAATGAGTTATAATATTAGGTATCTTCAGATTTGGATCTCTCATTACTGAGTAACTGATAGTTATTGATGCATCCTAGCTTCCCAAGAAGAAAATGGTTTACCATTCTGGAAGAATGAAAGATTAAAACCATTAACTAAACTGAGATGCCTTTACAGTTCCTTTAACAGTGAAGCCATTGCCTTTTTTCCTGCATTTCTGTACTCTTGTTGGAATAACTATTTGTTCTGTGTGCTTGACAACTGTTGTTTTATTGTGGGTATTTTTTGTTTTTTCTTTAAACTTGTGTGAATTAGGGAATGCACAATGCACAAGAAACAGTGTACTAGGCATAGTAATAATAACCACATTTACACAGCAATTTCTCCTACGAGATTTTTTACAAACAGTACCTGCTGAGATTGTTTGACCTATAATTAAAAGACAGATATTCTGTGGGAAAACCTTGCTGTGCTTGTGAGGTTACTCATTAGCAATATTGCAGAAAAGAAGTTAAAGCTACACAATGCAGGGTTTCAGTGTCCCAAACCTTCTCAAATTAGGTCTGTTTATGAATTGCAACTTGAGGTCAGTATGTGTAAGTCGTTTTTAAACTAAGGCAATGGGGACTTAAGAACAACTAATTGTGTAAATCATCATTATTGTTTAGCAGTCTCTCTTCTCGATTGCTCTGGAATGACTGCTTTTGAACATTTAGCTTTATTTTCTTGATTATATTTGAATATAATTCTGAGTGTTATTCTGAGTGTTCTGGCAATCTCTCCTGCCTGGCTGCTATCTTGTTGAATGTGCTGCCTTCTACAGCTATTTTGCCTGCCATTAATTCACACTGTCACTTCCTCCCCCTCGCCTCTTTTGAACGCTGCATTACAATATTTGCGTGCTCACCTTTTCACTCGAAAGCAACTCTCATTCTCACTAAATGCCTTTAACATATGAAAGTGGAAGAAAGGTGATGAGAATAATAAAAGATCATTGCTACTGCTGTGGTCGAAGCTATTGGCTACGCTGCACTGACACAGCGCTGCCCCTGTGACTAATGAGGCTTCTGTTTCAAATGTTTTCACAACAAACGTTAACTGTGATTCACATAGATTGATAACTTCAGGGTTCATCTAAGACATAACACATGAAACATGAGAAACGCTCCCTCCAAATAAGAAGATGCATTATTTCGCACACACACAATACCAGTTACCTAGAGTAATGGGCAAGTGGTACAGCTCAATTGTTGGGTTGGGTTTGTTTTTTTTTTTTTCCCCTTAAACAGTGAACTGAACTGAAATAGGCATTGGGCCTGGCAAACAGGCAGAGAGACCCTGATAATCACCAGAAACTTGAACTGTCTCAGCCTGAGCTTTCACTAACTGCAGGCCCACCGATCACCGCCTCACAGATTCCCCATGCGCGCCAAGAGCTGTGGCCTCAATGCTACACACAACAATGTCCTCACCTAATTCTTCATATAGAAGTCAAAAAAGCTGTAAACCAAACTTATTTTGCAGGACTGGAACAAGGAAAAGTGGGAGAACTGGAGTGGGAGGTGTGTTTAGTAGAGATATCCTGTGATGTTTGACGCTAAAGGAGGGAAGGTTTAGATTATATCTTAGGGGGACATTGTTTACAAAGGGAATGGTGAGGTGCTGGAACAGGCTGCCCAGAGAGGTGGTGGATGCCCCGTCCCTGGAGGTGTTCAAGGCCAGGTTGAATGGGGCCCTGGGCAACCCTGTGTAGATCCAGGCCTGGAGGCTGGTGGCCCTGCCTGTGTCAGGGGGTTGGAACTCTATGATCCTTGGGGTCCCTTCCAACCCAGACCAGTCTATGATTCTATGTTTAAGAATTCAGAGCAGTGTTTCAGGATTTAGAAATTGGTGTTTCTCTTAGGTGAGAGAAAGAGCATGTATCACAAAGGATAGTCAGTGTTTACAGCTCCTCATCCTACCTGGGAAAGCTATTTGAGAGAACCAGCTAGAGATCAAAGATTCATACATATAATGTTAAAACAGGTCTCAAATTTTAGTATTTCTCTAAAATGGATATTTTATATTCACGATTACATTGTTTATCCCTTGATACATAGACAGCATTTTTAATTTCCCTTTTTATTTTTTAATCTTGCATACAGATTCAGTATTTGCTAGTTACATAAGCACACTTTTTATGAAGTACAAATCAGAGTAGATGAAGTACAAGATGGATAATTTCAAAACACAGCCTTTTCTGCCCTCTGAGTAAATATCCATCATAGGGTAAGTTTTACTCATTTTTCTTAGTTTTCAGACCAGAGACTGTATCTATGTTCATGGATAAATTTTCAGTAATAGAAAACCTGGAATAGAATATGTTCTGCTTATAAATGCTTTTTTTGAAATAAACAGACCTCTGCATCTGTGTCAGACAGCAAATTCCATTTTGTAAATGACTTTTTCTTTCCATTTTTTGCCCTTTTTTTACGGAAATTATGATGGCTGATGATAGCAAGCTAACGAGAATAATTATATCTTTTCAGTCTTCTGTTTAAATGGAAGTTCTGCTGAACAAAACTGGCTACAAACCACAACAACTGAACTACCAACCAGCCTCATTACCAGAACTAAGCACATGCTTTGGTTTCCCAGCTGCCCGGCTCATTATTTAATCTATTCATTACAACTTTTTTTTTGCTTTTTTTTTTTTTAATATGGAGAAGAGAAACTCTCAGAAGCTCAGCCCAGTACTGCTCAATTAGCTCACAGATTAACCACATGAAAGACTATATTGGAAGCAGAAAGATTATGTTGCCGTGCCTTATTGTGCTTTGTCTGCAACAGCTCAAACAGAACTAGCTCTTCATACTCACACGATTCTACATCCCCTCTGCTCAGAGCAAATACAAGATGGTAAAATGTGTCATGCATCAACCATTATTAAAAAAGAAAAAGGCCAGGAAGCGCCTTACACCCTTTAGAACAAAGCGTTCCAAAATGCTATTAAGCTTAATAACTTTTCAGAGTCAGAGACCATCAGTGCAAGGGGAAGGCAAACATACTTTCCAAAGAAGAACTGGCTTATTTATTTCATGCTATTTTTTGGGTCCATTTCTATGCATACAAGGAAGCTATGTTATTCCATACCCATCCTGGAAGTGAAACACCTCTCTATTTTTTTATGTATACATAACCATATATGATGAAAACACCACAGGGTAGGTTTATCCATGTAAAGTGCTCCTGGGATCAAAATGGTAAACTTATTTAAATATGCTGTTATATACATACAATTGGAACCTACAGTAAATAAAGAGATGATGATGTGTCATTTGGTTTCTATAAAAATGAAATGTGGTTACAATACGTGATCTTGTCACAATTTAGAATGACTTTTAGAACATGCTGAAATAGTAATTTTCACTATCTCATTTTAAGTACATTTTCACTAATTTTTTGCGCTTAAGAATTGTACAGTTATTGCAGTAATATTTTTAACCACCACAGGTGAGAGATACGTATTTTAAGGATTTTCTTCCAGCTGAATTTCAGGCAGATGATTTACTATGAAAATTGCAGTGGGTCACACATCACATTTTTATATTAAGATAGTAAATCACATTTATTGCAGTCTTCCCTCTTTTCATCACCAAATATAAACTTTTCCAGAATAAAGTATAATAAAATGACATTAGAAATTTGGAGATTTCCATTAAAAGTATACAGCATTCACTAGCATTTTTCTCTTGGGAAGCAATCTTAACATTAAAAAGTATGTATTAATGCAAGGCTCTTTTCAAACAGAATGCGAAAAACTAAGGTATAATTTCATTAAAATCCTATTTAATATTTTAAAAGTCTCAAGTGGCTCTGATCTTCATTTTTCCCTTGTTTTAGTCTGAATGTTTTCATGCATAACAGCTCCACAAATGAAGAACCACAGAATTGTAGGGGTTGGAAGGGAACTCAAGAGGTCCAACCCCCCAAAAAACCACTGCAGTCAAATTTTTATAAGTAGAGGTCTACACCTGAAGTTCAAACATGCTACCTCCCTACAGCTGCAAGTTCTCAAACCACAACTATTGCAAATACTTACAAACTTCTGTAGTACTTATATATCATGATACAAAAAGCTTTTTTTTCCCACTTTTTTTTTTAACGTGGAGTACAAACTTGAAATCTAATTGTTTTCTGTAGTATCTTCAAAGCTTTATATAAAT
Source organism: Gallinula chloropus (assembly GCF_964237585.1). Taxonomy (NCBI): domain Eukaryota; kingdom Metazoa; phylum Chordata; class Aves; order Gruiformes; family Rallidae; genus Gallinula; species Gallinula chloropus. Next base: position 109,568,973 of record NC_140085.1, on the reverse strand, counting down.
CTTAATAAATGTAATATTGCTTTGTAAATACAGAACTTTAGCCAGATGTGGAACAGAGGAAAAAGATTTAGATGCTTCTTAAAACAACACACGTGGATTGGTATATAACAGCATTTTCTTGGCAAGGCATTTTCACAGTAAGTGACAGTATGCACACATAGGTTTGAGTATTTTTTTGACAGCCTTCCCTCGGGCTGCATTTTTAAAAGAAGCTAACTATTGCCTTTAAAAACAAGGAAGGAATAGCAATCCACTTGAATAATTTGGTCTACGTGAGTAATCCAGAAGCATCGTGAGAGAAGAAACCCAAAGAAGCTGTCTTATTTTTTAAACAGAAAAGAGTCTTGAAGGATGAATTTTATTCCAAATATTCCTTTTTTCTTACTACACTCATCCCCTCCTCTCCCAAATGGATGATTTCTCCCTCCCACTTAAGCAAAATGAATGTTTCATCCTTTCACATCTGGTGTCCTCAAAATATAAAAACTGCATGAAATGCTGCAATATATAGTAGAATCTATACTGCCTGAAATAAAAGTGATGAAAAATAACCAAGTGTGTTAAAAAGAAGCTAAAAAAATGGGTAAGGCATTGATATCTTTGCACTAGCATGGAAACAAGTGCAACTACCACAGACAGAGCAAATTTGTACTCCTCTCCCCTTTGCAAGACAGACTTTACAAAGACTAAATGAAACTGTGTACCTAAGGGGAGAATAAATATTATTTTTAAAAAGCAGGCTTGAGGAACAGCTTGGAAAATCAATTTATTTCTAAAATATATGAGAAGGGCGTATAGGACCAGTATGTGTTCACCGTATACAGAAGGCGTTCTCAGAAGCTACGGTGACAAGGATATTTTGCTTCTGTATACCATAGGAGAGTTTAACATCAGTAGCCTTCTCTGTGGAAGACACACCAAAGGGTTTGTTTCAAGTCAAAGCACTGATGGAAGTAGTTCTGGTACTACTGAAGTAGTACCAACAGAGTGAGCAGGAAGGAATCATCTAAAAGGGGGACTACTCATTCAAATTCAGAAGGAACTTGGGGATGAAAACCCTCAAGTAATAACTGATAAACATAACCTCTTTTCTTATAACTACTACCTTGAAACCTGAGGGTAGAAAGGTGGCCAACATTACAACTAATTTAAAAAATGGGTTGCAGGGCCACTGGGAAACTATAAAATGATAAAGCCAAAATTCTGCATTGGCCATTTTGAGATACTGACATAAAATACAGAATGAGCAGTATTATAGGTAAATATTTGCACTGGATGTGGCTTGGATGGAGCTAACTTACTCCACAGCGCTGTGTACGGTGCTGTGCTTTGCATTTGTGGCCAAAGCAGTGTTGATTGTGCATGAGTGTTTTTGCTGTTGCTTGCACAGCCTCACAGCTTTCTCTACCACACCCAGCAAGTCTGCTGGGGGTGGGCAAGGGGTTGGGAGGAGACACAGCAGGGTCAGTTGACCCCAGCTGACTACAGAGAAGTTCCATAGCCCATGATGTTGTGCTCAGCTATAAAAACTGAAGGAAAAGGTGAGGAAGTAGGGATGTTTGCAACGGTGTCTGTCTTCCCAAGTAACCACTGCAGGTGCTGAGGCCCTGCTTTCCTGGAAAGCCTGGACATCTGCCTGTTGATGAGTAGTGAATGAATGCCTTTGCTTTGTTAACCTGTGAGGCAGCTAAAACAGCCACACAGCTGGTCATTCATCCCTCCCTCCCAGTGAGATGGTTGAAAGATTCAAAAATGGAGGAAACACAAAAAGGTAGAACTCACAGGTTGAGATACAGACAGTCAGGATTGATGAGACTGTCAAGCTCTGAGAACCCTGATGCAGTTAAAGGTATCCCTGCTTACTTCAGGGGGGGTGGACTAGATGACCTTTAAAGGTCCCTTCCAACCTAACACATCTTGTGATTCTGTGATTAATAGGTCAGAAAAAGATTATGAAGGCGTTGATTATAATAATAATAGAATACACAAACCAAGTGATGAATAGCACAAATTCTCCCCACCCAAAGCCAATATTAATATATTTCCTGAGTTGCCTCACCTCCTGGCCAGCCCCCAAGTCATATGGTATGGAATATAACTTTGGCCAGTTTGGGTCAGCTGCCCTGGCAGTCCCCCCCCTCCCAAGCTTCTTGGGCGACCCCACCGTCTCATTGGCAGGCCAGTATGAGAAGCTGAAAAGTCCTTGACTGTTTGACAACAACTAGAAACATCAGTGTGTTACCAATATTATTCTCATCCTACACCAGCACTACACCAGCTCTTGGAAGAAAATTAACTCTATTCCTGCCAAAGCTAGGACAGTTGTGCAGGCAGCTTTTGCTTCACATGAACTGTTTTTATCTCAATCGAGGAGTTTTCTCGCTTTTGCCCTTCTGATTGTCTTCCTCACTCTGCTGGTGAGGAGTTAATAGCCGTCCAGGTCTTAGCTGCCTACGCGGGTTATCCTGCTATACCACTGTAAATTATCTAAGTCATAAAAAAAGATGGGACATCCTTTGATTTACATAAACAGAAAATACAAGTAGTAATATGAGTGTATATACGTATATATATATATATAAAGCTTCAGAGCTAGCTTGGTGCAGGGATTCAAAAAATCATTTAAAAGCATGCAAGTTTCCAGTTGCATTTAGTTTCCCAAGTTAGGCACGATCAGTGCAATCAATCAAAGCTTTATTACTAGATCCATGCAACGTGAGAGCTAGCAGAAAGCCCTGCAATCAGCAAAACGACGGTTAACAAGACTTTAAGAAAGCTGCTTAATGCAATTCCTTAATAGGTTAATGCTCTACTGAATTTCAGCTGCAGTTTCCAAGAGTAGCAATTCTTAACATTTTTCCCATTTCCCTGACAAATGCCAATGAACAACAGGTCTCAGTCTAATCCAGTTTAAGAGAGAAAATGATATCTAAGCAGAAGAAGAAAGGAGAAGAAAAGTGAAGAAAGAAGGATGAAGAAGAAAAATTTTAGCTAAAGAAGTATTTAGACAAAGACAGTGGCTACCCCAGATATAATTCCCTTGAAACAGGCTCTGGCATGCTTTAAATTAATTCCACAATGATTTGGTCATACCTAATGATCAGACATCGTTCTAATAATGCAATGACATAATGACATTCTAATGAGATTCTTCATCACGTAACACCATGGACTTAGTACACACTCCACTGCTATTCTAAAAAGATAAACTGGACTTCAGTCAAAGCAATGTAAGCCAACAGGGAATAATTTTATTGTTGCTGTTTTTAAGTTCTTGCCACTCAAGAAATTCTCAGATTTTTCATCATCCCCTGAAAATTTGGAAGGACTAATAACTCATGTAACTATGATACATATATATCCACTCCTCATTCCAACTCTTTGTGGGACCTTTAATTTACCTTTAATAAAATACTGGAAGAGTTCTTTTGTGCTATGAGAATGGGATTTTGTCTCAAATTCACACAAGTCACACAGACAAATCCTTGGATACTTTGTCCTAAAATGACAAGCTTCATTTACCTGAACTCTGATAATTAGATTTCTCCTGCTCTTCCACTCAGAGAACTAGGCACATCAGATTGCAGTTCTGTTCCATTTTCTCTTATAAGACATCCATGAGTTATTTAAAGCCACAAACATTGTTATTATAGAACATTTTAATGTTTCTACGTATTTTTTATTACTTTCTAAACATTATGGAGTGTAAACATTATTTACCTTTTCAAGGGAAGTTGTGGAATTGGATGGTTGGAAGCAGACGTCACAGAATCACAGATCTGTTACTCAAATATGTTATAAAAAGGAATTTTAAAATTCTTTGCTTCTTACTGTAAACCACATTTGTACATACATCAGAATTACTTTCATTCCAAGCTTCTAGATCCTTCTTTATCTGGCTGATACCACGTCTGTTCCTGTATTGATTTTTATCCTGGTGCCAGCTTCCTTCCATGTCCTTCACTTCTCATTTTAAATGGCAACTAACATCAAACTCATCTATTTTTCATTTTTATAACGATAGTCTCCTTGACTCCTAACTTGTGTGTGGTGGGTTTTTTTACTGGCTTGTATAATCTCGGATGGTGATGTTCACAACCATAAACATCCTGTTCAGACTAAGAAATCTGAATGACTTTAAAGCCGCAAAGCGCTGTGCTGCCTATTTATTTTTCTCAGTCTGAGTGCTGAGGGGTTCAAAGTGTTGAGCCCATATCGTTGTTGAGGGTGTTTCATGTACAATTAGCAGTTATGCATGAACTGATTTTTAATTTTTGCTGCCAAAGCAAACAAGAGAAAACAGCAGTAAAATGTGCTCAACTGTAAGAAAATGAAGAAGAGCAAGAAACGACACCTTGCTGAAAACTCTCTGTAGCTTATTTTTAGCATTACCTATTAATTTAACGTATAACAGCTTTAGCTACAAACCAAAGGAATTTATATGATCCTCAAAGCCTGGTCCCAGTCAGAATACCTTCCCTGAAAAGCAGGCCACTGATTCTGACAAGGATATAGCATAGGAGGTATCACTCCCTCAGTTTTGTGACTACTCTCCCGGACCAAAAAAAAAGTAACCAAAAAAATCAGTATTGTTTTTCAGACAGAAGGACCTCTGCCCATTTGAATTGTGAAAGTACATCCACATCAGTGACACAGACAGTGGGGTCAAGTGCACCATCAGCAGTTTTGCAGAGGACACCAACCTGAGTGGTGCAGTCTACACAACAGAGGCATGGGATGTTATCCAGAGGGACCTGGACAAGCTAGTGAGGTGGGCTTGTGCAAACCACATTAAGTTCAAAAAGGATAAATGCAAGGTCCTGCACATGGGCCAGGACCATCCTCACTACCAATACAGGCTGTAGGATGATGTGACAGAGAGCAGTCCTGAGGAAAAGGACTTGGGGTTCTGATGGACGAAAAGGTGGACATGAGCCAACAATGCGTACTCACAGCCCAAAAGGCCAATGGTATTCTGCATTGAATCAAAATAAGTGTGTCCAGCTGATCCAGAGAGGTGATTCTGTCTCTCTACTCTGCTCTGGTGAGACCCCACCTGGAGTACTGCATCCAGCTCTGGAGCCCTCAACACATAAAGGGCATCGACCTCTTGGAGCAGGTCCAGAGTAGGGCCTCTGGAGCACCTCTCCTACAAAGATTTTTTTCTGCCTGGAAAAGAGAAGGCTCAGGAGAGACTACAGTGTCCTCCCAGTACCTGAAGGGTCCTACAGGAAAGATGGGGAGGGACTGTTAGTAAGGGCATGTAGCCATATGACAAGGGGCAGTGGTTTTAAGCTAGAGCAGGGTAGGTTTAGATTAGACATTAGGAAGAAGTTCTTCACTATGAGGGTGGTGAGGGACTGGAACAGGCTGCTCAGAGAGGTGGTGGAGGCTGCATCCCTGGAGACATTCAAGGTCAGGCTTGATGAAGCTCTGAGCAACCTGATCTAGTTAAAGACATCACTGCTTGCTGCAGGGGGGCTGGACTAGATGACCTTTAAAGGTCCCTTCCAACCTAACACAATCTAGGATTCTATGATTATTTCCTCAACTATCTGGTTGTCTGCCACTTAGAACAGAAGAAATTAGAAAGCCAGTACAAAATTTTATAATCTGTCTGGAATATTTTCTCGCATACTTAGAGATTGTAACCCATGGATGTAATTACTGATTAACGTTCTTTCCGCAAAATATTTCTAATGCTAAAAGTCTTTCATTTTTATTGTCAATTATGGTCTTCAAAACTTCATCCTGAAGTATTGCCTATTCGCAGGTACTAACAGAATACCTATGATAGGATGTATTTCTAAACCCTGATGCCAGTTCTCCAAAGTTCCCACTTTCATAGATGCCGAATACACAATTTCACTTTTTCTTCCAATTTTGGATGGTTATTGGTCTAGTCAGCAAGATAATGTAATTAATCCAACACAGTGTCTTCACTAGGAAAAAAAAAAAAAAAAAACAAACCAAAACCAAACCAGAGCAAATTAAAGTCCTAAACATATGTGAAACTGTCATTTTTTGTTTTCCTTTAGCATTGCCAGTTTGAAAAGTGTTCTTCAGACATTACTGGCAAGTAATCCTTATCTAAAACAGCACTTAGTGACTTTAAAAGATAGAAAGATTTAAAGCTCCAGTGTTAAGTCTACAGTTGGTAGCTTTCCTCCTTCAGGCAATGAAAGCTCTGATAGCAAGATTACCATGACACTGGACACTGAACAGATATAATGAGCTTGGATTAAGACCAAAAACCAAGAACTTCCCAATACCCCACTGCCTTAATTTTCAGCTCTAGGTATATGTCTCCAGCTGTGATTCTCTTACAAATATATACTCCAGAGAACACATGTATGTCTGTCTGTATATACATGAACTAAAAATAACTGGTAACAAAATCCCCCCAAAATCTCATCATATTTCTCTAGGGAGATAAGAACAAACATGATAGATGATAAAATTTCATGTACAACTGCAAGGTCAACAAATTGCATAGTATAAGTGTATATCCAGACCTAGGAAAATATAATAAAATTAAATAAATATGTAAGATTATTCATTACACATGTACGAGACAAAGTCATTCAGTCACAAGATGCACATGTCATTTGGAGACATAATGGATGTTTAGTTAGAAACTCAGAAAACATCACTGCTTATTTATAATTTAAACTCTTCCACAAGAGTCATTCCTGCTTATTGCCAGAGAGAAAATGGACCTTGTTTTTCCTTAGCATGTTCATTCTTCTGCGTATGCTCTCAAATTCTCCCAAAGCTCTTTAAAGGCGAACATTACATAGCTAACAAGTCAGAGTCAATCTGGATCACTTTTGCCTGGTTGTATTCACACTGCCTTTTTTTGTCAATAATAAGGACAAGATGTTTCATCTGACCCACTTATGTAAGTGGAAGACTAATTTGGTATTATCCCCATGCATTTTAGAGTCAGATTTACCTCTTGAGTATCATCAGTAGAGAACTTAAGAACTTCTTCCCTTCCTGAAGAAGTATACCAGTTGTGAAAATGAAGTATTTTTACTAATGATTAAAATACTAAGTTACTGCAGCGAGTATTTTTTGCTTAGTGTCACCATTTCATGGTCCATCTTAACAAAATGTTCCATTTTATGATGGTTTAAGCTCTTAGTGAAACTAGAGAAGCTTCCACAAAATAGTGTTTAGTGCAAACATTTGGATTTTTTTTTTTTTTTTCCTGAGCTAGCCATGGTACATTAATTCACGGTGCATTTTTTCCAGTGGGCTTCTATTTTTTTAAAAAAATGCTCAACCACATAAACATACAGAGTGGTATTTCCAGGGTTTTGGTGCCAGCAACTCAGGTACTGTTTACCTGGGACTGTAACAGATTTAAATCTAGAGGGACACCTACTGGCTGAAAGACGTGCTAGGTCTTTGCACATACATAATGACCTCATAATCTAAGAATTATGGATTTCTACATTCTCTCCAAAACCACTTTCTCATGATCACTTAAAATTTTTGAACTCAAAACCCAGTTTAACCAACATTGGTTTCTACAAATTATTTTATAAACTCACTCTCATTACTTTCAGGTTGAGAATAATTCCTCTTTTTAATAGAAGATTGTTATAAACAGATTTCTTCGTTTCCATCATTATACATGCTCTGACTTGTCTGGCCCTGTGTGGAACCAGGAGTTGGACTTGACGATCCTTATGGAGTCCCTTCCAATTCAGTATATTTTATACTGAATGCTAAACAGTACTTAAATCAATAGTCTCAACAGAAAGACAATCTAATTTCTTCTGTCCGTTTACTAATAAAGGTATTAAAGAAATGAGAGCTTAATACACTTTGTATTTTTTTAGCAGTTTCTGTAACAAGTAAACAATTTTGAAACTCTTCTGCAATTCTTTTACACTAAACACTATTCATAGTAAGACACCATAAACCCAAACTCTTCCAAATAAAAATCCTGCATTTCAACTTGAATTATCTTTAAATTATTACACTTTGTGTAATTTATTTTACTGCGTACTACTTCCAATAAAAATAATGTAAGACAGTAGTGCATCAACCTAATGGAAGGTCAAGTTACATTCTGCAATTGGATGAGGAAATTAGGTGGGGATGAAGTGAAGGAGGAAGGGAATTATATTTCAATAGTTTGAATGACAGTTCTTCTAGATTTCCAAGTTGTCTTGAAAAATCTTGACGCAATTGCTACACTTCAATTGTACTATGATCCTCAGCCTAAGAGTTCTCAAAGCTTTATTGAGATAAGTATGCATTCTTTTATTCACTTTCTAACTATGAGAATGAACTAGAACTTTATCCATTGGATTCCTGGGTATGTTATCTGGCCACTGATTAATACGACTTCCACTATAAAACTGAAAAAAATCTCTCCCCATTTTCTTCTCAATATATTCCACACCATTCTGCCTTTGTGTCTTCAAATGGCATTTTTGCAACTCAGAAAATTACACTGTAGTCTCAAGTGTGCTCTTACACACAGGCCCACAAACTGTGCGTAAGGCCCACCACCTCCTCTAAGGTTGCAACCCGGTGAAACGGTTACTTTGTATTTCCTGGCAAGTTGCAAGTTTGTGCTTCAGTAAAGTGTCAGATGGGCAGGATCAACCCTACAATTAAAAAAAATACCACCGGTTTAAGTGGTTGTATGAATTGTTGCCACAAACAAAATCCCACGGGCCCTACTATCCCTTTCTTCTTGTTCTTTATTATCCTAATATGGAGTCACTACTACTATATTATTTTTATATGTAGTACTACTACCACACATTATTACTGCCATGAAACACCATGGCCAACAGCTCCAGTTCTCATATTCAGTTGCAGCATCTAAATTGCAGTAAAATAACCAAACTGCTCCCACATACAGACAAACCGATCTGTGATCCAAATCTCTACATTTCTGGGATTATATAACCATAAACAATGATCTTCTCCCAGGAAAAATTTTCACGGCTTGCTGTGGATAATATCTGCGTAATGACAAAAGGAACAAAACAAGTGGCATTTACAGAGATGTTTTAAGTAAATATTTCAATGAGAAGGACAAAAAGTTTACTGGATGTAAAAGAAAGAACAGAAGTTGGAAATATATTAGAGTGCAGAGTGCCACAAATCCTACCCCGCTTACAGCAGTTAGGAAAGTTCTTGTTTCAATGACAGTATTTCAAAATTCAACTTCTCAACCAGCCTTCTCAAAATAGAAAAAGAAGAGTCCCTGATCCATCATCACCGCAATTACTGCCAATCAGTCATCGCGCATCCTTGGAAAGCTGACACTTGTAGCAAGCTTCAGGGTACACAGCTTATAAAGTAGGTGCTGCAGATAAAAATCTTCTCCCCTGATTCTGGCTCTGTAACTTTTTTCCATAGGGCTTCTGTTCAGCTTCACTGCAGCCATTACAAAGTATCAAGTACTAATGATCTGGGCAGGAAAGCAATCATTCATTCACTAACCAACCTTAGTACAAAGTACATGCCAGTATTTCCCCCCCTGACCCAGGCTTGGCACTTAAGTTAGTCATGAATAGCTGTAAGGAAACCTGTGTAACTGCAAATACCAAGGAAAGAGCTTGTCTGGTGATTAAGATCTCAAAGTAAGGGAAAACATTTTACTTATGGCATGTTTTAATAAGAGGTATTAAAAAAAAAAAAAAAAAACAACTTAAAAAATCACTCTTAATTCAAAGTGTGCCAATATATCCATGTTTGGTATGTGAATAATACACAAATAGAGTGTGCCCCCAAGTTAAATAATAAGTGACTGTGCCCAAATGTTGCATATAGCTAGAAATTTAAGAGAGAATAAAAATCCTAACACAAAAAAAAGACCCGCCCAAAGCCTAAACCATGGAATAGTCAATATTACTGATGTACAGTCATAAAAAGTGACTAAAGGTCCAGGAATTCATCAACTATTCCAAAATTTAACTACTCTCGGGTTTGAGCCGCTGTTTCGATCTTTTTATCGCAAAGGGAAGAACAGCAGCGAAGAGAGTGGCACCTCCCAGCAGAGGTGTTTCAGCACATTTGCACTTAGAGAAAACAAAAGCACTCAGGTATAGCAGATGTCATTTTAAGAACTTAAACAGACTTTCCCTATGAGGATCAATTTATTAGCAAAAAACCAAAACCAAACAAACCACCGTAGGTGAATAATAGCGGAAACTGATACGGAAAACTGTAGGTATGACATCCCAGAGAAATGGTTTGGAACGAGAACTGCTGTCACGGTGACATTCTGCTGGTAGGAAGTGAAAGCTGTGAAAAGGATAATACTGTCAGAACAGCAGCATGCTGCACAGCACAGGGTGGCACGGGCACAGCACGGCTCAGCACTGCACGGCACAGCACGGCTACTGGATACTCTCTGGTCCGGCAGAGTCCCCAGAGCTAGCTCTGCACAGAGGCAGCAGTTGGCTATACGGTCACTTGCAGCTGGTGAGCAATGCTGTATTCCATGTATTTTCGCCATGGCCAGCAGAGAAATTGGGATTTCCTACATGTACGTGTTCACAAATGTGCCTTATTATTAGGATGTCATTACAGCTTTGACCATTGACAGTAACAGGAGGCACTATGAGGGTCAAAGAGACACAACAGAACAGGTAAAAAGGAAAAAAAATGCTATGCTTTTCTTCATATGCAGTAACAAGTTTTGCGTTTAAAATGCTCTCACAACTTCAAACAAGCTGTCACCCCATCACATACCCAGCAACCTGAAACAATGAGAACAATGCCGAGATTTGGGTCAACCTTCGATAGATGTAGTACATTCACTACTGTAAGAATTCACATTGATAGTATGGCTGAGTTGATCTGACTGTCTCTTCTGTTGCCAAAAGCTATATATGGAATAACAGGGAGAAAGGCCGGTGAGGTGAGAAGGTGTGAGAATCAAGTTTCCCAATTTTCCTGTGATTTAGGAAAGCCCTGGGGCAGTCACTGCCCCACCAACCTTTTTATTAAAAGAAAACACAGTTTAACTACAGTTTAATTACAGTTTCAATTGGATTACCATGGACCAATGTACACAAAATGTGTTATGGTTCTGGAAGTCTGATCAGCATTAAGAACTTCAGTTTTATTTACCTATTACATCTGAACCTAAGCCAGCCTTCTAATTACAAACGAATAACCCATTTGCCCTCATAATGTTAGGAAAAAAGGAGCTTTATGACACTCTGCATCACGTGACGACACTATTAACAACCTTAATGATCATGGAGCAAATACTCCTGAAGACAGACTGAGAATTTCTCAAGAATCATGCTAAAAAATGCCAACGTGACTTACTGACGGATTTTAAATTAACCGCTGTAAAAACACCCATAGAGGCAAAACATCATGGATGTTGTGGACAGTGAGAAGATCTACTGAACAGAAAAATAACATTATCCAAAAGACTACTTCCATCTCAGCAGTCCTTAAAACTAGATAGATGCTTCAATTATTGAAGTTATAACTACTGCTTAAAGTATATCCTGATCTCCTAATTCTTGAGAGAATTCTTTGATGCTATATTGAAGTAATAACGGCACAGTTGAGCTCCTATTCTCAAGAGCTGTCTGTTAGTCCCACTTCCGTGTTCACTGAGTAAAGCGTACTGAGGTCCTGCCTTAACCCTTGGTTCATTTCCCCAAATCATGTATCTGGGAAGGGAAAGGCTGCATCAAGCTGACTTGTGCCATCACAGGTCTCTCCTTTCTTCTGATTCTGGCATTCTCTTAACCGAGCAACTCTTCTTTATGCCCATATCCACAAAATCCTCTCTTGCTTCGATCCTCTCCTGCTGCAAACCTTTTCACTATGCCAACTACTCTATTTGTTTGGGTGTTGGTTGGTTGGTTGTTGTTTGTTTTTTTAACTGACCTTTTATAGTTGCCTGGCTGTGTTTCCTTCATGTTTTTCCACCTTCATGAGCTAGAGATCACAAACTTCTGTGTTTTCATTCCATCCTTCCATCCTCCTCACTTTCTCAATGTTTCGTTTCTGTACATACATGCTCATCTTAAAATGCTTCCAAGCAAACATTCCCATCTCCACTGAAGACCTCCCTCTTCCCGTGCATCTTTCTAACCATACTGCTGGGATTCACTTATCAAAAATCTTCCAAAATTTCCCATGACATTGCTTATCAACTGCAGCTCTCCTATCAGTTGCAAGGAGAACAGAAAGTCATGGAAGAGCTATAAACCTCAGTCAGATTTCCTACACAATACTAAATTAATGACATTAACAAAAATTGATGTTTCTGAGACAAACATGTTTGGGCCATACACACAAACTGGCAGTACTCCATTGCTCTGGACAGCCAGACTTGGACATTTAAATTAATAACACTAAATAAAGCTGATGCTAGTCAAAACATAGGGAAAAAAAGTAATTTTCTATTAAGTTGAACTATTCTCACACATTAATGACAGCAAAGAGAGAGCTCAGAGTTACACATACATGCATGGGTTCTTTTCCAGCCTCTTTGTATAGAAGATGAGAGCTGAATCAAGTCCAAGATCATATGCGCAAGACTCAATTTTCAGCACTCTCTGTATGAATTCATAGATTCTTCTGGCTTAGCTTTCTTGCCTCACACTTGGATAGTAGATTAATTTCATATAATGCAATTTTTCTACGACATATTCTGTGGTGGATGCCCATTCAACATTTCAAAATCTTGAAATTACACCTGTATGATTGCATTGTACAACTGATACAGTCTTAATCTACAAATCACATATTCTTTCCAACATCCATTTTGTCTCTCATAGAACATGGAGACACTGTTTCTGGCCAAAATTATATAACAGCTACCAATATCTCAGAGCTATGGCCATGTATAATGGAAGAAAGACTTGAGACAATAAATCACGGATAAATGGAAAGTAATATTAACTGCACTTTCAGAATTAGCATAAATTATGTAACTTATTTTTTTCAAAAATTAATCATCTGAATACAGAACACTTTAGATCAGTATACTCTGGCTATGCTATGGACAAGAAGATTATTCACTAGTCATTCACAGTTCTTCTAACTTGACTGCTTTAAGGCTGGCCCCCTCCTTTGGCAATTAGACAACTAGCAAAATGTCTGTGTTCTACCTTTATCCCCTGATAGAAGAGACTTCAGTTCATAGGAATAAAACACGGAAGGATATCTACATATCCAGCAGTGAGTATTTCTCAGTGCATTTCTGAGTATTCTGCTCAGTGTGCGCTGCGATGAACCAAAACATTTTTTCCCATAGGTTCTGCTGATAAATTATTCCATTCTAATTGACCCAGCGACCTCTATCTCTCTTTTCTGAAATATTTAAGATATTTTTACATCGAGCTTGCAAGTCTTGATTGTTTTTGTTTTTCTTTTGCTTCATGTAGAAAAGCTACTGAAAATTCTCTCACCCTGTCACTGAATCTATTCCTTGTAGGCTTGTTCCACATTTTAGAGCTTCCTGAGATTTTCCTTTCAGAGCAATGCTGACTTTATTTATATCCCTTTTTTATTATCTTTCTTCATTTGTTTTGATTCAAAATGCCACTGGCTTGTAAAGCAAGAACTTTTTACTTCCTGTTATACCAAATTCTTTCTCTGGTCCATGTATCCTTCAACTTTGCACATAGCTCGCTTCCCTCCATAACAAGTACCTACGTTCCTCCCGAGTTCCACACTGCAATTAATACCTTTCTTATTTCTTTAATACCATTTCCCCTTAGTGCTGAATAGCTCAGAGACGTCAATGAGTCATGGCTTCAGTTTTGGTAGGAAAAAAATCTAGATAATTATTAAGCAAAAGTTTTTGTAATATATGAATGTCTCAAAGGCAGAAAATTCTGCCTCCTCACATCATCTTCCTGTAGCTTAGCTATCCTTACAGACAACAAGTCAAAGTACAACTGTGCTGCATTTCAATTCTGACTGCATTGGAGGTATTTACTAAGACAAATTAAAGGGGAACTTCCTTTAGAATTGTCATGTAATTACAAAGTCAACAACTTCTGCTTACCCACTAATTACAGAAAATTGTATTTGATAGCTGCATAATTTGATCACATTTGCAAATATTTGCTCTTGTCTTTAGTGCTGTTTGAAGGATATTTCAAGACATCTGCTCAATTCTTCTGAATTTAAACACATCCATAGTGTAAATAAAACATACTATATGCCAGTGGATTGCTTTTACATATCTGCCAATTTAATTTCCATTACATTAATTCTTCTGTTGAATACAATTTCCTACAGTTTCATCTCTTTCAGCAGATGCACATTATCTCTCTTTACAACAGTGGGAAATGACAGCCAAAAACATTACTTCATGCCAAAAAGTTAAAACTCTCTGACACAGTTGAGACTATTTCATCCTGCACTTCAATAACTAGTTTAGACCTGCACACTGACACCTGCACACCGACACCTGCACACTGCCCTTTGCAGTGTCTGCAAAAGCACAGTTGTATGTTTAGCTAGGAGGTGCAAAAGGTCTTTCCTAAGGACCAAACCTAAAACACACCTACAGAAATCTATTTTACATAGCTCCCATTGTATGTACACGTTACCCAAGAAGTTGAGACCAACTACAGAGCAGTCTAAATATAACCCACTACTCTTTAAGTTGTATAGAAGTAAAAAAAAAAGCTCACTGTCCTTGGCTTTCAAAGACTTTTGTGCTCCTTGAGAGTCTCGTGGATTCATTCGTAACACTTCAATTCCTGATCTTCATTCCTAATCCTCATTCTACATGATAAGAAGAGTTTTTCTATGTAGCATAGGTAGAAGGAATAGGTTTAAAATTAACCCAAGTAAATATTCTAAAAAAACCCCAACCACATTCTATTTAACTTTACTATGAGATTTTGCTATATTACCAATTTAAAGGCTACAGGCATATTTCAGCAGAAATACTTGGTAGTTTTTCATGGAATTCTTCTACTGGCTTTTGGGCAGTATGATTTTTTGAAAAATGTTTTTTTCTTGTCACAGACAGTGCTCCTCTCCTAAGACAGACCTTCAACAGTAACTCATCTCAACTGAGAATAAATCTAGACCACCAGATTATTAGAACTAGCTGGGATGCTGAAAAAATGAAGTTTGCATAGAAGAATACATGCAGTGACTATCAAAGACAAATACAGCGTAGAGCAGTGGGAAGGCACATTTTAAGCATTAATTTTCCTAGAGTGGGGATAGTCAGAGCTGCCTCTTTTGAAAATTCATAATTCTGAGCCAGACTGGCAGCAGTAGTAAAATATTAATATTCTGAGACAAACAAGCACCAATGATTTCAGGTGAAATCTAAGACTATAATGTCAAGCTGTTTTCTATTCTTTATCATTCTAGTTAATCTAAAGAATAAACTGTCACACCAAGACCAATGTTTAACCCTATAGTTGCATTTGTTGTCTGGTATTTTTGTCAGTAAATGATCTATAATTATGGGCCTTTCGTGTGAAACAAACATCTTTTTACTTTATTTGTATGAACAGAGTAGGCATCCTAATGAACAAATTAATCTGCATTGTTTGGCCACATTGTCCAGTTTGAAAATAAAATATATAGAGTTTAATGATTTTTTAATTATTTTTTTTCCTGCAAAGATCCTCCATAAACAGCAATTTCTATGACCTTCTTAATGTAGATTGATGTCTTAATCTACATAGACTAAGACATTTCTCTAAACTGAGGAAGGGAAACCTGTACAAGAAGTAAAATCTGCAAGGTAAGAACTAATGATATAAAGAAAGTAAGAAAGATCTTTTGTAAAATGAAATAATCCTGCAGGAAATGTGGGAAGGGTGCTTGGTATCACCAGAACAATCCCACTGAACAAGCAAGAGAGATTTCTGATGGAACAGAATAATCCCACATAATAAACAAGAAAGATGCCTAGTCAAGACAGTGCAAGCCCTAAGGATCAACAACGTCAGGAACAGATGAGACTGCCTCCTTTTGTGGAGAGAAGAGTATAAAATACCTTTAACAGCTGAGGAAAGATGGGGAGAAGACAGACCACATTGGGTCCTGCTCTCCTTGCACCCAGCAAGCTCTTAAATCTGAACATCTCCACTAAGTGTCATCGAGAAACATGGTCATCAGCTCTAACTGCAGCTTCTCTGGTAGGTGAGAAAGGCCGTGACACAGCAGCCAGATGAGAATTACAGCTACACTTTATACCATAGAAGGCCGTCCTACAGCAGCAGTCACAGCCTGGCAGCCAGACCCTGGGGCCAGGTGGGAGAATGGTCC
The DNA here is from genome assembly GCF_964237585.1 of Gallinula chloropus. Lineage (NCBI taxonomy): Eukaryota > Metazoa > Chordata > Aves > Gruiformes > Rallidae > Gallinula > Gallinula chloropus. The sequence goes on along the minus strand of NC_140085.1, from coordinate 109,552,716 downwards.
CAGCCGGGGAGAGGCCTCTTTTGGGGTTGCTGCAGGCTCTGGGTTTGCCTCGAGTCCTCCTGAGCCAAGCTCCAACCTAGACTCTCCTGTCCTGATCCAGGGGCTGAGTTTCCAGCTAGGCCGAGGCCTGCAGCAGCGCCTGGGAATGGCTGGGGCTGGGCTGTGGCTCACCTCAACCCCCATCACTGGTGCAGCCTGGTGCAGCTCACTGGACTGGTGGAGGAGGGAGGACAGCACGCCACCCTGATGGCCCCATGGACACTGCCACCCACTGCCACCCTCACTTGTGGCTATGCCCTGACAAACACGCCCTTAATGCATCGTTGGGAAAGAAGATCAGAAAGAGAGACATGTTGAGATTTTTAGAAGCTTAACAGAGGCTTTATTTTAAGAGAGAAGGAGAGGGAGAACAGAAATATGCAGAAAAACTAGAGGAGGTATATAATTAGCCAGATTTAGACTAAGTTCGTTGGAAACTTAGAGTAGGAGTAAATTGCAAACATTACAGTGAAGTTTCTTTCGCTTTTGTCTGTTTCATTATTAATTTTGAAGCTGACTCCCAAACCCACATCATTTTGCTGTGGTTGGAGATGCCAGCATGTACAGAAAAGCTAGCCTCCTTGATTTGCTTTGTTGTTGGAGGCACAAAAATATTCTGCTCCTAGCAGACCTGGGTTGTTTTTTTTTTCCCTCTTTTAAAGCCACATATTAAATAAAGTTAATTCTGCGAATAGAGAACGTGAACACTGTACATAATGCATAGATATTTCTGTGCATGTAAGTGTAAATAAATATGACTCTATAAACGCTGGTACTGCTGTTACTGACTCAGTATCTGCAGCAGGAAAAGAGGTAGGAGATAAAGATGAACTATTTCTTCCTGAACTGTCAGCTGCTGAGCTGCTCATTCACATTTGCTCCGCTGCACCCTGCCCCCTCCCTCCCTCAACCTTTATCCAAGTTTCATAAGTAAGATGCAAGTAACAAGCGACCTGAGAGATTACAAGGACAGGAAACAGCAATGTTTCAGCTTTTAAAAAAGGTGATCTGGATTTAATGTCACAATGATGGATGAATCTTTTTGGGCTAGATGTGAAATTAAATTTCTGGAAGCAGAAAGCTTCAGGCATTTCTGTTACACTTAGATTATATTGTGTGCGACACAGGAAACACTGTATTACTAATGGGATTATTATATAGTAAAAATAGATATTCCAGAACAGGCTGTAATGGCCTTTTTTATTTTTGTATGTATAAATAAATTTGTATTTTGCAAATCTGCCATCTCATTGCCCCATGGCATTCAGACCTAAAATGTGAAGCATTTAATTTTCTTTCTTACTGCTGAAAATGCTATGGTAAGTTCAAGAAGAATCACTGCAACTATGTAAACTGAAATCTGCCTTCTTTTTTTGGTGATAATATTTTTTAAACCATAATATGACCCAAAATCCAGTTATAAGTCATATTTGCTACTTCGGTCAAAAAGCAAAATTGAATAATTGTGAAGCAGTTGTCGTTCTGCTACGTTATTTCACAGGCCTCGCCAGGAGGGTAGATGAACCTTTTCCATTTAACAGGAAAGCCAAACATTCCAAATCCAAGTATTTTAAAACAATTCCTTCAACACTCACTTGGTATGTTTAGAAAAACTAAGTAAACATAAGTCCCACTGAAGTTCAGACTAATGAATCACAGAAAAAGGAAATGAAGAAATGGGAAAAGTTACCACACACTTTCCATCTCCTGCATCTTTCAAATACCTCAAATAAGTGCATGCAAAAAACCCACAGCACATAAACAAGAAAGTAAGGTGAGCTTGGAGTTTTCTGATTGTCGCATTCAGACTTTATTAGAGGGAGGAGTGTCATATGTGAATGACACTTATGATGTGCAGTGACAGGTATCAGCAACTGATTTCTTACACACAAAGTACTGGCTACAAAGAAGTGGCAAATAATTCTTGTCTGCTTCATGATGTTTCGTAAGTGGTCTGAGAAGCTCTGATTGGAAATGGAATACTTCAAAAGACGGTGATGCAAATCTTAAGAATACTTTAGATTTCAGGATCGTAGAAATAGATTTCCTAGTAAGCAAGAACTGACAGGAGGAGTTTTGAAACAGAAAAAAGATTTTGGCAAGTCCTCTAAAAATCTTAGACTAAATTGCACCTAAATGTGTACTTTTAAAAACCACTTCACCTGACAGAATTCTTTTCCAAATGGAAATTATAGGTTGGAGTGAAAACTTTGAACAGATTCTAAGTTTTATTTTTAATCATTTTAATTGTAACTATTCACCCCTAATAGCTTGAGGCATGTATTTGGTAAATCTTAACAAGACCGCTTTCATTAAGTTTACCACAATTAAAAACTAATGGCCACAGGCTATGACATACAGTATTATTGCTGAAAGGACAATCACACTGCTAAAAGGTACTGTCTCCTGATATTAAAATTCTTTGTTCCACAGAAGGGCCATTACAAATATCATACTAAGTACAGATGACCACTAATTAGTTTCAAATACAACCCATCATTTTGCATCTTTCTTGAAAGAAGTAGGACAGCAATAAACTAAAATCAAATTCTTATGTTGAACTAGTATAGACATTTAAATCGCTATATTCTGAGTAAAAACTTGAAGAACTAACTTTAAAACACATGCCTAGAAAATTGGCATATACTGCATTACTGGCAAATCAGCCTGTACAGATCAGAACTGCAGAAGCTCAGGTGTCTGGGTTCTCAGCCAGAGAAGCTCATTATAGTTAGTTAAGAGAAAAGGCTGGTAGTATGACTTACTGGCACAAAATTCAAGGCATACAATGCAGATTATCTGTGGTTTCCAAATATAACAGTAAAAGAGCAACTTTTCTCGTCACACAGAGTGAGAATTTAATGCCTTGACCTTATAATGACTAAATTCATCAGTACAAATCCCTTCCATTCTAGGGAAGGTTCATACTGTAGGAAAATAAATCAACTGAGTTTCTCAAAGTATTTCCCTTCATTGGTGGTAAGAGGAATTGAGATTCAGATGTCTAAAGCCAAGGAAATTAATCCCACCATATCTGCTTAAATTTGTTTTAAATCCCTCTACCTTGCATTAAAAACAGTAAGAAATACTTTGGAGAGAAACATGTACCAATAGAAAAAGCATTTGATTGAAAGATGAGCTTTCATAGCACACTTCCCTTGTATCTGGGCTTGTGAAAATAATAGATAATCTGTCCTACCAGCCTGAACTACTTTGCCTTTTTTATCTGGTATTTATTACCCTTTCTTTTGACTGTACATGGCAGGCTCTAATAAACTGCTAATGAAAGGCATTGTTTCAAACTGTAGAAAAATTGGACCTCAGATACTGAGTCATATATTTGGAAAGAATGTTAATGCTTCTTTTTGTCATCAAAGCTCCACAGACATGGCCCTTCAGAAGCAAAACTGATGATCTGACAGGCAACTACTACATTATAGCCTCCATCATAACCTAATTTGTCAGGGAGTAATTCAGAAAGGAAAAAGTGGGGAAAAAAGGCAAAAGGTAAAAGGCAAAGGGCAGGTAATGATTTATTACTAAATAAGCATTTGGCATAATTGTTCCCTAGAGTAAAGTGGAGAAAAAAATGGTCTAATCAGAAATCAAGCTACTTTAAGATGATGTACTATTTAGTATTACAGGAATTCTGATTAGTATCAGATTAGTTTAGCACTAGAATTTATCATCTCACTTATTGGAAACCTTGTTTCAATCACTCTATCAATCAACTTAAGCATGTAGATCAACAGATAAACTGTGACAATGAGGAAAGAAAAAAACAGCTCTTGTTTTGAGGTTGCAGCAGTGAGCAATAGTCATTTATAAACTTATTTGCATTTTCCCTTAAAAGATAACATTCAATTTCTAGAGAATATGTATTTGTCAATTATATAATGAATGTGTTTGTGCCAAAACCCAAAAGCAGTTCATACCTGTGCTCCTCTTACTTAAAAAGTAGAAGTAGAGGAAATTATTAAGTTTTTTAAAAAGTAGTTCTAGGAGACTCTGTACACTGAGTCTAAGATATTTTCTAAGACAAACCCACACATTATGTTGGTACCACATATTAAGGAAAATAATTCCTGCAGTTGAATTTAGAATTTAACCACCAAGGTGGTTTTATTTTCTCTGTCTGTTTTTGATGGTGCAGGGAGAGAAGGAAAATGAAGTATCACAGTAATGTAATGGATTAAGTGATAACATAAAGGATAGGATCCAAGCAATAGTAATAAAAATATAAAACCTGAAACCAAGCAGGTATTTTGTATGACAATAAAAACTAAGGCAACATTTTTCCATCCAAACAAGCATATCTAAGGAACTGAAATGATGTGATCATTCTGTTGTGCCTGCTGTGCAAGGAAAAGATATAAACCTGTATTGAACTTCCAATTAGTAAACAGATACACATTTTTTAGTAAGCAGACTATAAAATAATATTGAATTGATGAGTAATTTTTCACATCCAACAAAATATCTTTATTACAGTAGAGAAAAATAATTTTAATTTACCTATCTGCAGTAACAGTCAGAACATTATCAAGCATATTGCAATTCAATGAAAGAGGAACAAAGCCAGTTCAGGTTTTTTTTGGTTGGTTGGTTTGGGGGTTTTTTTGGTAAAAATTATAATTCATAAGCATCTCTGCTCTTGGTGTATATGAATAACCAAATTTTTTTTTTCCTCTAGGAAATGTCTCCTATCAAGTCTCTTGATCTTTAAAATCTTGATTTCTTCTAATTTGCAATTAAGGAGTCAAAACCAGGACAAGTAGTGATATACACATCAAATCAATTCATGTACTTACACTTCACACAAGACTAGTAATTTTCTGTACCAGGTATTCCATAAAATAAACTCTACCTCAAGCTACCAAGCATTTCCAAATGCCTGCAACATTTTTTGAAATGATTTAATTTTTTTATAAATGAAAAATCTAACTGCTAAACATTTTAGAAGCTATAAGCTTCTAAATGTGAACATTGCATAAAGAATGACAGTAGAGTCAACAGACATCATAGGACACAAGATTTCTATTGGAATTTATGCTGGTTTAGTTCCAGTGCTCTCATTTTCAATTACTATGTCTTCAGTTCTTGTTCTACACAGAATTACACGGTCTTGTCCAGAACTGAGGCTCCACCATTCCAAAGCAGTTTATTTTTTTTTAATGTAACAACTTCGTAATAGCATTTACAAAGATGGGTCAAATTAAATTAATTTCTAAAATAGTATTTCCATATCATCATCCAACTCTTTAATAATGTCAAAGGCAGACAAACAAAACCATAAGCACTAATGATTCAAAAGAAAAATGCATCTTGAGTTAGGGAGAACAGAAAAATCCAGTAACATAAAAGGAACTTATTGATCATTTATATAGTCGAAATACCCATCTTGGTGTATGTTTGAATATCCATGAGACTGAGTAGAGCACATGGAATGCAGTTAAGCAATACATTAATAATTGATTCCCCCTCTCCCCTCCCCTTCTTTTTTTTTCATATGAAACTCAAAGCAAATTAGTTTGATGTCTACTTACTTATTTCCCATTTAAAAGTTTTCCTATCTGGAGCAGAAACATAAAATGTAAAACCTTATTTATATATACATTGTATTTAATTTCATAAGCATCCTTAATGTTTGCAACACTTTACCTGGATGGTCATACAGCTAATGGTACAAATCTTTTGACTCTTCCCTGAACTAGGAAGATACCCATTTTGCTTGTACTCTCTGATGCGTGAATCCATTCTACATGTTTTTAGACATAAACTGAAACATCTTTTCTTACTTTATGCATAATTTCACTTAAACTTTGCATTTATTTAGTATCCCTTCCTTTCACAAAGTATTTTATCTCTGCAATAACTTCATCTTAAAGATCTTCATGTAGAAAAGCATAATGGGAGAGAGTATCACTGTATAAGTGCAGAGAGACCCATGTATAAATTGCATACAGATCTGATCAACATTCTGGCCAGGAAAATCTATACAAATGCTTAGGAGATACAAAAATTCATTTAAGATCTATGCTGAAATGCACAAAAGATTTGCAAATTCTGGATTTTTCTGGTTTTAAGATTATTTCTTTTTTCTGGAGTTGTTATTAATGCACTTCCTTCTCTATAAGCTTTCCCAGGTCTTTTCATATGCCAAACTGCAACAAGAGGACAGCTAATCCTGGTACCCAAATGATTTTAGAAAAATAGCAGCAATTAATCTAGCATTATAATAATAATTTAAAACATAACGTACACTGTAGATATTCAAAGAAATATAGTTAAGACCCAAGACTGACCTGCCAGAAAAGGACACAGTATTTTAATAGTGGTAACTGTCAGGGACAAGAGCTTTTCGAATGAACACCCACGATCCTGTAGCAAACTGGACCTTGCACACTTTACTGTAGAGAACTGATTTTATGTTCACTGAGAGAGCACACATACGAATCTCAGAACTGTCTCTGAGGCTCTATTTTCTTAATCTGTAGTTTTCTAATACGTAAATCCTCTTTAGCTTGCAAAATCACAACCGAGAGGAGAGGATTAAGTATTTCTCATGTTCAGTGATGTACAGGACCCTATCCATTATGTCTTAAAAGAAAACCAAAGTCCACTAATCGAGTTAATCAGCGTGATAACAGAGCATTCAAAGGCAGATTTGACACGCAGTGCACTGGTTCACGTGCTTTCTGTGCCCACTTAAGTGGATTAACGTGTTGCCAAAGTGAAAGTGGTTCATTGCACACAAACCAGATGGGACTCCCCACATGGACTGTTACTTCAGGAAACTTGAAAAGCATGGTATTAACTAACCAATAAATTGTCTCTGCCACTGGATGATGTCAACTATTTTGCTTATCTACCAATATTTCAAAATCACCAAAGCACATATAAGTGACTGTAAAATGTTTCCAGAAATTTGTGGTCTTCCCTGACATAATGAGCCTCTTTGCCCCCCCCAGTCATGACACTGCAGCCATAAACCTGTACTTTTTTACTATTCTTAAAGTGAAACTGTAGAGCTGATGGAAGAACAGTGTCTGAAGAACCATACAAACTCTTATTTTTACTTCATAGACCATTTGGAATGGGATAATACATATTTGATAGAACGCCACAATACATATGTATAAGCTTATGTTGAAGCATTATTTGAAAATCACACTCATAATAAACCCAGTAATGAAATAGAAATTAAAAAAAAACAAATCACCTGTGTTATTTTTTCAAGTCTTTGGTGGTAGTTGCTGCAGAAGAGCATCTTTCTCTAGAAAAAGCAGTGTAGAATATGCTCAGCTCATTCTAGAGATTAAGCCTTTTAATACATTTCTCTGTTAATATTTTCTCTCTTGCTCTCCATAATTGCGCACCTTCTCTGCTCCTACTGTCAAACAACTGCTGGATCTTGCCCAGATATATTATAAGATATACTATAAATGTACCTTTTCTTTACACTATCAAATTTCTTTCTCCCTTTTGTTTTCTTTCCTAATGGCTGTATAAAATTCTGCACTTGTAGGCTTCATTTTCTGAAGTGTTTGTCATTTAACCTTTGACTTGTCATTTCAAACAGCTACCCTGAACAAATGGTGCTCCAAATGAGACCCATTCAGGACCAACTAGGAGAAGTATTGCTTTGGCACACAGCAATAGCTATATTAATGGCCTTAACACAAGGGTATCTTAAAAGTACAGTTCTCATTTCGTTATCATAGTACACAATACACAGATAATTCTCTCAGGACTACTGCTGAAGTATTATTTAAGAATTCCTACATCTGATAAACATATAAGAATCTAGACAGACATGCAACTTACCATAAAATCAGACTCTAATTCAAGAGATGAAGCAACTCAGCTGTGCTACACTGGTGGAGCACCACACACTTTCATATGCACCACTTTAAGGTCTTGCCTGTGTTCCCAAACTTTTAGTCTGGATGAGCAACTATTCCCTCTAATCTAATCAGTGTGGTGCTTGGGGATATAGTTTAGTGGCGGACTTGGCAGTGCTAGGTTAATGGTGTCCTTGATGATCCTCAGGTGTCTTTTTCAACCTAAATGAACATGTGATTCTATGATAATACTTCTCTTACTTCAGGCAGGGAAGTAGACAACAAAATAAGACAACTCTCCCTGTTCTTATCAAAGGACCATATAAGCTTTCTTTCACCTAATGAAAATGTAACTGAACCCAAAACCACCACTGGAAAAAGAGGCAGAGTCCTTCCCATTTAACTCCACTTGGACACCTATTTCACTTCTGGCTGTAACACTGCCGTGCTCTAACCATCTGTGAAGCACCTTGTGCCCAGGATGCAGTGCAGATCCAGAAGTATTCACTGGGCAGCAGTGACAGGACAAGGAGCAATGGGCACAAACTTGAATATGGAAGTTCCACCTAAACATCAGCAGAACTTCTTTACTGTGAGGGTGGCAGAGCACTGGCACAGGCTGCCCAGACAGGCTGTGGAGTCTCTGTCTCTGGACACATTCTAAACCCGCTTGGACACTGTCCTATGCAGCCTGCTCTAGGTGATCCTGTTCCATCAAGGGTTTGGACTAGATGACCTCCAGAGGTCCCTTCCAATCCCTGTCATGCTGTGACTCTGTGATCCTAATGCCAGTAGGCATCTGTCAGTCTGGGCTTAACGCTGTAATCAAGAAACAGGAGACATAAAATGGATTTTTTTTCAGGTTGAACAAGTACTGACACTATCAACACATTTTGAAATAGGTCTTCTCTCTGTCTCCCAATCACATGGACTTCTGAAATGAAACTGGTGAGTCTTGCATTGAATCCAATGTGCTTTGAATGAATTAATGTCATTTTTGTGTTAAACCATCATCACAGGCTTGGCAGAGATTAGGCATTACTCTTCAGTCTCCAAATCACGAAAGAGACAGAACAGGCAATCAGACTGCTTCTGAGTGAAAATGGGAAGGACCAGGTGAAAGTGTTTGGCATTCTTAGCTCCAACACATGCATTACTTTTGGACATCAAAGTTGAGGTTAAGTTTACGGTTACTGTTGGAGAACTTGGGTTTGGTTACTCTGATAAACTGAATACTGCCTACTTAATACTTTAAAACTCCCTCGAATTTAAAAAAGCTAATAAAAAAAATCCAATTAGCTTTCTAATTCCCATCAAGCTGTAATAAATCTGAGTATCACTATACGAACAGTGTTTAAGTAGGTAATATTTTCTGAAACATAACTACTCTCTGCCCCACTGACTTTTTCTATTCTCATCATTCTATCCTCATAAAGTTTTACAGAAGAGAAGCACAGGTTTACAGGAGTAAGCCATTGACATTTTCAAGTGGGATTTTATTATTGTCTGCACCCCCTTAATAGTGAGCAACCCCTCGTCTCAGAACATTGTACAGAGGAACTGTACAGGCACCTGTACAGTGAATGCATGTGAAGAATGGTATAAATAGCACAAGATTAAAAAAAGAAAAAAAAAAAAGAGAATCTCCAATTTTACTCAGTAAACTGAGGCAGAAAGAAAAGTATCCTCTGAAAGAGCTCAAAGAATTTCTTGACAGAGCTTAAGTATCCTCAACACACAACAATCAAAATCAGTTTCCAAAAGATCTCCTTTGTCCATTCTTTCCTCCTATTCTAACAGGCTTTGGCTTTGGTTCAGACCAATTTAAAACTTCTGAGATAATAAAGTGGAATCTATTTTCTGCAGGAATGCATTGGTTCTTGCAGGATTTGCTGAAGCCATAGATTTTAGGAAGAATGTGGATTTGTCTGTGTCTCATCACGGCTTTACACTATAGGTTGCCTTTTGTCTTTTCTGCATGGGACCACTCCTCTTTAGACTGTTCTTAAACTCACAGGCATTCTCTCTTGTGCCTAACATTGCCACAAAAACTTCTCCTCACCTAGTATACATCCCTAGGTACTGGAGATGAGGGAAGGGAGGATAAGCAGAAAGCCACTAACACTACTCCTTTGGTAGAGAAGTGCCTCTAGAAACAAACACAAATAGCCCTGATATTCATGACTAAGTGCTTTTCTAATTAAGTAAGTAGCTCCCAGCACAAACCAGTGCCTCATGCACAGAAGGAAAATCAATCTTCATTTCCCTAGTCCAGGTGAAATAGAGACTCTAAAACCTGCAATTATCAGCCCTTCTTGCACTAAAAACCACTGTTTTAATTTACAGAGAACAGCAGCCTTCTAAAATAGACTTCGAAAGACAAGGTATGTATGGTTACTCCAAAGACTTCAGATTTAAAAAAAAAAAACACAACAAAAAACACAACAAAACAAACCACCACCACAAAACAAACCAGAAAAAAAACTCTCTGAGTGGTTCAGATGTGATGCTCAAAAAAAATGCAATTTTTCTGATAATCTGATCAGAAATGTGACTGAGATAAAAAGGTTCACAACACCTCTAACATAACAGCTTTTTCAGACTTATGATTCTACTTGTACTTCAGGAATTAAATCAAAAGGCCATTCAGCCAAAATGTTCTTCTTTGATCTCAAGTGTAAAAAAATTAGCAATACATACAGTGCAAGCTGGTATTTTAAATCCTATGGCCATCTATGTAGTCAAAGCTGTCTAGCTCCCGTTTCTGATCCCCAAAGCTCCACAAGCCCGTAACAGATTGCAAATGCTTATGAACTGCAGAAATTACTCTAACTTAATTCCTTGTAGGCTGGATCACCACCTTTTAAAACATGTATCAACTTGTGATACTCACTTGTCAAAAGAAGGAACACGTCTTTTCAGTATGAGTTTCCTCTCAATATATCAATGTTTCCTGACACATTCCTGATATAGTCAATATTTACTCAGTATTATGATAATCAGGGGAAAAAAACCCAAGCCATAAACCACACTTAACATAGTAAGAGAGAACATCCTGGATACACGGAGGCCTGCCTAGAGACAGATGATCACCCAACTGACAGTTTATGGGTGAGGATTAAAGAGAAGACAGGCAAAGTGGCATCAGAGTTGGTATAGGCCACCTGACCAGGATGAACAAGTGGGCAAGGCCATCTACAGGCATCTGGGAGCAGCCTCACACTCACAGGCCCTGGCCCTCCCAATCACCCCATCTTGTGCTGGAGGTTCAAAGCAGCAGGGCATAAGCAATCCGAGGGGTTCCTGCAAGGCATCAATGACAACTTCCTGGACCAACTGATGGGCCAACAAGATGATCTCAGATGGGCCTCAACATTGGAGGAACAATGGTGTGTCGGGTTAGTCCAGACTTAGGTAGGCAGAGAGTGGTTTGGTAGTAAACATGGAACTCTTGGCTACACTCACATTTCAGAATATATCTCATTCTCAAGCAGCAAAAGAGCTGCTCTATTACAAATCACACAGACTAAGAACAAAATCGTTTTGATTATAGATTCCCCCTCAAGTCATCTGGCATATCAAACATTTGAGAGAATTTATTAATCTAGAACTTCAGTGAGTTAGGACCCTTGATGTCCCACTTTGCAAAGGTTCCATTTTGTGCTATGTGCACACACAAAAAAAGCTACTACTACATCACTAGTTTTCTCTGCATAACTCTAATTTTGGTCACAGTATTAATGGAATCTTTTGAAGAACCCCTACAAGTCAGCATACGGCTGGCTGTCCCTATAATCCAACACAAGGTTTCACAGCTCTTGACAGAATAGAATTTAAATGCCATTAAATGCATTCCAGGTAATCAGCTCCTGGCCACTCATCCTGGTTAAGCTGACAATCCTATTTTCTGAATTCTGATAAAGTAGAGCCAGCTCTAATACTCTTATTTCCACAAAACTAACCACCTCGGTGTTAACAATCTGTATTTCCTGATAGTGACTGTGGATGCATTCTTCAGTGGCAGGCCCCCCCCCCAAAAAAGCATGAAACTAAGGAAGTTAAGATTTGCTCATCCTAAAGTTTAAGAAACCCTTCCCAACTTTTCCCTCTCCCTTCTGGGCCTTGAGAAAAGCCAGCTGTTTTCAGCAGGACTTCATACAAAAGGGACTGAAGAGGGCAGCTTTGATAATCCCTACAAATATAAAACAAACTTGGTCTGTGTTTCTGCATGTGTATGTAACAGTTTAATTTCCAAGACCTCTTTTCTAAAACAACCCTTTCACTGAGCAAAGTATCTTTTACAGGCACATAAAGGTTAAAACATGTAAAAGAAGAGATAATCATGTACAATTGGGTCAGTTGAAAAAGCTATGGTAATTGGATTTTTTGTGTGAACTACAATTCATATTTAGACATTGCTGTTCTAAACAGTTCTATATCCTGCTATTCTAAGGATAAACTTAACATAACTTTTAAAATCTTTCATGTCATTAATTGTAAAAAAAAAAGGCAGTGAGAGAACTATACATTACGTATAGCATCAATGTTGTACACCTCAAAAACTATCTTGAGCTGACTGCCAATTTACTTTCTGAATATAAAGTATTTTAATATTTTAAAAACCCACTAGAAAACCCAGCTAGAAATCTTATACAACTCTCTATGTATACCTGAACAATATTAAGAACTGCCATTTTAAAGCTGCAAATTTATTTTGGCTCTCTTAATTAATAAATTATTTTTTGTCAGCTATACTGCCCCATAAAGAAGTCTACTTTTTATACATGAATGAAATTCCCTATTTTTTCATTTATTTGGCATATTGTTATTTCAGAGTTAGTACATTTACAGGGCCACCAAGATAATTAAATGACTGGATAATCTTCCTTATGCGGAAAGGCTGAGGGAGCACGGCCTCTTTAGCCAGGAGGAGACTGAGGGGGACCTCACAGATGTCTATAAACATATAAAGGTCAGGAGGACAGATCCAGGCTCTTCTCAGTGATGTCCAGTGACAGGACAAGGGGCAATGGGTTCAAGCTGGAGCATAGGAGGTTCCATGTGAGTATAAGAAGGAATATTTTTCCTGTGAGGGTGACAGAGCACTGGCACAGGCTGCCCAGAGAGGTTATGGAGTCTCCTTCTCTGGACACATTCAAAACCCACCTGGATGCTGTCCTGTGTGACCTACTCTAGGTAGAATCTTTCGAGGTCCCTTCCAACCCCTAACATTCTCTGATTCTGTGACTCTGTGTAATAAATTATGCATTTCTTCCTGCTTTGTAACTTAAAAGACTGGTTTTGTTTGACCAACTAACACGGAATCAAGATCTTCTGACAGCAGCAAAGTCCAATAGAGCAATATCCTTGAAATTTCTGAGCTGCTACAGATCCCAATAGGTAAGACAGAGGTCTGCTATGAACTCTGTGGTGTTGGATAAGATACCATTTGAGAACAAACTAGTTTATGGACTTAATGGAATTTTGCTTGGCTTACAAATTCTCAACACCAGCTGCTCAGAAACCACCTAGAAAGACGAGGCTTTGAATCTTCATTTTCTCTATTCATATTTATGACCAAATTAAGAAGGTAACTATGTTGGAATGCCTGCGTCCTGTTCGGAATGCTATGATTGCCGGTTTCCATCATCCTGAGGAAACTTAATTTTTAAAATTCAGATTTGGTGATGATACACAGATGGTTTGATTTGCATGAGATGAAGAAACAACTGTTGGAGTAGATATGGAGAGGTCAATGTAATGTATTATTTATAAGAAAACCACATTTGCTTGTTTATTTTGGCTCACCAAGGGCGTTATGTTTCTTTGTGCGAAACAATCACCCACACAAAGGAAAAACATTTCTTCTAAGGACTGCAGGAGTAAGTTAACTCATCACATGTTTTAATTCTCTTTTGTCTCATTCTTTCCTGCAAGATGTATAGGTGTCATTGAAGACTAAAAAGTACACTGGCTACCTCTGCAAATGTACTGAGGGATGCAAGATAGATCTGAGCTCATGAATTTCTTGACCGTTAGAAAATCCCAGTACAGTGCATAATCAAACCTACAGTCAGCAATAGAGCATGCTGTCCTTGATTTCAGCTGTTCACAGCAACTTAAAAAAATAAAAGAATGATTAGGATAGCCTAATTGGAAAACAAAAGCTTTAAAAATGGCAGTTAGCTGGCTATGGGTCAGTAATCTCATCTGCCTGATTTCATATAGTTGCATTTACCAGCAAATATAAACAGAACAATTACTTAGTGTGGTGGGTTGAACCTGGCTGGAGGTCAGATGCCCCCCACAGCCACGCTGTCACTGACCTCCTCAGCTGCACAGGGGAGAGAAAATATAACAAAAGGCTGATGGGTCAAGATAAGAACAGGGAGAGATCACTCACCACTTATCATCATGGGCAAAGTGGACTCAACTTGGGGAAATTAGTTTAAATTATTACCAATCAAGTAGGATAATGAAAAATAAAAAAACAAATCTTGAAACACCTTTCTCCCACCCCTCTCTTCTTCCAAGGCTCAACTTCAGTCTACCTCCTCCCCCACCAGTGGCACAAATGGACAGAGAATAGGGTTTATGTTCACTTTGCCACTCCTTTCTCCTCAACATTCTTCCCCTGCTCCAATGTGGGGTCCCTTCCATGGGAGAGTCCTTCCCAGGGACTGCACCTCTTCACAAACTGCTCCAGTGTTGGTCTGTTCCACAGGGTGCAGTCCTTCAGGACCAGAGTCCTCCAGTGTAGGTTCCCCATGGGATCAGAAGGCCTCCCAGCAAACCTGCTTTGGCCCAGGCTCCTCTCTCCATGGGTCCACAGGTCATGCCAGAAGCCTGCTCCAGCACAGGGTTCCCATGGGGGACACAGCCCCCTTTGGGTGCCTCAACCTGCTCCAGTGTGGGGTGCTCCATGGCCAATGGGTATATGCTTCACCATCATCCTGCATGGGTTTCAGGGAGACAGCCTTCCTCACCATGGTCTTCTTCACAGGCCACAGAGGAATGTCTGCTCCAGTGCAGAGTTCTTCCTCTCACAGCCTCTCACTCCTGTTTCCAGTTGCTGTTAACCAGGAGTTTTTCCCTTTCTTAAATATGTTATCCCAGAGGTGCTAACATCATGGCTGATGGGCTCAGCCTTGCTCAGGGGCAGGTCCATCTTGGAGCCTACTGGCATGGGGTCTGTCAGACATGGGGGAAGCTTCTGGCAGCTTCCCACAGAAGCCAACCCTGCAGCACACACACCCTCCCACCCCCCCCACCCCACCCACCATCACTTTAAATTTGTCACTGAGTATGCCAGCTGCCAATCCTCTGTTTAGTTAAGGATCTTCAGTGTCTTAGTTTAGGTTTTGTTCTGCTGCTCCTTTTTTTCCTTCCTTCTTTCCTGTCAGTAATTAATATTCTTTCAGAAGTGAAGGGTATTAATTCTTCTCTATCAGAAATCCCACATACAGTTATGCATTAACTTCAGCAGACAGATCAGGGCACTAAGTTATATCTTAAGTCATTCATAGCCCAATGATGATTCTCCTGCATGCACATGAATTTCACTACTCTTGCTAATAATCCATCACAGCCATAAACAGATTAAATACCAGTTGGGGAATCTATTTATTTTTATTCACAAAGGAACTCAAGGAAGAACAAAACAGAAACAAAGACAATCTAGAAACAACCACCTTTTGTGTGTCTGTGTGTGTGATTATTCCCAGGATGTCTCTTAAAGAATGCTTTTGCATCTCTCTACTTCACTCAGTTTAGTAAAATGCATACAATTATAGTCAGCCAAATTCAGTACTCCTGAATACAGTGGCAACTAGTAGAAAAAGTATGTCAGCTAGTTACTATGTATTTAGACAAGAACAATAAGCTTTGGCAGAATCAGGAGTAAGCACCTTCCTTTTCCCACCTAAAACCATAAGACTCAATTCCTCTGTATTTCATTCTCAATTTCTTCTTCCTTGTCTGTTCCATTTTAGTTGAGCTTCCTTGACAGCCTGCCCATCTTTGCAAGCTGAAGTACTTTCACACATTTTCCAATCCATCTATGATTTTCTTAAACATTATTATCACTTTGTCTGTATGTGGTTTTAGTGCTCTAAAAACAAAGGGAAACACTGCATTTTAAGACTTCCTTATATGATAGAATTGACTCTATTTTTAATCAGCGCTGTTTCTGTCCTATAACACCTGATTTTAATAAAGTAAAACATAAATAAGGAACACTCAATTATTTTGTTCCTCATACCATGTTTCATAAAGCAGGTATCAGCATCTTCCTAAACTACCAATTTCTTCTTTACTGACATCTTCAAAAGAACGGGCTGAAGAAAAAGTACAGACATGAGTCACACTTTACAAGGCAGCTCTTGAGAAAGAATGCTTAGTGATACTTGTTTTCTCCCCAAGTGGAATCTATAGGTGCAATTGTATGGATTAGTGACGCTATGCAAGCTGGCCTGTACCAGAACACTCCTCTCCCTGCGTGGTTGAAGCCAGTTTGGGGAGACACTGCTACTAAGGGCTGCTCCCAGCTGGGGGCTCTGCACATGGCAAAGGTGAGCCCCAGTCACACCCTGGGCTGGACCTGAGGGCCCAACTGTGCCAAAAGCTCAGCCACTCCTTTTTCTTTTACAAGTCTTTTGAAACACAAAGGTTCTAGATGCTATTTCCTCACACCTTGCATCTTTCAAAATACCACAGGGAAATGCAGATACCTCCTACCCAGCCCATGCTGTCATAATCAGAAAAGAACCTGGAACTTTGGAAAAAAATACAAAAACATTAGAGATTGAGTAGTATCGTAGAATCGTCATGATTGGAAAAGACCTCCAACACCATCAAGTCCAACCTTCAGCCCTACACCACCATAACCTCTACACCATCTCCCAAAGTGTTACATCTACCTGGTTTTTGAACAGATTTAGGGATGGTGGTGACACCACTATCGCCCTGGGCAGCCTGTTCCAATGCTTCACCACTCTTGTGGTGAAGAAATTTGTCCTAATATCCACCCTGAACCTCCCCTGGCACAACACGTCCTGTCATTAGTCAATAGGGAGAAGAGGCCAACACCCACCTCACTACAACCTCCTTTCAGGTAGCTGTAGAGAGCAATAAGGTCTCCCCTCAGCCTCCTCCAAGGTTAAACAGCCCCAGCTCCCTCAGCCCCTCCTCATAAAACCTGCAATATAAGCCACAGCAATTCTGTTTCATGGTTGGGATAAGGGAGTGAAATACATATAGAAGAAAGTGAACGTGAAAATTCAAAGAAAATTCAAAAATATTCAAATTTGCAAATATGTCCAGTTGCACAAAAACTGTACTTATTAATTTGGTTGTATAGGTTTAGCATTTTTATTTTTGTTGAATGAAAAATCTTAAAATTTGCACTGCAAAATCTTAATTTTGCTCTGTTTGTGTCTTTAGTGGGTTGCCTCCAAGACTGAAAGTAGTTTTTGCGTTAGTTTATCCTTCAGATTTGTTCAGCAGACAAAAAAAAAAGTAACTGAGAAAGCATGCCAAATCACTAAACTTCTGATTCACTTTAGACTCCTGCATACCATTTTATATACCAAGTCTTTAAAATTATAACAATGTTCAGCCTTAATAGAAGAATTGTATCCATGAAGCCAGCTCCTGCCTATCTAACTTTCCTACTTAACAGACTTGTTCAGTTTTCTTCGCAAATTATGACAAACCACGTCAACAAACCATATCTGGATGGAACCAGAAAAATCTTCCAAGTCCAAGACCCTGGGAAGATGGGTGATTTTCTTTGTGTGGAAGGTGAACCAACATCTCTCCCAACCTCCAAGGCAGGTAGCACCAAACCAGGCACCTTTAACACACAGGCTGTTAGCAATGTACCTGTTTCCTGCCCCAAAGTGCTAGCAATGACGAGTGCACTGAGCAGGGGATAGAACCTTCCAGATACTTCTAGTTTTCAGGAGGATTACTTTCATTTTATTTTTTTCCCCTTTAATGTTCAGACTACAGCATACATTCCATTTAATCTTGCAAATTACCAACAGACACATAATTACTTACTGGGTGTCCTTTCTTTGACAATTTTAGAATTGTTTGCTAATATGGTTAGATAATTGGGAAATATTAATAAATCCCTGTCAACTTGAACCGCCAAGTTCTTCAGCAGCCTGTGGGACCACCATCATTAAAGGTCTTTCTGAGTAGGACAGACAGACGTGTTAGGCAGGAAGGGTGTGATCTTGTGAGGAAGGATTATTGCCTGGGGTCCTTTCTAGGGTTTTTTGTTTGTTGGGGTTTTTTTAATGCTCAACCAAATATTTTAAAACATGTTTAAGCTATAAGGCAGTAAGGCTTTTTTGCGTGCTCTTCTCTACCCACCACAGCGTGGCCAGTGCTTGACTTAGATTTAGGTGTGTATAACATTTGCTGTGTCCCCTTTTCACTGTTTTTCACATTTCTTCATCATGCTTTCTGAGCCTTCTTTATTCCACTAACAACTGCATGAAATAAGAGATGATCATATTGTAAATTCATTCCTTTGGTATGAGAATTATAAATTATTTTAAAATTCAAAAAATGCCATACACTTGAACAAGCTTCAAGCAATACAAAACACACTGATCATGAATACAATTCAATAGGTATACTGAACCAATTATTTAAAAGAAATAATTGTCCTTAAGTATATTCAGTTGATAAGCTATCATAAGGAAACAAAAAGCATCTTCATGCTGCTTTAACAAAACACAAAAATGAAGGAAATTAGGAACTCTGTAAAGTTTCACAATCTCTTTAAGACAATTTAAATGAACAGGAGATACAGAGCAGAGAAAGAGGAGAAACAAAGAAGGAAGCGGGTTCAAGCTATCAGTTAGTAATAATTACCTTGAATCTTCCTTTTCAATGAACACTGAAATTACTTCCCTATTCTTCATCTTGAAGAGCCTCATTCTCCTTTCTAAAGTGTTCTGCATAAACATCCCACACCATATATAAACTGCTTTGTAGTTCAGGAGTCACAAAAAAGCAAGAATAGTAAGCTTTAATTTATTAAGTATATAATATTTTCAAATATCCACCAATATGTCATATCTTGCAGACAGTACTTATTTAAAATATACCAGTTCAGTTCTAATAGTTAAGTCACATTGGTTTACAAAACCAAAAACCAGATACACAAAGCCTCTAACAGCTATGAAGCAGAAGCTATTTTCAAATCTTAGTGGTAGACTAGTTGACAGGACACGGTCATTTAATTGTCTCACACAGGTAATATAACGTGGGTTTGGTAAGATGAGCTAAAGTAGTGAACTTCTATAACTAAACTGGAAGTTTGCCTGTGAAGGAAGCAAGTACAACGGTTCTGACACTGTTCTTACTTCTTAAAATGATTGTGATTACCTCTCACTTAAATGTGATTTTATTTCAGACAGAGAAAATCCTGAACAAGTATGACAGAAGGTGTCATTTATAAACTACACTTCTTGGAATGCTGAGAAAAAAACCCAACAAGACAGAACTGAAGAGTTGCAAGAACAGCTGTTCTCAGAACAAAGGCATTCCAGATTTAGTTAGAATAAGGTCCATTTATACAGCACTGAGGTTCATGCTTCAGATACCACATTTCAAATGTTGTTCTCTACAATTGAGAGAATTCAGTGAGGACAACTGATAAATAGATGCAAAATGCAGCATCAAAAATAGTACCATCTGCAAATTAGAATGTATTGGCATGTACAAGTGCACATACTATGCTAAATTGTTTTTCCCAATGCTTGTATGTCATCAACCAGATTCAATTTATTGGCTGTTCTAGAATGTCTGCTTAAGGCCATATAACTCAAAACTTTCCTTATGCACATGCAACATCACCATTTGAACTGAGGGGCACTGTACAGTAAAAACCTTACCCAGTCTGGATCCTGCTTTTTGCTAAGATTGTCATGGAAATCTGCCTTAAATAAAAATCAGTTGAGTGGTCTCGTATGAAACTTTATAGAACACGCTTGTGTGTCTCACATTGCTATGCTCTGTCAAACGTTTTTCATGCCCAAAACTCTTCTCAGATTCGTTTTATAATGAAATGAGAACTGAACAGAAAGATGACAAAATTAGTGATGATTTTGAATGCTCTGCACTGGCACAGGTACCTGAGGGAGGCATTTCTACTTTTTTTTCCCCCCTTTATTAAATGGAATTAATCTACGGAGATTAACATAAAGAATAAACACTAAACCTTTAATGATCTACAAGTGAAGTCGTCAGAGAATTTTAATGGAAAAGCACCTCTATTTAAAATGACAGAAACAGAGAAAGGAGGTTAAAAATCATCAATTCATAACATTTAACTCATGGTGATGTTTCCTGGACAAATATATTTTGCTTATGACACTCCTGGAATGACCCAACTTCTCAGGAACACTTACAGGATTTCTCCTGGAGCCAAAAGACAGGCATCAGATCTGCTGCAATCTGTGCAAAACAGCTGTTTGTGAGTGTAACCTCAGAGGCCTGATGCAACCACCAGGGAAAACAAACATGG
This sequence comes from Gallinula chloropus, assembly GCF_964237585.1. Classification (NCBI taxonomy): domain Eukaryota; kingdom Metazoa; phylum Chordata; class Aves; order Gruiformes; family Rallidae; genus Gallinula; species Gallinula chloropus. The sequence goes on along the minus strand of NC_140085.1, from coordinate 109,532,289 downwards.
GCAACACGCCAAGGGCACGCTGCTTCACTAGGACCTTCCCCATCAGGGCCAAAATTGCTGGAAGCACCATCTGTTACAACAACAAAGAACAGGGACTTTGTTTGTTTGTTTTTTTGCTGTTTGCTCCCCCTCAGCTCCCAGCCTAATGTTCTCCTGACCTGTGATGTTGAGATATGACTGGGTTTGCAATGTATGCCCCACATACCGTGGGGAATGATGTCACCTTCTCCCGAGAGTTCTGCATTATCTACCTCATAGTAGGCAGCAATTCTAACAACTGAGTGGCAAACACACAAAGTTATTTACAATGTAAAGCACAGGGATTTTTCATTGTGCAAATCCCATTAATGAAATCCACACAAGTCAGTCCCCTAGCTTGTTCCTCAAATATGAATGCTAAAGCATTTATTTGTAACTACGTGTCCTTTTCAAAAGACTAACAATTACCAGACTTTAATGGCATCTCTTTGGAGACTATGGACACATAAAACGTATAAACCTAAAATAATTGTTTGGCTGGAAGCCTGGTTAAACCACAAGCCTGTGAGTGAAAATTAATCTTTCAGATGAAATACACTTTTTTTTTTTTTCATAGTACAGTTAAATTCATTGTACAAGTCAAGCTCTACCTTGAAGTCAGCAATTTGGAAAAGCATTTTCCTTCTTCAAAAGTAAAACAAAAAGCAACAAAATTATTACCATTCAGCCTAGCTAACATCTTTCTTACAGTGTTGGAAGAAAATTGCTTTTTTGACAAATGCTTGTAAGAAGCTGCATGGAAGCAGGGAAAAACCAGCATGCTATGGAACTGATGTTAATCTAAGATCTATAAAAATAAAAGTTTTTAAAGGTTCATATATGCAATTAGTGAAACCAACACGGGTATCCTGTTTTAAGAGTTACGGTGTCAGGGCAGAAGGGGGTGGGGGGAAGAAAAAAGTACCATTGTAGAAATAAGTGAACTTCCACCATTTCTAAAGAAAATAACAAGTGACTAATGCATCATTCAGCTGGACAGTTTATTAGCAAGGCATAAAAACTAAAAGGCTACAGTATTTGGTCACTAACAGTTAGAAAACTCCTCCTGAAAACAATGTTTGTTTTTGTGGTGAGTTTGTGTTTGTTTGTTTATTTTTCTCTAGGAAATGCTTTAATTTTATTTTCCCATATCCAGTGGTTTAGACACTGCAAATCAATTATTTCACCACACTAACAAACAAGACAAGATCAAACTGATGTCTAGGGAAAAACAAAACAAAACAAAACAACAAAACTCCACAAAAAAAGCCTCACATAAAACCTTACGGGAAATTTCTTAATTACTTTTCTTTACATTTTAATATAGCAGGAATAGACATTTAAAGGCTGCTATTCTCAAGTGAGAATTCTGCAATTTTATTTTTTTGGGGAATTTCATGGCAACACCATTACCTCATTAAGACATTCTTACTTACAAGTAGACTTCTACTTTATTAACAAATCCTCTAATAAAACTAGTTTTTATAACATAGGAAAGATTTATAACATTTCAATGATTTCTGTAGTAGATATTTTATTATAAACCAATGTATTTAAAAGTGTGCAGGATACATCCTGCACAGAAAAAAATCAGAAATATCAGGATATATGCGAGGCATGAGGCAAATCTAGATAGTCTAGATAGAAGTAAGGCAAGTAAGAGAAAAATGGATTAGCATCTCCCATTTAGGCCACAAAGAGAGTATGTTATCCTGATGTTTGCTTCCATACAGTATAATGGTCCTATAATCAGATTTTATATTCCAAATGCATAGTTCAAGAAGCATTGTGTCATTTTTTTCAGATATAACATGATAAATTATTTATATGAGCTCATTAAATGTAAGTTGATGTTGGACTGGCTTTACCTCACTCTAACCTCTCGGCCATTTTAGCCAGAATCTCCGTTGGTGTTTCACTTACATAAAATGACTGCATTTTCCAGTCAAATGAATGCTGTTAATTTCCCAAGCATTCTGAGAGGAACACCTTCGAACACAGCTGCAACCTTGAACTCAGGGCATTCATTTCAAACAGTGTGAAGTCTTCATGGAAGGTCTAGACTAGCTGAAAGCTTTCAGCTATTAAGTCTACTGTCCAATTCAATAATGCCTCAGCCTATATGACATTTTCATAAACTCCCAGAAGCTTAATTTCAAAAGAGTTTGATTATTTAATAAGCCTGAAAAAGCTAAAAACTAAAAATAAAAGCTATCTTCACTATGTAAGAGTCACTGTATAAAATCTCTGATGGTTTTTGAAAGCTGACTTCATATGGGCAGATTCAAACAACATTCAATCCTGTTGAAGAATCAAAGAGAATAGAGATCTCCCACCATTGTAAAAATCTGACACAAATGAGAAAAGATAGAAAACACTGAGAAGCACAACAACAAAGGACTAACTTTTTGAGTTTCAGCTATTCTAACATTCATTAAACCCTGAAATTAAAAAGCTCATCTTGGGTTCTTATCACTGGTAGGCCAATTGACTTCAGCCAGTCATTCAATGCCCTACAACGCAATAGAAGACATGATCATTAAAGTAAAATTTACCAACTTAATGTACTTTCTTCCATGAATAGACCAAAATAATTTACTTTTCCATTAACGCAGATATGAACAGAAAGTTATGGATGGTGTTCAGAGTTCAGGCAGAAGACTTTTCCATACATAATTATACTGAAAGGAGATGAATGAGTTAAAATATCTGTCTCATACAAATTAAGTACAGTTATAACTTAAAAACACATATAATTTATAAATGGGTCTATCTCAACATTTTTGTAAAGTGTTACACATTGTATTTCTACATTTGAGTTCAAGACTTTACTGCAATATAATCTCATAGAAATGCATGTTTTACTTTTTTAATGGTTTCAATGCCTCATATACCAATAATTAAACCTAGATAATATGAAGTATAAGACATTTAATAATATACTTACCACCACATCAGCATGCTCAAAAGCAATTTTTAGTAAGATATTTTATATATCTTCCTGCACACAAATAAGCATAAACTGTTTCTACTAGTGATATTACTATTCACACAGTATTTTCTGTATGCAAATATGTTTGTACGCATTGCTTTATGCCAGAACTTCAATCTTACAGTATTTCAGCCATTCTTGGGTTAATGACCTTGTGTCCAGACACTGTATTCTAGACAACATCCTTCTCCATTTTAGTGGGAAAAACATCAGTGACCTGAGCTGCATGCTCCCCATAGCACTGCAGGAAAATCAAGGACATACATGAAAAGGCCAAGAAGGGAGAGGCACAGACAGACATCTTCAGAGGTACTGAAAAGTTGTGTTAACCGAATAGAAGCAATAGCTCAACAAATAATTACACACCCACACTTTTGTTCATGGATATAAGCTGACAAATGGCACATCTAGTTTCCTCTCTCTCCTACTGGCTGCTGTGGTAGAGTCGTGTGACACTGGCAGCTTTTCTGTGGTTTGCTTGATCCCCAGTCCTTCATACAACAGCTATAGATTGGACCTCATGTGAGACTGCAGCTGTAAGGTTATGTAGTTCATAACACATTTTTAAAGCTAGCATAATGTTTGAATGACAGAATAGCTTATCTCTATTACAGGTTTTACTCTCAATTTTTTTAAATCTTGCACTTTCTTTCCTGTAAATATAGTGATAATTTCCTATGAATTTTTAACCATTCATTCAACTGACAGACACACACAATATGCTGTTTGCACTCTTCTGTGTTGGCATTCCCTGGTACCTACTTTCATTTTCATATATATACAATATTTGTTAAAATAATGTGAATTATTAATATCCTCTCTCATATGATTTGGGCTCAAGACACAAAGTAACTACTCTCTGCAATCCAACTATTACTCTAACTTCCAGATGAATTTCAGAAAGCCAAACATACATATTTGTGGTTCCAGTTTTAATATGAGTAGCTGCTTTTGGGATAAGTAGAAAACAGTTCACATTATACAACAGAATTAAACTCAAAACTCTACAGAATTAAACTCAAAACTCTGTCCTAACTAGATCTAAAAATTTTCTGTATTATCTACTGAATATATCTTCAACACACACAGAAGAGAGATCCTAGGGATAATAGGAATCACTAAAATACACTATTGAAAAAAATAAATAGTAGTAAATAAGTACTTTCCTAGCTGAAAAATGTGCAACTATACTGAAAAATGTGTAGAATATTTAATGAAAAAATTCTGTCAAAACCCACAATTATCTGGTATTTCAGAACACGTGGGGAAACTAAACCTCTGCAGAGGAGCCTTTTCCACAAATCCTTTAAAATTTTATGTAACATGCTTTCCATAAAAACAGTACTTGTCTGCAGATGGGTATTTTTTACATACACATCTTCCATCTAGATTTATAACCAGAGTATTTTCACAGCTATTTTATGAGCTAGAAGAATATACACAAGGAATAAGCAAGGACAGAAAAAAGCTAGAAGCACCACAATCAAGATAATAATTCTATGCTATTGAAAAAAAATGGTCAAATCCTGATCATCTTGAAAGAAGTTATGAATCTATTCTGGGGGGTCAGGTTTCTACCTAACCACCCAGCTGTCAGGAGATTGCTACTGCAAACAAAGGACAGAAACTGTGGGTTTAAATCACCATTTAATTCCGTTCACAGTTCATTCACTGGGCAACGACCAAGTAATGGTCAGGATAAATATCAGTAATATTTTTCTTGTCATTCCTAATACTAACCTCAGTCAGGCAAATTGCTCTACCAGGTTGTTGGGTTTTTTGTTGTTTTTTTTTTTCCTAGCAGTCAGCTACAATCAAACCCTTTTAATAGAAGGTTCTTCAGCTAGGGCCACTGAGAGATAAAACGAGGAGGGGGAAGAGCAAGAAGACTACAAAACAATAAAAAACCAAAAACCATTTACTATTATTTCCAAAAGTAATGGATTCTGAGTATTCAAAGTAAGCACAGTTTTGCATAATGAAAAAAAAAAATCCTGTCTTAATCTGTTGTAAACACTGTAGATGTTTAGGAAACAAGAAATCTTAGAGACAATAATGGCATTAGCTACTTCCATACTTCTTCCATAGCTCTTGTTTCTTTTCCTATTTCAACAAGTTCACAAAGTAATTTTCACCTTGCTTTTATCCACAAAACAATGACACAGAAATTATACCATGGTATAATTTCAATCACCAGCTGAATCCAAACATGCTTACTTTACTAAGTTGTTAGACTTTTTACTAGCCCTAAGCAATGATGGAAGGAGCAAGAAATAAACAGAGTGGGGAAACGAGAAATAAATTTCAGTTAATGAAGTGTAGCAATATTTTAAGGTCAGATTTTATGGAGAAATACTGAAAAATTGCTAGAACGTAAAATGTTTTTGTTTCCCGTATAAAAGATTTTTCATTGCGAGTTCCCAAAAGATAATTAAAGTGAGGAATACAGAGAAGATACAGTAGCAGGAGTAGTATAGCAGCTCTAAATATGCAAGGTTTACTTTGTGAATATATCCTCCATTCATAATAGAAACTGCATTGAATGATGCTTGCATTTTTATTCCTGCAATTTCTTTCCACAGAATTTTCACAAACTTTTGTTATTCATTAATGAAATATATACAACTGGGTTTGGAAAAAAAGTGAGATCTGCATATGTGAATCTAGGAAATCACATAAATAAGTTTCCTTTTACATGATGAATATCGTAATTCAGTTATATCTGCAAGCGAGATGATTAAGGAGAACCTCAAAAAAAAAAAAAAGCAGAAACAAGACTTCTCAGTTTCAACAGAAGAGGCAGATTCCTTCATATGTTTTGAAAGTATCTCAGAATTTTGTTTATCTTCAGATTGTTTTTAATAAAACATACTCAGGTTATTTGTTTTCATATTTTGGACAGTATTTTTTCCTATGTGTACAAAACTACATAAGAAGTTAGTAACTTCTGTTAAAAAACCCCAACAACACATATAGATACTCTGGGGTTTTGGGGTTTTTTTTGTCTGACATTTTCTACATTTCCCTGCTTATCCTTCCCCTCTTCCCACCTCTAATCCAATTGTGAACTCCAGGTATTCACTCCAGAAACAGAGAGGGAACAAATTGAATAATTTATTTTTAAAACAGTGTCACGATTCTACACTACAAAAGGCTTCTTAGCTTGAGCACATTATGCATTAGTACTTGACTGCTGAACCAAAGAGCTTTTGCTTTCTAAGATGGACTCCTCCTACCTACAGTGCAACATCATCTATTTTACAAAACTCCGGAAAAATACTGGCTTCCATAATAAATGCCACAGGATAACAAGACACATCATCTTATCTTTCTCTAGGGGGAAAAAAAAAAAAAATAGTTCTGGCTACGTATCCATAAAACCTACTTTTTCCATGATTCCAAGGCATACTCACTGGAATTCAGATTGTATTTTTTCCTTTCACAGACATTACAGGCCCCTTCACAGAATGAGTTTATAATAGTTTCTTCTCTCTGCCACTGATAAAGACCTGACCAGTTCAGAAGAATGGCATATCTCATATTTTATTTCAAGGGGTTTTTTTCATGTTTCTAGAAATCTTGCAGCCCAGTTATACATAAATGAACTTAAATGTCAGGGTTGATAGTTTTACTGATTTCAATCCCTGATAAGAAATACAAAGTGGATGAACAAAACTGCTAAGGAAGCCACAACTGAAAAGCATCTGCCAGCCCGGTCAATAACTCATTGCTTTTTGCTCTTGACTTCAAACTACCACTCTCCAAGATAGCTGTAGAACTTGTATCAGGAAACTACTCTTCAGAGAGACTTACGAGTCTGATCTCTGCCTCCTTAAGACATGATTATACTGCGTTAGAACAGGAGTTGGTATCTCTGTAGGGCACTATACTGAACCCTGTAGATGTGCCAGCACCCTAGAGAGAGCTCTGGGACTGCCAGTGCATCAGGACACTGAATCACGTGGACAAGCCCAAAATGTTAATAAGTATAAACAGCAGGTAACCTAATTAGGGATTTCTATACTCAGAAGAAAAACAGCATGATCAAAAAGCTTGCAGTGCTTAAGTGCAGATGAAATAATTTGTCACTGGTTGGAGTAATTTGTTTCTTTGGTTAACCCTTAAAAGCACACAAACGAAACATTAAGCATTTCAACAGCTTGAATGCACATTAAGCATTTCAACAGCTCAATCAAAGCCCCATCCAACCTGGCCTTGAACGCTGCCAAGGAGGAGGCAGCCACAGCTTCTCTGGGAAACTTCTTCTAGTGCCGGTGCCTTCTCTGTTCCAGGCTGAACAAGGCCAACTCATTGCTTGTCTTCACAGGAGATGTGCTACAGTCCTCCAGTTTTTGTGGCCCTCCTCTGGATTCACTCTGACAGGCTCATGTATGTCTTCTACTGGGGACCCCGGAGCTGGAGACAGGTGGGGTCTCCCAAGAGCAGAGGGGCAGAATCACCTCCCTTGACCTACTGGTCACACTGATTTTTGGATACTGTTAGCTTTCTGGGATGCAACTGCACACTGCCGGCTCATCTTGAGGTTTTCATCAATCAACACACCCACATCCTTCTCCTCTGGCCTGTTCTCAATCCAGAGATTGCCCCAGCCCATGTGCAGGACATTGCACTTGGCCTTGCTGAAATTCACAAGGTTTGCACAAGCCCACCTCTCAAGCCTTTCAGGGGTCCTTCTGGATGGTATTAAAGACTGTACCACTTCATTGGAAAAGGTGGTTTTACTTATCTCTTTAAAGAATACAGATTCATGAATTCATGCCATAGTAAATTACCTGTAGCATATGTACTTTGATTACCAATTGTTGTAGACTATATTCCATACATTGCAGAATGTAGTCCATTAAGTTTCTCCTTGTAACTGTTCTTTTTCCCTTTATCCTAGCAGTACATAATAAACCCATGTTCTTTTGCTTCACCTATTTTTTGTCCAAAAATAGTAGCAAGAAAATTCTCCGTGGACAAAGGCAGCAATAAAAACCACTCAGGAACATTGTACAGGAGTCACACAAATGTATCAAAATACTGGTGAATTGTAAAAGGAAGCAAGGACTGAATAGAGGGATATTACTGTAGCTCTACAAATGTGCAGATTTTTTAAAATTTTGTTTTAATGCAAAAGTAACAGCTTCAGAACATGCATGAAAATTTCTGAGTCAAAAACCAGATAGAAAAGAAATAAACTCATACTTAGAAAAACAAAGTAGGGGAATAATTCCTTCAGAGAAGAGGGGTTCAAGAAATCACTCAACCTGAGAAAAACAGACACTGCCTGAGTGTCCTAAGTCCACCTGGAGCAGTGAAATACCTATGTAATAATATAACAGAATGTGACAAATTGTAACATAATGAAAATACTAACTAACTGCATGTGTTCTCTACAATTCACTGGCTGCTTACATGTCCTCTACTAGCAACACTGAGCTTGAATCACACAGAAAATCAAGTATGAGTCATTTTTAAAGTTGAGCATCAAGTTATCAAGTATTAAGGAAGGGAATAATTTGAAAATAACATTATCAAATACATTAAAACTGTAACTTCCCATCAAAATTTACCAGAAATCTAAAATTAGAGCTTAATGTTTCATCTTTCAGAAACTCTTGGTGAAAACTCAAGTGATAAAAATTATTACGTTAATTCTCCATTACACTAACTTTAGATCTTTGCATTCTTTCCATGTTATCATAAAATGCTAAAATTTAGTAGTAGTTGATTTGTAGATTTTGATTTGTAGACATTTTTCCCCTGAAAGCATTTCATTCATTAAAACCTTTTAAGACAACAAAGACCCAAACAGGCTCTTCCTGCCATTTTTTAAAAATGGAGACAAATACAAACAATAACTAAACTAAATGTAAGAAATTTTCCTCTCCTGATGTCTTTGGTGGGCTTTCAGTTGACCAATTGTTGCCTCTATAGGTGCTACATATAAAACAACACAGTTACTTTAGTAAGCATTGTATAATAAACACAGAGGAACTATTTTCAATGTTTTCTTCAGTATGGCTAATTCAAGGTATTTTGTACAGCTGACACCCCCTCCCTTTTTAATCACAAACTGATTAGTGAAATCTACCCAAAGAATTTCACAATACCCTTTCCATCTTGCTGTCACAAAAATGTGAATCCAAATTTCTTTCAATTCTGGTAATGGCTTATAAAGAAATGTTTTAAGTGGCCAGAATTTGGCCTGTCTTTTAGCAATGACCATAAGAATGAACGATAAACCCCAAAATTATCAGTGTTTTAAAACAGATCAATCTGATTGTGTAAGCATTAATCATATGTTTCTATCACATGAAAGAGGTAAAATGTATATGAATGCTGTAATACATAATTTTATAACATTTGAAATTTTTCCTCTTGCTTTTTTGTGAGATAACTTCATTTAATATTTTCATTCTTTCATTACCAAACTACATCTTTAAGTAGTTGTAACAAGGCTGCATTTTTTTGTCATGGAGATTTTAACAGAATTACTGTGTGTACTTTAGCATTCCTTACAGAAAGGAAATGTGGACGAGTCCTGGCACAGAGATTACAGTTCACAGCAGCAGAGCATTACGTTCCATGTTGAAGAACACGATATACAAAAGCTAAAGATTCAGATGTGAATGTAGTTTCAGGAACCAGCCACAGGATCTTTAACGTTACAGGGACTGGTGACTTCTGCCAGGTCGGTATTGTTTACAGATATGAGACAGTTAACTGAATAAACTCATTGCTCTCAGATAAATGGCAGTGCTGCAGGCACTTCTGTGTTAGATTTATCCAAATTTGTGAAGAAAATTTCAGTTTAATTATAGAGCCTGCTATCCAATCTGCAGCATATGCAAACTCTCCTTTAATTTTAAGCTTCACAATTTCCCTACTGCAAATTCTTACAGGTGCTGAATTTTACCTGGCAAAGGCAGGGTTCTGAATTACCCAGGGGCTGCTGGTTAACATCTAAGGGACATTACATGAGGCACTAAGTGGAGTTTAACAGACTCACAGGCACACAGCACATGTCACTGGCTCTTAATAAAGTCCAATGTTTCAAACTAGGAGTTTTTAATTTGTGGGGAGACTTTCGCTAGTAGCCACTCAATACAAACACAAAACTTCAATGCTATACCCACTGACACAGTATTTAAGCCTTGCTTGGGCACACTCACAGTTCTCACCTCATTGCAGTTGAAGTTATGAGCCAGACCAGCAGCAGACAGGGTTATGGTAGAGAACAGATAAACAAAGATCACGTAACAGTTAGAATTAAAATCTGCAGTGTTACTGAGACTGAAGACAGACACCTTCACCTTGATGATAGGTTTTTAGTAAGCATAAAGCTGCAATTGCAGGATTAGGTCAGCTGGCTATGATTATTTGTGTTAATGGTGATCATGTTAGAAGATGTCTTTCAAACAATGATGGTGGTTGGGTTAGTCACCATTCAATTAATGACTACACTGCAGTAAAACCAAACAGGCAAGATGAACAGAAATGAACCATTGAAAACTCTGCTGATAGCTAGACTAGAGGAGGGATGGAGGGAATTTTAAAATACTGACTACATTTAACTCAACTACCTCATTTTTGAAGCATACTTCTGAAGCATCTCCATCAGAACAGGGGATCTGGGGCCCCCAATTCAAGAAAGATGTGGAACTGTTGGAGAGGGTTCAGAGGAGGCCACGAAGATGATTAGAGGGTTGGAGCACCTCCCCTGTGAAAAGAGGCTGGGGAAGCTGGGCTTGTTCAGCCTAGAGAAGAGAAGGCTGTGGGGGGACCTCATTGCAGCCTTCCAGTACCTGAAGGGAGCTTATAAGTAGGAGGGAAATCGACTTTTTAAAAGGGTAGACAATGGGGGAATTGGATAAGGGGGAATGGATTGCAGCTGAAGGAGGGAAGGTTTAGATTATATGCTAGGGGGAAGTTCTTTACAGAGAGTGGTGAGGTGCTGGAAAAGGCTGCCCAAAGAAGTGGTGGGTGCCCCGTCCCTGGAGGTGTTCATGGCCAGGTTGGATGGGGCCCTGGGCAACCTTGTGTAGATCCAGGCCTGGTGGTTGGTGGCCCTGCCTGTGGCAGGGGGGTTGGAGCTCTATGATCCTTGGGGTCCTTTCCAACCCAGACCATTCTATGATTCTATGTTCTCATGCCATCTGTCACACAGTTTTACTATATTTTACTTCTACAAAGTACAAATTACAGTTTAGCTAAAAATAAGCCAGACCAGTCTATGATTCTACAATTCATACTACCATTTTTCCCTGAGTTTTCCCAGCACCCAACAGAGAAATTATTTTTAAATTGTAGGGGTGTGAACCCAACAAAACTGACCAAGAAACCAAACATGGTTACTGATGCTCCATGCCCTGTGTCTGAAGGTATGAGTATTTTTGGTCACATAATAAACACTTACGTACTCTGAAAATGATGATACTGTCTTCAGAATACAGATGTGCTGTTCATCAAGCCTTTATCCCACATAACCCTTCTTATTCACAACAGGCTTAGAGATACAATGGTGAAGTAGTTTCAAATAATTGGGACATCAAAGCATCCATTTTTTGTCACTAAATTTCAGAGATTCTGGGTACCTTTTTGGATAAAAAGTAGCATGAATGTCTACTCTGCTACTTGAAACGCAGGCCAGAACAATGATGTGTAATAGAATTGGATGTTTTCGGAAATTTCTGCCCGCTAGTGATCTTGAAAAAATAATGCTGCGATAAAATGAGAAAATGCTGAAAGTTTTTTTATATCAAGAATACCAGAAACCTTCCTAGCATCCACTGTCACCCACTGCTAGGGATCATCTCTCAGGAATCCAACTGAGGAGCAGGATAAACCACCTTGCTTATACAGTTACTTTATTAGAACCTCCAAAAGAAACGGCTTATGTTGGTCAAAGATCATAGGTGAAAACCAGCATCAGCCAGACAAAGCTATGTCAAGCTGATTCCTCCTGTTCTTAGAAGTACGTTTTCAAGGCATTTAAGAGCTTTGGATCTCTAGAGATGAAAAGCTTGTCCATACCATAGCAGAATTAAAATTATATTTCCCATTATGAAAATGAACTGGAGAAAAGACTGGAGGTGTTGAAAAGTCAGCTGCAGTGAGTACTTGGAAAAATGTACTCTTCCAACAGCCGACTGATTATCAGCAGGACTGTTTTTTTTGTTTTGGTTTTGAGAAATCAATAGTACATACAAGGACTCAGAGAGGTAGTTTGAGCAAGAGACATCAACAAGTTAATTAAACTGCCCAGTTTTCACTGTGGTATCCTCAGTGGCTCTTCAGTTGAGTTTCTGATTGGAGGTAAACATGTCAACTACAGTCACAGAGTGTGATTGCAGAATCACAGGCTTGATGAATTGGCAAGGTTTCATCATCATTTTATTGTACAGCACTACACAAATCTTGGCATTGAATTTGTCTGCCTTAAAAAGGTACTGCAAGCTCAGAAGCATTTATCTATGACACTTAGAATAAAAATTATGGACTTGATTTGGCAGATGCTCAGATTGTTGACAACTGAAGAGAGCTAAGCATTCACCACGGTCAGAGGTAAACTCCATGGCGTGGCTACCTCTGAAAAAATACATAAGATATTCATAACAATTGGAAACTAGACTAGTAGGTTAAACCCAGAGATCATTTCAAGAGAGTCATGGATGGCTGTATCAAAGGCAGAACGTGCCTATGAATGATTCAAAAGGCTGGGATGCCCTTAATCTAAAATCACCATCAGAGAATTTTTAAGGAAAACTTACTGGAGGCTCCTGAATTAACTAATGCACATCTGAATTTAAATAAGTACAAGAAAGTAGAGCAGAGCATGAAAACATATGAGATTTGTGCAACCGAAGTAGTGGTATTGAGCCTGAGGCGGTAAATGAGCATAGTCTAATTTACTGACTGTAGATACTAGTGAATTGATTAGCTTTGTCTTTGAAAATTTCTGCAGTCAAAAAATTTAATGGGAATTAAAGCAAGTTCAGTGGATTTCACAACTCATGAAACCCCACATTTGTTCCATTTTGACCACCATCTTTGCCAATAGCCACAGTTCATGCATCAATCAGACTTCAAGGTGAATAAGATGGGCTTGACAAGTTTGAACAAGGTTCCAACTCATCTCCCAGGGCAAAAAATACTATTAATTACGAGGTAATTGTCTCCAGAAGAGGAAGAACAGCAAAGAGTGAGAGAGAGATCATGGAAGACAACCATACTAGCATGAGAGAAAAAGTAACCGCACAGAAACAGAAAGTGTTTGAAAGCAAAAGAAAATCACAAGGGAAAGTTTAAATTCCTCCAGAAGAAAAATTTCCCAACTGGTACAGAAAGGGTGCTGGTTTTCCAAATATATACATATTAATTCCATCTATTAACGCATCAACTAAGGACTGAAATCATTAATCTCTAACAAAAATAATATGTTTATGTTATTTTCAAAATACTAATTCTGAAAAAGAGGCTTACAAACCTTCCGAATTGGGAAAGATGGTTAAAGGTTGTTTATGCAAGTGGAAGTATTTGCTGAAAATACAGCAGTTACGCCTAACAACATCTCTTTCATTCAGTGGAAGACTCTATGTAGAAATGGATTTCCTTTTTTAATTTCTCCCTGTAATGCTTCCTAAGCTCTTCCTAAAAACAAACACACAACAAATAATAAAAAAGAAATTTCAAGTTTGGTGCTATTTAACATTTTTTTCTTTTTTATGTGCCACATTGATTTTTTTCTGAACTTACACTAATAGCTTTAGTAAACACCAGTCGTTATACAAAAATCTCTCGCATTGTTTAGAGTTCTTTTTGGGTATTTTTGTTTTGTTTTTTATCTACTGTTTGGGTTTTTTTCAGTGTTCTTCAAGAAGAGCTTAGAATATATGCCAGTATTAAAACCATACTACTTCAGAGGACAATCACACCTTCCCCAACATATAAGACAGATACTTGCTTGCCACAGTTCAATGATATTAGAACATCTACTACTAATTGGTGGACATTCAGGATGAATCTGGAAACACAGAAAAAACAGCTTCCAATGATTCTCAGGCTCTTCCTTACAGGGTTGCTTTTTTTTTCTTTTTTCAAAGGGTTAATAGCTGCTTCCAGAGTAAAAAACAACCCACAGCTGTATCATGGTCAACTGACAAGAAAGCAAAGCCAATCTGGTAACAGAATTTCTATCTAAGCAAGTTCTCAAACGCATATAGCCTTGAGAAGTAAGCAAGTGTAGTTTGATTGTTTGGTTTTGGTTTTTTTATTTCCTCTCTTCTTGTTCAAAAGTTGAAGAGGTTAAGGCAGACAGCACAGAGCTTTGGAATCTCTTTTCATTTTCCTGTTCTATGTTCTCCCACCATTTATTTGCTTGTCATTTCAACTTCAGCCAAGGACAAGTTTTCAAAGAATGAAAAGAGTACTATACATTTCTCCTCTTCCCCCAGCAATAAGCAAATCTAAACCACTCTGCTATACACATACATACTTCATACTGCTTACATGGTTAAAAAGGCTCTAATTTAGACTTGGCTGCTAATATAGAGGGACATAGAAAGTTACATGAAATTACTTTTCTCCCTCCTCATAATAAATGCAGTCATATACTCGTACACAACTAGTCAGATTAGTTCTCCTGTAATAATGTTCTACAAGTGCTTGGCATTGTAACATGATATGCTATTACTTCCTAAAAATCCTAGTCCTGGTTTAAACTTCAAAGTGGTTTTCTTTTTCAAGAACAGTTGTTTCTTTTTTTTTTTTTGTTTGGGTTTTGGATTTTTTGTTTGTTTTAAGAGAAAGACTATTAAAAGATATCACTTAGTTCACGTTTAACATAGGGGATACTCAGGCAAGCACCACATATATGTAAATTAACATTGTTCCAGAGCTACTTTTTAATAGTAGCACCTTTATGAGTCACAGGTGATGGGCTTTAAAACACCACTCAGCTTAAAACAGTTCTTATTTGAGTTTCTAGAAAGCCTACAAAAGGTATGGCAAACTGTACAACTCTTTATTGATGCATGTCATATTAAGCTGACACCAAGCACCACTGGTAGGAAACAGGACTCATTAGCAGTACTTAAAACTGCCGACCTGTTAAAATACTCTAAGGCATCTTACTGCCTATACATAATACCAGATTTATTCCCACAACTAAGTGTCTACAAGCAGACATAAAGTCAGGAATTTAGGATGCAATTCACTATTATTAAGGTGCTATATTCCACATATGCCTTAGAAAGCAATGTAGCCCCATCAGCTACATTCAACACCGAAGAAGCAACTTAAGTAATAATATATTTAGCAAAGTTCTCTACTGTAAAGATTCTGGAAAGGAAACATTGAAGGGGAAGATACAGGCCATAATACTGCATAAAATTTCTTTTTTTCTGTGTGTTAATTAGTTGCTAACAAAGGTTTTCATTCAGTGATTACATCATTATGCTACAATATGTGCAAGTGTGCTTCCCTAAGGGAAGACGGAACAGAAAGGCTCCTGGCAGACTCAAGAGACATTTAAGATGTTTCTCAGTCTCTCATTTATATGAAAACCCTCATACTCAATGTCTTTTTGGAGCCATATTAACTATTCAACCTTTTTTTTTTTAAATACTAATTTGCTACAGTTGCAAAGGAACACTGAAAGCATGGCTTAACCGGTGTAACTGATCCAGCACTGGCTTACAGAAAGAAATAGAAAGCAGTAGCAAGGAAAACCAAACTCTTAAACTAACAATCTAAATGTTGTTACACTTACAAGTGCCAGCATTGGTAGACTGCTGACTGTGTTTTGAAGTGGTTTAAGATAGCAATTCAATAAAGCAACACGAAATGTTGATACGGAACACGCTTCCTTATCACTGACATTTAAGAAAAGGTAGCATTTACAGAGAAAGGCTTTTTGAATGCTTAGGGAATGGAGGTCTGCTTCATGAGAAGATGAAAAACAACAGTGCAGGGGGGCTGTACAGTCATTCCTTCTGTACACTGTCGTGAGGAAGGAAAAAAGAAGCTGAAGCTTGCAACCCATGCCAAAGCAAAGAGAGGAGGGAATTTGAAGGCTTTTTATCACTAGAGAAATGAGTAACTTCAGTGTGCCTTTCAAAAACAGCAGCGTAGCATAAATCATCTGCAGGAAGGGATCTTTGGATAACCTTGAAACTAAAACTTTGATCCGCCTGACAGACAACTGATTTCATATGACTTCAAGGGGCAGGTGCTGAAACTCCTGCCTCTGCTTCTCAATCCTGGCTGTTTCAGGGTCTCTCTACCTTCCTATTCTTCACCTGCTGGAGAACTCAGGCTCTCTCCTCCTGCTCCCCAGACCATATATTTTGTTTGGCTGGTTTCGATTGCTTCCCATAAGGCATTTATGATGGCATAAAGCAAAAGCAGGGATGTCAGAATATGTGCTAATACTCTCTGCATTCCTAAAACGCTTCTTACAGAAACTTGTCTGCTGTATTTCACTTGTCCCCTCATGCAGCATACAGCAATTTTTAAGGCTCTAAGCTTACAGCATGAAATATTTATCTCTGTCATAACATTTTGGAGTATTCTGTTCACTGGATGTGCAAAAGCATAAGAAAAGGCAATAGTTAAAGCCACTCACCAGTTATTTACGGTGTCAGTGTTTGATTGAAAAGACAAAACCACTTCAAAATATACCTACATGATACATGCCATTGAATCAAGAACTAATCTGTAGGGTTTCCCCCCTAGGATTTGCTGGTAACACACATCCCAAGTTACTGGGGAGGTAAAAAAAAACAGAAAAAAAGAAAAAAAAGCAGACTCAATTTCTTAAAAACAATGCCTTGTTGAGAGATAAAATACACATACGAGATGAAAGGTTTAACAGTCAAAAGAAGAAAATGAGGATTGCAATTGCCCTATGCTTAAGCAATCACTATTTCCTTGTTTGTTGAAACAGTTATTCCTTCTTTGCTATTAGAGATTTGCTCCTGCACTGTATATGAACAAAGGTATAGTTTAATTTGGAATAAGAAATTTCTCCACCTTCACAGCTTTATAAAAGTAGCTGACAGTTTAGCTGTTGCCCAGCAGTCAAGGACTTTCCAGCTTTCCATGCTGCCCTGATAACGAGAAGGTGGGGGGGCACCCAGGAAGCTAGGAGGGGACACAGCCAGGGCAGGTTGACCAAAAAGGGTATTCCGTGACAATTCCATCGTGTTCAGCACAAAGGGGGCTGGCGGGGGTAGAAGCAGGCAGCTCCAGGACCTGCATTTTGAGGAAGGTTCAGTTTTGGGACAGCTCTGAGCTGTACAGCCTGAGCTGTGTGGTTCAGTGAGAAACTGCACTGTGTATCACCAGTTTTGTATATTTTGCTATAAATCTTGTCATTGCTATCTTTCTCTCTCTGCTGTCCCAGTAAACTGTCCCTATCCCAACCCGCGAGGTTTAGTAGTAGGGTTTTGTAGTTTCTTTTTCTCCCCCCGTGCCCCTCCCCACTCCCCAATTCACCCCACACACCTCCTTAGAGAGTGAGTGGCTGCATGATGCTCAGCTCTCAGCTGGGGCAAAACCATCACAAGTTCTAAAACAGTTACTCATCTTTTTCCTAGTACCAGAACAGTAACACTTAAAACTTTTCAGGCATAAATCACGTTAACTCTTCGCACAGTTGGTTGGGTGTTGACTAAACGTCAAACAGCCAAACACAAAAAAAATAAAGTCAAAGAGCCTTGTTAAAGAGAGAAATTAATTAAAAAAATTCTGAGAACATGTAACTCTTCAGAAATTCCAACAAGGTATGAGAGTACCACTGGAGAATTGTACGTAACCACAGATGTTATTGAAAGATGACCATGTGATTCAAGTATGTTTGACTTGAACATAATCAATCAAAAAAGATTGCTATAACCAAATCAGTATTGAAGAAAGACTGAAAAAATCTGTGTATAAAATGAAGTATCACGAAGTTGCAGAAATGATAATGAAATACTTGCCTTTGAGGCAGTTTGAGTTCCAAATTTATATTGCTTTTCTGATACATTATGATTATGATAACATATCTTGAAGCACTCCCATCTGTAAATAGTTGTTTTACTATAGAAATATCTCACTGAAAAAAAGCTTGTAATTCTAGATTTAATACCTCTCTCATGGAAGTTTATAGAAAAATTCTCAATACTATTAGGCAGAATTTTTATTAGAATAAAAACCATTATTTCATTTTGGAAGAAAACCAACACATTCTGTTAAAATTTGGGGTTAAGATGGAATTGGTACTGAAAAGCATGTCTGCTAGCTTTTTGTAATGCTATTTCTGTCCATGACGGAACAAAGACAAGTATTTTGCCTCCCTTTGATTTCTGAAATACTTCAGAATCAGTTTTTAAATTTACTTACTATTTTAAAGTGATTTCTCATTAAAAACACAGCCATGGAACAAAATAATCCTATGGCCTTTAGACAGACAAAATGGTATCAGTAGGATTATGTGTTAGGGGTTTTTTTTTAGAATTTGCCCTGAATGTTACATTTTCATTTTGGGAGTTTGTTTTGTTTTTTACTACATATACATGAAACAAATTATGTGGTGTATGTTTGAATTTTTTTTCAGTGTGAGGGAGGACATTTTGCCCACATACAAAATGAGTTTAAGCCACACCTAAAATTCAAGATCTGCCTCATAACTAAAGAAATACTCTGAGCTCTAGGATGGAGGATGATTACTGACAGAGACATGATCATTGCATAGTAGAATAATCTCGGTTGAAAGGGACCTTAGTAGGTGTCTAGTAACGCATTCTTCTCCAAGGAGCACTGACTGTGAGCACAAACCATATCCAAACATTCAACACCACCAAAGATGGAAACAGCACTTTTCCAGGCACCCACTTCTACTGTAGGCTGTCTTCATGAGAAAAAAAGATGTTACACCAGTCCATCAAGAGAGAACAGTTCTCAAGACAGACTGCTACAGCACCTCCAGTAGAGTATGACTCATTAATCTCTACCCTCTTAACCTGGTTTTCAAACCAGGACTTTTACATTAGGTTCTGTGCCACTGCAAACCATGAGGTCACAACCTGAATACAAATTCACAGCTTCCAGCATCAGCTTTCAACAAGCTTTATAATCACATACATCTACCTTTAACTCCATTCTGCATGATACTTAAGACATTCTTGGTCGAAGAACTGAAATCAAGTCCCATACTACTAATGGAGAGACTCCTTACCTTTCCCCATGATGGCAGCTGGGTACATACTGATCTTAGCTCCAAAATACCTTAAGGGTAACCTTTTTGTCAAGGGTTGAATTGAAAAAAAGGCGAAGTGGACACTATCATTAATTAGTATCTGTGGATCAGAGCACCAGGGACAGACATCCCCATAACCGTCGTACTAATATTCAAGACCAGATGCAGACTGCTAGGTTTTAAGTTTCGAAACAAAGCAGTTCAGAAGTTGAACAGAAACTCAACAGCCTAAGTAAAATGGGTTTGTGATTCCTGTTTTAACAATTACCATTAACCAGTAGTTATAATGAGTTAGCTCTAACGATGCTGTAACTGTCTCCAGGAGTATACAGGGATGAAATTACTTCATTAAGCTCTGCCAGTGCACTGAAGTTTGCAGGGCATTTTCACCCTCTTCTGACTCATGTCAGAAGCACGTGCAGGTAAATGCAGAATGTGAATTCCTGCAGTGTCATTTCCTCCTGGACTGTTTGGTACTTTCCAGGAAGACTGTTCTAAAGATTAGTCACCAGTATTTACCAAATGTATTAACAAAACCAATTCCTTCCACATTAACCTCTAGCTTTCCAGCACTGAACAGAATCAATTTAAAATAAAGGCTATTTTATGTCAGTAGCATTTACCCATTATCAAGGCACAACTATGTGTTTTGTTTTGGGCTTTTTTGGTTTCAATTACTAAATGTGTATGAGACAAAGGAAGAACTTAAAACAGCACAAAACTGTGAAAGTACATTAAAGCTAACAAAAATTAATACTCATATGGTTTCTTGTTACAGTATAACATTTTGTCCTGGTAGCACACAGAAGGTTATGAACTTCATGGGACACTGCTAGCTGGAAGCACTTGGTGACGGGTTTCAAATCTCTAGATGTGTAGATAATGTGCTACACCAGCACAAGTTCATACAGTTGTCAGTAGTTTTAATGACTCTGCTTTCTCCAAATAAACTACCAGAACCCAGCCTACAAATTAATGGACATGGCATACTGCAACCTTCATTGTGACAGACCAAATTTATACCAAAGTCTATCCAGCTAACCATGCTACTTATCAGTAGAGAGTGGCAATAGTGGTGGGGTTTGCCCACATTTACACACAACTGAGTGAGAGGAGCTGTTAATAGGCCTTCACACAATTTTGGTTTGAAAGAAGCAACACATCCATGAAAAAGAAAACAGTCTAGAAAACATAAGCAGTGGAAAAATTACATGCTGAGTAATAAGCAACAATCACGCTGATTTTTTGAAAGTGTTAGCACTTAATAATAAATTAATTTAAAGAGAAGAATAATGCTACGGGCACAGGTGACATTTCATGCTCGTAGCCATGGAATGCTCTTTTTGGAACCATGATGTTAGAATTTGATTTTGCAGTAACTGGAGTGGCATTTTGGATTGAACTAGAGAATGAGTTTAATCATTCCCCTTCTCTCAGGGCCTCATGTGTATGGAATCACAGGCATCCAAACAATGATGCTTTTTTTAGTATAGGCCTAAAAACACGTGAGGGGAGTAATTAGATGCTGTTGGTTATTTTGTTCAATACACTGCCTGAACTTCTGCCCAGACTTCCAACTGCACAAAGGTAATTTGCTCTTAAATGAATCTAGGAATGAGATCAGTATATGGTAATCTCAAGTAAGAAAATAAAATGAAACTAAGGAAACACTGAAGGGAAAAAATCTTAGCTCTTTATCTTTTCTATTCAGTATCATTCAAAAGAGGGCTTGCTTCTTTTCCTTGGTTTTTGTTTGTTTTTTGGATTTGTGGGTTTGGGTTTGTTTTGGGAGAGGGGGTCTGGGGGAAGTAATTTACTTTTGTTGTTGTTGTTGAACTTATTAAGAATAGCATCATTCTACAGCACTTACTGTTTTAAAGCAGCTTCCCTTTTCATCTAGCTAAGGACCTGCAGTGGTGACAAGCATTTAACCTTGACTGTTTTGCAGCTAGACACAAAGATGACAATCCAGATGGCTTTGAATGTAGAAGTTTGCTTAATATTTCAGACAACTATAAACATGTCATACCTATGCTAAATATAGTAATTTTTCAGACAGCTTCTATGTAAATTTAAAAGGATGGATCTAATCTTCAGATGGATCTTGGTGATGACTTTATATAAAATCTTTTTCTTCTATCAATCTATTTTATGAAGACACAACTCTCAATGCAGCTTATACAGTTAAATATCCTCCAAATTTTAGCATTAAAGCCTGGCTCATGATACTGTCTGCACAGTACTTATTTATCAAAAACGCTTCCCAAATGAATATTCTTTCTGCCTAAAAAATGTGATCCTTTAAAACCTTAAAAAAATTTGTTTTAAACCTCTAAAAGCAACCAGAACATACTATTTTTTAAATACAGTCATAAAGACCTATGTATTTGATAATGCTTAAGAGATTATTCCAGTATCATACGACAGTACGTGGGACTACCAAACTCAGTCCTTATGTCCTAAAAAAAATCCCTTAGTTAAAACAACTCTCTGTTTTCCATCAGTTGCCAGTCACAACCCTGTATTAAATCTAATGAAGTAAGACAACCAGACAAGTTACGATTTTAGGGAGAGAACTAAGCCAGAACAAAATGACCCAAAACTCAAAAATCTTTCCTCCGCATAAATAACAAATTTAGCAATCAAAGCATTTAGTAAGTCTTTCTCTCTAAACTCAGATTTAAGGAACATGGCAATTATCATTACAGATTTGCTAAATACAAATTTAAGTCCATAGAGTTCTCAAGATTCTCCTATTTCCTTTCTTAATTGGACTTTATCATTCTCCCCTGTTAACAACTCTCTTCAAGCTTGGGTAGATCTAATTTCGCATTTTTTTGTCTACTGTTCCTCCCTGAACAGCAAGTGTTTTGTTCAAGATCATGAAGCCTAATTTCAGTCCTGGTAACCAGAGCATGCGTGGCATCTCATCTGCTGTTCCCCTTCTGCAGATGGGTGGAGACAAAGTCAATACCTTGAGTAGCTTCCATGGATCAGTGATACCCAATTCAAAACAACATTTGCAAATCTTTACACATCTTCAAAATGTCAAGTTCCCTTTTTGCCACAATACAATTTTCTAGTTGCAAAAACCTTCTTTGTGTGCATCTACCACTACAATACAAACCTGCAAAAGCTAGTCTAAAAATAGTGACAAGATCTCCTAGACTAGCACAAACCTATTAAATTAGTCACCTAAATGCTCACCTCCTAAAAATTCAGGAATCATCAAGTTCTAATCTGAACTTTAATTATTTAGTTACATGAATTATACATAAATTTTGTATTAGAACCAGGGAAAACAGCTGCATACTAAAATTTTAAATGTTTGCTACTTAAGAAAACAGTCAAGATTATAAAATGCTGGACATGTGCAAGTTGGATACCTAAATTGATGCAGATTTTTTTTAATATAATTCCTACCTATGATTTTCATAAAAAGCTGAGAAAGTTGTGTTTACTTTTTCTTTATCAAGCTTCCAAAACAAATGCCTCCTAGTGTGTAGTAGTGTTCCCTTTGCAAAACACGTGTTCCATGAAAACTTTACACTCAGTTCTTTTGCATTTAAAATACTGGTCACAGTCAACACTTGCACCCACATTTCGGTCACTCATGTCAAGGTCAATTATACAAGGTCACCTAATGTCATCTATATTCTTCCTGAAGTCCTAGTGCTTGACACAGCTTGAAAATGGAAGAAGTGAAAATGATGGTTAATCGTCTTAGACTGCCTGTGCAGACAATACAGGAAGGCTCATCTAAAGGGGAAGTAAAAGCATTAGACAACCAAATGTTCTCCTGTCTTAACTGAGGATGATCCCTAGTTTCACCCTATGAGAACAAGGTGTGCAATATGCTGTCTCCTTACGCCTTCTTCCAATTTGGCCCAAGGAAGGGGGTGCACTAAAATCAGTGCAGTTAATGCTGAACAGAAGAGATGTAAATTTATTCTCTCTTCTAATAACATGAAAGCTAAAACTATTCTTTTATTATGGATTAAAGGTGAACTGATGAATTTACCAGGGGAAAGAAAAATTAAAGCCACCACACTTGCAGCAACAATGTTAACTTTCGCCATTAACACCTTAAATGCAATTTCTGAAAGCTTATGCCCATTTGCTCAATTACTAGCACTCAGTTTCTCCTCAAACATTTCTTAAAGAAGCTCCACAGATGTCTGCTTATTGTCATGAATGAGAATGTGTGCAGTGAGCTGCCATCAGCAGTAATGGAAGTTGCACGCAACTACCCCATCGGGCACCGATACAGAGGCATTCCTAAATACACAAAGTGAAAAAGCCTAAGAAATTCAGATTTAAAACAAATACAGAAGACATTTATTGTTCATTCTGTGATTATTTAATGATCAAGAATGAAAATATTGACATATTCAGGTGCCATGGTTACCCAGAAGACTCCCTCATCTCTACAGCAGAGGGGCATACATTACATTGTATCTCCCCAGGCACCAGTTACCAAAGGAAGTAAAAAACAAAATTAACTTCTGTCTGCCCTTCCCCATCCCCATCATTCCCACAGGGTTGATGTGGCAGGGCCAGAACAAAGCAGCCTGTTTATATTCATAAGTAATTCAAGAGGAAGGAAAGATACTTCTGTTTTTACGCCCAAGGTCAATACACAGAAAAATAGTCCGAAAAAGAATGAAAATATGAGGTAGTCAAGAAAGACCTGCCTCTCACTTAAGAATGTATTACAGATATCAGAGATTAATGTGCAATATGTAATGTGAAGCATAAACTAATATAAAAAGGGTCAACAAAATTTAACAAAAAAACACCCCTTATTTCAGACTTGTTGGGGTAGAACATAGCAGTCAATGAGGTACTTCAGAATGTACACCTCAGTGAATGTAAGTGAGCAGGAGTTCTCATTATTCCCTTTCAGGAGTATAAAAACAGACTGGCTCAGAAAAGTTTATGGTTTAACATGATGGGATGAAGTCCAGAATAACATATTTTATGGAACATACAGTATCTTAGGACTAGCAAAAAAACCCAAAATAGATGAGAGGAAAGACTGTATGAAATAAGAGAGAGAAGGAATGAAATCTTGTGATAGTGGAAATACAAGTAACAAAGATCATAAAATTTATTTCTGTAGCAGGGTGGAATAATAGAATTAGAGGTAAATGTAATTTGCAGTGAGTAAGTAAAAAGTACAGAAACAGTGCATTTTAATTTGTTATGTTAATGGATGGCCCTTATTTGTAAGCAAACAAGTAATATCTTTTTTTAGGTTCTTTTATTTCCCACATCAGTATCTTTTGCTGCGGGAAACTTGATGATGTGATGATAATGACCCTGACTAATGTCTACTGTTTGAGTTTATTCATTCTGAAATTGGCAACTGTTTCATAGACATGGCAAAAGCCACTAAGAATGTTTTCACAAGTTACTGGGTTCTAAACAAAAGAAATGGAGACCCATCCTGCACTATTACAGAAAATTTCCTCGTTCATGTCACTGTAACCATAAACGAGACAAGATCCATTTCCCCTTACCACCACCAGTTACACTTACTGAAAGGCTATTTTAGAATCTGACTTGGTTGGCAATTAGCAACCTCCCTTCCCATTTCCAGCCCATTTCCAATCCTTTTGTTCAGTATCACATTCTCTTCTGTGATAGGGAAAAACTCATATCTAAATATAATATGAATCTTGCTGAGCTAAAACCCTGAAATCATTATTTACCTGATTGGCCTGGGGTAGGTGAGGGCCCCACCACTACCTCAAGGTGGATGTTAACCAAACTGCGGGCGGGAGGGTAGTGGAAGGTGCCTAAAAGGTGAAGGTACATTTCATCATTGTATTCTACCTGAGCTAATAAAATGGCATGGATTCACTCAAGCACTTTCACACAGACACTCCTTCAGGCTTTTCTTGTACAGCATTTTCTGTTCCCCTTTTACCTAATGATGTCCCTTTTCTACATCTGTTCTAACTTCTGAAGCCCATCAAGTATCTTTAACCTGACGAGTGTGTGTGAGCCAAGGGTTTGAAATGGAGTCTCATCTGTGCTGATTTACAGAGAGGAAGTAAAAGGTGTGGAATCACAATTAAAACCCAACAAACCAACCCTGATCACAGACTGCATCAGAGTGAGACCCTTCAAAGCCTTTCAACAAAGTATTGGACAAGCAAAATACTTGAGGTTTTTTTAGCAGTAGGACTGGAAAAATTACTTGCAGAGCTTTTGTGTCTCAAAGCATCAATTGTTTCTAAAAAAGATCTTCTGTGAAGCACTGGAGACAATAAATCTCCTTCTACAATCTTATTATTTATGGTCTAATTATTCAGTGTAATAGTTTCCTAACCTCTCACTTTTCCATAAGCAAGTAGAAAATAAAATTGTCTAGATGGCTTTAAGGCTTCACGTAATAAAACTGAAAACGTTGCTCTCATATCAAAATGAAACTCAAAACTGCACCTAGAACATCATGGGTTTATACAAATCTCTTAAAAAAACCCAAAAAACCAAAACCAACTAACTTATTTTTTCCATACTGCTATATCAGTAATTATTTCTGTAATGCTCACATCAAAGGCCTGAGCTTTTCTTTTTTTTTTTTCCCCCCTCCTTTCGCCTCTACTGTGCTACAGTTGTGTTCTAAATAAACCGGAATGTAAATAAGTATTTTCACCCTTAGGTATAAAGCAGAGCGCTCCAGTCAGATGTATGTTACAAGTTGTCACACAAGCTACAAAACAGTGGTTCTTTCCAGTGAGATTACCTACAGCAGCATCCTGCCTTCAGGAGTGACAAGAAACAAAGGTCTACAAAAGAGAAGACTATGCAAACAGCATCTCTTTCTCAGCACATTGAGACTGAGCAGTTGGTAGCACAGAGGCTTTCTGACACAGCACCCATGGGTTTAATCGTAACAAGTACAGTTGTATCAGGAGAAAGCAGCATTTTAGACACAGGCTTTTTGACCAAAACACAATGGCAATATGGCAACCATTACAATATGAGAATAAGCAATTGTAACAGAAAGGTGCCATCTGCCCAGCTGCCTCTGAAATGTTCGTTCAGAACCAGTTACAGACATTTTTATCCAACTTATATCTAGAAACCTTTCTTCACAAGGATAAAACATTCCAGCATTCCGGTGACACAGCCAGTAACTGAGAGCAAGTGCTGACATGAGTATGGCCAGCAGAGTTATTTAACTTTTCTACAGACACATAAGAATGTGACTTTACGTGTCAAAGGGGTGACTCTTCGGATCTCAGCACCATTAATATGTTAAAGAACAGGAAAACCTTAAGACATGATGATGCAAACCAAGAAACTTACCATGTCACAGGAAATGCATTTGGAAAATATCTTTAGTCATGTGGTGATAAAAAGCCAAACCAAACTCCACATAAAAGCCACAAAAACCACAATAAAGTGTAGTTTGATTAATGACAGTAAATACGGATTCAGACAGAGGAGGTCAGAATTAACTAACCTTCTAAAGTTCATTGAAAACATAACTTATGAAAAATAAAATTTGGCCAAGATAGCATAGCTAGATTTTCAATGAGTACTTAATGTTTAACATGATAATTATGATGTTTATCATCACCTCACTAGCAGCTATGCAACAAATACTGAAATAGGCTACTAAATATGAAGTTGTTTTAAAAAGTGAAAGGTGCATAATGACAAATTATCCCAGTAATTTTAAGAGTTTCAGAACCCTCTTGCTCATAAATACACATAGCTAAATAAGTCCTGATCTTAATAAGTGACTTATAAATAATATTTGCAATATTCAGTATCAATAAATATTAGTATTATGTCCAGTAATATTAGCGTGCCCAACATCCCTCCAGATAAATTCTATTGTAGTTTCTGGAACTTAGGTGAAAATATGGGAAATACCTTTACCCATGTACACCAGAAAAACACAGTGTCAGCTACCAGCTCAGAGTGACAGACAGACACTCTAACACTCCTATTCAAGGAGATATATTTGAGAAAGTGTTACAAGGAAGCTGAAAGTTAATTTATGCACAACACTGCCAACTCTGACAGTGCCAAAGATGCAAAGAGTAAGTAGATTAAGGAGAACACACAGCCTCTCCTCAATACACATGACAGAAAAACAATGGTCTTCATTTTTTTTTTCCTAATGTGACAATTGTATCATGAATTTCATTAAAGTTGGAGACAGTATAAAACAAATCAGATGATTTTTGGATACTCATGTAGGACACAAGTATTTGTCATACAGAATAAAATATCGAGTTGGCAAGTTTGAAAGTCTCAGAGGCTGCAAATAAGTGATGGGATTCATAATGCAAATACAGCACAGGCATGTGGAACTACAAGTAAATTCAACTTGCTAAATGTTTTCCAGTTTCTCAAACTTTCATTTTTTTTATCTGAATCGCTTATAACTTTACTAATGAAGACAGATTTTCAGTGTTGTGTTAACATATCCTTTTCTCTTCATTTCTGATAAACATTAAACTTGTAAAAAGAATGACACTGCTCAGGTTGAGAAAAATCTCTGCTTCTTAATCTTCAGGTTGAAAGCCACTCTCAGGTAGGCTTTGATGTATGAAAATACTTCAGTGAAAAAAAGGAAATTTGTATCTACCTTAGAAGTAGAACTAAGGCCAGGAAAGGGAAAAAAAACAACCCCAACAAAAAACCCCAAACCAAACCACACCAACAACAAAACCAACCAAAAAAACCCACCACCAAAGTACCAGAAATTGAAAAAGAAGAAATATACAGTATATGGCCTTTTGACTAAATGTCAAGAATCTGTATCTGGTGATATGAGAGGCATCTGATCTATAATATATTCCTTGTAGCTAACCCAAATTTGTTTACAAAAGGTTGGGGTTTTTTTAAGGCATCTTATGTAGTGTCTCACAAATTCTTGTAAAGCAAGACCCTGCCAAAGGTAGCAAATGGCACTGACCCCCTCACAGATTAAAATTTTAAAATACCTAGTGCTTAACCATACTACAAGTTTTTATCATAGGTACAGTCCCAAGAAAAACTGCTGTATTAAAAGATAACAATTATCGTGCAAGTTGAAGTGCTGAGAAGATGTTTTTTGTTCAAAAGGTAAGGTAACTTTTGCATAAAAAACCTAAAAGGTGGCTATGCACCTTGTAGAGTTCCAAAGGCTACATCAGATTTTCTCTATGGTGAATGCAAGGAGTGGGATGCAGTCCTTGTCTGCTTTGTAACTATGTCAGTGCAAGGGCCATACCTTGCATAAAAACCTCAGCTTTTTATATAAAAATATAGATAAAATGTACATCTAGATAAATATAGATATATACACCTGAAGGTCTCTTTGAATTATATATACTGAAATGATTGCTTAAAAGCATGACTAAGCACTATTAACAGCACACTTATTTGATTAGAGAAGCAACTGGTAATTGAGGGCACAGGAAAAAAGTTCAAAGAAATACAGGAGTATCTCCCACCTCCTTCCCTTGCCGAATGTTCACCTGATGCCATTTCTACATACAATCAAATACATGGAGAAGTGTCAAAATAGATAAATAAGGGGGACAATTAGTCTTTTTAATATCTAATATGGTGTTGTACCACAACTTTAAAAGCTAATTGTACTTTTAATCTACCTCAGTGAAGATAATAAAAATTCCATCTACAATGAATGTTTTTTAACAATTTTCATGGTTTTATTAAACTAAACTCAAGTAAAACTGCTTGCTATATACAGTAAGGGTCAGCAGTGCATAGTGGAAAACAAACTAAAACACACATCCCCCCAAAAAGTCAAGCAAAAAACCCCCACAACTACAAAAAAACTCCCCTCCACCCCTAAAACCATAATTGCAGCAAGAACTGAACATCACAGTTTGTAAGCAGACACGTCCCCTATCATACTTGGTAACATTCTGCACTTTTCCTGAGTTACAGAGAAAGCCTTTGGGTTTTTTCATACAGCATTTGGCCTTTCAAATTACTTCTGTTCCACCTGTGCTTTGGCAGGGGGGTCGGACCTGATGATCTCTCAAGGTCCCTTCCATCCCCTATAATTCTATGATTCTGTGATTCTACGATTCTGTGAAATGTATCCAAAAAATCTTGTCACAATCAGAAAAACACAAAAAATGAAACAAAAAGATAAACACATAACTTATATACTGATACAAACTTCAACTGCACACATCAAGAAAAAGGAACAGACTTTCTTCACCGGTTACAAAAGGAACAACAGGGCTGCCTTCCCACTGCCAGGCAATGGCAGAACTTCACAGAACCACAGACAGAGGCTGGCTGAGGCACTAAGGGAGCCCCTGAGACTGTTGAGTCCAACCCCCTCCTCAGATCAGGTAAGGCAAAGGAAGTTGCTCAGGTCCACGTCTAGTAAGAATTTTAAGATCTCCAAGGGTAGGGACCACAGCTTCTCTGGGACACCTATTTTGGTGTTAAACTACCCTTCTGATTAAAAAAAAAGTGCTTTCTTAAAATAATGGTTTCTCTGTGGTGGGTTGACCTTGGCAGTCACCCACTCAGCTACCCTCTCACCTCGCCCCCTCCCCAACAGAAGGACAGAAGGGACAGAACAAGACAAAAAAGCTTGTGGGTTTACAAAGAGACAGGGAGATTAATTACAGTCAAGAGCAAAAGAAACTGAACTAGAGGAAAATTAATCTGACATTGTAATATTAAGATAGATTTGGATGGTGAGAAAAAAAGAAAAAAAGTAAAACAACACTCCAGCCCTTTCCTCTCTTTTCCTAGGCTTAACTTTACTCCTTAATTCCTACCTTTTTCTCTTTCTCACCCTTTCCCCTTGATCCAGCATGGGTTCTTCCCACAGGCTGCAGTCCTTCAGGAAAAATGTTCTCCACTTCATGATCCTGTCAGGAGAACCTGCTCCAGTTGGGTACTCCACAAGCTGCAGCTCCTTCAGGGAATATCCATATGGTCCTGCATGGGATCCTCCACAGCCGCAGTGTGGATACCTGTACTGGTGTGGTACTTGCTGCAGGGTGTACCGTGGTCTGCCAGTACCATGTTGCACCATGGTCTCTTCCATGGGTTGCAGGGTGAGTGTGAAAACACTATCCCACTCCTCCTCTGATCTTGTTTGCAGGGCTGTTCCTCACACTATTTCCTTACCTCACTACTTGTGCAGCATTTTGCCTGTTCTTACACACACTTCCGTAAAGGCACCACCAGCTTGGCTGATGGACTCAGCTGTGTCCTGCAGTGGTTCACTGTGTAGCTGCCCCCCCTTCTCGCAAAAGCCACTCTCACAGGCCACTTTCTCCACTACCAAAAAGTTGCCACCTACACCCAAAACATGATATGCTGCTTTTCATCTTCAGAAATCTTTTTGAGGTCTATTTTTTAAAATCTTTCGTCTTTGAAATCATCTTTGAAGAGATTTTGATTTAAACAAAAACTCAACCCATACAGCTAACACTTCTTTTTAAAAGATTTTTTTAAGATACTGCTTCTGCACCAGAGACTGTAATATAAAAAAGTTATCTGAAGACCTAAAAAAAAAAAAAAATTCAAAGGAAAAAAGAACTTAAAAATCTTGCGATGTTCACATTTAAACAAGAAGCATTTCCTTCCAGCATGAATGCAGAAGAACTTTTAAAATTATCACAACCTTACTGTGTAATTGACAGACACAGACTTCTGTAATTTCTGGTTACTAACTTTTGTGCATCCCCTGTGTTTCACTGAAAAATACCCTACCAGAACTTCAAGGATCTATGGATAATATCTTCAGGAAAGCTAACCCTACATAGGTAAGAGTTCAGTCTGTACCAGAGTAGTGTTATATGTACCTCAATATTGAAGAAGTCATTGAAGTCGGTTGGAGTATTCTTGATATCACCTATTGGCACCTAAATATTCTGGTTTTGGCAGTTACTCATAGCAATCAGCAGAACATTTAGCATTATGAATAATCTAAAAATGCAACAGATGATAACATAAAAAACAAGTTTAGCTAGATGAAAAATATTGTAAAGTAACATAGCCTTTCTGTTCTCTCCCATCCTCAGTTTCCCTGAAGAAAGCAGGAACCTAAATGAACATTAAGAATTCCAAACACACTCAGAAGAACAGTGCATATATATATATACGCAGTTGAAAAAGGATTTCAGTAGGTTTTAAATGTAGAAGTCTCTGAAAGTATAGGTCTATATTTAGCATAGAGAAAAGCTAATTTGTGAAAACTAGAAAATGTGAAAATCAGATAATGACAGCCTTTCATAGCATAAATCCTCTGACAGTGTACTTTAATTGAATGCTTTTCTGTCTTTATATAAATAGGTTCTAGATTAAGCATGCTATATTTTACAGCACCTCTACTAATCATATTTCATGGTACTACTAGGTATTTAAAACTAATTCAGCCAGTGTTATTTCAATGTTCATTCTAAAATATTCTTTTACATGGTCCAACATTAAAACAAAAACAAAAATCAAACTTTAAAATTCTCTTAAACAGCAATATACAAACATGAAAAAAATTAACTGGTATAAAAGAAACCATATGTCAAATATCAGTGGATTAATCTCAAGAAGTAACAAAAAATTGGGGAGGTGGGTGTCCTCACAAATGATTAATAGATAGATATTTTACCTGCAAATTGTAGAAATAAAACTTGCTAATTTTGGTAACTCAATCATGGAAGTGTATGAATACACCTTTTTAGAAACATATCTGACCTTATTTTAATAAAAAATGAATCCTGATACTTCTGTATAGTCTTTGTCTATCAGTGGGAATCAAAATAGCTATTTTGCTGCAAACTCCCTCCTCTTGCTTAGACTGAAACTGCTCTACATACTTAAGCTATTAAAATTCTGTAGTATTTATCAAAAATTAAAATTATTCTGCTTATTGTTAGTAAGAGGCATTTATTTTTCAATTACTATCAGTGATCATTCCTCAAGTACAAAGACAAAAATGTTGTTCAGACCTACCATAAGTTTTGATCAGAATAAACATGGATAATAAAAACGGTGGGGCAGGAGTAATCTGCCTGTCAGGTTAATGGGAGACTTTTATCAAGGTCATTAGGAATTGTTCATTAAAAAAGCAGCAAAGGGTTTCTTCACCTGCCTAAGCACATGCTATAAAAAGTCACAGATAAACAAGTTTACAGATCTGAAATAAGCCATTCAAATTAAAAATAAGTGCCTGGATCACATTATTTAATGCAGGACCGAACTTTATTCCTCCCTATGTCAGCATTATGAGACACAGACACTATTTCTTCCACTCCTTATGCATTCTTTATGTCCGCCTGCTGCTCTTGTACAGTGTCAAGATTCAATAAGATTAGATACATAAAAATATTCTGATACTATATTATTGTAAATCCATGAGGATATCAAAATAGTTTAGGTGTACAGAATATCCTCCTATGTATTACTGCAAAAGTCTTTGAAAAAGGTCAAACCTTCAACCTGCAATCCAGCACATTCACAGCGAGCAATACAACCCAATACACATTCTTGCCAAGTGACTTATTGTAAATTAAGTTACATAAATGCTATTTCCACATTATCCATTTAACAAGAGCACCACTACTTTCAAACTTTTAGTGTTTAGTTAAACCATTTAGTCATTGCATCAGATTCTCAATTTAAAGTATAGAGCTTGTGCGCTAGTTCAGTTTGGCTCTGTTCTTCTCTTACTAGTGCTATATTCCCCTTTTTCCCCTCTCATCCCCATTCTAATAGGTACCATCAGCTTTTGCAATGTACTACAGAATTCTTTAGGATATATGTAAAGAGGTTTCAGCATGCTGTACACTCTAGTGGGATCCAACTACCTAAACACAGCCTTTTAAAAGGACCCAGGATATCCCACCCAGCCACAAGGAGGTGCTTCAGATGCTGTGAGTCTCCTACACATCTCCTATCATGCCCTGTGGTTTTGTAAAGATGTCTTAGATCTTAGAAGGTCCCAGAGTGCCACTTGGTGTTTTCTCTCTTTTCTGTCTTTTTCTTATCTTGAATAGTTTAATACAGTTTTATGCTTTCTGAATTCTCACCCGACTCAAGCAGTTGAGATTATTATTTTGAGAGGACTTTTCCAAAATCCACCCTATCTAGAAAACAAGTAATAGAATTAATAAATATTTTTAAAAAGAAAAAAAATCAAGTCAGACCAGTCATCAACACTAACAAGGGATTCACACAATCACCAAGTAGCAGAGCATCACATACACACCTATTGCTTTTAGTTAGAAAAAAGTAATTATTTTTTCAAATGAACATTAAACCGAAACACACTATGAAAACATTACAGAAAGTTATTTAAGCTATCCACCCCAACTATGAGGGATTTTGATTATGTAAAAACTATTAATGGAATGAGAAAATAAAAGTTATACATTTACTTCAGTAAACAATACTCCAGCCTTTGGTCATCATTGTCAGCAGAAAGAAACTTATTAATTGTGATCGTGAAATGGTGGGGTAGAAGGTCCTCAGGATAGCAAAGAGAGCACACAGAAAGCTCACTACCCTGGAATTCAGGAGGCCAGACTTTGGCCTCTTCAGGGATCTGCTTTGGTGGACTACCATGGGACAAAGACATGGAGGGACATGGGGCGCAAGACAGCTGGCTAGGGTTCAAGTATCACCTCCTCCAAGCTCAGGAGTGACGTATCCCAACAAAGAGGAAATCAGGCTACAACACCTGGAGGCCTGCCTGGATGAAAAAGGAGCTCCTGGGCAAATTCAAACACAAAAAACAAGCCTAAAGAGGCTGGAAGCAAGTGCAGGTGGCCTGGGAGTAACAAAGAAACTGTCTGAGCAGCCAGGGATCTGATTAGGAAAGTTAAAGCCAGTGACATCAAAGGCAGCAAGAAAAGCAATAAAACTAATGTGAGGGAAGAAACAGGAACTCTGAAACAGGAGACCTGATTAAACAGGATATGGAAAAGGCTGAGGTATTCTAACTTCTTTGCCTCAGGCTTACCAGCAAGTGTTCAGGCCACATTGCTCAAGTCACAGAAAGCAAAGGCACTTACGGGAGAAATGAACAACTGCCCACTGCATGAGAACATCAGAGCTGAGAATATCTAAGGAACCTGAAGGTACACAAAACCACAGGACCTGATGAGACGCATCCCTGGGTCCTACGGGACCTGGCAACTGAAGTAGCTACACCACTCGGTCGCATTTGAGAATGTGTGGCAATCCACAGGTCCCCACTGGTAGGAAAAGGGGAAACATAACCCCTAGTTTTGAAAAGGGAAAAAAGGAAGACCCAAGAAACTGCAGGCTGGTCAGTCTCACCTCTGTGCCCTGCAAGATCATGGAGCAGATCCTCCTAGAATCTGTGCTCAGACACATGGAAAATAAAGAGGTGATTGGTGACAACCAACATGGCTTCACTAAGGACAAATCAGGCTTGACAAATTTGGTGGCCTTCTATGATGGGGTTACAGTGTAGACAGGGGAAGAGTGACAGATGATCTCTACCTGTACTTTTGCAAAGTACTTGATGTTGTCCCACATGAACTCCTTGCCTTCAAACTGGGAGACATGAATTTGATGGATGGACCACTTGGTAGATAAGGAGCTGGTTGGATGGTTGCACTCAAAAACTTGTTGCCAAGAGCTCAATGTTGAAGTGGAGACCAGTGACAAGTGGTGCTCCTCAGCGATGTTCCTCACTGGAGCTGTCCCATCTATGTCAGATACATGGACAGTGGGATCAAGTGCTCCCTCAGCAAGTTTGACAATGACACCAACCAGTGTGGTGTGGTGGACACACTGGAGGGAAGGGATGCTATCCAGAGGGATCTTGAGAAACATGAGAGATGAACATCATTCAGTTCAAGGCCCAAAAAGGCCAAGTACAAGAACTGGCATGCACATGGGTTGGGGCAACTGAAAGAGGGTATTTTAGTTTAGACAGGAGGACAAAATTATTCCCTGTGAGGGCGGTGAGGCGCTGGCACAGGCTGCCCAGAGAAGCTGTGGCTGCCCCCTCCCTGGCAGTGTTCAAGTGGACAGGGCTTTGGGCAACCTGGACTACTGGAGTGTGTCCCTGTCCTCCATGGCATGGGGGTTGGAATTAGTTCCTTCAGGTCCCTTCCTATCTAAACTATTCTATAATTCCAAATATAGTTGTTATAATACAACATTCCCCCACATAAAAGCTACATAAGGACAATCTTGTGCTAACTACAGGAATTAGGGGTTGTTTTTAAGCATAAAAAGGCAACAAAATGTCAGAAAACTCAAAGAGCTTCCAAATAATATTTAAAAGTGTTCCTCTTCTCCCCTTCAAATGTACCACAAATCTAGTAAAAGGATGCATGAGGATTGCAGTAATACATTAGAGAGTCTAATTCTGGCAGATTTCATATATTTTTTTATGGGTAAATAAATATGTCACACTTGAAGAAGAAGAAAGGGGAATATTTATTTCAAGCTCTAAATACAATAGAAAGGCGGTACCAAGCAACTGTCATTAGATGCAACTACCAGGTAGTAAACAAAACTTTCTAAAAGCAATGAAGTCTTTCATAAATATTGCAAAATGCTACACTATTAAGTATTAATCTCTGCTCAGAGTCTTCTGTGCCACCATCCTTGACTTGTATGATACACTCAGTAGCACTTTCAAAACATTCTATTTAATTGGACAAATACAGACAAGGAACTCTGCAACAGAATTACATATCCACAGCTGGATTATACAGCTACATAATGAAAGACAAATTAGCATGGTAACCATAGCTTGACTGTAAGCAACACTCATTTCAAGATTTTGCTGGCTTAAAGTTGAACTAGAACTGGCTGGAAATATATGCTTGAAATGTTTAAATTTAAGAAACCGCCAACACAGATACAGAGCTTGAAATTACCTAGTGAAGACAAACTTCTAAGGAATTACATGAAGAATTTAATCAGCTTCAGCAACTTCAACTCCATTTTTCTGTTTTTACACAAGTATTCTTAACTGCAGGTTTCACAAGAAACTTGGATAAACCTTTCTCATAGCAGTTTTCCTGTGCACTGTACCAGTCATACAGGGACAGAGGTTTTAATGAAATTCTTTGCTGTGAGTACCATAAATCACTCACACATCCATAGTGTAAGTGGCCATTTTGATCAGGGAGGAAAAAAAAAATCATACCCATCTACCTCAGAAGTTAAGTTCTAACAGGATCTACAGTACGACAGATGACTAATCAGACTTACATACCACTACCAAATTTAGATGTAATCTGCATTATAATAATACACACGATCCTGATGTAAAAGACAATGACTTGGATTCAAAAGGACACACAGTGTGAGACACATGCTGTTAGCATCCTTATGCTGCACCCAACACAAATTTCCTATTTTCCCTCTCCTCTGGAACTTCTCAATGCTCATATTTCACAACAGATTTGAACAGTTTGGTTTGGACACAATTAGATGACCATACTTCTAGAGCGCAAGAGAACGTATGGGTAGCAGGCATTAAATAATTAATGGCTCAGCCATATGTTAGTCCTTAGTGCTGAGGATAGACCAAGTGAAAACATGGATCATAGCATACAGAGATTAAGACTAGATTAATGACTTTTGGGGGAGGAAATGTGATAGTTTCATCCTGATCCATTTGATAAAAAAACCTGTATAAAGAAGCTGCATATAGGTAACTTGAGATGACTTCCCACTCATTAAAAAACCATCATCAGTTATCACCAGAATCACAGAATCACAAGGTTGGAAGAGACCTCTGAAGATCATCAAGTCCAACCATTCCCATCCTATGCTAAACCGTATCCCTATGTACCTCATCTACCCTTTTGTTGAACACATCCATGG
This sequence comes from Gallinula chloropus, assembly GCF_964237585.1. Classification (NCBI taxonomy): domain Eukaryota; kingdom Metazoa; phylum Chordata; class Aves; order Gruiformes; family Rallidae; genus Gallinula; species Gallinula chloropus. The sequence continues at coordinate 109,495,210 of NC_140085.1, read as the reverse complement.
AAGGTGACTCAGCCCCCTCCCTGGGCAGCCTGTTCCAGGCCCTGACTACTCTTTCAGTATTTTTTTTTTTTTTTCTAATATCCAATCTAAAGCTGCCCTGGCACAGCTTCATGCCATTGCCCCTTGTTCTATCTTCTGTCTCCTGGGTGAAGAGACCATCGCCCACCCCTCTGCAACCTCCCTTCAGGTAGTTGTAGGTGTTGATAAGCTCTCCCCTCAGCCTCCTCTTCTCCAGGCTAAACAGCCCCAGCTCTCTCAGCCGTTCCTCATAGGATTTGCCCTCCAGTCCCTTCATCACCAGCCTGGTTGCCCTTCTCTGCACTTGCTCAAGGACCTCAATGTCCTTTTTATGGTGGGGAGCCCAGAGCTGCACACAGTACTCAAGGTGTGGCCTCACCAATGCCGAGTACAGGGGCACAATTACCTCCCTAGACCTACTGGCCACACTGTTTTTGATACAAACCAAGATGCCACTGGCCACCTTGGCTGCCCGGGCACACTGCTGGTTCATATTCAGCCTGCAGTCAACCAACACCCCCAGGTCCTTCTCTGCCTGACAGCTCTCCAGCCAGTCTCCCCCAGGCCTGTAGCACTGCGTGGGGTTGTTATGTCCCATGTGCAGCACTCTACACTTGGCCTTGTTCAACTTCATCCTGTTGGTCTCAGCCCATCGGTCCAGTCTGTTCAGATCTCTCTGAAAAGCCTCCCTACCCTCAGGCAGATCAACACTTCCTCCCAGCTTAGTGTCATCTGCAAACTTACTGAGGGAGCATTCAATTCCTTCTTCAAGGTCATTGATAAAGATGTTAAATAAGACCGGACCCAGGACAATTTTGCCTAACAGTGAAGTGGCTTCTAATGCAATCTCAAAATATTAAAACCTATTTTATCAAAACATATAACATCAGAGTTACACATTCAAAGTTGTAAAGATTTCCATCAGAGAAACTAAAATTCACATAAAGTTTTCCATAGTCTTTTCCATCACAAGCTGGAACAACTTAATTTGTACATATACAATGTATACAACTATCAAAGAAATGTAGAGAAGGCTACAAAATATGTATTTTGGGAAGTAGAAATTAAGAGAAAAAGTAACATAATTCTATAAATCCAGTTGGTTTATAAAACGTTATGTTGGAGGTTTACAGAATATTCTAGCTGAGGTATGTGCATTTAATCTTCATTTTGCACTGGAAGTATTAATAAAAAAAATAGGAAAATGTTATGTGCAGAATTGTTGTAATACATATCTTTCTGGCACTTATGTTTACTATCAACTCATCAAATTTATCAGCTATTGAAGGTATTTATATATAAGTGCTTCATCAAAGTACTCGGTATTACAGTATTCAAATAACTTTCTAATGCCATTCTGACTGCTTCCATCATACCCTAGGAAGCACTGCATATACAGGATAAGGTAGAAACAAAGAAAAATGAATCAAGTTCACTGCAGTAGTTTACAGTTGTCTGAAACTTTTATATAATCCAAAATTGGTAGGCTTCATCTTAAACTAATACTATAAGCCCCACCAATTGAAATTGTTTGTCAGACTCATTCAGTTGTGATAGATGCTGTCTCACAAATCCAAATAATTCATAGTTCTAGAGAGTTAAAGTTTCATGAGAGCAGTGAAAAAAATGCTTTGGAAGCAAGAAAAATAAAGTAATGAGCTTTTGACAACTGTTCTGGCATAACAAGAAGGAAGCAGGGCAAAAGAGAAGTAAAGAAAAAGAAACCCCAAGGAACTAAAACCAAAATACATCTCCAAAAGGGAAGCGGAAACTATCCCTATTTAGAAACACCACATAAAGGATGTCTTCTTTACTGATGACATCCAGTAAGCATAAATATATCTAACAACTGAAGGTTAATGAGCACCACATACAAAGCCAGTCAAGAACCACAAACTGACACAGGCAGATCACTGTGACTGTAACAATTCTCATCCTTCCAAAATAGAGTTTTGAAAGAAACTGAAACGTGTTCTAGAGACAGTTAAAATTCCTGGGTTTGGGTTTTTTTTTTGGTGGTGGTGGTGGTGCCGTTTTTGTTGTTGTTTGTTGTGTGTTTTGGTTTACTATCATGTCTTTGAACCATAACAGAAACTAATTTCGTGTTTTTTAAAATGGATACCTAAATCCAACTGCCATTTTTGTCCTAATCCAGCTATGAATAAAACAATGTATTGCTAAAATCAAGTTAGATCTGGTCCTTAAATTCAAAACTGAGTTGTTCAGTGCCTACCCTGTTCTAAGTGTATCTAAATATTCATACCTGAATGACAGCAGCAACGAGAACAAAGAGCACAATTTTCGTAAAAACAGGTAAACCTGAGCTCAATTTCAGACCATCTAGATCAGTGTCAGTACCCAGTACTCAATAGCTACTAATTAAGCCTCTGCAGCAGTGAAAAGGGGTATATTTAACTAAAGAACAATTCACACTTCAATAGAAAATACCAACCTCAGAAATGAGGGATTGGACAACAAATGCAATGGTTGTTTTTGCTCCTTAGATTAATTACATTTTTACCACTGAATGTCTGATATTTAATGCATAAAATCAAGCTGGCAGCAGTGACAGGGTCTCCAGCAGTCAAATATCCCAATTACAAGACTAGACAGTCGTAAATTCTCTTGAGAATACATGATCTGGGGTGAATTGTCTTCAGCAGAAGTAGCTGGGTCCTTCCCACGGCGCTGTCGTGTACACAACCCGCACGTACTGTATTCTGTTGTACATAAATTCTTCCCAGAAGTGGGAAATACATGCTTCAAGCTTTTCATTTAAAGGACAAAACTTTTGTGGGAGGTGCAGGTGTCTCCTTTAACTCTTCCACTTAGCAGACCACTCTTCTGCCTAACAAGTTTCCAGCGAAGGTCACACCCTCTTCATCGAAGGCTTAAGGTCTTTGATCCAGGTTTTGGTATTCTGGAAAGTTGGTCCTTCACTGCTCTCCTAATTTTGTTCCTTACCTGTAGCTGTCCAACCATAATTTAGGACACTACCTGAAGAAGTAGAACTATTGCTGCAACACATGCCCAAACTGAAACAGAACGTAAAACGGGCTATTATACCAACAAAATGCTATTTTTATTAAACTTGTGAAGGAACATAGTTTATCCTAAGTCTGAAACTGCAGATGAATCAGCATTAATAATTATCTCAACTGGAAGGTATCTTGAGTCAATGATGATAGATGTCTTTCTTCAACTACTGTAGCTAACAATCAGTGGCAACTATCCAGCAACACTCACCTGAAGAGGATTTGCTGCAGTAAAATATAAGAAAAAATAATAACAGAAAACACTAAGTCTAGGTTTGTGTAAATTCTCTCTCATACACTACAGTGTAAAGTAAATCCTAAATGGTTATTCCAAACCAGAATAAAACCTCCAAACCAACAGTAATGCCACTTTTTTGAATAGTTTCAAATTGAAGTAAAAAGTGTTAAATTACTTAAAACTTGATTGAGAAATAACTAGTATCTGTATTTAAAATAGACCTAAATGTGCTATATTTGCAGAAGCAAATATAACCTTCAACTTCCATCATACTTAAATACTGAAGAAAGAAAATCTAAAATCTTTCATCAACCTTTTAAAAAAAATTGGTAATCTTAAATATATTAAGAACAGTGCAAGGGATAATATACATAGTAAACATATTTGTCGTCAGTTGTGTTTGGCCAAGCACAGTGTAAGTCAGAATATCTTTAAAAGAAGCATGGAGATTTTTACAGTGATTTTGTGTATAAACAGTAACCCCAGGACACTGCTGTAGAGGGCAGCGTGCTGGGCCTGCATTGAGGAAATGGTAACAATGCAGCGTGGTTCCTGGGCTGACAGAAACCTCATGACATTCAACAAAGGAACCTGGGATGGAGTAACCCTGCCCAACAGTCAATAGCGGTGGCTCACAGCCTAGGGAACAGCTTTACAGATAAAAGACCTGAGGTTCTGGCAGGCAGTCTGAACCAATACCTGCAGCGAGCCTTTGCAGCAAAGGCAGCCAACCACGCCTTGGGCCACACCAGCAGAACCACAGCTAGCAGGTCCAATAAATTGGTTCTTTCTCTACTTGGCACTTGGGAGTCTGCTTCTGTGTTGAGTTTTGCACTCCCTCATACAAGACAGACACTGGCAGACTGCATATATAGTATGACAAGAAGAGGACCACCAAGATCATTTTGGGGCTGAAGCACATGATGGACAGGGAGAGACAGAAACTGCACTTGTTCATCCTTAAAAGAACATCAAGATGAAAGAACACACCAAGATTTGAATTTGAAAACGGGTTTTTTTTTTACCTGATGCATCTGTATGGATACTAACGGATATTTTTTGTTACTCATCAGTTACCACTTCAGGTGCACAGAAGTTCTGGAATAGGTACCCAGGGAGAGAACATACACTGCAGTGGTTACAAGTTACAAACTAAATGGACTTGGGGCAAACCGGACGGGAAAATGCTACATTTCAAAACCACTTCTCTCAAATTAATACAGACATACATTCATCAAATACTGGATTAACACTGCCAAATTATTTAGAAACAATGCGTTCTACGGTATCCATTTAAAGATTTTCCAGTTTTAGGAAACTGCATGTGACTTGCATTTGCCCTTTACTTTCTGTTCAGCACGCTTCCTTCAGAGCAGAAATTGTGTTTAAAAGCATCTGATGAATTATCTTCAGAAGAATCAAAAGCAGCAGATGACTTCTGAAGAATGAAGACCTCACTTTGATGAAACAAGTACAACATTAATCAACATAGGAATTATGAAAAAATGCAGTAAGGCATGCCGAAACTCCTACAGAACTTTATTCAAATGCTTCCTTGGGCTCTACAATGAAAGAAGATAAAGGGAGCATTCCTTGGAACCGCAGGCTCATTCTCCACCTTTCATCACCAACAATTTTTTTATTTTTGGAAATTCAGGTTATTAACCTTGTGCTTGGGATTAACCAAGATCATCATTCTTTGAAAACTGTTTAGGTATTAAGGATTATCAGTAGACTATGTTTTGTCATTTCAGCTATTAGTCTGAAATATCTGATCTGGGCATTCAAAAAGAAACAGCCAAAAGCATCCCCACAAAACCCAAAAGCAAACAGCCGTCACTATACTGCCCCAAACTAAAGTAGGAGCTTCCTGATCCTTCCCAGCAAGAGAAACATATTGTAGAAACCATTATCTCACCTGATTATTCTTCACATCTCATTCTTCCCTCTCTAAAGGGTTCTTTTTTTCACACAACAGTATTCCTTTCTACTTTTTTTCCCCTCCAAAATCAGATGTGTACCATAGAAAGTGAATTTTATTTTAGAAAATACAGTGTTGTTTGCCATTACAAATAAAAGAGTGGCAAAGAAATCATTACAGTTCCCTTAATATTAGGGAAATCAGCTTGAATCAGTAAATCAGATAAAACATATTTCCTCTTCGTATTATAGACATGTCTCTCTCCTGTTCTCATCTTTAGATTAGAAGTTCTCTAAACAAATGTGAAGTTCAGTGAATAAATATTTGTTTCTCTTCTAATAGGGTTTGGGTTTTTTCCTTCCCTTGGTGGTTTTCACTTCAAGTATTACCATTCAGATAGAACACAATTCACATTCATTACTGAAAATTAATGATGCACAAAGAGGGAACACATTCAAGATGCAGTGTTTATGCTAGAATTTGATTCTATAGAAGTAAGAAAAGAAAAATGTTCTATATAAATTAAATCAAAGGTAAGGCATACTTTTAAGTAAATCTTGTGCAGCCCTGCACATTAAACATTCACCCACATCTTAGTTGAAATATTAACATCTTTGCACTGTAAAATTTTCTACCTAAGGATCTTAGTACTTTTCAGGAGTAGACTTGGTGAGAGTATAATTTTTAGAGCAGAAATGAGGATGATACCATTATTAATCCCATATTCTACACCCCCCAATCAATCACCCTCAGCTACAATAATGCATCAATCTTTCTTCTCTAAAATTTCTGTATTTCCTTAATTCATCCTCCAGATCTTTCATTTTTACTAATCTCTACTCATGCAGGCTATCTACAGGTGCCATTCAGCACCAATCAGGATCAAAGCTTTGTACGACCATCCACATCCCCCAGCCATATCTCCTATCAGACAGCAAAGAAACTCATTGTCTCTGTGCCCCATGCATGGGGGCACTTCCATTCTCAGATGTGTTTTGTTATTTATGGATAAACAATTTAATATCATTTAATATTCGGCATGTATAAAAACTAGTGCTAACTCCATGAAGCAATAAGTATTTTCAGAAATATTTGATAGTGTCATCACCTATTAAAAAAAAATCAACTGAGGAAAACTGTAATTTCTTTTTTCTGACTTAAATAGCTAAATTCTCAAATTAGTTTATTACAGTTCTTTTTATACTATCAGACCTCACTTATTGGTTGTAGCTAGAAAACACAATACTGCTGCTTTTGATTATAATACAGAGATACCCCAGGCATAGCTGGTTGTAAAATAATGAAGAGGATATGCCTTCCACCTTGGGTGGCGAGATTTGGAATTAAAAAATAGGTAACTGCAGCAATTCTTATCAAAACTGCGAGTGGAAAAAAATGAGAAGTTTCACTGGAAGGAAATTAAGCTTAAAACAAAAACTCAAGAACAAAACAAATGCAGAAGCCTCAGAAACATTGCTGAAAGTTCTAAGAGATATTTTTAGGAGTGACTTTTTATTTTGGTTGATTTACTATTGTCAAAACAGAGGATAAGTTCCTAGGGTACATAAGAAGGTAAGACAAAGTTGAAAATGGAAGATCTATAGTAGAGTTTAAAGGAATAATTTTAAGTGACAGGAAATTTCTAAAGCTTGGGCAGAGAGGAGAAAGAACAAGTTATGGATATTTTTTTCTCTATCCAGCTTCATTTCTACAATGTATAGTCTTGGACAATCTTGTAACTTGGAAATGAAAAAGAAAACAGCATTATACAACTGCTATATAGATTACTGTACTTGTATGAATGCTCAAAATCAATATTGGTTTTAAAAAGATTCTCAGATATAATATGAATTTCATGAAAAAAAAGACTAGAAAATATGTCTTCAGGAACAAGAGTCTCAGTAAGCTACAAGGCAAATTTCTTGTTCTAGGAGTGTAACATTTAATCTCAGAGTACCTTCATAATGCCCATCACTATACAAATTTGCTCTATTAAAAATCTATTCACATTCATAACATAGCATAGCACTCTGAAGTTGCCCTGAACGACATGAAGTAATAGCACAATACATAGTGGAAACAGAACATCATGGGCTTCCCAGAGTCTAAGAGGTCCTTGGTGTCCAAACAAACAAGGTGACAAAAGCCAGCTATGAAGCACAAGGTCACAGGGGTGAGATTTCACTAGACCACACTACTAGCCAAATATTTAGCTTTTATCAGAGGGAGAGGAAATCTTTACATATTGCTCACAATTTCTACTTGTATTTTTTTGTTACAACTGTGTATACTGATTCTTGCTAGAAAGAATTTCACATTCTTCACAGTAGCTAGTGTGGGGCTGTGTTTTGGATTTGTGCTGAGAAGGGTGTTTGTAACACACTGTGTAGTTCATGCTGAGTTACTTAGAGAGAGTCAAAGCCCTTCTGTGCTTCTCAGACTGTCCTATCAGCAAGTAGGCTTAGGGGTGCACAGGAAGCTGGGAGGGGACACAGCTGACCCCAGTTGACCAAAGGGATAGTCCATACCATATGACACCATGCTCAACATATACAGCTGGGGGAAGGAGGAGAAAGGGAGGTGCATTTGGACTGATGGTGTCTGCTTCCACAAGTGATCATTATGCATGATGGATCCCTGCTTTCCTGGAAATGGCTGAACACCTGCCTGCCAAAAAGGTGAGCTCCTAATTTTGCCTTGCTTGTGCATGCAGCTTTTGCTTTACCTATCAAACTGTCTTTGATCTCAACCCGCGAGTTCTCACCTTTGCCTTTCCAATCCCATCCCCCACACTGCTTGGGTGGCTGTGGGTCCTCAGCTGCCTACCAGAGTTATCCCACAGAACTGTAGAATCATTCTTAGAAAACAGTTACTTGTACTTCGCTCTCATTGCATTTTATGCAGTTTTATCCCACGCCAGAGTAATTTATAAAAATTTAACGAATCGTAAAATACAGAATGGGCACCCACTGCCACAGAACCACCGACAGTCACACGGAGCTGCCCATAAATTTATCACTGGGGAAAAGACAGAATAGGTCGTGTAGTCAAACCCTGATAATGACACCAGTAATACATCTTCTAAAGTACTACTGTACAGGGAGTTGTTCTGCAGGAGCTGTTTCAACATCATTGTAGTTAAATAAGTCTCACTAAGAACGTATTTAAGAAGGTTAAGGGGTTCTCCTTACAGTTGATACTGCTTCTCAGTACATATTGGGATACCGGAAAGTTCCATGGGACTCCAGAACACTAACATCTGAAAAAGTAATTACGGACTCATCAATCAGACCATTCCAAAGCAGAGTAATGAACAAAAGATTCCAATAGCAATTTCACAATAATCTGCTGATTACTGTCAGTCAGTCAATCAATCTCATTTAACACTGGCACAGGCTGCCCAGAGAGGCTGTGGAGTCTCCTTCTCTGGAGACATTCAAAACCCACCTGGATGTGTTCCTGTGCTATTTAGTCTGGGTGATCCTGCTCTGGCAGGGGGGTTGGACTAGATGATCTTTCAAGGTCCCTTCCAACTCCTAATGTTTTGTAATGCAATGTCTTGGAGGATCTAGTCTACGTATAGTAAGGAAATTTAAAACAGTTATTTTGCTCTGTAGCATGCTTGCAGAATAGTGTAATTTTTTTTTTTAAAGAGAAACTAAAATTGTTCTTCTTAAAACAAAATGGATCTTTTTCCTATCTATTTTGTAACTTATTCCACTCAAATGGGAATTCTAATGAAAAACGGTCAGTGTGTGGGCAAGTTTGAGTGGTCAGACAGATTAGTTCTCACTTATTAACTACCCTAAATCACCATGTAAAATTCATTAAGATTTCAGAGAATGTTGAACTCTTGAAGGATTCCTCTTCAGTATTTTATTTTGTTTAGTGTTACAATTAAGAAAGTTGTATTGAAAGGACAATGTAAAATTTGATCATGATGTAACCTTGGCAAATAAGCAAAATAGATTTCTTTCTTAATGACTGATTTTAGTGTAACTCAGAAAATGCTGAAGTTATCTTTAAAAATTAACTGTTTATATTTTGTTATTTCTTTTGGTAACCTCTTCCACAAGGGCATCAAAACACTTATTTCTAGAGTTAGGACTCTTATTTCATTACTTAAATTACCAAACCTTGCAAGTAATTCCGTATTCACAACTACACACTATATTTGCAAAACAATTTTCACCTCTATAGAATTAGACACATTTAGATGGTGTGTGTGTTCCCTGATCAAACCACTATACTATGAGGAAGAACAATGCAATTATCACTCATCACCCCTTTGACACTTTTCCCATAAGTCCATTTTTACCCTCTGTACAAAAACCCAGCAAAATCTATGGAAAGAAACTATCCTTCTTTAGCCCTCTCTAAAACATGCTACTGATAACAAGTGCACCCTTCTCTGCAGTTTCTTGTATACTGGTTTATAATTTAGCTTGCATTCACTTTCAAGAAGCAGTGCAGATTTGTGAATACCAGTACTCTTGAGGTTTGTTTAGTTTAGGCTTATTGACTGTAAACAAATAAAAGCAGGGTTAAAAATAAAGAAGATGATAGCCTTTTTTGCATCATTGGTCCCAGGGTCCCTTTTGTTCTGGAAGAATTAACCTTTATATTAACAATACATGCCATCAGGTCACTCCAACACAATATGTATTTATATACTGAGGGTGCTATCTCACTGAATTATAAAACTGACTTAATTCCTGTTGGCAAGAGAATTGTTAGGTAAATTTAACTGCCAATAGCCGTATAATTTGAGTAATATTGGATACATAGATATATCACTCATGTGCTTTGTACGCTTTGACCTATAAATACTGACACTGATAACTAACGGTAAAAAAGATAAACAGAAAAAGTGAAAAGAGTTAATGCTTTAATTAACTTTCTGATTAATGAATTAACTAACCTATTATCTACTCTGTATAAGCCACTCGACTTTTGAGTTCTCTAGAATCTAACAAAAACCAACAATGAAGTTATTTGGAAGCAGGTCAATCTCTTAAACAAGAAATACCAAAGTAGTTTATTTATATTAGATTAGTTTCAGAAACATACTGGACACAGTGTCAGGCAGACTGCACATTTCAGGAACCACATACATACTTGTGCCGAATTTTGTGGGTACTGAACACCTTGCAACATGGGCATAAACAGAATGATACAGCCCTTACTTGAGTGCAAGCAAAACAAAACAAGCATTAACTGAACAGGAGAGTATCAACCTCCCTTTCTCCAACCCCTCCTATTTTTTCTTTTCTATTTATGACCTATGAAGTCTGCAGTTTCTATGAAGATGGAAAGAGCCATTAAGATGGAAAGAGCCATTAAGAGCATCTTCTGGTATTGCCTGATGCATCAAAATCTGCCCTTCATCTTTTCCTTCTTCCCTTCTCACCTTTTGCAATTTCATCTGTAGAACAGAACAAAAGCAAGAGACCTTTTTCTTAACACCTTTATGTCCATCAATAACAAACAGCTTCTAGACTCCACTTCTTGGCATTCTATCAGGTTTTAATGCTGCTGTAAGTCTCCAAGAACACAGGACAGACCAAAAGCTTTAACACTTTGAAGTCTTCAGACATTGTAGTCTTGTACATTACATTATAAAGCACCCTTCATTCATGAAGCTGCAACACCACCTTAATAAAGGCCTTAACTGGTCTCCGCAATTATCTGTTCCAGTTACAAATCTTATCGCAGTCTGAGAATACACAGTGGCAATCTTATTCAAATCAGGAAGCCCAGAAACAAATTGTGCAAGCAATGTGTTCAGGTAATTGGGACATGCTTTCTCCAAAAAAGCTACTTCTTTTACTACTGTCATTATATCTTTTAAGGTTAACGAACTGAAAGGAAAATGTAAAATAATTTTTATGTCTTTCTGTGCAGAGGACTTGTGTACTCATCATGTTTGTTTAGAATGTGACTCAGTGATAAATAAAGAAGAGTATAAAATAAAAAAATAAACAGCCAGTGACCATATTGGCATCTCTGCTATCTCCAACAGTGTGCTATTATATAAAAGACCAATTCCTCAAGACACCAGAAACAGCTGTTGAGCAGGACTACAATATTTTCACAACATACTAAATTTAACAGAAGTCGACAGTTGCATATAAATATGAGCATTATCTAGAAATAAATTAGATTCCTTTGAAATGAATCATTTTTCCTTTTTCAATAATAAAAATTGGGTGGGGTGTGATTTGCTGTTCAAGGCATTTTTCCTTTAAAAATAAATTCATAGAAAGTTTGTAATTCTAAGAGAACTTTGGAGCTCAACCCCTGGTCCAACCCCCTACTCAATCAGGCCTACCTAGAGACAGTTGCCCTGTATCTTCAGGTATTTCTTTCTGTCTCTTTAGTACTGGCAGGTTTTGTATAACATATATATTTTTCCCTCCATTACTGTCAAAAGGCAAGATGCTGTACCTTATCTCTCTCTGTGTATATATATACATATTAAGGCCAGGTAGTTGATTACCTTGTTCATATATACAGATGTATGTATGTATTTGTAAGACATGTAGGGTCTACTAGGGTTGCATAGGACCCTGTAAAACTGTCAGACCACAAACCTCCAGCAATTTGTTTGTTCCAACACATTTAATGAGTATTATAATAGTAAAATAGGAAGGACGTTCTTAGTCAAATCAATACTTACTTTCTATAGCCTTCTTCTGACCAAAACAAATGGTCAACTTCTTCCACTAGGATTGGAATGCTTCAGTAAACCTCTCTCACTCGTGAATATCCAAAAAAATCACTGCCTAGGTAGGTATTCAAGTCATGAAATTCTGTGTTTGTAATTAAAACCTAAAAAAGCTTTGTCACTGAGCACTGAGATAGTAAATTTATCTGTGAACTGTATTTATCATCTTTATCTCCAGTCAGAAAATAGTACCTTCAGTTAATGATCTGGCACACTGAGATAAAGTGTGGTGTTCTTTAAATGAACAGAAAAGAGAAACAATTACAACATTGCCAAATAAGCTAAGGTGGTTTTATTTTGGACTAGGAATGATGGGGGTGGGCAGCAGGAAGAGAGCTCTTTGCTCAGATGATACCACTAAATGTGTAGCTATACTTCCCGTTAGTTGAAACGGGTATTTTTGAATAGACATTCTGATAGACTCAAGCTCCATCATGCACTATCTACAATGACAGAATACACACATTTCAGTGTGAGCATATTCTTAGTTAAGTAAATTTATCATCTTCACTACCCACCAAGGTCTCCCAGGAAATTTCTGTCCTTCAGGTAACTCTAGCCATGGCGATGCCTCAAACTGAAATACAAATTAAATCTAAAAATCCAAACCTGCTACTGTGTATATAACAAAAAAACCAAAAATGTTTCAACAGTGTGGGAGTCAGGTTTTCACAGAAGCATATTCCTACTTACTGAACTTTTCCCTGATTTTAGAGCAACTTACTTTCACTACTCAGAGCCTTCCCCCTGCTCCCCCCCCCCCAAGGTTTTACATGCATTATTCACATCCAAATGGGATTGGTCAGCTTTTAGTTAGCTGAGTCTGTTGAGGTTGTTTTTTCATTACTAGGGTTTGGTTTGGTTGGGTGGGTTTTGTTTCGTTGGAATTTTTTTTTTAATGTTTCACAACTTTACACTACTTCTGTAGGGGAAGTCCTATAATCCCTCCAACACAAGCCTTGTTTTTGTAAGCATTGCTAGTAGTACTGATTCACTACTCTCCAACAGACAATGACTGATCCAAAATAAACATGGTGGTGCAGCATGAAAGTTACAAGTGTTTTTCAATAAAAATATGTATTTCTAAATTGCTTATATACATACAAATATAAAAAGAGTGGTATACTTCCTGTCACCAAAATAATTACTTAAATTCAATTAAAGAAGTGGTAATTCCCAACACCAATAAGTAATCCAAAATTTTCAAGTTAACTCTATCCCAGCAGAAACCAGGATAACAGCAAAACTTTTTCTGTACATTTTAATAACACATTAATACAACTGATGTTCTATAGCAACACAAAATAAAGAGCTATATTGATGAGCATATATTTTTCACTTTCATATGTCAGCATTAGATGGATTGACAATGTGCAACTCATCTCCAGGATTTATTCTGAAACTACTGTCGAAGTTAAGTCTAGAGGGAATGCAACTTTTATTTAGTTTGACATTTGCTTGATACACAAAATTGCATTTCAGGATATTAAATTCAAAGAGCATATTTCTGTTACTGAAATCATGTCTTCTGATAGGACTTAGCTTTTTGCTGAGAAAGTATCTGGGAAAGAAAAATAAGTTTTCTGTGGTTATATGAATGTGATGCAAGCCTGCTGTTGATTCAATCATAAGTCTTTTAATTCGGAAAAAGCAAAACAAAGTTCAGCACACCTGAGAATACAGAGCAGAATATTTAAAGGAACACAATATATTTCTCAGATTTCAATCTTTGCTGAGTAACAGGATCCAAAAGAAAAGCTGTAACATCCAGATCATAACAATTTTTTAAAAGATACTGCATAAAGCGAAATTGTAGAAAGAAATATTTGTTCTGGACCTGTGGAAAGAACCTTATGGCATCCAAATTATCTCAGGTATTACCTATACACACTTAGAAAAAAATGTAAGTTTTTATATAGATACGTAAAAAATACATAGGTGTATAACTAATGAAACTTTTTTTCTGTTCATGTTTCTCAGCTACACAGTGCAAGCTCAGTATAAATGATTATGATGTTGTATTATATAATTACACTGAAGTGTAATTATAAAAAAAAGCCTTAAAAAGCCTTAAAAGGCTTTGGATTTTATTACTGGTTTTAGACTTCGGATAGTCCAGAGAAAAAAAATAAAAATCAAAACTGAAACAAATAAAGATTTCCTCATAACCTACTAACGTAATGCCTTGAATGGTATCTTTTCTATTTTATATATATATATATGTGTATGTATATATATATATATATATACATATAATACTGGGCACTCTAGAGCCCAGGATTTAAAATTAAGGAATAAGTAACATTGTTATGCAAATCACTCTTTTCAATTTTAGGATTTAAATGTCTCTAATATTAGCACTCATTAGAATGCTCTTCTGACTAGTATCCACTATTATAATATTATCTCTCTCCTTTCCAGATCTTTCTCCAGTCAGTAGATAATGGAAAAAAAACCCTTCCCATTTAAGTGCTATCTGCTTCTTATAGACACTTCAACCACACTATTTCTAATCCATGTTACTGCTCTCCACTGCACTTTTAGTAAGATTATGGGGAACTAATGTAGTTTCCAACTAACATGTTCGCTCAGAGGCTCTCTGTTCAAATGTGAACCCTATTCCCATTGATGATTGTTTGATCTCAATTTCTTTATCAATCAGATAGAATTTAGAATTAACAGCTGGATTTGCTCTATCAAAACAAACAAAGATAAAACACACAGAATAGCAAGCCTACCCATGAAAGGATAAGTGACAGCACAAGTACATCTTTAAACAACAGAGGAGCTGAAGAAAAAAACTTCTAATGAAAATTATTTTTCTTTTATCATTTCACTATTCTCAATGTAAAAAGTTGTATGTTATGTGTGTTCCACTCTGACTCCTGCAAAGGTTACCAATCACTTAGAGGTACAGAATTCCAAATTACCTTTTTGGTTTACAGTCACATTTACCACAGGTGACAGTTGTCAGTGAGACTGTAACACAATTGTTACAGACTTAAATGTTCTTTCTCATAGAGTCAAAAATACAGCACTGTCATTCAAGAGCCAGAATAAATATGTTCTCTATGCCACAGCAAAATGAAAGGACTGGATAGTTGCAGACCCAAGTTAAAAAAAAACACAAAAAAAACACAACAAAAAAAAATCTATACATAAAAACCCCCCACCAATTGGAGAAGATTTGGGGAACCTGTAATAATCAATGAGATTAAAACTTACTCAAACTAATCCAAAAAAAGTAGTGGTAGTTTGAATGAACTAGAGTGCTTTTGAAGGATGTACAGAAAAGAACTCTGAATAAGAAAAAATTCTAATTTTTCCTCACAAAGTTACAGCAGACTCTACTGATAGGCAATTGTTATTTTTTTCATTGACTTTGCAAGGTATCTAGCTTCTCAGAAACCACCCAGACACTATTACATTTACAGAATTGCATAAATGAGATGCCTACTTAGAGAACTAAACAAATAATGCACTCTGACACTTTCAAAATTTCCATTTATCCCCTTTGTGTATCTTTAGACAATGTTTCTGCAAACTGTGCTCTCTCATTGAATTTAAGGTGCAGAGCTCTAAGTGAAAAGGCAAAATGCATTACTGTCCAGCAGAAACAAGAGAATATTGACAATGGACTCCTGAAGAAAACTAACACTGGCTGTCAAAGCAATGACAAAATCTACAAGGCTCACTTAACTGTGCTTCCATGAGATCATTTTCTCTTTCAGGCTATTATGTAAAAACTGATAACTAACTTCTAAAGCTAAGTTTCAGGTGATTCTGTGCCTTGATTTAAAGGAAAGTGGTGAAAATTTCTTTCAAGCATAGACCTTGTCTGTACCCTTTGCCCATACTGCTAGGTTTATACACAAATAAGCAGAAATCTATGCAATGAACAGGCTCTGCTCACAGTAGCTCATAAGGGCACCCTCATCTTTCAATAATTTATTTTCTTTGTATTCTCTTAACATATTAGCACATTCCACTGCCTGCAGGTGAATTTCAGAGGAATAAAACTCAAGTACTGGGATAATGATTGAAGTTCTCTATTATCAAACGTTGGAGGCCAAAAGTAAGGAATGCTATTTCCATGTCTTGAATGAAATTGTATTTCCTGGGATGTAAATAGTCAGTAGCACCTATTAGGTAATTCTGGATATGTTTTTGTAGTAAGACTAGTTGCAGGATTTAAAAATATATATATTTAACTTAAATTTATTTCATCTGGAAGGAAAGGTAAAAAATTCTATAGAACTCAAGCTATTCTGATCTTTAGTGACCATACTTGCCACTAAGCTTAAACAAAATAAACATACTGCAACAGTAGATCTATGCATTAGAAGAAATAGCTCTGGTAAGAATATACCAAAGGATATAATCATGGTCATTTAAACATATGTCACCATAAGAACACACACATGCATAGCACTTGCTCGTTTTTACTGTCCTACTGTTGTGGAATTTACATACGGTAGAAGACACGAACCGCAGCTGCCATTCATTGTTGAAAGGTCATCTAATACCACAACACAGGGAATGGATTTGCCACAAGTTTCAAACAGCTCTAACAGTGAAAAATATTTTTTGTTGTGCAGATTTCCTAGCATAATTCCTGCACATAGAAAGTGGCTTTTAAGGGAGACGTGAGCAAATACAAAATTATGAGCCGTTTTCCTTTTCATTTTTAAAAGTCCATTCTTTGAGGAAGGTTAATGCGTGCCATTCTTTCACTTCTACTTGCACACTCACCTGAAGGAAAAGAAAGATGCTCCAGTAAATGTTAACTGAATCTTAACCTTTCACTGCATAAGGTAATTTTTCATACTGTCTGGGAAACAATCAAGAAATCCAAAAAAGGAGAGAGACGTTAAGAAGGACGCATCACATACAGGATTCCACCAGGATGGTATATTTAAAAAGAAAAAAGATGCATAGTGAAAGTATAAAGAACTACACCCATTAATGGATATTTAATTTACACTTCTATTTATTGTAAAGAGAAACAATTAGTTTCTCTGGTAATGGACTTCTCTGGACATGCATTGGCCTGACCAGATTTTAATTTATTTTGACTGTGATAGTGGTTATCTAGTAGTCAGGTGACTTTTCCTACATTAATGCTAGCTTTAGTTGAACTTCTTGCAATAATTTATATGGTTCGCCAACAACTCATAACAAGTAGGGATTCTGCTAGTTGCCCAAGGGATAATAAAAAAAAATAGAAAAAAAAAACGCAAAAAAGTAAATAAGCAGTTGTTTTAGAGTACACATTAAAAACCTGCAAGTAGACTCAAGACTGTGTAAGACAGCAAAACCACAGATGTCATTTCTGCTGGCAAAGACTTTGGGATACTGACTCTTGCCCTCCAGTAGCTTTCAGGACTATGGAAGTTGTCAACCTTAGTAACAACAAATGTTTGCTCCATTTTGACTAAATTGGCAGACAGAAATTGGAGTAATAATAAATTGACTCCATATACAGGGTGTTTCCTTTTTGTCCCAACAATATTTTGGGTCTAAAAGAACAGTTTAATGCTAGTGTTTCTCTATTATCCCTAGCAGACAACATTTATAGAAGCGAAGGACAGAATTAGGAATCTTCTGCTTTGGGGACCAATGTACCAAATTGTACTTCTATAATCAAGACTAAGATGGACTTGAATATTTTGAAAGTATATTATTACTGCAGCTTTTGATAAAAGTCAATGGTTTGCTATATGATAGTGAGAAAATACTTCGAATTAAAGAATAAACACTCAACCTACAAGAACAAAATATCAGAGGTCACAAAAATGTATTTATTCTCCAAGTTTTTGTCAGCTACCCATTTTGAAAGTAAGAGTATTTCATTTAACCCTGGGGATTTTGGTACATTCCAGGCAGAGATTTAACCCCATTGTTTCCTCTGCCCTTACCCCCATATTTTACACCTGTAAGAACTAAATCTGAATTTATCTAGTGCTGAGTCAATAGAATCTGCTTCACTGAACTATTTGAAGTTCTCACATAACAGAAATCCTTCTGAGGTATGCTATAGTGCTTAACAGTTCAGTAAACAGAGCTTATTGGAACAAATGAAATGTACTAGACTGTCTGAGAACCGATACCACTTGTTCCGTGGTGACCAGGTTAACCACGTTCCCAACACAGATAGCAGGGCTGAACCAGTTTACTTGGAGAAGAATGCCAAAGCAACAAGCATGGGAGAGAAGCTCCATATATTTTTTCAACACTGTAACACATGGGGTTCAGAAGCCAGTAAGAACTATGGAAGAAATCTTGAGCTTTCATCATGGCAAGGAAATGGGACAAACTTTTCATAACTTCTCTAATTTCTTTACCTCCTCTTCTGCTGATCCTCATACTTGTCACATACAGCTAACTTATTTTCTGTGCTGAAAAGGCTTCCACTGAATCTCAAAATATGTTTCAGCTGTATTCCTTCAAATCTATCCAGAGATAGAAAAATCTATCATACTTCATCCTCTTAGATCTATCCTATTTTTTTCACTATTGTGACTGACAGAAGGTTACATTAAAGAAAGATTTTGTTGGAATATTGAACTAACTACTTCTCATTTCTAAGCTTGAGATGGGTATATGGGTATGTTAAATCCTCAACTTCTGCTATTTGTAATCATAAGATTCCTTCTTTGTCTTCCTCTGTATGTAGGGAGAACTTAAGACACACCTGCAACTTCATAATTTAGCTTCCTCCCCTCCCCCAAACTGAAACAACAGTGTAACTATCTCACACATCTGTAAGCTTTATTAACATAGTATATGCTTTACTTATTGGTCATATGTGTGATCATATGATAGTTCACATCAAGTACTACAAAAGAGATGCCTCTCAGCATTACAGTGGAAGTGTACCAGGACGTCCAGATGCTCTCAATACCAGACTTCTACATTAACTTATTCTAGGAGCCAAAGACAAATTATTTAATTCCCAAAACCTTCAAATTGCTACAATGTAGAAATAGTCGCTTACTGTATGCACCTTGACACCCAGCCAAGAAGGCTCAGTATGACTTCTGGCTTCTGTGGTTATTGACAAGTTAGAAATGTTTAGCACTTCAGGGGCTGGGGGAGGGACCGGGACAGGGTGGGGAGGACACAGACACCCCCACACAAAAATAAAACCATACCACCAAAAACCTCAAAACTGCAAGACCACACAGAATCAGTATGATAAACTGATACAGACTACAGACTAAGCTACAGCTTAAATTTTAAACCATTGTTAATTTTGCCAAACCACAGATACAGCTATAATTGGTACACAGAAATAAAAGGGGACGAGTCATAAAAGGCAGCATTACATACATGAGCAGTATTTATATAATTTCAGAATCAATATGGAACACAAATATTAGTCCTAGGTATTCAGGGTAATCCCCCAAATTCCCACTTAAGTCGAGAAGCTGCACCTGTCACTCACTTCATAAAATAAAGCTTACTAAGTGTCTAACATCTCTAGAAATACGTAATGTTTCTTAGGCAGTTGAAGTTTCAGTCAAAATAAAAGCATACACATGCTTTTCTACTTAATTTGAACACCATATATATGCCTAATGAATTCCTGACCAAAAGTTTATATTCCTCTTTTAGACCAGCAACTTAGGGAAAAAAGCACAATGCTTTACATTGCTCCACGAAACACGGCTATTAAAGTTTGGTTCAACCCAAAGCACCAAAGTACCAGGCTCCCTATTGAGATATGCCATGAAATACACCTGGATGAAGTCCAAGACTGAGAACCACCAGAAAAGCAATTGAGCGTTTAAGAGTTCATCTGTCTTTCTGACACAGTATGGATTCAGTCTCCCCCAGATGAGAACATCCTGGCAACACCAGCAATAGACTCGCATTTCTAGTTTCATGCCTTGAGCAAGTGGTAAGTTTTTGCCTAAGCCAGATAAAGGTTTGAAATAAATGCAGTATATATTAAAATAGAGTTGCATAACCTTGATTATTAAAACATTACATTTGTTGATAAGGAATTTTCTCTGTAAGAAAAATACTAAGGGCATACACAAAGAATATCAGCCAAAGAGATGCTACGACTATTTCAGTTAATTCATGCTTCTACTAGAAGAATGCTAAAGCTCAGAATGTTCCAGTGTTTTTGAAGGGAAAAAGGTTTGTTACTGTACCTTCACTTTGGAGAAGTTTCCTTTATTAAACCCAGCCTGTGAACCAGGCACAGCTACCGTACAATTAGAAATAACACTTTAAACCTCAACAGGGATATGATGACATCACATCCTATAGCTCCTAAACCATAAGGTACATCTCCCTAAGATATTTTCCACAAAATTTTATTATACAGTTCTTTTCAGAGGTAGAAGCAAGCGTGCAGATAATGGGATACCACTTTATACATGCAAAACTGTTCAGATTTTCTGAATTTCTTCAAAATTAAAACAGTCACATAATAAAAATCAAATCCCATGCCACAGCACAGGAATTTTTATTAAGGGTCATTCTAAACAGACATTGATAAGTAGTATCCCTAAGATCACAGCCTATTTGTAGCATCAAACTCAACTATTTTAGAGCTTAGAAGTCAGTTTATAGAACAAGCTCCATTACCAACTCAGTTGGACGTACATACCCTGTAAGGAAGAAGAAAGAAAATAACTTCAAGCAGTACAGTTGTTTGCCTATATTTGTGTTATTCTTACCCTAAAAAAATTGCTTGCTTTCAGAAGCCTGCCCTTTTTTCAGAGCTTAGGTTAGAGGGGAAAGAAAAAAAAATCTACTCTGAGAAAAATCAGGATGAAAAGACTTTGCAGAAGAATCTCTCACTTTCTCTCTAAGCAGTAACAAAATTGCTAAGAAGAGAGCACAGAATGCAGTGCAAGTTATGAGCAATCAGAGAAAATATGTATTAAATTGCACAGCTATTGCAACATTATGGGATGACATTCCCAAGACAATTCCAGAAGGGTTTTATTTTTTCCACATTTCAGAAGAACTTCACAAGCTCCAAATATGCACTATTTGAAAGATTTGCTTATCTATAATAAATGAATCTAAATAATATGCTTTATTCTACTATTTCAGATATCCTTACAACAGTGATAGAATGCATTGTTATTCAACTTGAAAAGGTAGCAAGTTGGAAGCAATAAAGAATAAATATTTGCTATAACTCTTGTTCAATTAAATTAATAGTTGATATTTGATAAAAGTAAACCCAACAAGTCTATTATTTTCTATTTTGATAACTGACCCCTCAGTCTTTGTGTTTTTTCTCAACATGGCAAGCAGCAACACTAAATCAGAAAGCCTTTTATCTTCCAGCATTTTGAATCCACACCAACACCCCCCCAAAAAAAAAAATTCCATGCAAAACAATAAAAACCATCTACACCAAACACCACACAACTCTGATTCTCCTGTAAAAGCTACCCACACAAAAATCTAACCAAGACCAAGACACAAGTGTGACTCAAGAGACAGACCCATGCAGAGGAAACAAGGCACCAATAGGCTTCCTATAAGAAAAGGTATAGAGAGAAAAAGCCATCTTCACAAGGCTGCTTGCTATGTCTCTTCGCCCCACACAAGAGTGACCAGACCACCAGAGAAGCCTTTTTGCTTTCCCAGAAGGACAACACAAAGCACAGGATCTACAAGCGGGATAATTTTCTGAGACAAAATGGGCGACTGGGGATCTGGAGGCCTGAACGTCAAGCAGTGTGAATACATCTCAGTACCTGACTTGGGCCCTAAACTTTCAGCTAGAGCTCTGTCATTCATGCCCAACTTTCCTCAATAAATCTTTGATGTTTCTTATTTATCGCTTTTGCAAGACTTAAAAAAACTAAAAACTAGTGATTGTTTTTTTAATAGTAAAACCTATTGCAATCAATAAAGCACCAAATTCTTCAATACTTAAATTTCATTTTCACTGATGAGCATAGTTTTATCACAATCTTTACCCTATAACTGGTATTACCTAAATCTAGTCAGAGATGGTTAGTTCATCAGCTGCAGCTGAAATATACTACTAAATAAACCAAGAGAAGAAATGGAAGATCATCAACTTCTACATATGTTGGTGGGTTTTTTTCATAGGTCTTAAATAGTAACTAAATATTTGACAGATTAAGAAATATATTTCCTTTTTTTAAAAATCCATCAAGTATTTTCTAGGCTGATTTTTTTTTCCACACAAAAGCTTAACATGGAAATAGAAGAAAAGCTGAAAGGTACTTTGTCTCAACCATTTCTATTAGATGACCACAGCATGTCAAACCAACATAGTATTCCCATATTTATGGCTTTTAAGAGAGATTCGTTGCTCTGCTATGTGTTACTTGCTCCGTTGGGATTCTTCACTCTTCCCTTTCTTCCCTGAATTGTTATTTATGCACCTCACACTACAGAAAAATAAGCTGAGCACAACAAAACATTTTAAGTCTCCCTGCTTTCAGTAAGTAATTAAGTACCTTGTCTCTTCTTCTTTCTATTTAGTGCTTGTAGACCACAGCTTAAGATGACTTCAGCCAATCAAAAAAGTTAACTTTTCCTTTTACAAGGGAAGTAGAGGTCTATTTTTAAAAGATATTAAGGAAAGATTTATTGGTCATCTTTGATTCAGTATTTATACACAGATGATAATACTATATATAGAAAAATCTGAAAAGCTCTTCAATAAGTAAAAGATTTGCTACAAGTTTCCATCTTCTAATTAGCTCTGTTCAAAAATGTTTTGACACTATGAGACTTGGGGTAGAGAAGGCAAAATCAACAAAGTAAATACTTTTGTGGCTGTTTAGTTTTAGGCTACAGTACCTAAACCTGTGTTTGGTATGTTTCGACAAAAAAAACCACCTGGAAATCTAAGTATACTCCACAGAGAAAAACATAACCATTGCCTTAAAAACTTCCCCCTCAGTGTTAAGGGAACCTGTCTTTCAAGAATTGAGCTGGTCAAACACTCTACACCATCCAGGGATGCTGTAGCTTCCTTTTGTCATGGTTTTGTTTTGGGTTGGGGTTTTTTTGTTGGGTTTTTTTTTTTAAATACAGCATAATCTCTAACTTCCTTCCCAACTAAACCGTCAGAATCACTCTGGAGTACGTCTGAAATTTTAGAGAGAAACGTAAACCATAACATATAGGAGATAACTTTATTTGCAAGCCAAAATAACCACTCAGCTGTTGACAACCAAATAATTATGGGTCTTCTGTAAAAACCTTAATTGCATATTGTAATTCTCTTAAATATTATGGAGTTGCTTGTACAATTTCACATGTAAACCTTTTTCTGACAAAAGTAGTATGAAAAGTCTTGTAGGTAAATTCTTAAAAACCTATTTTGATAGGTTGATACTATGCTTACTGTTCTGAAAATGGTTCCTTTCTTCACTGGGGAAAACTGGCAATTCAGCACTTCAGCAGAGAGCATTTCTTTGCAACAGACTACGAAATTATGTTTGCAGAAAACACATTATGCAAGCATTGCACAACCTAATCCATGTTTATAACTACAGGAATAAGCAGAATATATATATGTGAAACACTTTTGAATGTTGACTTTACCCATAAAAATACCAGCATTGTTGTTTCCAAGTGAAGTAATGCGGCCATTAATACAGTTATGCTAACAGAGCTTTTGGCAACTGACTTCACACTTTGCAGGCTCTTATGCATGGGATATTTATCAGTTAAAGATTCATACAGTGCTTACATTAAATTCAATACAATACACATCACACTTCAGTTTAAAAATATTTCATGCATATCTACAGGGGTTTTTTTAAGCAATAAATGACTCATCTGATTTTACTAGCTTTGATGTTATGTTATTGCAAAGGAAAAAAGTAGCAAAGAAAGAGTGTTCCAGTTTTGCTTCTTACTTTGTTGCTAGTTATGACATACTGCCACCAGGTGGAGAAAATTTATCAAGAAGCCACCTATTTATGTATAGACACGGTGGGGGTAATTGCATAATCTAAAATGGTTATTGTAAACGAAGCACTCAGTGGAAACAGAACCTGAATTAAACTGCTTAACTCTGGCATACACTTTGCACCTTATTTTAATATTCACCTAAATAGAGGCCAAAACTTGATTAAAAAATTCTGAAAATCTTCTCAGACTTAATCTTAAAACTTCAGAACACAGAGAAATTCATTACAAAGGCTCAGGGCCAGTCACCAAACTGGACAATCAGTTCAAATGCAAGGAGGGAGTGTGTGTGTTTATGTAAATGACCTCTTAACAGGAAGAAAAGAGAAAGTAATTTGAGGTGGCTGGGTCATGAGACCCATTAGACAGAACTGCTGCTTCTCTAACACAGTTGACAGAAACTAGACAAGTTATGTATTTTAAGCAATAGTACAATAAAACCAAACCCAACTGTCGAAGACAATACATGGCTGCTCTCTTCACATAGGCAGATTACAGTGTTACATTGTTTTGCCCAAGGTCTGTCATACCACTTGTACTGCATCGCTTCACAATGCAATTCATACTTTGTGGGGGGAATACAAACAGCTTTAGAAAACAAACATAAGGAAATACAACATTAGACTGATGTAGTTGAGTCATCCCACCCTTCTGTGACCTACACTAGCAACACAATCCAATTGTATGCATATCTATAGGAAAAAGTAAGGAAGAGCTATCATTTTTTCATCAAGACTTTGCTAGAGGTAGATAATGAACAAGGAGGAAGAGACAAAAGTGGCTGAGAAACAAGACAGACACCACATCAGCATTTGGCTTTCTAGAGGTTTCCAGCCAAAGACACTATGGTATTAGAACATAGTGTCTTTGTAAACTGACGCCTTTTCCAAGAGCAGACACCAGTAGAAGATGTCTGCTGTCCAGAGGATTACATCGAGGTAGGTTGGTGGAGAAATTCACCGTCAGATTCATTCCAAAACAACCAAACGCATCAAACATCAGATTTGGCTTTACTACAAACTGTGTATCAAAGCAACGACGGAGACAGTTTCTCCTGTGAAAAGTGCTTGTTAATTTTACACGTCTAGCTGTGGATTTACACGTTTTTTCAGATATTTAGTTGGTCTCTCACTGCACAAAAACTACAATTGAACACTAGTCTTTCCTTCATATTTTGGATGTCATTCCCTATTCCTCATTTAGCTTTTAATTTGGTTTAGTCCTTCATGATGAACTACCGTCACCTCCCTACATAACTGCTCTTGAAAGCACCCATCTACATTCTTCTGTTTAATATTCTCATATAAAGTACTTAAGGTTTTTCATTTAGCTTCCATTTGTAGGTAAGGAATTGAATCCCTGAGCACAACAAAAAATGTACCAGCATCACAAGAGATAGTTTTTTAAGGTTTTTAAATTATGTTTTTTACCTTTTTTATAAATCATAGAATTATGACTTTGTGAGCAGAGAATAAGCAAAAGTTAATTAAAATATTTGTAATGTATTCCTTAGACACATGTTTTAATGTCATAAAATGAAGAAGAAACTATCAAAGTGAAGACTGGGTTTCAAATGTGTTTTTAAAAGCAGCACATTATTTCCAAATTAGAACTTGCTTATTGACTTGAACCCAGCCCAACTTGTTTAGAAAATATACAAGCCTGTGGTTAGTATTTTGGAAAAAGCTTAAGATTAAGATCATATAAACATAACAGCAGAATGAGTTTCTTCCTCCACTGATTAGTGATATAGATCAGATAGTCTGATTAGAAAAACATGACAAATATTGTATGGTTTTCATTTATATTTCAAAAGTTAACAATGTGAAGAGTAAGAGCAATGCAAGTACAAGTCAACTCTTAAACATCTTAGACCTTGATGTGTAAACTACCTGTAAATAAAAGAAGGTTTTGTGGGGTTTTTTAATTAGAAAATTTGTATAGTAAGTGCTGCCAAGGTTGCTGCTGTTTCATAAGAAAGGATATGTAACATTCCAGGCTAACCTTTCTTTTGTTTGTTTTAGAGGAGTAGATGAAACTAGACTTTGACAAACTTAAGTTACCTTCTGGCATCATGACTCTTTTCTAATGCAAAGTTATTTCTATAGCATTAATAGAAACTATAAATAGAGAAGAGTTATTTGCCTATTTCTTGGAGTTCTAGCCTTCTGTGACATCTGGGAAGAACAGAGAAAAACAACTAATAGTGAAAATTACATCACCACAGTGAAAAAATGCAGTAATTTCTCTGGCATTTGTGACACGATGTGTCAAAGCAGAAGTCTGAGTTCAGACAATTGTATCCTGCTTGCCCAGTACAAACTGTTGGAATCTGGAGCCAGTACAAAGAAATGCAACCAAAAAAACCAACCACCGCCAAAAAAACAAGTACATGCCACAAAAGTTCTTACAGTCCAGGGAATTATCTTCTCACATTAAAAAAAAGAAAAAAAAAGTACCTGTATCTAAACTTTGAGGCTGCTATGATACCTGTCTCCATACGGTGCCTCTATTTAGTGCATTCTTCTATTATAATCTTTGTTCATATAATTCCTGTAGATTGGAGGACACCTATTAGTGTCCTTTATGAAAACATTCTGAAAATGTGTTGAAGAAACAATCAGCTTTTTCCTATTCTTTCACCTATAATTACCTGCCATATTCCAGTTAATATACTTTCCATAATTGCCTTAGGACTAATGAATAAATCAGCAGTTCTGAATATTTCTCTTTGCAATTTCTCCAGCATCTTATTGTTTAAAAAACCCCACAAGAATCACAAGTAGAATTCTTGCTCTTCAAGATGTGTAACTTCCTTGGAACGTGCAGAATACAAATACTAATCATTTGATTTTATGTTTTCAGTTACAGCTCCGTGAAGCTTACTTGGCTATGACTTTCCTCAATATAAGATTCTTTAAACATATCCAGAATAGTTTTTGTTAGTTCCATGAAAAATTAATGCGTTTGTGTTTCTAACAGTCATTTCTATTTCCATTGTTAACGAGTTACTAATTCTGTGAGGTCAAAGCACTTATACCAAAAGAAATCCTTTGCGTAAGAGTAAGCTCTACATTCATTCCTTCAAGGTACTAGTGAAACGCCACCTATTTTTGGACTTAATTATTCAGTGGTAATTCATAATGAGAACACAACATGTGAAAACTGAACTCATTCCCATTGGATAGTAAATCATTGCAGACATATTACATTACACATCTGAAATTCTAGAAAAAAAATCCTGAACAAATATGCTATAATTGGTATAGATTCTTTGCATTATTGACTAAATAACTAAACAGTTAACTTCAATGCACTTTTTATTTGCTAAATACAAACATACATGAGAAATTTCGGGTTCAATCTCAAAAAGAATTAAATCAGTGCAGGAGAACAGCACTTTTTCTGTAAAAGATTCTTGTACCCTACTATAGGCACTGCATTACAACATCCCCCTCAAATCTCTTTACCCTTTTCTTAAAATCACTTAGTTTTATACAACCGTTATTTTGAAGGCTGTTGCACATTCCCTTGCTCTTATAGGTGGAAGTAATCTCTGCATTTTCAGACTAAAATTGTTCAATCAGTTCAAAACCATTTGTTCCTGCAGCAAGCACATACTTTAACTTATGTAAAGAACGATTCTCCTTCCTTCCACTTACTACTGGAATTTTTAGAGACTCCAAACATATCCCCTCTCCACTTTAAAGTAAATAATCTCATCTTCTCTCATGCCCTGCTGCCTTCTCTCATCTTGTAGGAACACTTACTCTTGAAAAGAGATTACCAGATCCGTACGCAATATTAAAAGATATTTCCTTGGAATCTGGGACACAAATAAAGTTCTCATATAATTAATTTTATGACATTTACATATGATATTTATAATATTTACATATTCATGTATATACAACTCTGCATACCGTTTGTGTTAGAGCAGCAAGCCCCTCAGTCAGACATCTACCTTTTAAACAAGAGGTGCAACATTTGCCACTGAATCTTCAATTTCATTCAAGATTATAGGATGCAGATTACCTGCTTTTTCATTTAGGCTTCCACTTACAATGCAGAAAATGTTATTATCCCTACCATTCAGTTTCTCTTGGCCCTTTTTAATACCTCCTCCCCACCACCTTCCACCTCCTCCCCCCCAAATCTTTGCATTGAAATAACTAATTTTGTAGAACCCTAGAGTCTTCATGGTTGGAAAAGACCTTCAGGATCATGAAGTGCAATCATCACCACTATACCACCATAACCTCTAAACCCCCTCCCAAAGTGCCACAGCTCCAGGGACAGTGATTCCATTACCTCCCTGGGCAGCCTGTTCCATGCTTCAGCACTCTTGTGGTCAAGAAATCCAATCTGAACCTCCCCTGGCACAATTTGAACCCACTCCCTCTTGTCCTATCACTAGTTACTAGGGAGAAGAGGCCAACAAGTGCCTCACTGCAACCTCCTTTCAAGAATGCGTGGGATACCTCAGAATGTGTTCCGCGGTCACCAGCACGCTCAAGAAGCGTTACGTGAACTAGCAGTAGGAAATTATGCTGAAGGTAGTTAAGATTCTAGAAAGAACTGAGCTGTGTGTAACTTCAGTTGGAGACAGTTTGCATATTGGATGGGAATTGCTAGATTTCTTGATTTATTTATCTGGAATTGGTTTGTGTGTTCAGACTCACAGACCTTCTACCACAAGGGAGAAAGAGAAGACACAGAACACGTATCACAGGAGAAAGGAGTGCCACTACCATCTTTCACCATGCACACCAAGCTAAACAAACAAATCCTGCTTGTGACTCACAACCACCTTTTGACAGATACAGAGAATTATATATAGAATGAGAGAGAGAGAATAGAAAAGTTCTGAGTCAGCTTTCAGGGCAACCACTGTCTGGAGTCCCTTTTTGAAGGAAACAGCACTTCTCTGCAAGAAGGAAACTAGGGAAGTGAGAGTGGGGACGGCACAGAGCAGGAGATATAAGTGGACTTATTATTAATAAGGACTAGCTGCACAACTGTTAATGAGTTGAAAAGTAACATTATACTGCACAAATCTATACAGAAAGTGTATGATTTCTAGCTACAAAACCAGAATCTTTCCCCCTCCTTCACATCCTTCATTATTAATTATTCTTCAGTATTAATCAGGTGACAGATTTTTCCTCAAGTTTCCATGCATTTTAATAAAACGTACCCAGCAGAACAGTTTGCTGTCAATAGCTCAAGTTCCTCTTGTAATTCAAAGCACTGACTCAGTATGTGTTTTCCTGAGGAATATTTCTGGGGTTTTTTTTGTTCTTTTTATATATAAAAATACAATTTTTCTCCTCTTGTTAGATTAGTGACATTTCATTGCATGGCCTCTTCTGTCTTTGCTCTGCTAATAGGACATTCATACCTTTCACTTACTACAACCTGAAAATAACAGGGCTGAAATGAGCTAGTCAACAAAATAATTCTACATCCCTGCAGAGTTCTAGCACCTGTCATCATTGTGAGAAAAAAATGAATCTGCTTTCTTATGCAAGATATTGAATATGACACCTGTTACAACAGCTTCTTTTGTCTTCATTTACTACCAGTATTTTCATGTCAGGCTTAACAAGACAAAAATATACAAAAATAAACCTTTTAAGATCAAATTATAGAAAAAGTATCTTACATAGATTAAGACTGTAGTTTGTATTGCAAAACCTTTCTGCTGGGGTAACTGATATAAAATTTAGAGAAAAATATCTACTGAAATCGTAAAGAACTAATTAATACACCGTGGGTTTAAAATGTTTACAAACAACCATTCACATTTTATTTGGAAAAAAAAGCGCAAAACTTAACATAAAATTGTTGAGACTTGGTACAAGCAGCCGGCAAACAAAGAGGACAGTAATTATTTGAAAATGTTTATTTGTGAGGAGGAAGATTATCTATTCACCACTCTAAACTGTGATTTTGCACTTTGCTCTAGATGACAATTTTCATGCTCTCAGGTTCTCTAAATAAATCAAGGGATTTTTCTTTCTTGCAATGTTCATCTAACCAGAATCTCACATGTTATACTAACAGTTGCTTGAATGGCTTTTTTGGGGGTCGTTGTGGTTTTGCTTTTTACAAGAGTGAAACAGGGGCTTAAGTATCAAATAATATAATCCTGTATTAAAAATGACCTGTAGCCAACCATGATTTCATCAGACAACTTCATCATCCAGTGATCTGGCATGTTTTGGTCTGAAGAATCAGCTAAGTGATTTTATATACCTGAAATCCCTCCTAGAAATATTTTTTGTTGTTGTTACCTTTCTCTCAGTAGTTTTAACAGCTTGAATATTTTAGATACTAAATGTACAGTACTTCCCTTTCATTTTAGCTGTTCCTGCCTTTTAACTAGCTGTTAACTAGTCAAGAAACAATGAACTGTATTTGTTGAAGCTGACACATTCAGAAGTTAATCGCTGACATAGATTTGGCAGTTATCCCAGTACAGAAAAAAGAATGTATGGATTAAAGCTACTTTGCATTCTGGTCAGAAACACACACTAGCAACATGACAACAAACTTTGCACTCAAAAAGATCTCTCTTTTAGAAGGCTGCATTGAAGACTAGAGATTGAATAAAACACCTTGTATACCGAAGTGACAGATTTGGCCTGTAAAGTCACTTGAGTAGAAAATTCAAGGTACATACTACCTATTTAAACATAAGGAAGACCACAATATTGTATTCTAAATAAAAAGGACACTTTTGACTGAGATTCCCACATAATTTTCAAGAAGCATTTAAGTGATACACAAAGTCAGAAACATTCACAGTTTTTATGTTTCCAAAAAATACAATGAAACCCATTAGAGAAGATTTAAGTAAATACCAGAAATATTAAAACATTATGTACTGGATGTCCAACTGAATAGAGAAATTTAAAACATTCTCAAAAACTGAAGAAGGAAACGTCCTTGTAACTCTGACCAAATTGCACTACCTCTCTATATGGAATTACTCTGGTGGTTAGTACTATCAATGTTAATCATAACTTAACTTGTTTGGTTAGTACAGGTTATACTTTTCTTCATCACAGTAGTCCCTACAGGAAAGAAAAAACACATTGTCCTTTCAGCCCTGTGGAACCCAGGAGAAGAGCAGTAAATCTCAGACCACTAACAGACCTCTACAGAGACAGTGATGCTACCACCACGGCTGCAGGTAGAGAAACTCCCCAAAACATTCCTTCCAGTACCTAAGTGAGACAACACTGTACAAAATCCAAGCACTAAAAACATTACATAGAAATCGTTGTTGACTTCAAAGAAACATCTACATATATATACACACATAAAAGCAAGTGTGTGTGTGTGTATATAATGTATACACACATTTATGTATATACATACATGTAATGCGCGCACACACATGTATGCATATGTATCTCCATTTAGAAGCACATCGTTTCTTTAAGTCATCTGGGCAAGAAGTATAAGCATGAATATTTGTAGTTACTCAGAAGGTGGTGATCAATTTTATACATTTATGAAATGTAACTGGTTTTAAACATGTCATTTCAACAGCCCTTACATCTAGGTTTAAAGCTTCTGCTGAAATGATGGTGTTGAGCTCTCTACATCACCAATGGGTAAAACACAGAAGTTCTGCTGTATTAAAATACACCAAGCTATGCATGAGTTACACGAGTTACCTTTATACATGTGCAGCTGCACTCTCCATACTACTTTTCACAATCCCCTTCTTGTTCTTCCACTATTCTTTTCCAAGTCTTTGAGACCTGACTTTAAATAAATTACCCTGCTGTTTATACAGCTAATCCAATTTGCAGCAATAGATAACCTCTTATGTGTATAAACAATGCAGGGAACACACAAGTTTTGCTCTTCTAATTACTCTGTTCTCTCATTTATGCTAAAGAATCGGGGAATGTATGTTCCAAGCAGCATTTCAGAGCCCTGTTTTTCCTGTGGGGACTGAAGAAACTACACTTTGTGCCAGCGTTTTGGTGCCCTGTTCTGTGAAAACACTAGTAGAAGTAGTAACAGCATTTTATCTAAAAGGAAACAATACTCAGGAAGACAAGAGTAGATCTATCTTCCTTCCAAAAATAGATACACAAACCCAAGACTACAGATACCCAGCCCGGCAATTTTACTAAACAGAGTCTGGGAGAAAGAAGAAAAAAGCTTGATCAGATTCTGAGCCTATCAACACTGACAGCATCGCTCTCACAGAATTTCATCTATTTGAAGTCTTCCCAGTCCAACACTCATAGCCAGCCTTGGACAACAAAACAGCCTTTTATAACATGGGAGCAAAACAATTTGGTTCTTTATTTGCATTCTTCAGACATAAGTGATGACAGCTATTATTTCGAATAGTAACTTCTGATGCAGTGTCAGAACATAAGAAACCCCAAAACAAAACCAAATGCAGATCTTAATGACTCAAGAGTATTTTTTCATTTTGTGTGAAGGACTTTTTGTTTCTTATCCCCCTCTCAATCTAGTTTCTCATCAAAAGGGACATTTTTATTTTGTTTTCCTTCTTAAAAAGAACTGAGCATTCCACTTGCTAATCTGCAGATTTAAATAACGATTTATGGGGGTTGATCCTTAGGATCCTAAGGGAATGCCAACTTGTCACACCCACCAAACACTCTAGCCTCAGATAAAGCCCATTTAAGACAGAGCTGCTGGAATCAGCATGCGCATCCCTAAAGAGCAGTAAGTAAAATCGGTTTACAATCACTGCATATTTTCATGTCAGTTCTGACTCCATATCTTGTAACAATAAAACCAGAGTGACTGTCAAAGCACTGGAATGAAATCAGGAAAGCTGGTTCCTTTCTGGATTCAGAAACGACTTTCTGTC
Organism: Gallinula chloropus; assembly: GCF_964237585.1. Classification (NCBI taxonomy): domain Eukaryota; kingdom Metazoa; phylum Chordata; class Aves; order Gruiformes; family Rallidae; genus Gallinula; species Gallinula chloropus. The sequence continues at coordinate 109,462,468 of NC_140085.1, read as the reverse complement.
TGACCTTGATCAAGTTTATGTTTCATTTCACACCAGTAAAGTGGGGAATCTTGGTTACAGTCAAGGAAAGAAAACATCCATAGGACCATGACTTCTCTCATTTTGTGAATAAATGCTTCACACATTCACATCCTGGCTTTAATGCAAGAAGACAAACACATTTGAGCAAAAACAAGGCAGTGGAATTCAAGTAATTCTGTTTCACAGACTATGACAGAAGAAAAAAAAAATTCCAACATACCAAGCAATGATTAGCTGTGCATAAATGTTGCAATGATGCAACAGCAACATTTCCCTTTTCTTTCTGGCATTAGTTGATTCAGAGTATACACTGGGCCATGAAACAGGTAAAATTCCTTAGGCACAAATAAGATATTGGTAATGTCACAGAGCTTCACAGCAGAACCCACGTTTCCTGCCTACTAGCAGTATTCTAACAAGAAAGCTACAGTCTTTCATACTTCACTAAATTGTTCTTCTCTGTTTAAGTAGGTATCTTTTCCACTGTCTAGAAATGGTTGGCATTCAGTCTGTCACATCTCTGATTTTATTTGTATAAAGAACAAGAGTAAGCAATTTGATTAAAGTAGCGACTTAAATTTAAAAAAACATTTCAAGTATTACTGATTTAATAAAGCTGGGATTTCCTTTCTCACTAGTAGCTCAAGTCCTCTCAGTTACATCACTTCGAATGTGGTACTGGCCTGTTTGCTGAAAGGCTACAGCTGACCCTTATTTTGTGAGCATAAACTGCATAGGCACTCTCAGATATGCTACATATCCTAAGTGCTTCTAGTAAGATTAGATATCAGTGTAACTGCCTAGAGTTTATGGAGTAACATCAGATGTCTGAAAAGATTCCAAATTTCTCAAAATCGGGAGACTGAATATTTATTGCTGTGTGTAACATCTCTATTTAGGTCATATATGCACAGCTGTGGGCCAATGACATCACTAGCAGAAGTGTGACTAAGCATGATGCAAAACCATTTTAAGTTTGGAAACAATACATCTACGTCAACATGGCCACCTATGGCAAATGAAACTAGTTACTTATCCAGAAGTCCTCCTCTAGTTCCCCTGTTGCTGACAGAAGTAGGTGTTAGGTGCCATAAGGGCAACGCTGTGCCGTGTAGATTCACTGGTTTAGGTTTCCTTCAACTTGAGGCACCAGCCTGTCACTATCTTGCCACGGGCACACAGACACAATCTCTGGCAGGAAGACACACTGGCCAGACGTGACCTAATGGCAATCTGTGCTTCTGTAATTACCACAACCCTGTGCTAGGGTTAATAAGCTGTAACGATAGTTTGCTCAAGCACTGTCACAGGAGTGGCAGTTTCACTTTTTCATTTGGAGCTACTTTGTCTTCAGTTAACTGGGAGAATGCGCACGGAGAACTCACCTCTGCTGATGAGAAAACAAGTGGATGTAGCTGCTAACTTAACTGAATGGACAGACCACATCCTTTGTAAGAGGACAGATACTGTACTCTGGTAACAACAACAAAAAGCTTTTCACTTGCTGTTTGTGATTACCAGCAAATCACATACTTCATTTTTCAGTTGAATCAGTCCTTTTTATTGCCAGGTTGTGAAATGACCATTAAATGTTCAAAGTTGGAACTAAAGTTTTTACCAGAAAAATATTTAACTCCCTAACATCACATCTCAAAAATTCTGTTTAGATGATGCAATTACACTGCACCATGAAAGTGAATTGAAGCACTGCTGGAGGAGAGAAATTGTGCCAAACGGATGTAGGGCAAAGCTCAGCGTTAATGAATCTTTGAGGAAGTTAACTGTTTCCACTCATTTTGCAACAGGACCTCACAAACATTTATGTAAGAAAAAGCCCAGTTTTTACACCTTTGTGTAAGGTTTTAATCCTAACCGTATTTCATGAACGATTCAACTGAGATTGATAATACACATAAATTTTTTGTGCAAAAATGTTTAGTCTGAAAAGTAGTTGTTGCTTCCAAGTACATTTTCTTCAACTGCTTAGAAGTGCTTATTCTCATTTTTGCTGTTTTAGTATTATTTGTCAGACATATACAGCTATTTTAAGACTGAATTTCAGAAAAAAAAAAAAAGGTAAGTTTAAAAAGCAGTATCTTAAAAATTTCTTATGCTTTAATTCAATCAAAATAAACGTGGAACAGGCACATTTACAGATACAGTTACAGTTCAAATGGAAATATGAACAGTAAAACTATCCCAGGTTTTTATGAAATTTATGAGAATGCCTAGCTTATTTCTTCCCAATATTTTAATAACTTTGTGACAGCCTGTTTGCAATAGAGAAGTGATCAATGTTTCTTAAGAGTCCACACTGGGTAAAAAGAATAGAATTAGAATTCAGGCTTCAGTGTTCTTATGACAAAACACAACTTAGCACTAATCACAAAAGTCCTGTCATGCAGAAGATACCTCTAAGTAAGGGTCATCTCCCAGTCTTAAGAATAAAATATTTCAGGATCATTATGTCAGTTTATGTGATGCTTTAACACACCTGGAGTGTAAACACAGAATTTTATTTAACGCCCCCCACCCCCCAAAAAAGTCACACAACATTAAAAAAAACCATTAAAAGAAAACCCACAAGAAGGGAAAGGACTGTCTCTTACAAAAACATATACCTTCAATAAATATGGGGTGTTCCTCCCTTTCTGCCACCTGAGTTTCCTTTCCTTTTCCCCTCCACGAATACTGAGTTTTCTGATTAAATATCCACAAATGCGGGATATTATAAAATTCATTATACCATTTTCACTGGTAAAAATACAACATCACTGCATTAACAGATCATTCTGTAAGTTGACAGAGATGTTACCTCTTTAAAACCTGCAAGTCACGTAATAGATTCAGTGTGGGTACAGACAGAAAGAGGTTTTCTGCAGGGACAACTTTCACTGAGTTGTGTGTAGACTTCTAGAAACCTTTCTGATTGTGCTCAGTGGGCTTCACAGAGTAGAAAATACAAACACATTTAATGTGCATTAAGGCAATAGAATAATTCAGCAATCACAATTAAAAAAAAATAAAATTCAAAGGTTTCTGTAGAATGGGTTTTACCAATAATTAATTGTCCAATCCACTCAATGGCTACAGTTGTCTTTCCTACTTTAAAATGGGCACAGAACAGATACCAGAATGGCACCTAACATCAGAAGGACTTCTCTTGAAGAGATATACTTCTTTTCATTTTAGTTTAGCTGTGGTCCCTTGCTTTGTTTCGGCTTGTTTGATTTTATTTTTTTATAATGAGATCCTGAGTAGCAGAAAATGGTAAATACATGATTCAAAATTTCATCAAAATTTCCACAGGAAACAAGTTTCCCAAACAGATTTTCTCTTATATACAGCAGATAAATTGCTAATTCATGTGCCAAGAAAACAAAAATTAAAAAAAAAAAAAAATAAAACAATCCACACGACACAGAACCAACCATAAGCATAGTTATCAGTGCAGCACAAAGAGCTGCATGGAATGAAGCAGGTGTGACTCCTGATGTTTTAGAGCACACCTAGGAATCTTTGATTTGTACTGTTTGCAAATGATACGGAAAAACAATAGAAAAATCAACGTTCTTTTTGAAGCTAGCAGTGTGTAAGAGAAACACTAAGCACTCAGAACTGAAACCCACTACTGTGAAATTAAAAAACCCTTCTATAAATTTTGAGGAATGGTAAAATCAGGATAAGGCTACCATGAGTTTAGGAGAACTGCACAGAAAGCATCACCTACGAGAGAGCTCTCAAACCCAGCAACATAAATTCTGTATGTACAGGGGCTGTGTAATCCAGAGGCATTCACAGAAACGTAATGCAAAGGTGCAGGGGAGGATTATTTCAACTAAATGCTAAAAGCTGTTGAACCCAGTGTGTGGAACTGCCATAAACTGGCACAAATCCATTTAACATCTGATCACTCAGACAGTACGCTTGCAGACCTACAGGCATGACCTGAATACTGAACATCTAAGGAACAATTTTGACTAGTGTCACAAAGACGCCAACCAAAACAAACAAGTAAATCAAAACTTTCTGACACAACCAAAACTGAATGATGAATTTCTGTACTGAATGGTAAACTCCCCAAGACAGCTAGGACCTGGGCTACGACAGCCTCACAGCATGCAATGATTAGTTGCCAAAGCTCAATTTTCTCATACGTTCCCAGAGAGAGAAAATGAAATCAGTAGCTTACAATACACCTTTGGTTTTATTGTTATTAAAAAAAAAAAATCCTTTTTGTCTCACATACTATTTTGTATAGAACCTGGCACACTAGAACATTCCTTTAGTTCTTTATTCTTCTGTGCTGTTCGATTAGCCCCACACTTTTTCAGCACTACTTTATAAACATGCCCACTACTTAGATATACATAAAGTTAGAGCTTGATTTTCTATTCTTTACTAAATCAAAATTCCCACATACTCACATGGGAGTTATACAACTCCTCAAAGCTTCAATCAAACCCTGAAAGCTGCAATCAGTACAACCCCCGAAACAGTACTCTTGGCACACAAGTCTCCCATTGACTTCAGTGGGAGATCCACAGCTAGAGGGTGTGCACAGTTCTGTCAGCAGAACTCATCTCGCATAACATGATTTTCTTAAAATGAACTACACAGGCTAGAGATAGATGTAGTCTTCATATTATACCATAGATAGTTTTCATTGGAAAAAGTCAGCATTTGTTTTTTCCTAAGTCTAAAGTTAAAGTATTATTCCCCAAACACAGAAAGCACTGGAGTATATAAGTTACTGCATCATGTATTACTGATGGCAATGCCCAGTTGAGTACAATTCACCCTTAATTTCAAATCCCAATAATAATTTTGTAAGATTTATAGCACATAGATAATTTTATGAATCTTATAAAATTAGAATTCAGCAACAAAAGCAAACCTTCTATGATGAAAGATGGTTGTCCAATACAAATTCATTCAGTTGATTATTAAAAGGCACAATGTTTCAGTGTTGTGCAATTTTATTTTTTTTAATTCTTTACTGCTGTTATATATGCAAATAAATCATTTAAGACTGCACTTTCTAAGAACACCTTTCCTCCACTTTCAAATAAATGCAAGAAAATTTATTTCAGACATTAAAACAATAGTGGGGGGAAAGGGATTTTGACATCCAAACACCTGATCTTTTTATGCTTTCTCAGAAACAACTGTAGAGAGCAAGTTTTGTTTATAAATGTGCAAACGACATCTAGCAACACCAGCAGAATGTGCAACAGGTACCAAAGAAACTGGCAACTCTTACTACATTAAGAAGTAATATCTGCTAGGAACACCTATTAATGGGTAAGAAACGCTCTTGCATTTACCAGAAAGTATCATTCAGCAACTGAAAAACCCTTTCCCTGCCTATATCTTTAGAACCTTTACATGAAGATGCCTTAGAAGCACATAATTTGATGTGATCACCTGGGACGTTCTGGTGACCCATTATGTGTAATCCTTCCATAAATTAATAAGGAACCATCTTAAGAATAACCATACTTCTGCCCTCTTGCTCTTATAATGCTCCAGAGTCACAGCTTCTTTCACTAGAAGTTTTCATCCTGAAAGGCTTTTGGGGTTTTTTTTCATAAATGGTTTATATCCATTTACTCACATATCATGCTTTCTTTTCAAGTACCTCTGCACTCTCTGCATGTTCATCCCTGGGAGTCATCTTCCTAGCAATCAAATCTCTCTTCATATTCATTTTGCTAGGGTAGATCTCAAACACTTTCCACTCCCACCCACCGCCTCCTAATGCTGACCTTACAACACTCACAAACAAGGAGGTTTTAGGGGGGTTTTGTTTGTGGGTTGTTTTTTGGTGTTTTTTTTTAAACTGACCTGATGCAGATCAGCTTAGAATTCAAGTACTTCACATTACCATTTGTTAAATTAAGATAACTGTTAGGAAAAATTTTTTTTTTAAAAAAAGGAAACAAACAAACAAAAAAGTTATTTATCTCTGGGAAGTCCATGCAGGTAACATGCAGTTCTGATCCCCTCACACAACCAATGGGAAATTTCTCTATGGTACATAGAATTATGAATGGCAAGGAAGAATTGATTAAGTAACTAGTATTACTCCATCACTTGGAATATAGCAACAAAGGTATTTAACTTTATTTTTTTCAGGCTTTTTTCACCATTTTTTCTCTTAAAATGCTGACACAGTGCAGCCAGTAGATCAAAGTATCAACAAGTTTAATAACAAATTCATGCAATAAAGATTGCCAAGATTATTAATGAAGATTACATAGATAGAACCTGACACATCTCTGAACGTTGTAAGGGATCTGTATCTGTTCTTGTTCTGTATTTACCCTGTTTTACAACTCTTGCCTCGAGTCCTTGTCAGATCGAGGTCACTGGAGTACATCAATCTTTGTTCTGATCCAGTAAGCATGTTAGTTTGAGAATGGAATGTTCAAGAACTTTAAAACTAATGCTTTGTTATGTTATTGTTGTTAACTGTTCATCAGTATATTTAAAACATCAGCCTTTTCTACACTCTCCAGCAAACCCTGGATCTTTATTTTATTTTGCTTTGACTAATTAAGATAGCATAATGACATAATATTGACATAACACTATAGTTCTGATTACATCTATCCTGTTATAATAAATTAAAAAAAATAAATTGCATCATCAGCACAGAAAACTATCATAGTAAGAGTCAGAATTACCTCTCCTTATGTGTTTCTGAGACACATGCCACAAGGATCTCCACACACTGCTGTGTCTCCCTCTTTTTAAATACTGTATTATTTTAAGTATGGACCTGGCTTCAAACACAGGTACTGTATCACAGTCCAATTCAGCTGTGGTACAAAGGTCTACAGCCACTGGGTTTGAAACTGCTTGTAGCTTGACTGAATATGGTCCAATGTGTTTTAGTAGCAAGAAAATGGTGCCAAGGATTTTGGTTTTAAAATGAATTCATGGTACATTCCCAATGGCACTGCTTAGGTAAAGCAATGGGCACAGCAACTTCTTGTATGAATTTTATACACGAATTCCAAGTACGAATTTCAGCTTAACAGACAACTGGTATTGTCACCTAGGCTACAACTGCAATGTAAATAACCAGTTTAATATTAGCTAACTGGAAAGGTCACTTTGAAAAGGCACATTCTCATTCATACCCTACTAAGTTATTCACATGCAACAGGTATATTATGTATTACTTTGAATTTTGCTGAATTATGAAGATATCCATCAGCCTTTGTCTGCTGTTTAACAGTATTATGAAGGTAATTAGATCACTAAAATAAAACCCAATGCATCCTTCTAAAGTCACAGTAAAAATTCTGGTAGGTGAAAAAATGTAACTGGGCAAAGAGAAAAAGTCAATTTTGCTCCCATCTCTCTTTTTTTTATGGGAAAGAGACACTACATCTTAAACAAAGATGTTGAAGTTTTAGGCTATTCATGGAATACTAGTTCTTGAAGAACTTACGTAGTACTTGAATTAGAAGACATTGATTCCAGTAATGATAATCACAACCAATGAAGAAGCTGACTGAAGCCCCACAGTAGTACTTAATGTTTCTTCTCATGTTTATCTGGATCTTTTCCATACAGAAACTGTTTCAGATGGGCTTATACTTAGATCGCAGAAACCAGTGGCAAATTAACAACCTTACTTATTAGATCTCCAGGCTCACCAAAGTTATTTGATTAACCAGATTTTTTAAAGACATGATCTCTTCTGCCTATTTGCGGTGTTCCTCATGTGTTATATTAAAGAACAGATGAAATCAAACACCTGGGTTTTTTTTTTCCTTTTCTAAAAGAAAAGGTGAAACATTTCAGAAGACTTGTTTGGTGTTTTTAATGGTAGATGTGTTCTTAACTAGTTAGAAACCATGTAATGTAGGCAGGGAAATATATCAACTAAAATTTAACTTGAGACACAAAAACAAATTGCTTTTAAAGAACTAGTCCTGTATAATTATCATACAAATACAAAATTAAGTCAATGTAAATTCTCCTCTGTGTAGAATCAGTAGAGCTTGGCCTCAATGCTCATAGTCACCTTCGTATTTAATAACTACATTACAAATATCTCATTCTGCAGTAAATCTTGCCCCATATTTATAGTTGAAGTCACTACTTCCACGTCATGTCATTAATGAGCTAGGTCTTTTATGCACAGACATAAAGAGAAACATCTTCTGTTAATCAGAATTTCTTAAGTCGTAACAGCAACATAAATGGATAATATTGTCCCATCTCATGCCAACTCAAAAATGAAAGTCATTTATCTCCTGTCATTTAAAGAGATGCTTTCACACACTCCACAGCTCCAAACCCTACTGAAGTTGACAGACTTCTGCTCAGTGTGGTAGCTTCTGGATTAATGTAACCAATGGTGCTTCCATGGAGATACTCAAATGCAGGTTATTCAAAGGCTTTGGCATCTTGTTAAACAAGGTTTTCTAAAAAGAAGGCTCCAGTATGCACATTAACTCATTTCCTTTCCATGTAATTTTTAAGTAACTTTTACATGGATTTCTTTTTCAGTAAAGCAAAAAAGATTTTAATGTAAGTTGTCACCAAAAATAGCTGTAGCCAGACAATTGACTCTGTTTACTTTCATTCATTAAATTCAGAGGTACTTCTGAACCCACCTACAGCACAGCAAATCAGAAAACACCTTCTCCAACTAACAATGTCATCAGTCAAATGACAACTAATATAAAAATTTAGACATATATTTTGAAGATACCTCATTCAAGATGTTACAGCATAACTGAAGACATATGAAGAGTAAATTGCTATTTTAAATTAACTCTTTCCATTTTCCTGGTATCCTTTAAAAATATCCAAATCATACAAACACAGTATTCAGTGAAACTGAGCTACAAAAAAACAATAAAAAATTTTGTGACACTATGCAAAATTGTGTTACTGAAGCTGGACATACTCAGATTCTAAAAGTAATAGCAAGTAGTGCTCCGAATGCTCTATTTAATATTCAAAATTATTCTGAGTTCTAAGCTGTTACTAAAAATGGAATAATTTTATTCAAATGCGTAAACTAGAAAGCAGTTAAACACACTAAAGGGAAAAAAGGGAGAGGATGGGACATAATTACTAGGTCAGAATGAGGTCATGTTTAATTGATTAGGTCAAAACAAGAAGTGATAATAAAATATATTGGATAGCAGTAGGCCTGGATCTAGTCTACCCAATTCCAATGAGTCTTCAGATTGAATATGTTAGGATATCTGTAAATTCTCTCTCACATCTCTCCCATTTCTGTTTTCAAGAGACACCAAAAATAAATTCAAATGAACTGTGACAAGTAAAATCTTAGGGTATGCTTCATCAAGTATACTCCCTTATTTTATAAAACAAATATGTGCTAAGCCAAACAAATAAAACATCTGGCACGAATTTCTTGTTATACACAGTTTAAAATATGGATACACAGGATCTGGATGATAACTGCTCTGGAGAAGTCTATCCTTACTCTTTCAGTAACGGATTTTCAACTCACAGGCACAAACTGCCACGCAGTTAAAACACGCGTTTCCAAAATGTCATATTAACTTGGCTCAATTGTGCTGGAATCAAATGGCATATGCTGAATGTAACTGAGGGATTACTGGAGTAAATTGGAAGAAAATCAGTAAGTAAACTTGAATCACTTGGGAAAGGTGCTTCAAAGAAAAGGTCAGTGAAAGGGCAAACAAATACAGTATTTGTTCTCAAAATACTTGTTAAAAAAAACACAACCATGAAAGGCAAATCATACATAAATTGGTCATAACACTCCAATAACACCCCCATAAATAATTGGTTACCTAAATAAATATGCAACCTGTGCTGTGAAAGTCAGTCAATATGATGCTATTCAACCTCTTATAAAATCGTAGAGGTAGAGCTTTAAAATCTTTTCTTTTTCATACCTTTCATGATTTAGAGCCACTGCAAATGGTAAAAATACCTCTAACTCCTTTTTCAATAAAAGCACATGAAACAGAACTCTACGTATCTACAACCACCCATTCTTAAATGAGTCTTTCAGAATGCCTCATCAGTCAAGGCTTATTTTCAGGCAGGTACTTTGAGCCTCATCTTCACTTGAAGAAGAGTTACATAGGCTAAAACTGCAAATTAAACTACTTCTGGTTTTTTGTAAGGGCGTAAAGAAGGTAGGAGATGCATTTTAATCTTAATGCAACTGTATAAATCAACTGGTTGCACAAAAAAAAAAAGTTCACTGAAGTCTCAGGATATGTTTCAGATTTCAGTACACAACTGGAGTAAAGTATTAGCTCAATCCAGTAGAGAAACTCGTTGATTTAAAGAGTTCTAAATTTCATGTATCCCCTGTGCAAAAGGTGGAAGAAGCAGGATTCTAGAAAGTGACTGCACTGTGGTGAATAAGACACACAAGTTGGCATCTCTTTTGGGGAATGTTCCTTACAAGCACTTGTAAAGAGAAACTCTTTAGGAAAAACAAAACCAAGCTCAGTATCAAAGCAGTGAAAAGAGGAAACTTACAACAAACACAATGACTGATCGAGTACTCACTCCTATGAATCTCCTGGATGAGCACAAAATAGTTTGAAGTCTACAAGCCAAACATTTCCTACTGCAACTTAAAAAAAAAAATTTGCTAGCCTAAAGAAACGTGTATTATCCTACTTGATAAAAGAAATCAGATTTTGTAGCTTGGAAAGATGTCTATTTCATCCACTTTTAAGCTGCTGTCCCCAGACACTGGTTAAAAAACAAACCAAAAAAACCCCAACCCACCAAAAAACCACATAACAAGGAAGCCTTCTCTTCTGTGTTGTGTTACTATGTATGTTAAAAAATAGATTTACAGAGTAGAAAGGGCTATTTTGTTGGTTGGGTGGGGTGGCCTGCGTTTTGGTTTGTTTCTTATTAAAAGCTAATTAAATTTGGGCCTTTTGCTCTGGGTGAATTGTCTGAACAGCTTTGAAAGGTTAGGAAAAAAATCCCTTTGTTTTAGCATAATAACATTGCCAGTTAAACTCCCCCCTTGTGATGAAATTAGTAGAGGGAATATTTGGCTCTGGTAGATAATTACGACATTTATAAGCTCTTAACTTAAGGGGCTGGGGGAGGAGGCTGCAGTCTGATACTTGTTTTCCAACTGCTCTGATTTTGTGAAATGGAACAAATACATCACAGTTCCCTCTCCCCAGTCTTAAACACCAGCACTGCCCAAAGAAAAAGCTTCAGTCATTCCTCATAAAAATCTACTGCAGCTATATTAGCAATATAAATCCTCAGCTTAAGACTTTCAAGATTTCAAAAGCAAATGATCCGAATCTAGTTACTGGCATTTTCGTAGCCATTCACACTTTCCATATCCTATTTCAACGTCAGAAAGAGAGTCACAAGCGTCGTTTAATACTCAGATAACACTGGTTTTCTTAAAGTCAAACAACCCCCCACACACAAACACCACAACCTCCAGTTGATGATGTAAGTGTTCCACACCACTGCATTCCCAAAAGAAGAAAAATCCCAAGAGTTTTTGGAGCAGCCTCTCAAATTATTTGAATCACTTCAAAAAAATCAAGATTACTTCAAGGAGATGTCAAAAAATAAAAAAATGCACCATAAAGCTCTCACCGTGGTGACACTTACTAAAAAAAATCCTCCTAGCAACCTAAACGCGAGTATTTTCCCTATGAGGGATGTTTTCCCACTCCCATTTACTATCCCATTGTGCCTGTATGCTCATGTAATTTCTATAGTAAATTTAAAAAAATCTTACTCTTTGCCCCCACCAATAAACTCCTATTATTAAAAAGTGTTGGTTTTTTTTAATTGAGACTAACAACTTATTATCAGCATAATATTTATTCCATTTTCCTCCTCTCCATCCCACCCCCCCCCCCCAAAAACTATGCCACTATAATTTTTTAAGACTCAGCTTAATAGCATCTTGCATTTCACTCCATTATTTATCTTCTAGACATTTGTTATAGTAAGATACCAAAACTATGCAACCCTCCTCCGCTGCAGTAATCGCACTTCACAAACTAGCTTTCCCCCAGCTTCCCTTCAGAGGAACCACAGACCGCATCTTTACACACATGACACCTAAGGCAAATCAACGTGAAGCCTGCAGGAAGCTTTCGCGTTCTCCTCCTCCTCCTCTGCCATCCCAGCGCCGGCTACGCTGAAAAGCCTCCGGACCCTTTCTGAATCTGCTGCTAATCGGGAAACCTCCAGAGCTCATCCCAAGGTGGCGAAACGCACAGAAGCATTTCTGTATAAACCAGGGGCACCTGGTGACTCTCTGATACTTATCACGGAAACAAAACCTCTGTTCCGTACGAGGTTTAGCGATAAATACACTGAAGGAGAGACCTCCAGAGCGGCGAGCTTAACAGCCTGAGGCATAATGCCCCGCCCCCCTCCCCTTCCCTCCAACCACCACCACCCCCCCACCACCAACAACCAAGCGCAACAGATCTCACTACCCCCTCACAAGACATCGTGCAGCGCCTGGGTGAAAGGCTCAGTGCCGGCTCCGCAGAGCGCGGGCGCCTGCACCGACCGGCCCCCTCGGCGCCCGCAGCGAGGGGCGGCGGGGAGGCGAAGCCGCCCCCGTCCCGGCGCGGGGCAGAGCCCGGGCGCCGCCGCCGTGGAGCTCTGCCGCCCCCTGCTGCAAGGCGGCGGCACCAGGGGCCGAGGGCCGATCGCCGCCGCTCCCACGCCTCCGCTGACACCCGGGCGGGTTTGGGTTTTTTTCGGTTTGGGTTTTTGGGTTTGCTTCTTTTCCCCCTTTCCCTAAAGCCTCTTTAGGGCGGCCCCGAGCGCGGACCCTCGGCGATGCCCTGAGGCGCGGGCTGTGTAGCGCTTCCAGGTACCTCGCAGACGGCATCCCACGGGAGGCACAGGCAGCCCGGTTCGGCCCCAGGCGAACGCCGGAAACTTGCCCCAACAGTTTAGCAACACCGCAGTTACCCATCACCGAGGGGTACACCCTCGCCCCGCCACACCGCGCTCCCGACGGCCCTCCCCGTCTCCCAAAGTAGTGGCACAAATCCTCGAGCGATCCCATCGGTGGCATCCGAAATAAAAAGGGAAGGTTTCAAACCCCCACCTACCCCCCCCCCCCCAAAAAAAAAGAAAACCCACCGGCACCGCAACCCCCAAGTTCGCGCCTCACGGAGCGCCGCGCTGTACACACGGACATACATATGCAAAAGGCGAGCGGTGCCCAGAGGCGCAGCCCAGCACGCCCCGTCCCCGCACACACCTGCCCGCCTGCCTCCGAGCCGGTATTTCATTTCGGAAAAAGTCTCTGCATCCGCGCACACACCCGCGGCCGTGCCCACCACCTCCCCCACCACCCCCCACATACATAACCCCCCCGAGCCGGTGGGGGGGGGGGAGGAGGGGGGCTCGGTGTCCCCGCAGAGCGAGAACGGTCTTCGGAAGAGGAGGAACCCCGACAGGCAGACTTCAGGTCAGATTCCGCGCTGGCTCTACCGGCAGCGCTTCTCTCGGCTCCTAAAAATGAAGCCCACGTTGCCTTTACCCCCGAGCAGACGTGCATTTTAAACCACGATCTCTGACAGATATATGTTGGGTTGGGGTTTTTTGGGGGTTTTTTTTGGTTTTTTTTTTTTTTTTTAAAGGCTTGATCTCCCTTCCACATTTATCGCCCCCAAAATAGCGAAGAGGTGAAGCCCGGCACGAAGCAGCGAAGTGCACTGAGCAGCTCCCGGCTTGTTTCCCCCCCCCCCCTCACAAACCATACCTCTCCCCGCCTTGCAGACTTCAGGGGGAAAAAAAAAAAACAACCAAAAAATAAAATAGAAGGGGGGGGGGGGGGAGTAAGAAACGATGAAGCAAGTTTTAGGTCCTTTTTAATTTGGCTCCAGAGTGATGCACTGCTTTATTTTACTCCATTTCTTATCCGTCCGTACGCTAATGCAAGCGAGCAAACGCGATAGGTAAGAACAGCAATTTTAAAAAAGAAAGAAGAGAGGCAGCCCCTCTCCTACCTTGCCCGCTACTGAGGAGCAATCCGAGCAGGTAGAGAGGCAGGAGGCTCATGTTCAGGAGCTGGCGCCGGTGGACAGTTCCAAGTTGGAGGTGCTGCGAGCAGCCCAGGCAAAACCCCGCTGCCGTCCGCGCCCGCCCGCGCAACCCCGCACCCGCGGAGCGCCTCTCGCCAAGTGCCTGCCAGCGCCTCCCCGTGCCGCACTATATCAGGGAGGCAGCGGCCACCGCGCAGGAGGCGGGCACACGGCGGCCCGCGCGGATCCCTCCGCGCTACACGCACAGACGCACCACCGACGAGCGGTAAGCGCTGGTAGATTCTTCCGCCGCTCTGAGGGGCGGCCGCCGGCTCGAAGCCTCCCGCCATCCCCACCCACGGGCAGCACCCCCCCTTCACCCCCGGCGGGGGATGGGGGTGTGAGGCAACCCTCGCGCCTCGCTACTGTGGGCCCTAGGAGCCTGCGCCCCCCGCCCTCCCCCCGCCACAGACGGAGGGGAGACAGCCTAAAGGGAGAGGCGGCGGCTTGACTGAGGATCCTACCGGGAAGCCCCAGCTTCCCGGGCAGGGACAGCCGAGACTGCCGCTTCGGCTTGCGTGCACAACGGGGGCTGGCGCGGCTCTGGCACCCTCTGTGTCCGTTCGCCCCCCCCCCCCCCCTTTCCCCCCTCCCACGTCCCGCCAGTCCCCCCTGGCTCGCGGCGGCTGCGCCCCCAACCGCTTCCCGCGGGGCTTCCATTAGGGGGCGGCGGGCGCGTGCCGCCCGCGACCGCCAGACGCCCGTGGGCGGGGGCTGCGCGGGGCTGCCGCTCCCGCCGCGTGCCGTTCGCGCGCGGCAGGGGCGGTGGGCGGCGGGACCCCGCCGGGCGGGCGCGCTGGGCTCGCAGCGGCTCGTGTCGCTGCGTAGGAATTCGCTCGCTCTGGCTCGTGCTGCCAGCCCGGCGGGGGGCGGGGAGGGGGCGCCTCTGACGTTTACGGCCGCGTGAAGCAAAACCCATTAAAAAAAACAACCCCAAAACCCCTAAGTTGTTTACGGTGGTGACGCCTCAGCGCTGTCTCGCCGATCGAGGGTCAGGGGGGGAAACCAGCCTGCCCTAAGGAGGGGGGAGTTGTGTCTGGCCTGGCTTCGGAGAGGTTAATAGGTATTTTTTGGAAGGGAGGGGGGAGTGTGTTAATGAAGCTCATGAAGCCGCTATAAATTTGTCACCTTGCCACCTGTATGATACGTGGAAGGAGGAAGAAGTGGATCTGTATTAACGTGAAGCAGCAGTTTCGTGGTTGATGGAAGATTAATCCAAATTAACACATCCCTAATCATTTTTCCCAGTCTTTTTTTTTTCTTCATCCTCTTTTCCCCTTTTGAAGATGATTAGGGATTTGGGGAGGGGGGCGGACAGAAAACTAATAAAAATGTCACGACTGGTATCTTGACTCTTGCCGCACAGTTAGCCTTACAAAATTACAGAGTACAGGGGGAGGGAAGTGTGTAGCCAGATCTCGCTGGAGCAGCAAGGTGCATGATAAAACTGGCAGGGTTTCCTCAGGCGGTGCTTCAGGACGCTCAGGAGTATGTGTGGAAAATGCTGGTAGAAGGGAGAGCGGGAGCTTTGTGCCATTGGGTCATTGACCTGCACCACATAAATCAGAACCTTACTTCTCAGTGACGTGCCGTGTGGCCCCAGAGATCACAGAATCACAGAATATCCTGAGTTGGAAGGACCTGTAAGGATCGAGTCTGACTCCTGGCTCCACACAGGGCCAGCCAAGTCAGAGTATATGACTGAGAGCATGGTCCAGATGGTTCTTGAGCTCAGCCAAGCTGGGTGCTCTGACCACTTCCTTGGGGAGCCTGTTCCAGTGCCCGACCACCGTTTCAGTAGAGAGCCTCTTCCTAATATCCATCCTAAACCTCCCCTGTCACATCTTCATGCTGTTCCCTTTGGTTCTATCTCTGGTCACCAAAGAGAGGAGATCAGCGCCTGCCCCTTCTCTCCCTCTCATCAGGAAATCACGGATTGCAATGAGGTCTTATCTCAGCCTCCAAAAAAGATTTTTGTAGCCTCATATAAGATGAACAGACTCATGTATATTTAAGTGGGCATGGAACTGTTAAATCTGGACGCGGTTTTGGAAATCCAAAATATGGCAGCTTCAGCACAGCCTTTTAGGTGAGAACTGGATTTATATTTAGGAGCCGTTCTGCTCCCGAATGTCGGGAGAGATGCCTAATTGCAGAAACTTCCGGATGGGGCCTGTAGTGCAGGTTCAGGAAAGCACAGTCAAAAGGGAACATTTCGGTGAAGGACTTTTCCCAGGAAAGAAGGTTCCATTAGCCCTGGTTCCCAACTACAGCAATAGATGTCATTAACAGACTCGTACAGAAGCATGTTCAAAACAAATGGTGTATAAAAACCTTAAAAGAAAAGGAAATACACATCTTAACAGGCAAAAAGCAAGAAAACCTCAATATGAAATGGATAGAATGTCAAATTTATCTTTGGCTTTAACGTGTTTGGAACATTACTATCCAGCAAAAGTGGGATAAATAATGAAAATAAAAGCAGTATTAATAAATAAAACCAAGTCAGTTGTACGCATACCTTAACATCTATGACAGTCTACTCTAAGTAGGAGCCAACAGCAGTACAGAAGTGCCTTGGACTGCACAGGTGGTTAGGGGCAAGGGTTGCAGCCCACGTGCGGCAGACACCCCAGACAGACACAGTGCAGAAGCAAATAGGAAGTCTCTTGCCCCATGAGGACTAAACATAGTAGAAAGAATGCTGCTGTCCCAACTTCACCTACTTTAAATCCTAAATACGATGAGAATTTCACCAGTGTCAGCTCTGAGTGGCCGCTTCTTGTTCCTTTGAAATGGGAGGAGGATGCTTTGTTTCTAAAGAGGATTCCTTGTTCTGACAAGTCCAGCAAATTGCTTGTCTGCAGCAGGGAGCAGGGCACACCACGTAGGCTGTCCGCACCATGTTGCTACAGGATTTTGAGAAATCTGGCTTTCGTCTAGCTTCTCGATGAAAAGAGGAACAGGCTTCTAGCCTCTCTGAAGCAATGGAGGAAAACAGGAAAAAAAAAAAAAGGATATAAAACTTGAAGATAACATTCTTGTTATCTTTACTACTGTAAAATACAGAGACCTGACTGAAGGAGGAGGCAGCGGCTGGTCTGTCCATCGGTAGACATGTAGCTCCACGTACCCTGTCATATGAACCACTAAAAGGTATATACACAGCTCCTGAGACCCAGCAGTGGAGGGATGGAGAGGGGAGAATAAAGTACATAGCTATGCAGGGTGTCTCTGTTTCTGCTGCTTGTGGAACAGCTCACATGTTACAGAAGAAAGCTCACATGTTACAGAACAAAAATCTGTAAAAAGGTGTATCGTAGTGAACCATAACAGCACTTCAAGCCGAGGTCAGCGGAACAGAGATTAGAAAGATGCAGAAAAAAAGCTTGGCTTTTCTGCATCCCTAGCCGTATGACTCTTGGTGTTTGTGCCCATACATTAAGTGAAACAAAAGATGAGCATTTCAAAGTGCTGTAAAGCACTAAGCAGTATCAAGAGCGGCACGCCTGCCATTCATTGGCTAACAGCATTTTTTCTTCACAGAGTGTGCTGTTTGCTGGGTGGGAGCAGGGGGAAGCCTGACATGTAGTTTAATGGCTGCA
Source organism: Gallinula chloropus (assembly GCF_964237585.1). NCBI lineage: Eukaryota > Metazoa > Chordata > Aves > Gruiformes > Rallidae > Gallinula > Gallinula chloropus. The sequence continues at coordinate 109,444,755 of NC_140085.1, read as the reverse complement.
CTTAGGCTAGGGAATTACAAAACATGATTCCTGGGTAATACCACACGCATAACAAACATGCTGGCAGAAAGCAAACACAGTTTCGTGCTATGTAAGTTTTAAAAATAAGACCAGAAATAAACGTCAGTGGGCATTATCCCGTGTGAATGGCCAAGAGGTGCAACATCAAGAAGCACAGTAATGGCTCTGCTGGGGCAGTTACTCCACTGGTGTGGAAATAACTTTGATAGGTTCTCGAAGCAATGAAAATCCAACTCCAGTGACTGAAAACAGTTACCAGAAAATCTCAAGGGAAAAGAAGGGAAAATATTACCTAATATCGCATACATGTTTGATTAGTACCTTAGATCTTTAGGGATACCATACTCTGGATCTAAGTGGATATATCTGAAAGTTCCCTGTCTTTTATCTGACACACAGCAGCCTCCAGCTTTCACAACTGTGCTGTCATACGCAGCTTTTCTCCGGCAACGTTTTGCTACCTGTGAAGTTAGCAAAAAAGACAGGAAGAACTAATTTTCCCCATGCTACTTACTTATTTTGCTCAGTGGGGTTGTTTATACAGTAGCCTATCAGCTGGTATGAATAAAAGTGGCAAAATCAGGCTCTGGCAACAGGACTGTTTTAAGCTGTCATCACTGCAGTTAAGTCAGTTTACAAGAATGGAAAAGCTGTAAACTTGCTGTGACTGAACTTGTTTGTCAAGAAGCATCTCCATCATATTTTTACAGGGATTATTTTATTTTTACATGATTGATGATTGCATGTTCAATGCAAATGTAATTAAATACAGAAACTTAAATCTTGGTGATGATTTCAAAATGGATATTTATACTGAAACACATGCTTCCCTGTGGACACCCAATATGCTAAGAGATCAGCTGGATTTGCTTACTTGTCTTTCATAACCTGAAATGTTAATGGAGCACCTTAAAATTAGCTGAGAATTTTAAGGGAACTTAGAGTAATGGCACACTTACGGAGAAAGCACAGAGAGATCGCACGCCTGGCAAGTAATCGGTGAGGAGGTCTAAGGAAATTGGCACGTCCTAGAGCAATTATCAAATGCTTTTTGGGCCAGGAAAGGAAAAGAGAAGAGGCAAAACACCCCTTCTTGCAAACCACTGGGTGTGTTGCACTTGCAGGAAAATGCCTTCTGCAGACAGGGTAATTTCCAGAGGTGCTCACGAACCAAATTGCTGATCATCTCCAAAGTGAGTAATTATCCCAAATAGGATGCTTTCCTATGAACACTGAAAACACAATTAAAGTGGCACTAAGATAAATTATACAACAGTGAACAACAGCATTATTGTGGCGAGGAAATGATGCACAATAAACAAAAGACAGTTTCATAAATGTTTGCACCACTATTATGCTTCAAGTTCTTAACGTCTTGTAGAGACTTTCATAAAGATCTAAAATTACTATCATTTTGGATTAACATTTTATGAGAAAGTCAGAAACATTGTTTCCATTCTGTTTGGAGTCACTTTAAATAAAGAACTCTCCTTTCTGTTAGAGAAACTTAAAGCAATCTTGCAATTATTCAGATGCTCAGAAGAGGCTCAGGGTTTTTGTGTAGGGAGGATAATTTCCTGTATCATTCCTGTAGCTGAATAATGACAAGGGCATGTGTAAAATAATTTTGTCCGGGTAAGGACGACTGCTTAATTTTTGAAGATAGCAAGGTTGCTTGAAGTACAGTGTGCTAATTTGATTACAATATAAAACATTGTGCTGACAAAAGAAATCAATAAGCTGAATTTATATGTCTGAAGGAAGCATTGTACACTTCTGTGTCTAGTGCAGAAGAATTAGCATTTGAGAGATGAGACAAGGTAACTCGTTTGAACCCTAGAGACAGATTTTCACATCTTCCAGCTTACCGCCTTTCTAGACGTGCGACTCTATTCCACTTCTCAGTTACTCAAAAAACATGAAGTCTCAACAGTTATTATCCCAACCCTATCAGCTTCAGATATTTGGACAGGATTATGGACACTTTGATTATTTCACCTGTAAATGAAACCGCCAATGCTGAGGTGATCCAGCTGGCTTAAATATAACTGCCTACGTATTTGGCAACACAGCAGTTGTGTACTTTACCTCTTTTATAGGCTTCTTATGAACACCACCACGTTTTTTCATGCTAGCACCCTTCTATCCTATTAGTTAGCAATGGTTTGTTCTGTACAATTTTCAGTGCAAAGTTTCCTGGGGGTTTTTTTTCTTTTTTTTTAAATCTGGGAACATTTTGGATTTATGTTTCATAAATTACCGCGTTTCCGTAGCTTTTTGGAACTGTCACCTCCATGCCTGACAGGTGTAAACACCTGCTTTTGCTTAGTGAAGTCCCACAAGCCATTTGTTACCATCTCTTAGGTAAAAAAAAAAAAAAAAAAAAAAAAAGTATTAATCTGTGAACTGTATTGGCAGATCATGAGTACTAATACCTGGTTTAGCACAGTATCAGTTAAGTTAATTGGAAGAACCTTCGAGAATATTTTATTACTGCAGCACTGAAGAAGAGACAACAAGATGCGCTGGCCCCAGCCAAGGTGTGCAAAAAGTTATTTCAGCATGTGGAATGGCAAAGGATGGTTGCTACACAGTAAGAATCTTGAAGAGCAGTTGTTTCTAAAGTGGTCGTGTGTGCAAAACACAGACCTTTCTCAGCTGCTCTGCTGTGACTGTGAAACTTGTTCCCTGAAGTGCTTTGAATCGTGATGAATTTCAGAGACATTCAGACCAAAATGTAAATCATAGTTACTCAGCCATCCATGCTTTCATTAACAGCAAAGACTAAAAACATACAAAAACCCAGACCAAAGAAAGAAAAGTTACCTACAGAATATAAAATTAGACATGAAGTGAATTAGAAAGCTTATGGATACCTTTGGGGTACAGTTGTCTATTGTGGTGCTAAACATGCTGCACATTTTAAAATGTGCTGCCCAGATTAAATAGAGCACCTGGGATTCAGAGCCATCCGACTACCCCGATCCACATCACTGTCCCAGTTTGCATCGGAGATGGGCAGCAACTATTGACTTACATGTGATACGAGTGAGCAAGGAGGTATGATGGCTGATACCAACAGTCAGTGAAGCCTTCATGGAGAACTTAGAAATAAGTCTTTATTTATATAGATAAAGAAGATTAAGGGGAGAGGGAACACATATAATTTTGAGTATACTGATTTCTCCAAGCGATAATAGAACTGCGTCCCCATCTCCAATTCTCAACATGGAAGAAAGGTCGTGATGGAAGTGTTCAGCTGTGAATTCAGGAAGAGATTATTAACTAAAACCATGACAGAAAATTCTAAAGAATGTGGATTTTAACTCCAGACTGTTAGAAAGACATGTGATCTAAACCCCATAGTTTATACCAACACTTACCTTTTAATTTAATTTCAGACCCACAAATTCAGAAGTCCTTATTCATGAGACATCTGCTCCTTTACTGAGATATTCAGAGCTCGTGACGTCTTCTAGCATCTTGATGCAGCAAGCAGTTTCAAAGGTTAGCTGTGTCGGTTACACAACATTTTCTTTCATTAGTTTTAAATTTGATGAGTTTTGAAAGATAAGAGTGCTCAGTTTGGTTTCTCTAGATGCTGTATTATAAAAATAAACATCCTCCTATATCTTTCCTAAATGGGGTGATCCCAATTTACACATCATCTCATCTGTTTTTCTTCTTGTCTTTCTAATATGTTCATCATTATCCTCCAGTGTAACTCTTAGTAAGGTAAGGAAATTAGCACAGAACTACAGATGATAACGAACTCCTGATTTAGAGTGAATTGTTTTTACACCCACAGATAGTGGTTTTTTTTTACAGGAACTCCCTCAGTTGACCTTTCAACTCACTTCAAAGCCAGATTACAATACTACACAGATCTTCCCTAGGTTTTTCTAAAAAATTGTCATTATGGAAAAATTTTAAATAAGATCCTTAGGTAGAATTAGCAACTCCTTTTCATTGCTTTCTTGTTCAGATTTTCAATGTAAAAAATTAATGCTTTCTAATAAGTAACCATTTGAGTTGGCAAATGTCAGCGTGTTAAGACATTTGTCTTAAAAACTTATTCATTTTTACCCACATTAACACAGTGTGGTATATCAAGAACAATAGTTATGGTGCAGTACATTTTGTAGGGCACTAAAATTCTCTAAGAGAGGAAAAACTCACTTGGAAAATTATTTAACTTAAAATAGGGAAACAACCAACCAATGGTACATGGATATGTTACTGAGAATAATTCTGAAATTGAACTTAACTAAAATAATGATGGGTTTATAATGCATTTCCTTATGCCTTTTTATGATTAATATCTTCTGTGTAGATGAAGCTATAATTAAATAACAAGCAGTGAAATGTAAACTTTGAAAGAGAATTTTTACACCAACTTTAACAGTTAAAATTTGAATGCATTTTTTAAATTACATTAATAATTTAATATACTGTTTTGGGAAGGGTTGTATCTGGAAATTTTATCATAGGGAAACATGTTTCATAGATTTACCTGTAACAAACTGAAAACTTGAGAGAAATCTAGCTGGGAAATAAACTTTAAAATATACGATGGCCTAAATTTTTCCTGACTGTTTTATGCAAGCAGACCTCAACCTTCTCAGAGCCTCACTGGCCCTGTGAAAACATAAAGATCTCTTTCTACTGAAATATTTGCAAAATAAGGAGCTCAAAGCTCTAGCTTCCAGGTGTTTCAGTTTCTGTTTTCAGGTACATGTGATGTCTGTGCATATATTCTCTCTCTTTAAACTTGGTCTATTCAACAGGGATAGTTTATTTATGCCCCAGAACAGCTGGAACCACAGTAAATGAGGTTGGTACTTAGAATTAAACTCAGCTCATTCTTCTGGCAATGTCTCCTGTTGTTCATATTCTAAAAATGGCAAGAAATCTGCCTTACAACTTCATAGGTAGAACCCTCAGTTCTAGATACATTCTTTGAAAATTAAAAGAACATTTTAAAGTCTCACAGTTGCCACAGATAAAGCATGATGTTGCAGAATATTTACATTACTGCAGAAGAAGCAAGATCGTCGGGGAAAACTAGCTAAGAAATCCTTTTTTGTAACAACTGTGCCAATAACACTGATGAAATCATCAGTTATGTTTTTGACAAGCAAGAGAAATCAGTGTACTGCATATATACAAGTGCTGACTTGTACTTCATAGGAAAAAGAAAGGGTGAAGGGTTGGGAAGGATCAATATTTGTCATAAGGAGAGTAAGAAAGGGAAAAATATTATGTAAGGGATTAATAAAAAAAAAAAATAAATATTTTCCTGAAGGATTTCATTTTGTTTGCTTAATTTAGCAAGACACCAGAACATAACCAAAATGTGTAGATGGAAAAAAATAAAACAACCCAAAACTGGTTTAGTACTGGATTATTTCACCTACTTGTAGAAATGTAGAGGTTCAAGACCCACTGAAGGGAGATGGAAATAAAGAGTAGCACCTCTGTGCATTGTCTGCTTTGGAACCAGGCTACTTACCAAAATAAAAATTATTTTTTTTACTTAAGAATCTCTGCATTGGCAGGAAAGATCATAAAGGATCATAGACAAAGTTTTCATCAAAGTTTCCTTTGCAGGAGGAAGGAATTAGACAACTCGTCACATAAGAACCTGGGAATCTTGGTGGACACCAAGCTGACCTGCAGCAGGCAATGAACCCTCACAGCAAGAAGGATCAGCATCCGGGGCTACATTATGCAGAGTGTTCCCAGCAAATTAAGGGATGTGATCCCTCCCTCTGTTCAGCACTGGTGAGATACATTTGGAGTATGAGGTCCAAGAGAGACAGTGGTGTACTGGAATGAGTCCAATGCAGGGTCACAGGGATGCTTAAGGACATGGAGCACCTAATATATGAGGGGATACTGAGAGAGCTGGGAGTATTCAGCTGGGAAAGACAAATTTTGGGAGGATTTTATCAGTGCGTAAAAATATTTGATAGAGGACAGGAAAGAAGGTGGACTCAGTGATAGGGGATAAACTACAATACAGGAAACACCACTTAAAATCAAGATAAATCTCTTAATTTGAGGGTGAATTCCTAGAGAGGTTGTTGAGCCTCTATCCCTGGAGATAATCAAAACCTGACTGGACACAGCCCTGATCAACCTGCTCTGGATGATCCTGTTGGACTAGACGATCCCAAGAGGTGACATCCTGCCTCAGCCCTTCTGTGGTTCTGTGCCTCTGTCATACCGTTCCCAAGCTGCAGGAGAACAAATTCTTTAAATCTTTCTGTAGTATCTTCCTTTCTCTAGCATTCTGGTTGTCTCAGGAGCATTTCCTCCTATTGAGTGACTTCTATGATGCCACAGGTAGCAGCCTTACTATTAAGAGGTGTTCATAGTTTTTCATTTACATTAATTGCAAACTAAATACCCAGTTCCATTTAGGAACAAGAAACGTGAGAATATTTATTCCTTTTTTTCTTCTTAATAGCATCCTTGTGAAATTCCAAGCAGTCGTAAATAATGATCAATATAAACTCTTAAGTTGCATTTTATGTGTGTGATGAATTTAAACAATAGTAGCAATTATTAATAAGCTCCAGGAAAAGTGGCATTTATTAAAAAAAAGTATTACAAAACAAAACCAAAAACAAACTAGTAAAAAATAAGGGATGACTCTTTGGTTCATGCAAATCATGCTATGTGTTAGGCATGTCACTTTAAAAAAAAAAAAAAAAAAAAAACCAAAACCAGTTACCCTTAACAGCTCAGTCTGTCTCTAGCTCCAGTAGTGAAATAATTTTGTGAGACTCTAATGGAGAATGATGAGATACCAGAACCACTATCCAATACTTTTTGCTGGCTCTCGTGAGACAGCTCTGACCAAAGTAATGATTCAGCCCCATTTTTAGTGGTAGGGACATTTTTTAGGGTTAGGCTTCTCCTGTGTCATATAATACGTTTTTTATCAGGGTGATTCTTTAAAAAAGGCTAATAGATGCACTCAGTTTTGACCCGTGATGTCCATAGCTCCGTCAATTTTCATTATTACTATTATTCTTCCATTTTCTCTCTCTTGTTTGTTTTTTTTTTTTTAAAGCTCTTTAGATGAGTTGTTAATTGTTCTTTTGGTATTTTCCTTTCATATTCCCTATTACAATTTTGTTCCCTTAGTATCCTTCGATACCCATAAAAATACAATTTGCTTGCTATTTGCATTTGCAGGACATGTTTGCTCTTTATTTTCATACTTCTGCAGAGCATGTTTTGGTAAGACTTTACATTAGCTAGGTACTTAAAAAATATTTTTCTGCCCCAGGTTATCATCCAGAGTCCTAACATGGCTACTGAACCGGAGCACGCACTTTTAGAAAAATTTTTGGTGGCCTGAGGATGCAAGAAGTATGTGCTTACTCCCTGTTACAAGAACAGGCAGGCAGCTCACTGAACTAACAAATGGCACAGTGATGCACAGTACAGCTCTAGTTCACAAGTTGGGGAAGATCTGCGCAATAAGAAAGCACAAAAAAGAACTCTAGAAATCTTAATTGGCCACAATGTTAATATTTTTTCCAAGATATTATAATAAATATTACAACTCTATTGCCAAAATCCCATTAACAGTACATATGACTTGAAGCCAAGATTTCTATTTCTCACGTCATCTATTTAAATGGCCTGAAAAATCACGACCCTGACAGCCACTGATATATTGTACAATGGCACTGAACCTTTCCTGATTATTTTATTGCCCTTGCTGTCAGCATTTCTGGAGAGTCAGCTTGATGGAATTATTTTGGATAAGTGTTTTTAATTGTGGTCTAAATGGGATGTGGAAATACGGATCTGTATTTTTCCTTCTGTGATCAGGCAAAACCTCTCATGGTGTCCAGTGGGATTTCAAACATTTTTCCTATTCACAGTGTGTAAGATTTGCACCGATGAGAGAGTGCTTTTTCATACACAACCCTTTCCACAAAAGTCAATAGACCAGTTATCCTCTGATGGTTCCTCAAGCCTTAGAAGCTTTTTGAAGGAAAAGGGGGAAGATGTTGGAGAATTTGCTTTTGCTTTTGGCTTTAACGCCCAGAAGATTTGCAGTAGTGTGCTACTGAGACTCCTGTGTAGAACCTTTTCGCCTGGGTTCTGGTCATGTTATGCTCACGTATGTACAATTTCATTAAATTAAAAAAGCAAAAAGGAAAAAGGGAAAAGCTCTAAGCAGATACACTTTTTTTTTTTTTAAAGCATTGAAAAGATTTTATCTAACCAGCTGAAGCGTGAAGCTTTTGATCTGTATTTTTATAGCTATGCCGCTTTAAATACCAAAATGATAGAATTTCATAAACACTCCACTCTGTGATCTATGCACAAGTAGCATTCAAAAAGAGAAAAAAATACTAATCTAGAAAAGAGACCATTTTCACAAAAATATGGAAATAAATAGATAGTCAAGGCCTCTGGAAAATTAAGTTTTTATATATGTTCAGAATGGCTGAAATATCTTCCTTTAAGAGTCTACAACTCAAACAAAACAAGTATTTCACTTGCCTGTGCGTACTACTAGTTATATGCTGAGAGGCAAATGGCACTTAAATGACTGACTAAGGTACATACTGTTCTCGAGTTTGAAAACCCTCAGCTGGGAAAAAGATACAGACCTCCTTGAAAACTGAGAGATGCACAACCTGATGTACGTACATGCTCACACTTAGGAAGGAGGTACCCTTGAACAGCTAAAAAAAGAAATTAATTTTGCATTTGATTCTAATTGTTGTCAGCCTTTTTATGAGTTTTATTCCTGGAATACAGAGTTCCATAATCTAGACCTGGTTCATCAGGGAGCTTCACTTTGTGTATTTTTGATTGTTTCTAGCTTGGACAATGGTGTCCTGATTTGCTTGAAATACAGCAGGAAATAGTGGAAGCAAAAAACAATTAGGTTGCAGAGGACCTCTGGCTGTCTTATAGTCTTCCCTTTTCTACTTAAAAAGGGGTAATTTTAAATGAAATTAAATTACAAAGGGCTTTATGAAGGCTACAGAAGGACTGTCATTCTCCTGAGTAGCAAATACAAGATAGATGTTTAATAGAATTGTTTATCACATAGTGGATAAGTGATGGCTGCTGTGCTCTGCATTAGGTGAAAAACATTTTTGAAGTTTTTGTTTGGCTTTTTTGTTTGGTTTTGGTTTTTTTTTTTAATAGCAGAAAATTTAGAAGCATCTGAAAACTTTGTTTAGTGTAGGGACATTGAAATTGCCACAGTAGGACACAAAATTTTCCTGCTTGGTGGCCAACTAAATGGGTGGCTCAAAACCCCACCAATTTAGCAGCAGATAGTCTGGTATATAAAACTTTTCAAAAGCAATATCTGATAGCTGCAGATGTGCAGATTTGTTCATTTAAAAAAAAATTCTGTGGAAGTTTCCATCATCCACTGCCTTCCATGATAATGTATATATTAAGCCATGCAAAGACAATATACTTTCTCTTCCCTGAAAGTATTTGTGGCTGTAAATTGATTTATGAAAAATTAAAGGTATGCTTAACAACAGAATAGTCAGATCTAAACCAAACACTGTTACGTTAAGTAAGGCTGATATTACTTTAGGATATCTGGAGAAGGAATAGTCTGGAAAACAGAATGACCAAGTACTCCCAAGTTCTGGTCAAAGAAGAAATTGCAGCCTTCTGTCCCTTTGACTGCCATTAAGAAAGGCTAGAATACAGATCAGTGTTCCCAATTTCAAGTATCATAAGGTCAGACAGCCTGTTATAGTCTGTTTCTGAGTTCATATACTGTACCAGAAGAACATCGGACACTGAAGCTGCTAAAAAGCAAAGAAGAAAGCAGCTCACAGGACCTCAGTGCATTCACATCCACTGAGAAGAATTCTCGAAAAATAAAGACATTTTGGCAGTAGCTTCAACTAGATCAAACTCGATGTATTTGAGGTTATGGTACGTTGTTAACGGTCTCTTTCTATTTATTATTTTCTCATAATTTTAAGCCTGAAACTCTATTTCTGCCTTCATCTGTAAGTTTTTGATTCTTGCTGTCATTCTAAAAGTATTATTTTCTTTGTGTCTCACATAAGGATAGATCCTTTTTTTTGTGATCAACTGTCGTACCTTTATGAATGACTTCTCCAATGAGATGAAGATCTACCATTACAGCAAATCACTTTTTTTCAACTACACAGAAAGTCTTTTTTTTTTTTAAATTACAACTAAATCTTAACCAGTGTATGGTTTTAGTCTTTAAAGGAGGAAAAAAAAATTCTTGCTGACAAATGGGGGAAAATTAACCTATCAGCAAATGTTTTATATTGGATTAGCTTTATCCACAAAAATTACTTAAGAATGATGCTTTAGTGAAACATATAAAAATGAAATAGAAAGAATTTACTTCAATTGACAATATTAATTAGAGGCCTTACACCTGTACAAAATTGGTAACACACACATATTTGCCAAAAAACTTCTGATTGGCCTATGGAAGAGCTGGAAGCCTCTGTTTTGTTTTAGGCAACAAAAAGGGCAGTGCACCCACCATCCATGTGAATATAGCAACCCAACAAGATTTCAGTGATTATACCTGACTCAGCGAATGGCTCTTTAACCTACTGAGATTTGTGTAAGTGGGTGCTTATTTAAGTTCCCAGAATACTAATTAATTTCAAATAAAAAGATTAAGTCTTGAATTAAAAAACTGACAGGATTGTGCAATGAACAGGATTTAGAGAATTCTGTATGAGTCTGGTGGACTGTAATTTGTCCTCTCTTAGCTTTCTGCTGAGCAATAAATACCCCAATAAGGAACAAAGGAGATTCTTTTTGTTTCAACTTCCAGCATAAAGAATGTGGTTATGTTTGCAAGAAGTTTTTATTCTCTGAAATGAAAAAGAAACCAAAAGTAAACATAAAATAGCCCTTTACAACTTAATTCTTCTGTTTGTCTGACCTGCTCATCAAGAACTTCATGCCCTCTAATTGAATTTATCCATACCAATACACATGCGAGTAACTTTGCTACTATATTATATTTATTTAATCCAAGGGATTAATAAAATATAAGGCAACAATTTTAATCAAATCCCAGATTACTCACTGTAAGAAGGAGAAAACAGAGCTGCTGCAAGATGCATGGTCTTAAACTCCTGAATGGGAAAAGAGGACCTGTGACTGCTGGGGTCATTTTCAGAAAAGTACCCTGGTCCTTCGGTGGCACATTGTTTTCCATCACACATAATTTTCCCACTCTGTTTTAAAGGCACTCTTCAATTATCAGTTACGGGAATGATCTGTTGAATTCACTGAACTGCAGGCTGCATGTTTATTTCCTAGAATCGTCTTAAGCTTTAACACACAAAACAGGTGGTTGCCAAAGGCATGAAAATATTAAAAGCAGCACAGTGTTTACTGACACTTTGAAAGACAAACTGCACTCCATGAAGATCACATTTTCTTTAATTTCTTTTTGGCAGTAAAATTGTGAATTGAAGTTGGTTTAAGAAAAAGTGGGTAGAATAGTGAGAGGAAGAAAAGACGAGACATGTTTAGATATTCTTTGGTGTTTATCTGTTACAGGACAGCATGATTCATTTCGAGTAGCATATCAATATTTCATTAGACACGGGAAACGCATTTTTTAACATTGAATAGAGAAAAGCTGCATTAGCCAATTCTCTCTATTACTGAAGAATTATCTTTACAGAATACCTGTGCACATCTGTACAACTACATTTCAATCCTGTATCTATTCAGCATTGTTCTACTTAGGCAGAAGTATGCACATACATTGGTGCTTTTATGTGACTGTATGTGAAGGTTTATGTTTAAAAATTGTAAGTAAATACATATTTATATATGTGCATGTAAATATATAAGGAATAATTTATTTATGTCAGTCTCTTTTCCCCTGTTTATACATGGACTTCATTCTGGAAATAGTAGTAAGGTGATTGATTTATTGTGGATTTATTGGGAGGGGCCTTCTTTGAACAGTTACAAGTTGGAAAAAAGTTCTGCAGGAGAGTTATGCCAATCTTTCAGCTTAGCTGCTAGTCAGCTACAAGGAGACAGCTCCTCCTGCATTTTAGAAACTGATGTAAATTAACTTTAAAATATATAAGCTGGAATATAATGGACTAACGTACAGAGCCTTTAGGAGAAGGCGGGGGGGGGGGGGAATCTACCCTAAGAACATTGCAGTTACTTCTTCAGATTTTTAGACAGTTTCTCATTAAAGTTCAGGTCACACCTGCAAAAGCTTCCAAAATTTGTATCACCTTGGTAGATACACTGAGGATTACTTTCTTTACCTCTGCTAAGCCCACAACTTACTATATTTTATTATTTCATAGCATTGGTGTAGTTAGGTAATAGTTGGCTTTACTATCAGTCTTCTAACTGAAGTATTTCTACCATGCTGTCCTAACACGTCTCAAATGCGAGAATAAAAATCAAAGTTTTTCTAAGACTGGTGCACTCTCACTGTTTTTCAGGAACAGTTTTAATTAAAGATGTGTGTAGATAGGTTGGTCTCTTTTTTCTTTTTCTTTTTTTTTTTTTTGACTCGGGAAAGATAGCCATAACAGGAGAAACCCTAGTGCAAACTAGGAAGGGAGGAAAAAGATAATAAGCAGCCAACTGACCTCCAGTTTACAGTGCCTTTAATGCTATTTGAATCTACCAGATATAAAGAGACATCCTCAAAGAGGCACACTGCAAAAAAACCCATTCATAATTCAAGAGTAAGAGCTCTCTGTGTAAAGCTAGTCAAGATCAGTGGCCTTGGGGAATGTCTGTTCTGGTCTGGCAGAGAACTCGATGTCATGTGATGCTTGCCAAAGAAACAAACTCAGGCTCAATAAGAGAACTTGAGCTTATTTTCTGCAGCAAAGGTCACAATCGGATCTAATCTTAGCATATAAACTATATACCCACATTAAAACATAGCTGTGAGCTACAGACCTTGCCTGGGTTTTGATCTCCCACACTGTCTTCAAGAAAGCTGTTAACAGGTTTAGCGGACAAGAAAGAGACTCCAGCATCTGGAAGAAGTATTGACTCTTTCAGAGTAGACACGATTAAAGATTAATAAGTTCTTTTATCTTTTATACTTCATATTTCTTTTTCTGTTCTATAGGATATTGTATTTATCCTCCGGCTGTATAGCAGATACTGTTTATTACAATTTGCCTTTCAAGTGTAGAGGAATATTGAAGCTAGGATAGATGGGAATTTGAGGACTAAGTGCTGCAACTTCTGTTTCTTTTCTTCATTTTGCAGCCTTCATATTTAAGTTCTAATGCATCTGCACATATTTAAGCCTTCACTCCACAGGCATAGACCAATAACATGTGAACTGAGCACTGAAAGTACGTCCTCTGTATGCATCTACCCCTGGGGACCTACCGTGGGGTTACCGTGATCGGTATTACTTCAGCTCAATCCAACCATTCAATTAAAAGTTAGAGATGAGTATTCAGTTAGATAAACTGCTAAAATTGGTTATCTCTTTATGACAGTGTTTGCTTCCCCTTCTCTTGTCGTCTTTTCAGGAGGACTTTGTCTGAAATGAAAGAGCTGAGTTACTTTTTGCTGCTCTGATTAATCCAAAAGAAGAGTTGTACTTACGTGGGTTTTGACTAGACTCTTAATGCAGGAAAGCGAAAGCCGCTTCCATAGGGATGACAAAGTCAAGCCTTAAATATATTTGCTATTCATTAACACCTTGGGCCAGGGGCTGCTAGTTTATTTGGTGTTTTGTGCCATGATGTGGCACAGTGAGGCTTTGCTTGTGAGAACAAATCACAAACAGCAACAGAACTTGTTTTCCTCTCCTTTCTCTCATTGTTGCTTCTCCAAAGGAAACAATTTTGAGAAAGCAATATTCCTTACCAAAAGGGAAGGGCAGTTTTCCCAGGGAAAAAAGAAAAAATAAAAACAAACTGCATTACTAAGAAAACCAGTTCAGATTTGCACAGTGCAGTAGTTTGTGGTTGCTCCCTGTGCTATTTTTGATGCAGAGACAGACATTGTCAACATTAAGAGTGTGGAAGTATGCCTCTCCAAAGGCATCACTGAATTGGCAGAAAATAGAATCAGTTTTTATAATTGGGTTGAACTGGCATTTGTGAAAGCATGCAGAGATTGGAAGGATCTTGGGGAAAAAGCTACATACTGGGTAAAATCTCCATTGCTCAATATCTGACAATAAAGAGAGCAGGGTAGTGATGAAAATTTGTTATAAGACACATGGCATAAGAAGCATAGAATAGCATTACAAAAACCTGAACACAGTAATTTAACACGTTGAAAACAGAAAACCTATATATTACTGCAAGGCTAAAACATACATAGTAGTGTAGGGTGTCGATTGCATTAATGTTTTAGTAAGGTGGTCTCTACTCGGAAACATTTATATTAGAGACACCATTGAAAAACAAGCAGTTTAAGGGGTGAGTAGCTGTACATCAACCTGATGGTGCTATGTGCGCCTGCATTACAAGTTTGAAATGTAATTGTCATCCTGTAATTAAAAATTCAGATGTAACGCATGCAAAGAAAGAAATACTGTATGAATTGTTTTCTCTGGAATTATATTTTTTTAAGTACACAAAAATATATAAGCACAATATGTACTCAGGGGATTGTCTTGTAATAGAGGTGCTGTTATGCTGAACTTGAGAAAGGTCATGATATAAAGAACCTGAAAGAGCTTTCAAAATCACAGAATCACAGAATCACAGAATCACAAGGCTGGAAGAGACCTCTGAAGATCATCAAGTCCAACCATTCCCATCCTATGCTAAACCGTATCCCTAAGTACCTCATCTACCCTTTTTTTGAACACATCCAGGGAAGGTGACTCAGCCCCCTCCCTGGGCATCCTGTTCCAGGCCCTGAGTACTCTTTCAGTAAAATTTTTTTTTCTAATACCCAATCTAAAGCTGCCCTGGCACAGCTTCTTGCCTTTTCCCCTTGTCCTATCTCCTGTCACCTGACTGAAGAGACCACCGCCCACCTCTCTACAACCTCCCTTCAGGTAGTTGTAGGTGGTGATAAGGTCTCCCCTCAGCCTCCTCTTCTCCAGGCTAAACAGCCCCAGCTGCATCAACCATTCCTCATATGATTTGCCCTCCAGCCCCTTCACCAAATGGTGCAAATTTACTGAGGGAGCATTCAATCCCTTCATCAAGGTCATTGATAAAGATGTTGAACAAGACCGGACCCAGGACTGAGCCCTGGGGGACGCCACTTGTGACCAGTCTCCAGCTGGATTTGGTTCCATTCACCACCACCCTTTGGGCCCATCCAGCCAGCCAGTTTTTAACCCAGCTGAAGGGTCCGCCTGTCAAGGCCAGTGACAGCCAGTTTCTCAGTCAGAATGCTGTGAGAAACCATGTCAAAGGCTTTACTGAAGTCCAGGTAGACCACATCCACAGCCTTCCCCTTGTCTATTAAGTGGGTCACCTTGTCATAGAAGGCAATCAGGTTAGTTTGACAGGATCTATCTGGTGTAAACCCATGTAGACTAGGCCTGATCCCCTGGCCATCATGCATGTGCTGCATGATAGCTCCCAAGATGACCCTCTCCATGATCTTCCCTGGGACTGAGGTCAGACTGACAGGCCTGTAGTTCCCCAGATCCTCCTTCCGGTTGTTCTTATATATGGGAAATAATAATTACAGAAGTATCTTGTTTGTGAGAGCAGCATATTGTGATAAAGAGAACAGTAAAAAAACCCCAAACCTCAATGCACCACCAAACCTCACAAAAAAAAAAAAAAAAACAGGGAAAGAAGATCACATTTCTTACAGCTTGACTGCGACTTAATGTTTAGAAGTCAGTTGGCTTGCTCCAGTGCCTCAGTTTCCTTTTACTAATATGGAAATAATGGACATTACTTCTTACAATGTACTGAGAGCTTAACTCATTAGTTATTTTAAAGCATATAGGTCTTCACATAAAAGGTAATACTGAAGTGCAAGGGCATTATTATAATATAAAAGGAATAAAGTGTGACACATAAAACACTTCAAGCACAGAAAAGAATGGGAAGTTTATAGAATGAGGCCAAAGGAATGGAAAAACAATTTTAAGGAAACATGGAGCCAAGAATGAAATAGTATTACTGCAGAAATATTAAGGAGAAAGGGAGTCTTTTGGAGTGGGTAACCCTTTAAGAGACAGTAGATGTAATTTATTGGTAGAGGTGACTCCCACTGCAGGCTATTCATGTGAACTTGTTGCTTCGGCATCCTCAAAGGAGGAAAAAAGGCTGAATAATGAACTAACAGTGAAATACACAAAATCAGAAGAGCAACAAAAAAATGAAGGAGCATAGCATTACACGAGGGAAAACAAAAAGAGGAGAACAATATGAAAAAAAGCCCAAAACACATCTAAGAAATGCACTAAAACCAACAGGACCCATTATAAAATGGTGGGTGAGGGAACAATAAATCAGATGGTGGGAGCCTTCCCAATCAGAAGTAGTAAAAAGAGCAAAACAAAACCAAACATCCATCTCTGGCATTACATAAAGCAAATGAAATGATGCTGAATAAAGATAAAACAGAGAACAGCTAACAGCAACAATGTTTAAGAATTATCAGGATGGTTTCACAAAAGATCTTGGTGACAAGCATAACAGTTATATATGAGCAAACAATACACAGGATTTGTCAGACAAACTTTGGACAGAATGTACAGTCTTAAAAGAAACCTTATGAAATCTTTATTACATGATCACCCAAAGATGACTTTCAGCAAGGTCATCTGGTACTGCAAGAGATACATGCAATTTATAAGGATAAAGAGCTATCTTGAAGAGTTAAGACAAATAGCACGAGTGAGAAGAAAGGCAGAAATGGATATATATGTGACAAGTGCAATACTGCAAACATCAGCGTTGGGTCCTGCTCTTTTCTCTATGCTTGGCAAGAGAAGGATGTTCTGTTTAGTCAGAAAAAATAAAAAGGAACCAAAATGGAGTGGAAGAAGACAGGAATTTAAAAAGTTTGCAGAGAAGAGCAACAGTTATTCTCTAAAATAACCTGAGTAGTAAACCAAATTCAATTATTTTTTTTTCCTCAGCTAGTCAGAAAATATTATAGTTCACCAACAAAAATGACTAAATAAGTATTAAAATAAATTTTCAAATCAAATTATTTTTAAAAAATCATTGCCTTCTTTGAGGTTTGTAATGTTTTGGGAATCATGCTTTTTCTAGTAGTGAGGACAAAGTAATTTCAAGCGTGATCAAAAGAACAAATCAGGACTGAGTATCTAAGTAGCAAATAAAACTTTTTAAAAGTGAGTATCTTTCAGGATATAGAACAGTAATTTTGTGGGAAATTAGCGTGTGAGTAATGTAACTTTTGTAATGAAGACTGTATTTTGGTCCAAAACATTGGACATTTTACCAAGTCAGGGAAATAAGTTATTAAAGTTTTATGGTATCTTGCAAAAGTAGGAAGTAAGCATCAGTCTGTCATTACAACTGATTGTAGCAACATTATATTCATTTGTGTAGGTGAAATAAAGAAATGAAGAGCTGAAGAATCTATTAATTTGAAAGCATTTCCCTAAGTAAATTAGCTTTGTAGAGTTTTCCTTAATAAGGTTGTTTGGATTTTGCAAATATTACATGGTTGTACAAGTATACTGCCATATATCATGTTTGAACCACTGTTCACTGAAAGCATCCTTTTCAGATATTCTACTTTTAATTTTTTCTTTCTCCATTAACCAATTTTTTGAATCAGACTTTTGGCAAGTTTGAACCATTCGGTAAATAAAGTTTTTTCTTCCAGTAATATTTGTAAATTGGATATATATCAAATTCTGTGAGGCACTTGGGAGTCACTCCAGATTTTATTTTCCTTTAGTTTTTGTTTTACTTTCTACTTTAATAAGGGGTTCTCATAATCCCTTTCTGTCATTACATTGCCATAGAAAATATACTGGGTCCTGACCTGTTTCTGTGACTACTTTTGAAATATTTCTAATAAAATGTTAGTGGAGAACCAGAAGGAAAATATAGTTGCGAAGCCACATTGCTGAAGTTTTATACCACTGTAAGTAAGACTTTTAGAATCCAAGGTAGCTTGAGCTAGTATGAAGAAGTAAACTACTGAGCTTTTTAGCTTTTGTGTAAAAGAGCAAACACCCAAAGTCACCTTTTACATCGTGTCCAAGCAAACCATACAGTTCTTTTAAATGCAATGTATTGCTAAGCAAAGCAGCCATAAGATGCAGCAGAAGTCTGTGGAGAAGAGTGAAATGGATGGGGCATGGAAAGGAGGAAGCTCTGCAATGGGGAATGGAAAGGAGGAAGATCTGCAGAGAGCAGTATCCCCTGTGTCCCAGCACACAGGGGACAGCTGCCAGCAACACATACCCCAGCTACCCGTACCCCAGCTACCCAGCATGTTGGGGATTTGGCTCAACCAGGTCTGAGAGAGCATGCAGCTCTGCAAGTCGGTGACTGTGAGGATAGCAGAGGCCTCCCACTGGGCCTGGGGGAGATGCATCCTTCCCTGCAAGAGATAGTTGCTGGCAGAGGGGTCTGTGACTCCACACGGAGGGGCTGTAGGAGATGACAAACCTCTATCTGAGGTATGTCTTCTGAGACTATACAGGTACAAGCTGAGCCTCAACCACCAAGTGTGCCCATGGAGAGTTCGGCTTTGGGAGATGGAGATCCTCTGACTGCAGAAACTTTAGCTTTAGCACCACGACAGCTTCAACACTCCCTGGGTTTCAGAGGAGGGCTGGGAGTTTTGTCCATCAGAGAGCCTGAGGCAGCAGCACAAGGGGATTCACTGAGGGATTGTGATGGGAAACTCCCTTCTGAAGGAGGTCCCCACCTGCCAAGCTAGCCTGCTGTCCAGGGAGGTTTGCTGCATGCCAGGGACATGGAGATGGGACATCACAGAGAGACTGAGGCTCAAACCACCCTCATCTAGGTACTCCCACTGTTCTCCCATGTACACGCCAACGGTACAGACAGGTAAGACCCAAAGTATATCAAGCGCAACTGCACGGCTCTGGGGAAGAGGGTCTAGGGCATGGGTGCCCTTTGATTCTGCTGGTGAGGCAGAGGGGCTTGAGGAGTGAACAGATCTTGCAGGTCAGTGCCTGGTGTGGAAGGTTTTGATGACAGCGGTTTCTCTTTTATGACCATGGAGGCCTCTTTGGGGATGCAGGACAGCAAAAGGTGGAATCCACCTGAACAAGTGGGGCAAAGGCATTTTTACAAACAGGTTTGTCATCCTGCTCAGGAGAGCATTAAGCTGGAAATCATGAGAGTGGGTGATGAGCACCCACGCTCAAGGGGGGAAGTAGTAGACCTGGATAACAAGTGAAAGGAACAAGATGATGTGGAAAAGAGACTTTGAAAGCAATAAATCAGGGCTGAAAGGGTCCCAGTCCAAACATATGCAAATAAGTAAGTGCTGATAGACAGCAAGGTGTGGGAAGCTCTTGTGCCTTTTCTGGGAAATTGGCACAGTCAAGGGCCTGTCTGAAGTGCCTGTACACTCCTGGATGGAATGTGGGGAGCAAACAGGAGGAACTGGAGGTCCCTGGGCAGCTGAAGGGCTACCATCTCATTGGCATGGCAGCAATATGGTGAAATAGCCCCAAGAATTGAGTGTTGCCATGGATGGATACAGGCCCTTTAAGAAGGATGGGCCAGGGAGGTGAGGAGGGGAAACTGCTTTTTATGGGAGAGAGCATCGGAGATACACTGAGCTCTGCCTTGGGAAGGGAGATGGGTCATCTGAGAGCTGATGAGTCAAATCTTAGTGGGCAGACCACTGTGGGTGACACTATGGTGGATGTCTGATATACACTGCCTGACCAGGAAGGAGCAGCTGAAGCTTTCTTCAGGCAATGTGAAGAAACTTCATGTTCACAGGACCTAGCCCTCATGGGGATTTTGAACTATTTTAATATCGGGTGGATGGGCAACACAGAAGAACATAAACAGTTCAAGGGGGTTCTGGAGTGCATTGATACCTTGAATGGGTTTCTGGAGTACACTGATGCCTTTAACTTCCTGACATAGGTCACCAAGAAATACAGCGAAACAAGAAGGATTCTGTAGGTACACTGGCAGGAAAAAAAAAAAAAAAACCAACTATGGAGAATATGGGCCCCTCTTCTGAATGGGGTAAGACTCCTGGTGACAAAGGACATGAAGAAGGTTGAGGCACTCAGCTTCTTCATCAATCTGTGGCCCTGAGTTTTGTGGGAAACTCTGGGCAAGGAAAACTTACCATCTGTGGAGGAAGATCAAGTAGGGAACACTTAAACTGACTGAACACACCCAAGTCTTTCAGACCTATTGGGATGCACTTGTAAGCGCTGAGGGAACTAGCCAGTGAGACTGTGAGGCCACTCACAATTCCTGTGATAGACTGGGGAAGTTGTTGAAGACTGTGAGAAAGCAAACATCACCTCTGTCTTCAAGAAGGCCAGGGAGCTGCAAGCTAGTCAATGACACCTCACTCCCCAGGAAGGTGATGGAGTAAATAATCCTGGTAAGCATTTCCAAACACACAAAGGACAAGAAGGTGACTGGGAATAATCGGTATGGATTTATGAAGGGAAAATCATGCATGACAAACCTGATAGTTTTTTATAATGAGATGACTAGTTTGGTGGATGAGCAGGAGAGGAGGTTTTTGACACAGCTGTACATAATATCGTCACAGACAAGCTGATGAAATGTGGGCTAGGGAAGTGGACAGCAAGCTGTACTGAAAATTGACTGCTACGAGCAGAACAGAGTGAAGCTGGAAGCTTGTCTCTACTGCTGTACCCCAAGTGTTAATATTGGGCCAACCATTTTTGACATCTTTGTTAACCTGGGTGATAGGACAGAGTGCATCCTCAGTGTCATGGTTTAACCTGGCTGACAGCTAAAACAGCTACACATATGTTTGCTCACTTACCCCTGTCAGTGGGATGGGGAAAAGAATCAAAAAGAAGAAACAAAACCAAACACCCCAAATCTTGTGAGTTGAGATAGCTTAATAGAACATAAAAGGAAGGTGGTGATGATAGTAATAAATACACAGAATAAGCAAGCATAGCACAATTTACCACCATTCAAAGCCATTCTCAGCTTGTTCCCAAGGCATGATCCCATCTCCTTGCTAACTTCTCCAGTTTTATATGGAGCATGACATCATATGGTACGGACTGTCCCTTTGGTCAGTTGGGGTCAGCTGTCCCAGCACCCCAAGCCTTCTTGCTGGTGAGGTGGTGTGAGGAGCAGAAAAGGCCTCTGTGTCAGCACTACTCAGCAGTAACAAAATCATCCCTGTGTTACCAACACTGTGGTCAGCACAAATCCAAACCATAGCCCTGTATGTGCTACTATGAAGAAAAATGAAGTCTATCCCTCTCTAGGTGTTCACAACCTGACTGGACATAAGCCTAAGCAACCTGCTTTCGCTGACCCTGCTTTGAGCATGGGGTTGAATTAGTCAATGCTTTCCTGCCCCAACCATTCTGTGATTCTGTATTTAGAATGTTCAATACTGATACTCATTGTAAATTCACTTTAAAATATTCTGTGAAAGCCTTTGAAGCGTTCAAATCATTAGATGTGTGATAAACATTATCAAGAAGTATTTTAGAGTAATTCAAAGTTAGAGTGAACATAAATTTGCTTAATATCGTAACGTGAAATGAAATAATAAATTAACTTTTGAACATAAATCTCACAGATTGATTAAATATAAAGAATTAAGAAATATTTAAAATATTATTACATTAAAAGTATCCTTTTAGATAATACTAAAAAGATAAAATCACCTTTAGTCATTTTAAATATCAACAGAAGACAAACACCAAATAAGTAACCAAACCAAAACATTAGTCATAAACTAGTATCCAAAATGCACTCAGCTTTGGGAAACTGTCCTTCCTACAAACCATCTGGATTTCAACTCTACCAACATTTTAACCTAAATTAGAGCTGTTTTGAAGGTAGACTAGATAGTGAAGCAAAAATGTCATGGACTTCTTAAAGCACCCCTTTATTGTCTGTCTCTCTCAATAATGAAAAAGCTATGGACTATGAAGAGATATTTCTTCCTAAAGGGTGGAAGATTGGAGTTTTCTGCATCTAAATCCATCTCAGATGCAGTTCATTTACAATTTATTCTCTAGGAAGGAACTCTGCTTTCTATCCAATTGTAATTAATAAACCTTTTAGTCTTTGTATGCTGACATATTTGATATATGCTAAGGGAAATAATGTACTCAGTTCTGTAGATTACAACATACTGTGTTAGATTTTGAGGTACTGTGCCAATATCTAACCTAAAAAATGTTTTTTCCTTTTTTCTCTATGGCATCAACATCTCTCCTGCAAGCAAACTCCTCCCAAACTTCAGAAGCAGGAAAAAAGTATCTTTCTCAAAACCTGAAATTTTCACGTAAATTTCTTATTTCAAGAACAACTGATGAAATGGCTGAAAAAAACATAGGAAAATAAATTTTACTTAAGTAGTTGGTTCATTTTCTATTATCAGCAGACTGTTTAATTTGTCAGAGAGTACATAAGCACATAAACCCTTTGAGCAGGGAATGTTTACAGGTTTAATTAGTTTAAAATGATATAATTAGCTACACTATCACAGTTAACTGAATCACAGAAATTACTGATGAAGAAAGCCTGTTAGATTATTTTGCTAGTCTCCCTGACAAACCAGGAATACTTCCTAGACTGCTGCTGCTTTGTTTTTAATGGAATTTAGAATACATTATAAAGGTGAACATGTCTCAAGCTCTCAGGAAACTAATGAGTACAGCTTTACAATCCTACATCTGCAGGAGCCTCTCAAACAGGAGGCACTGACTTTGCAAATGTTAATGCTCTGAGTCAGCTTCCATGTACTGAGTTAAGCTATTCACTAACATCAGCTGATGACAACCTATACGCATTAGGTGTAGTGCTACATACAGTTCCTGAGAAACAATCTCCCCAGCTTTTCTGAGGTGTTCTATTTCCAGTAAAAATACTTTAAGTTCAAAATAAAAAAGCAATTGTTTTATTGTAAATGATAATACATTTATCACATAAGTAAGGACAGTGAACTATCATAAGAGAAACACTTAGGAAAGGAAAAAAAATAGGAGAGCAATTATGTAATTCCTGTAATGAAATTTCATTAAGTGATAGAGTTGTAAAGAAATGGTAGAGGTGTTGTGCATCTAAGGAGGTAAGCGTCATTTTTGTCTTAGCTCCAAATAGGATTAAATAGGAGATGCTTTAGGTGCTGTGCAATTCCCAGCCTCATGCTTTGGAAGTACTGCAACTCAACAGGAGTTGAACTAGGTGTTCAATGGATCATAGCTTAGCAAAGATGGTTCATTACAAATATAGCTCAGAAAAATACTGATTTCAAAGAAGAGGTATGTTTCTCATGGCTGGCTAAGAGAACTTGAGCCTCTCTACAGTTTCATCAACAACCGTTAGACATAAATACAGCACTAAGCCCAGGAAATGCAGTAAAGTGACACTTACAGAATCACAGAATGGTTTGGGTTGGCAGGGACCTCCAAGATCATCTAGTTCGACCCCCCTGCCATAGGCAGGGACACCCTCCACTAGCCCGGGTTGCCCAAAGCCCCATCCAACCTGGCCTTGAACACTACCAGGGAGGGGGCAGCCACAGCTTCTCTGGGCAGCCTGTGCCAGCGCCTTACCACCCTCACAGGGAAGAATTTCTTCCTAACATCTGATCTAAATCCATTTCCCTGTCACTACATGCCTCTGTAAAACCTTCTCCAGCTTTCTAGTTGTCCCACTTGAGGTACTGGTACTTGTTCAAGAGAAGGTATTGTAATACCAAATTATTCTTGTTAAAACATTAGTTAGGAAAGAGCTAGATTTCAATGATAATTAAGTCTGAAAACATTTGGAAATTAAGACAGTATCTGGTTATTACTGTTCAAACTCATGTAACTTGTAGTGAATCTTTTACTTCTCCTTATAGAAAAGAACATATGATGCTTCTCAACAGATTATTCTAGCAAAATTTGAACAGATTCCCTCAGTGTTTAGAATGTGAATCTGACCCCAATTCTCTTGGTCTCATGTAAAACATGTGAAAGATAAACATCTCAGTAATATCAGTGTAGGTAAGATGTAAAAATAAACAATTTTATGTTTTCCAAAATATTGCATATTTTCCTTCAGTAGTGAAGACTGCATCTTTCACTCCAAGATAAACAAAGTTGTTACCTTTCCAATATGTAAAACAGCACAGAAAACCTTTGCAGAGAAAGCTAATTGAAGAGAGTGAAGAGATACATGAGAGATGACTGTGCATAGTAGCTGGTGACATCACTGACAGTTCAACCTTCTTAAAATAATTTCCATTATCCGTTTCCTGTTATCAAACAATGGAGCTGGTAGTGCTCTTTTCTTCTGAGTCCCATCTGAGGTCAAGCTACAGAGGACAGAGACTTCAGAACGATGTACTTCAATACATACCATCCTCTGGATACTGCATGTCGATAGCCCCCGCTAATCAAGAAAGCGCCATACAGCATTGCAACTTTTCTTTGTTTCGCGAGTTCTTTCTTGCCAGCTGTTTCTGGAGCATCTGTTATATGATGCTGAGACACAGCTAAGCACTCATCACATACAGTGACACCAGAGGGCAACTCTCCATTTTACCATCTGTTAAAATGTCTTGCTGAATCCACCCAGCACATCAGTGGAAACTGTGTTAACCAAAGGAAACAAAATGCTAGTAAATTAGTGCACATAGCATACAGATCCTGGGATATCTTGTCATCTCACACCTATTAATAACTGTATATTTCAACAAACCTTTTCAAGAACAGGAATATAATCGGCTTATCTTGTATAAAAATGAAGAGATGAATATAACTACTCACAATGAAAGGGGAATCATAACACTAAGCCAGCTACATAACTTTATCTCGATACTGGAGTGGAAGAAGTTGCTCCCTAACCCCCCACTCTAGCCAAAAAGTTGAGAGTCTATGGACTGTGCTAGTGTACAGACACCTGTTAAAAAAACATCCAAGGTTAAAGCAGGTGCATGATTCAAGAGAAAAAAAAAAGGCAAAAAAAACCCAGTGATACCTTGGGAAAAGAGGATTTAAAACACTAAGAACAGTATGTATTTTATGCAGTATAGAACATTGGATATCTTTATGAGCAGATCAGACCATTCAAGAACATGAAAAAAGAACTCTAGTACATTAACGTTTTGACACAGAATGGAAGCGCAGTAAGAGAATGAAAAGTTAATATACTGACTGTATCTTTTACTTATATAAATACATATTTATGGATTTCTCAAGCCCTGCCCCCCATATGTCATTCACTTGCTTAGGTTTACATAGGGAGTCCTGCTAGGGAACACCCAAAGGCATTGTACAAAATCAATACAAGAACAAATATGCTTAAATATTCATGAATACAAATGTTTAATGGCACATGGTCTCAGTTCAGTTTGAAAAGCAGTCAGGGATTCCAAGGATTTACTCTTTTCATATTCAAGAAAGCACCAATTTCACAGCGAAGAGTTCATTAGAAATGCATTAGATTAGATGAATACAAAACTGTACAAATAACTACATGCTCTGTAAAAAGCCTGGTACCATTATGCTCTATGGTGGCAGATGAGCAGTTTGAAAAGAAGCAAGCTGTACAGCTGCTTCATAAGCCTCACAGCAGCACAAAAGTTGCAGTAACTACAAAACCTTGTAACTTCAACTCACTCTCTATGGGAAAGATTACAAAGCACCATATTGTAACATGTAGAACCCATAAATCACTCTATCCCTCTCCGAAATTCAGCATCATTTCTGCTGCACAAATTTCTGTAGACCCCGCATCTTTCCAAAAGTCCATGTTCTCCCTATTCCAGGTTCTTTACAAGTATCCAACTATCTGATTTTTCTGCAGAGTTTTTCCAAGGAACACTGTCTTAATGGGCAGAAATTATCTGAGGGGCGGATGATGGATAGGAAATAACAATCTCCATGAGCTAAAGAACATTTGAGGTCTCATTTCCAACGGATTCACATTTCCTAAACGATTAACTATTTTACTGGGCAGACTAACATTTTCTGCTGTTTCTCTATGCACTTTATAATCTCCCACAGAGTACTTTGGTGCCAATATGAGTGCTATTTTCATTAGTAGCAGACTTCCCTTGATGTTATGCAAAATATCTTGTTAGCATTTGGGCTAATAAAAGCTATTAACAGTGAACTTGTGTCTCTTCAATTTCTGTTTACTCTGCTGGCCTGCTACCTTTCTTTATGAAACTTCAGTAGCATTAGGCAGCGTATTCAAAACCATTAGTAGAAGATAGAGAGACACATTTCCGTGTCTCTCCAAAGCCTTGGTGACTCACAATGTCATAAGGTGCCTCCAAGGGCCGTAATAGTGGTACTTTTTGAAAATCAGTCTTTTTAGAGGCAGAGTCACACCTGGAGTAAGAACCTTCAAGAGGTCTGTTCTGTGTACATGGCCATGGGAGTATTCTGTATTTAAAGCTCAGCACCTCACTTGTTAATCCATACTGAACAGGACTTTGGCTATCCAGTGTAATGGCATTCTAGATTGTGTTGTAACTTTCCTTACAACTATGTCAGCAACAGAAACCTTTGGTCAGGCTGTCTCGACTAAGGAAATTTCTCATAAGACCAGATAATTATTAGTCTTTAAGTGACAATAAGTCATCATTCCAGGAGAGTCACCGACTTTGTCTGCTACATTATCCCTTGATTTAAAAAACTGACCTAGTATCTAAGAATTAACCCATGGCAATCTAACTCTAGGATCTTCCCAAAATTAAGTGAGCTATTTCCAGAATTTGGATATATAAATGAAAACATGGCATATTGAGGTGCACTCTTACAAACATAATAGAATTATATTATGAATTTTGGGTTTGGGTGATTTAAACTGCAAAGGTAATTGGCTTTTTTCTTGGAAATTCTTGGCAATTAAAGCATCCCTACTATCAAGTTTTATCAGTAAAACCACAGTGGAAAAACCTGTGCTTAATTTTGAAATTATTCTTTATTTATATCTTGTTTCAATTAATATTAATTTCTGAATAATTTACTTCTTTTATTTAGAGTTTGTGAGCTTGCTTTCTTTCCCAATCTTTTGCAAAACTTTGGAAAACTGCTTTCAATTATAACCATTCATCTATGCATTATTCAAATGTGAAGACTCATATCTACCAGGACTTTTCTTCTTGCATTCTTGGCCTATGAATGGGATGCTGGGAAAAGTGCATCACTTGAACTATAAGAGAGGCTTATTCTTTACGAAATCACCAATATTTAAAAACTAGACAGACACACCTGTGCCCTACTGGACTCCATAACCACAAGGGGGCAGAACAAACATTAATCACAGAAATCTAATTCTTTCTTTCAAGACACTTGAAAGTTTCATTTTCTAAGCACAGCACCAGTTTTCCTGATGGAATAAAACACCTTTGCAGGACACATTTATCCATCTCAATTTATCTTCTCTTTAAATAATTACAATTTATTAAAAAAAAAATTAAAAAGTATTACATTAGTTTCCAGAAATTTTGAAAGGACCATTTTGGAACTAAATGAGATTAAAGAAAAACGATGGTTTGCCTTTTTTTTTTTCCCCTATATTTTCTCAAGTGAAAGGATTTTAGATTTAGATTTTTGATTTAAAAAAAAAAAATCAAATTATGAGAGTGTTCTCAATTTAAACCTGAAAGTTTTCTTTTAATTCTGAAACTGATTCAGAATGGGAATGTGCCTATACTTTAATCCTAACAAAGACATTAGAATTATTATAATATGACTTATATTCATAGGTCAGAAGTTAGTATGGTCTTTTCAGTAAATATAGAATTTTTATGTTAAAGGAAGTGAAATAGTATCATTTAGCTTTGTTTTGATGCATTACTTACTGACATTATCATAAACCTAAAGGCCAGGTTATCTGTTACAGTACTGAATTTTCTGTGTTCATAGTTTTTATTATATAATGAAAAACAGAGCACATACAGGAAGGCTGGCATTTAAACGTTGCTAAAGTAGGCTGTGAGTTTCAGCGCTCACAGTTCTTTACTAACAAAACACCACGCGGAAAAAGAGGGAGAGCGGATGAACTGGAAGTAATCTGCGGGTTCTGTTTACAAACAGAATCTGTTTCAGAGCAGTTGGAGGTTATTTCAGTAGAAATGTTACCAAATCAATTTATGGCTTACATTCCTATTTCTCTGCTTGCCAAACAACGAAGTGGTCGCCAGACCGAGACATGTGCCACCTTCATTCTGGCTCCCCGGAAAATGCTCCGCTGCAGGCGTCCGTGGGGTTTTAATGAGCTGAAGAGAACAGGGAGCATCTGACGCGTGGCAGGAGACCAATCTGTGTATTAAGACGTGTACACAGACGTACACGTGTATAAATATATTAACACACATAAAGATCTATAATGCTTCACACGTAGCTGTTCTGCTTCTGACGGGAATGAGCCGCATACGGAGCCACGCGTTATTATACATCAGCTAATGGTCAGTCTGAGAATAATGCTGCTGCTCCTAGACAGACAGGCTGCAAATTGCTCTGCTCAAAGGCAAGGAATGAATTTTCCTCTTCTTATTATACAAAATATGGCCTCAATTTTAAGGTATTCTGTGGCATTTTGAGAGGATGCTGCTTTCCATACCAAGTCATCTCAAGTTACCAGGTCTTTTGTTGGACCTCAGAGAACATGCCATCACAGGGATTGCATGCCTTTCAGGATTGAGATTAGAATTCAAGATGATTTGGCAAACTGAAGAAGTGGTCTGCAAAAAATAATGGAAGTATTTAAAAAAAAAGTTTCAATGTTCAGCTGAAAGAATATGGTGCTTGAGCACAAGTTGTCAGCTACTCTCTTGCTAGGAGAGAATTAAGGATCTGTAGTTGCAATTCATGACCAGCAATCCCAGGCTGCTGGGGAAAAGGCAAACTACAGAGGAGGGGAAAAAAAAAAAAAAAAGAGCACAGGAGATCAGGTATGTAAACTTGCATTAATACTACCTTATTTTGCATTGGTAGGATTTCAGAGCATGAAGTTGAATTGGAGTAGGTGAAAATGTTGTAGGCTTTTGGACCCCAAAATAAAACAAAAAAAAAAAAGTGGACCCATTAGAGTGAATTCAGAGGAAATCAGTAAGCACAGTATTACCAAATAATGACTGAAATGGGGTTGTTCAGCTAACAGAAAAAAAGAAAAAAAAGGGAAAAACAAACAAACAAAAAAGACAGGAAACATTATATCTGTTTTCAGATGTGCAAAGGTTGCTTTCACAAGGAAGGGAATAGTCAGTTCTTTATGTCCATAATAAAGAAATTACAGGAAAAAAGATGCTAGACATCAGAAAAAAAGTTGTAAAGATTAGATAATAAATCACTGAATGTTTGCCTAGAAAGAGTGTAAATTCTCTATATCATTGATGGTTTTCTTGAAGAGGCTGGATGATAAACTTCTGTTTTATATCTAGGAAAGGAAAGGATGCAGCAGCAGGAAGGGTCCCTTTGGAGTTCTTAGTTCCCCTGTTTCCTATGATCCAGACATGTCCCTTTCTTAAGATATTATTTATTTCTGAAAGCAAAACAAAACAGAACAAAGCAAAAAGCAGAACATGATCTTTTCTGACTATTCAGACCGCTGTTCTTCCAAGCCACTCTCATTTCCTTTACTGATATAAGGGAAATATAAGCCATATAAGTAGTAAGGTAAGTAGTCCAAGGAGTCAAGAAAACTGACACAAGAACTGTGGCTTTGCTCTATCAAATCAGAAAAAGAAAAAGAAAAAGAAAAAGAAAAAGAAAAAGAAAAAGAAAAAGAAAAAGAAAAAGAAAAAGAAAAAGAAAAAGAAAAAGAAAAAGAAAAAGAAAAAGAAAAAGAAAAAGAAAAAGAAGCATTCTTCAAGAAGATCACATACAATCACAAAAGTAGAGAATTAAATGTTTGGTTTTTTCCTAGCACGTATAAGAAAGGAAGAGTTCTCTAAGAAATATGTAAAAAGGCAGTTGCCGAAACAGACTATTAGACCTAAGTGAGCACAAAAGATAAAATTTCTATGGAGTGAAAGGAAGGTAATAAAAGCTTAGGAAATTTTTGTGGAAGAAGGAACAAGTGAAAATGAGAATGCATATGATACTATTTTTCTATGTAACATGGCCTACTTAGACCAGAGAAGAAATGGGGTTTTCGTACATGAGTTAGAATTACAAAGTGTTTGTGATAAGGAAATGGTGAGGACTCCTATCTGGGCATTCCCCTAGTCCTTAATAAATTATTTCATGCACAAATATCCTAAAGTTTCAGAGGAAATATTAACAAAACTGGGATACTGCAGAAATTACAACAGCATACATTGGGGAAAAAACTTGAATTATTTTCCCAAGAAATCTTCATTGGAATAACTCTATAGTCTAAACTTCACTTTGGCTGTGTGTTTAATTTATTAAAGTGTTGCCTTACAGATTCATTTGTGTGAATTATGACATGCAAACCTACCTCTTTAACGATCACCTTTCAGCTGACCAACATAACAGTGCCCCTGCGTGTTTTGACATCAATATTATGTTGTTTTATGCACGCAGTAAGTTGAAAATGTAAAATATAATCAACCCATGGTCTCATTCTCCAAGCATAATATGAAACTGGGAGGGATAAGGATTGTACTTAAAGCATTTCAGGTTTTAAGCAACTAGTTTTGTTTGACCAACTTTAAAAGTAATTTCCTAAGCCATGTGTTAAAATCTTGCCTCAAGTGTGTCCTCCACTACTCTCCCCTCTCCAAAATCCTTGCTGTAGGGCATCTGTTCTCTTGAACACTTGCTTTCCTAAAGTCATCCCCAGAAGCATCCTGACATAAGACAAGAAGCTACTCTTTGTACATCTAAACAACAAGAAAAAGACACTGCATGTCTCCCACCTCTTATTGACTATTAAAAACCCTAAAACAAAAAACAAAAAAAGCCCACAAAAAAACCCAAACCACCACACCAAAAAACCCCACAAAACCCCCCACACAACAAAACACCAAAACAAAACCTAAAAGGGAGCACAAGGTCATTGTTGCTAGGAATTTTGAACCAGACTGTGAGGCCATCACTGTAAGGAATCTACTCAGGCTGTCAGTGAAGGTCTGAGGGCTGGTGCAGTGAGGGCAAACATGCTGCATCTCCAGCACTGGTGCCATGCGTGCAGGGCTACATGCCCTGGCCCGTCGGGATCCTCCGAAAGCTCCCATACCCCTTGGGGCCAAGGTGCATCTTCAGCCAAATGACAAGACCTAGCAGGATGGCAGATTAACCCCTCTTGTTTTTCTACTGTAACTTGGCACTTTCCAGCCACATATTTTTTGCCTCAATTGCAGTTCAGTTTAATACAGCCTGGATGATCAGATAAAAATCCAAAGTGAATTTAGCGAACAGATCATTTTTCATACCACAAAAAGTGAGTCAGATATTGACTTAATGGATTTAGAGAAGGCCTGGATGAGTCATTCTTCTCCCGGTTAATTGATATTGCTAGGACATGCTAAATGTATCCCTAAATAGCGAAATAATTTATAGAATGTGCTTTTCTGGCTGTTAATTGTGCAGCTGGATAACTGCATTTAAAAAGCTCATCCAATTCTCTTGAAATCACTAGAAGGTTTTCCACTGACTCAGAGGAAGCTGAAGTAGCTTTTGAGGGACCATTGTCAAAGGTGATTTGACTGTACAAAAAAACTTCAGGATCTTATTTCTATAAATGTGCTGTATCCTTAGTTTTCCCAAAGCCCCAAGGACAAAAGAAACCCTACTTTATCATCCTTCTACTTTTCTAAGAAGGAGATAAATCTGCTGATTGTTTTGGTTTTTGTTTTTATTTTAAGGACTCTGACCTTTTCCAATAGCCTTAAAACATTTCACGCATACAAACTGAGGGTCAGAAAGTAGCTGACAGTTTAACAGTTTGAATAAGAGCTCCTTTGGGTCCTAAGACTTACGTGGTATTATCTGCTCTTGATCTATGCCTTCAAAAGTGCATGTGTTACTACTATTTACTATAAGCTCTGGTTTGATGGTCTCACGTTTCTTTTCTCTGATGTTTAAACTTTTTCAACCACTGAAACTCTAGGTATGAATATGAGAAAGTTGGAATGAAAAAAGAAAAATGAAATTGTCAAAATTCCCAGAAGCAAAGTAGTAACTTGGTCATTCACTAACTATTGGCATGCAGTATGTGCTAACCTAAAAAAAAAAAAAAGCAAGAATGATGTCTTCTCTAGTGTTTTTATTTGGACAGACATTCTGAGCAGTGCTAATAATGCAATATATTAATGTATATATGTGCTACCCTCCTGCTGGAAAAACAGGAGAATAAACGTATTCAGCCACTGGAAGACAAATATACAGCTACTGAAATAACAACTTAATTAACATTATCTTATGTAGAGAAACTAAAATATTTTTTGGTACCTCATTCTGTGAAACAAGTTCAGTTTTGAAAAGACATGCCAAAGAAATAATCGAAAGGGAGGATGCCCTTTGTATTTATATTACTCTCGGCTCTGGTCTTTGTTATAACAGTCAAGAGCTGAGCTTAAAAACATCAGAAGGAAAAGTAGATATGCCTTGCTTTCTGTTTAATGTTTAGGGTTTGATTTATTTTTTTTTTCGATCTGAAGGTCACTAGACTTGAGTTCTGATAAACTGCCAAAGGAGACATATTCCAGAGGCAGTCCTCTGAATGGCACACTCAAACTGAGACACAGACACGAGTTTTCTTCCAGATTATCTCAGCTGCAGTACCAGGGTTGTGGTCTATCCAGAGCTTTAAAGGTCACGAAAACACCTTGAATTGTACTAAGAATGTCAACACAAAGATTTGCCTCAGGGTAAAATATTTAATTGTCTGCGTAACAAGAAGTCATCCATCATTCTACCCATAATAGGGTTTACAGTATGAAAGTTACAAAACAGTTGACTGATTTTCAGTAGTAAAATGTTAGAAAGACATGGTCACTGGGTCCATTCTCAGATGATGTCAAGTGATCACTGCCCTAAAAGGGTGCAACAGCAGCTGTGTCTACAGCCATGTTCCATAGTTCTGAGGAGGAAACAAACCACAAAACCAGCCAAGAGGGCAAAGGACTGGACTCCTCTGGGAGCTCCTTGCTCTCCAGCTCATGACACAGCTTGTCAGAACTGTTTGTCTTATCAAAACCAGACCAAGGGAATGTACAGGCTTAGACTTACTTACATATCACCTTCGTTTAAGTAAACGAAGATATCAGCTTCAAGCAGTATTTTGCTGACTTAGAAACTGTGAAACAAACTCAGAATTTACGTAGTAACCTCGCTCCACAGCAAGTCTATTCCTTCTTACAGAAAGTATTTGGTTTGTCTGTAAACAGCCAAAATTTTACTTGGTTTTATTCAAGGCTCTATAACCAGCTCAAAACCCCTGTTCATATGAACAAATTCCATATGACAGTCCATATCCAGTATGAAATAAGGACAGCGAGAACTTAGGTACATGTTCCTTGAGTTAGCTCAATCAAAACAGCACAGGCTCTTCACAGAGGTCTCCAGCACCATTGAAAGCAGATGACTTGACTTTCTGTGGTTATTTATTATACATTACAATTTAAAAAAGTAAAAAAAAGCAAAAAAAGCAGAAATATAAAGTTGATTAACATCATCATGCAACATTACTGAAAGAATACGTGCTATCGAATTATGATCCATTGATCTTTGGAGGGATGGGTGTTACTACAGGCAGTGCTAACTCTGGCCAATGCTCAAAGAATGATTTGAGCAATGAATTGGACAAATAAAGAAAAATACAAAGCATAGTTGAGAAGACAAAATGCTTCAGTTTCTTAAGAAAATTCAAACACAAGTTAAAATTTAAGGAAATAAAACAATTTTGTGACAGTTCAACACTGTGCTCAAAGATTTTATCACACTTGACAAATGATTCAAATAGTTTGAGGAAATCTTCTGCAAGCACAGCATGGACTAGAAGCCAGGGATACAGGAAAGACCACAAAAATATTTTCTATTGAACCTGTATTTGACTCAGCTTTATCTCATTCTCTGTCATAGGAAAACAATGATCTTCAGCTTCTGACAGTGTGCATAGAAAATAAAAGGGACAAGTAAAATCATTAATATAACTATATTTGGAACTCTTTCAGCATATCAAAACCAAAGTACTTCACGTTGTTACCTCAATTACGCTGCTGTGTCTCTGAAGTATTTTGTACAATGTCTTACCTACTGAATCAGGAAGGTATATCTAAAGAGATTATAGATCACAGATTTTTTTTCCCTTCCCTTGTGTAAATCTGCCTAGACACCAGGTTTCGCTATCCTTATATCTGCATATAATATTAATAGCTCATTCATTATGGTAGCCTCTATGAAAGTTAGAATTATTACCTTTATTTTACTAATACAGTTAGGGTATGAAGGAAGCTCAGAAAAGCTGAGCCTACAGAGCTTTTCAAGTCAATGGGAGCTGTAGTTTAGTTTGCACAGCACTTCTGAAATTTGAGTCATAAACAATTTATCAGTGACACAGGACAAAACAATTACAAAACTTGGATTAGCAACCCTTAGGTAGAGCAGAACACTGAAAAATAAAACTCCTTTGATAACCAAATGGCAGTTTGATTTATTTATCACCTTTATTTCTTGCTATTTGAAAGCATTTGAGTGAACGGATTAGTGCTTGCATAAATGCTTTAATAATAATAATAATAAAAGCCTGTTGTTAAGTAAAAATATCCATGCTACCACATGAAACACCCTGACCTATGGCAAAAGGAGTTTTCATCATGCTTTAGTCACAAAAGTTCTTTTCTCAATAAATTAGTAAGCAGAACAATAACATGAGATTTAGGTGGCTGACAGTACATAATGACGTGCCAATAGCAAACACTGAATAGCCAAATGACAGCTCATCATCTCCTCCCTCTCAGCCACACTCTCCCCTTAGGCTGACAGTTCTGAAATCATTACACCACTTGAAAAGGATTTGTGAATAGAAAATCTGGTTACATTGATACTAAATGATCGCCATGACCAGTTCGTCCAAATTATTGTTCACATCAGGTCACGGTACCTTCAACTAGAAACATAAATCAAAATACTTTAAACCTTACTGCAGAGCAGGAATGAACTGTATTAACAGCATAGTTGCTCATGAAACATAGGGCCAGTTCTCAGTTGTTGCCTTGTCCTTTAGCTACATATATTTCAAGCCTTGATAAACCTTCTGCAAATATTTTAATAAGTGTTATTTTCCCAAAAGCTTAACTTTTTATACTAATATCCTGTATTGTTTTTCTATTGAGGAGGTTTTCTTGATGTCTCAAGCCCAGTCTATCTGAAAGAGTAGGCACATCTCTATTTGTATACAAGCACAAAGCAGTAAAATAAAATATTTTTTGTTATTATTCATAAGGTTCTGAAATAGAAAATCACATGCGTCTCCTTTGTTAACTCTATTGTTAAAATTGCCTCAAAAAACCCCAATCATTTCAACGCTTTATGCAGTTCCTTTTAATAAGCAGATTCTGGGTGAAACCCCACCTCCCACTCAGATGCCAAAGAACTTGTAGACTTGTATGAAAACTTGGCCTTAAAAATGTCAAATATACAAACATGAGAAAGTCTTGATCCAGAATATAACTTAATGTGACAAGCAGTACAGCCTGGTTTCAGGCTTACTATTTAAATCTACATAAGACTTAGGACTTATTTGTCATTTCCAGTTTCACTGAGAGTGTTACAAAATAACAGTAAAATAATTTGAGAAAGACCATAAACTCAATGATGGCTTTTTTTGTAAAATGGAAAATTAAATTCAGTCACTTTGCTTTAAAAAAATCCCATTAGTCCTTCTGCCTTGGAATGCAAACACGCTTTTTTTTCTTTTGACAAATTGAAAACAAAAAACCCAACAATAACCTCCTGTCCCACAAACCTAAGAAAGGGAAAATAAAAAAGAAATAAACAGATCTTTGTCAAAGATGTGTACTACTGTTTGCACAATCATGAAATTAATTTGGAAGTTCTCCCATGACCAAATTGTCATTTCCAACTGCATGCCTTTCCAAGAGATGCTAGCTATTAATAGCTTTAATTACTTTGCATACAGCTCTCAGGTATCAAATACGTTTGATTTCCCAATTCCAAAAATTGAGCTGTATGGTGGCAAAAAGTTTACCCAGATAAAAGAGTGGAAGAGAATTGAAGAGGTAGAGAGATTGTGTGTTCATATATGGAAACTTTTTCACTCTCTCATGTAATGCTAACATACTTATTGCTAACAATTAAACAAATAAAAAATGTTGCACAATGTAGAAGGCTTTATTATGCCATGCTTTCTTTGCTGAAAACTAGCACCACTGAAGCAACTGCAAAAATACTAAAATATTGGCTATTAGAAAAATAAATGCAGGTGCTTACATCTTGTGAACATTTACAAACATTAAGATAATTTTAAATGTCGTAACTTATTCTTTAGCAATTCATGTATTTTTTTATGTATTTTAAGAACAAAACTGTTATTTTAAAATTATTTCCTTTGCTTCAACCACCTTGAAAAAGAAAAAAAAAAGTATTTGTAAAACTGAAGTTGTAAGAATAAGAGCAAAATGAATGACACATTTCTTTCAAAAAATCCCCCCAGAAACTGGGCTGCTTCTTTTTTTTTAATTTGCAATGTTAAGAATACCCTATTAAACCATTATGTAGAAAGTTCTTTTCCTCTTAGTATATGCTTAGAAGTTTGATGGACATCGTTTGATTTAACTAGATCTCTGCCAACTAAGAACAATAGATTATAACTTTTGTACCAATTCCTGAACAGTCCTATTTCACCTTACTTGCATTTATCAGCAGCTTATAGTACATTTTAAATTCGTTTTGAAGTAATATATCATCTGTTATTATATTCATAAAAACGAAGTCATGTTAATGGATTGTAATAAACTGCTCTTTAAGTTCCATTTAGGCTAGCTGATCCTTACTGAGAGACCTGTATACGCCCTCACAGCGTATCTTCCTCCAGAATTTCTAGCTACAGCTACATTCCCACATGTAGTTGTATCTTCTCCCTAGCCTTCAATCTGTTTTCTTTCTCCTCATCAGTTAAATAAAACAACAGAAATGATGATGAATCTCCTCCTCTTCAAAGCTCTAATTCTGCTGCCCACAGTTTATTACATTCTGGTTCGTTTCAGTAGCACTCAAAGAGGGTGCACCAACACAGACCTTGTGCAGAAGCTCAGCTCATATAATAACTATGCAGCAAATGCATTTCACAAGATTATTCCAAGCATAATTGCAACTGTATGGCTGTATTTGACAGGATAGTGTGGCTGCTTAACATTGTCATTACCTGCATATGCCTACATTTTATCTGTAGGCTACAGATGGTTGCTTTCCCATGCATAACTATTTTCTAACATGACAGGAGCTTTAAAACAATAATTTTATAGGTATTAAAGTTGAATGAAAAACCCATGGCCCCGCACAAAGAACGGTTGTGTATGATTATATGCACGAAAGAAGGAAAACATTTCTTAAAAGCTAGGTCATAACACCTGTTACTAGATCTCCTCAGTCTTTACAATGACTCTTTACATTTGTCAGTGACACTACAAATCTTAACCAAAGATAGCAATTAATTTATAAGCGGGCAGAACAGAAACCAAAGATGAAGCAGGGATGATGTAATAATAGTATTTTACTTAGCAAATCAATCTATTTATTGAGTAGAACAATTTATAGAGCTCTGATTTATTACCAGCATTTTGACTTGTTGGCTTTCTCTATTTATAGAGAACCCTGGCTGTTGCAGTCACACTATTAGATCTCAACTTATTCTATGCAACACTTAACGGTGTTTTAACCCTACCATGGCTACTTCATTTTCAGTAAATCCTATAGCCTTTAGAGAAGACTAAATTGCTAGCTCATCACCAATATATTCCTCCCTTCTTAAAAGTTAGGGAATTTGAAAATTTAACAAACTGTCTAGATTAAAACATTATGAAATGAAGCCTGATTTCAGGCCTCAGAATCAGGAACATTTCTTACTCTCCACTAGCAATAACTAATTTAATCTTATATTTTAAATAGAAAATCATAACATGCAAGAATAAGGCCTCATAGATACAGAGAAAGAATGAAAAACCACTCTGTGGTATTCAAATTCATGTCCACAGCTGAAATCATAAATACTCTGCTTGATAAATTCAACCTATAGATTTCTCCATGAATTTTCTCCCATATATTCTTCATCAACTACAGCATTTGGGAATACTTGCCAGTTGCTGAGTCCAGGCGAACATCAAGGTGCCCCCTTACTGTAGCTTGTCAGAGGACTTATGGTACACCCTCTGGAAGCTAGACTGCTGGGTGCATTGGAGAACACAACTGCCTCACATCTTTTTTTTTGGGGGGGGGGTGCTGGAAATCAGCTGTTGGTCCAGGTGGAGCTTGCTGCAAAATTTTTCTTAACTTCAGTAATGATAGGCAAGGCATGTTTTGATCAGCTGGACAGTTTTCTTTGGACAAGCTCATTCAAAGCTGAGTTCTCATGTGAGATCCAAGCAGTGTGAAGGCTCAGGTTTATGTTATACAGACAGCAGTAGCTGTAAGCATGTATGCACCCTTACTTCGATTAGTACCACTTCAAGGAATGTAAGACTTCTCACGGTCCTCAGCAAGGAGATGAGGCAGAACTTTTTCTAGTGAGACCTACTGCGTCTACTGCTTGTTTTTAGAAAATGCTCAGAATCTGCCCTGACAGACCCTAATCCGGGCAGGGTTCCAGCTGCGGAGGTCCCAGACAAAGCTGGGAGAAACAAACCCAGTTCCTTTCCTGCGGAGTTAGAAAGTGGTGAGGAGGTAGATTAAGACACAAGCAAAGATCAACTCCCCTTCGCCTCCAAAAAAGAAAGCTTTTCAGACCCTACATCTCCCAGGGCACCTCTCGGAAGCAGGACTGATTTGCTGAATCCACAGCATCTTCCTGAAGTAGATGATGAAAACAACTTCCCTGTGAAGCTGCAGTGGAGCATGCGTTTTCCTGAGGCTTACTGCAGGCGTGGTTAAAGATCTCCTCTGAGAAGAGGGAACGTAACATGAGGCAGAGAGAATTTGCCTTTCCTGCTAGTCTTTGGGAGAATTCTGTGTGTTGTTCCAGCCATGGGATTTATGAAAGTCTTCTCCGAAAAAACAGAGGATGAAGCTCCATTGATCAACCAAGAGAAGACAAAAGTATTTCTTTAGATGCTGAGATTTGCTTTCTAAAGAAGCAATGAAAAATTAAGACATATTCTCAAGTTTTAGAAGATGACTCTCCTCAGTTGAAAATAGAGCCATAATTTTAGCCTGCTCCTTAAACTATTTTCCTTCTCTATATCCACCATATCTTATTGACATTCAGTTTGAGCTCCCTGGGTTTCTTCCAGGCACCAATTTATCTCAAATATTAGGACAGCTGGGACACAGCAGGGAAGAAAATGAGAGACGGGGCTGACTGTGTTACCAGTTGAGTTCTTCAGAATCACTTGCATAATCTTGGGTATGTTACCACCTTTCTATATCTCAGTTCATATGCTTTCAAATAGGTACAATGATAAACCTTTCAGGGTGGTTCTGGTGATGGATTTTACAGTGGAATATGTGGCTGAGACCAAGTCTAAGGGTACAAATCACTCTATAAACAAATTATTCAGCACTAACAGCCCTTTAAAAACAAGGATCAGAAATGTATATCAGATGTATACTATCAAATATTAGACCAAGAAGTATTATCCTTTTCTAAGTATTGCTGCAAGCTTAATGGCTTATCTTTTTGGTTGACTACTGTGTGTCAGGAGACTATCACGTTCAGTATAACCAGTGTGTAAGGTACAGCTGTGCCTATGCACTTTGGACACAGATACACAAAGCAGCTATAGTCTACACTCAAAAACCTTGAACAAATTCATCATTGCAATGACAGCTTTCTAGCTAATATATTAGATAAAAAATGCATTTCCTTGGGTACACTCTAAAGACTGCATTTAGGGAATTAAATGCATAACTCCTGCTATTTTTGGATTTTAAAAATAAAAACAAGCTGCAAGCGTAAATCAACTCAGGGGATACTGAAAATGTATTTGGCTTGTTTGGTTCCTATCTGGGTTATTGAGACATAATGGATAAGCATCGCTAACTACCTCATTATCTTCAGACAGCTATGTGAATTTAGAAGAAAAAAATCCCACTAACTGGGATCCTGGAAACAATTCCCTCCCACGCCCGCAGCCTAAATGCCCTTACTTCCCCTTTTTATGATTTTTTCATTTTCCTTCCTTTTTCTCTTTGACCTTTAAGGAAAGAAAATTAAACACCAAAATAAATAAATAGTCCAGCAGATAAATAAATAAAAGCCAGCACAAAAAAACAGACCCTAGAACTCAAACTTAAGAGTTGTCTTTGTTCTCACGGCTTGATTTTGGAAACTTATTATCAGCATATATTACAGTCTAGCACCTATTGTCTTTGCACATTTTCTTGGCTTGAAAGACAAGAAATCACATTCTTACTGCCACAAAGCTTTGACTAGGATCCAATATTCCTGGTTTCTCCAGGCTTACACTCTTTCTCATCAGTTTGATATACTTAAGTGCCCAGTCTTCCCTGAAGGTGCAAAAATGAAGACGACACCATAAAGGGAGATATCTGAAAACAAGGACAGAGAGAGCTGAAGTGTATAAAGGTGAAAAAAGTTACTGTCAGTAAATAAAAATTAGAAACAGAGCAGCAGGAAGATGTCTTTATATCCCTTGTAAATCTCTTCAAAAACATAGATGAGAGAGTAGGCGGTGAGGAGTAGCAGAAGGGATGAGGGACACTTACCATTTAAGTGAAAGGGTGGTGAAACAGTGTTACAGCTGGGTTCTATTCCATCCTTACGTGACTGAAGCAGGTTGAAAGAGTTAAGAATTAGACTCTTCCTGTGTCTAATACAGGAGCTGACTTCAGCACCTGCAGCAACTTTGGACACAACTATATGAAGTGACTGCATCTTCTTTTGTGTTCAGGTAACGTGCAATACAAGACAATTCAGTGTGTTATCCACACAGAACTGTGACAGAAGTGATTGTGTCGGTGTTTACACGTGCACATGTTCACATTTCTATCTCATTCCCTTGCTGTGTTTCTGATAAGTTTTTCACGATATGAGGTTTTTTTCTGTAAATTTGGATTCACAAAGCATTTGAAATTAAATATAAATAAATAAATATGAGGAATATGAAATTGAGTTAAAAAATCTACTCAGTTTGCCATTCTATTTTTGAGAGGGTGTGCTGATCCCACACAATAAGCAATGCTTTGGTGGATATGATACACAATGAGCTTTTCACAGGAGCAAAGAACCTCTAAGGAGTCACTGCTTAAAGGCAGCTAGCCATCTATCAGCTTGAAGCACACAGATGCTGGGATCAAAAAAAACAGGTATCAATATCTGAACAAATCACCTTAAGGCTGCCTTTGTAATCATCAGAATGAAGGAATCACTTCTACGGCGTGACACAGTATCTGTTCTGTCCAAAAAGTGCTTGTTTATTCCGTGGACATAAGAACAGTAAGGGCAACTAGCTTCAGAGACAAAATGCTGTGATGGAGAAAGCCAAAAGGACTCAAGCAGTGATGAAGAGAATCACAGTCTAACAGGCAATAATGCTCTGAAATCAGAGTGAGCCTTCCTAAACCTGATACCCATTTGACAGGCTGCTAGCAGTCTGTCTTCTTCCAAGCAGTTAGATGCATGATCTGAAAAAAAGGAAGCCACCTATGGTTCATATACATCATATACACCTATGCTACCATATACATCACTGCAACATGCATTGCTCATATATCTAAACAGATGTGGTTCTGCCATCTATGCAGAATTTGAAATTTCTGAGAAAGGTTTTGGTTCCTGGCTCAACCCCGTGTCTCTGTGATCTTCATAAAACAAATCTACCTGTTAAGTGGAGGTAGTGTATCCCACCTCCACAACAGAAAAGGACAGCAAAATCAATCAGTGGCTTAACTGCTCAGGCAGTAACGAACAGACCAATGCACAGACAGGTCTAACAATGGTTATTTCAGTAGAGTCAAAGACCACAGGTACATCAATGCACTATGGGACAAAACCAGTAAGTAACAATAGCTACTGTCATAGGTGCACTTGTGACAAGGGATTCCCATCTCTCCACCCCCCAGTACCCTTTTAATTAAACTTGTGTACATAAATGATAATATGAACCTAAAAAACTCTAGATGAGGCCCAGAAATCAGCAAATATGATGCACAATAATAACTTTCACAAGTTAGGCCCGAAGTTTTAAAAATGAGGTGATCTTGTATATAGATACAAATGAATTTAAAATGTTCAATAGCAAGTAGTTACCACCCAGGGGATGTAAACATACCACTTCTACAATAACAAAGTGTTTGCCTTGCATCTAGAGCTACTTAAGATTTTAAAAAAAAAGGAAATAATAAATTTTATGAAATGCCTTATTAGATGACATTCCCACGGGGAGAAGGGGTGGAGAAATGCAGAAGCAGTGTCAAATGTAGTAAGTTAATAAAAAGCAAATAAAATCTATATGGTTTAAACAAAGCCTAATGCATTATTCATAAAAAAAAGATCTTTCTCTCACACAGAAAGTTTAATTCATCATCCAGTTTACTATATTTTACAGCATCAGTTAGAAAAGAGGATTCTTTCCCTCTCCAAAGTTAGCAATACAGCTTCACAGTAAAAGAAAATCTATTACAGCATTTAATAGCTTGATGAGAGATGCATAAAAGTAAATCAGCAAGACTGAAAGAAAATCAACACATGAGAAAGAAAAAGCAATTTCTTCATTATGAAAACTCATCCCGTTTCCAGTGATTAGATGATGGCAGGCTTATTTTTCTCACTTAGCCCAGCTTACCTAAACTGTGA
This sequence comes from Gallinula chloropus, assembly GCF_964237585.1. Lineage (NCBI taxonomy): Eukaryota > Metazoa > Chordata > Aves > Gruiformes > Rallidae > Gallinula > Gallinula chloropus. The sequence continues at coordinate 109,401,664 of NC_140085.1, read as the reverse complement.
CTCTGGGAGGGAGTAATGGGGTAAGAGGATGTTGGTTCCCACCCAACCCCCCCCCAAGTCTTTTCTTTTTCCAGGGAATGACAAGATAAATTTGGCTCTGGGTGGGGGGAGAGACAAGCAAAAGCACTGAAAAGCAGAATTAAGAAACATGTTTAAAAATTTATGCTTTAATCTCTTTTCCTCTGAAGTATTGCTAAGGATAATACATACCCGCGCTGTATACCAGGTCTACACAGATCTACCCTCACTATAACTGGATTTTGAGTGTTATTAACATACATTTTTAATTTTTTCTACCTTAAGAAAAAGAAACAATTTGCAAAGATATAGATATATATATATATACGCTTTCAGAAATACTTTACTTGGTCTGCTATACAAACATTTTATGCTTACAGATTTGTCTTGGCTTTTTTTTTTTCTTAACAGCTGCTGTAGGCACCTAACAACACAACTAAATCATATAAACAGGTAGATGGAAAAATCATCATAGACCATTGTTAACTGGCATTTGAATATTTACATGACATGAGCAACACAGTAAGGAAAATAGATTGGGTTTGAAAACATAGTATCTATGCCATCATAATTTTGAACCTAGCTTCTTGTTAGATGTTCTGATTCAGATGTCTGCTATTAAGATTACCTGGATTTGGTTAAATGGGTGATGATTTCAGCTTTTATGCTGTGATCATGTGCAGACATTTCCCTAGTAACAGTAAAAAAATTATATTGAAGAACTTTTCAAACTGAAAAAGCTTTTGAGCCTTTTGAATTTGGGTTATTGTTTCTCTACATTCCATTGTCTTCCTCCCTGTCTTCACCACATTCATTTGCAAACAAGACTGCTAACTCTCAGTGAATGGAACTCAAAACAATGTATTTTCAGAAGAGTTCATTGAAAAGATGCACTTAGACCAGTTGAAAACCATCTTAATGGCACAAAATCAGACACAGAAATTTTATAAAAAGCAGCAAAACAATTTTGCATTTACATTTCAAATATACTCCATAGACTTTAATATTTGAAAGTCTTTATTCCCAGCTTTGTATCTCAGTTCTTAAAGTTCCTCAAGAGGCAAGAATCTACTAGAAAGCTTTATAAGAAGCAAGTAAAGAATCCAATTAAATACTGGTAAGTACACTTTCAGCAAAGAAAGATGCATATATGTCATCAACATCTGCAAAATCAATAGGGCATGAAAGCAGGAGCTTCCACAACCTAACTCTTTCAGCTGCATTAAGAACAAACTTGTCACCTTTGCTCAGGCTTTTCCCTGGCCAATTAAAATCTCAATTACATTTGTGGAGTCTCTGCTTCATTCTTCTGTTGGTGGTTAGTCTAGGTTCCTCAAGGAAAGCAAGAGAATAAGGGAAGAGACCCAGAAGATGTGAAAGCCAGTGACCCTAGCATCTGGAAGGTCTATAAGGAAGAGACTAACCTTTGATGGCAAACACAGAGAAACAAAGATATTGAATGTCCCACTCCCCAAAGTTCATCGTAGCTCTGTATCCTTATATCATTCCAAAACATGCAAATAAGCATAAAAATCTAAATTTTAAGGCCCCAAACATAGATATTTGATACGTAATCACCATTGTGCAAAATACACATATCAGCCAACCAAAAGTTCTTTCTAAGACTTAATTAAATTTGCAAAGCACCAGTTTGTTACTGTTTGTTACATGTAAACAGAAATTATACATAAAGGCTGGGGAGCTGTGAGACAATGTCAACTCCATTTCTACCTCTCAACCTGTTCTCACCCCACTGCTTCGGTTTTTTTCAATTTTGCTTTGGATTGTAGGCTCTTCCATGTAAGGACTGAACCTTTGCTTGGGACTTGAAAAATACTTCTGTGGGTGCTATTAGATGACATGTTCAACATAAGACATAATTGACATCATACTGGTGAGAGTAATACTGCATGCAATTTTAACAAAACGTTCTGTCTGACTGGAACTTATTAACAGCAATGTGGGGCCCTGCAGTTAATTCATTTTGTTCTCATAAACAGAGAAACTCACAGGAAGTTAGAGTGTATAAGCTTTTAAAACACATTAAACTCTGTATAGAACAATGTAAATAAAGTTATAGGAAAAAGTAATCACGGAGTTAATAATCTTCCAAATGGCCTAATAAATGTATGGATTGTGTATAAAAATGAAAATTAAAAGCTAGAATTTAATTAAACATACATTTGATTATGTTCTCATCTAATGTTATTTGAATATTTAATATCCTTTAGTGTAAAATTTGAATATTAACTTAATAACTGAATAGAAATTTAATAGATATACTGACAATGATGCAACCAAAGTGTAGCTTATCAGAAAGTTCCATGGTAAGGCTAACACTTATGGGAAGACAAACTGAATCATTTATTGTATTATTTCAACACTATTGGATTGTTTTATTTGAATTAAGTCAATTTTCATTTATGCTGTATTTTGTATTTGCTTATATTTTAATCTTCATGTTTAATTATTAAATTAAAAAAATACAATTTTCAAAATACCAGACTCATTGAGTGAGAACCTCCTGGCATGTCTGGGATTCCTGAAATTTGCTTTAAAGTTATTTTTCAAATTGAAGCCTTGGGAACTTATCTTAACATTAGTTGTGACTTAAGGGGATAATGATAAGGAGAAAGTATGGAGAGGTGTAATAGAGGTATCATTAACAAGAAAGTACAATTAATGTATCATTAAAATCAAGGACATTATAGCATAGAGTTAGCTGTTTCATCAATGAGTATCAAGGAGTTTAAAGGAGTTTTGTTCAAAGAGAAGTCAGTTGGGAAAGGTACCCTAAGATAATTTATGGAAGTGAGTAATAATGGGTCCAGCCAAAAATAAAAATTAATTGATGGTCACACATATAAATGTTTCAGCCTGGTTCCCCTAGTTCTCTACATTAGAAAGGTAAGTCAAATGAACAATTCACAGGAGCTTGTTTGCACACACAGTCTCCGTAGTCTGAGGACTTTTTCAGTAAAAAGTCATAAATTGTGGAATCTCCAGATCATTTTATGATAAATGATAAATACTCTGATTTGACCAACAATGACCTAGCAAGTCAGCTTTAAGCTGGCAATTTGAAATTGAAGTTTCAAAGAACAGCAGAAAAATTGGAACAATGACAAATGCAAAGTATTTTGAAGATTCATTGTCATTTGGCAGGCCATCCTTATATTTCAGAATAGGAAAATTAGTATTAAAAAAAAGGCAAACCAAAAGCATTTTGCCCAGTAGTAGTCTAACACTTAGCTTGATTGTTTTCCCACATAGAACATCCAAATATTTTGGATTACAAAATAAGAACAGAAAAAGAAAATTCTAGCTAGTGATTTAATCTGAGCGTTAAGGTAATATAGTGCTGGGTATATTATAAATGCCTAGATATGTTATTACCGCTACATCAAAAATGTCTTCTGCCAAGAAGGGCTGAACTCTCTGAAAAACATTTCTGATGAATCAGCAGGTGATAACAGTTGAATTACATGAGGTGCACCATTCTTAGGGGATCTAAAATCAATACTTCCTCTGTGATTTTAGCCCCTGCTGGCTGACTTGGTAGCTTTGCACTAAAAAAATCTGGCTTACTATGTCTGGGGCTTAAATTTCAGCCACATAGTTAATGATGCATGATACCACTTACCGTTTCTTATATGAAATGATAAACTGTAGTTAAAAAAATACAACTTGAGAGACAATTGCTTATGAGGTTAAGAAGAAAAATGTTTTGAGACTGTCACAGATGGAGAGATAAGAGGAATGCACTTCACTCCTGAGAGAGCCAACAATATGTTTATTGACATAGAACAAAGGGTGTAATGGTGTTTGATAATAAACGCGACAGTGATTCAGGTTCAGTGGTAAGGTAATCTTGATTAATTAATGCACAGAGAACAGGGTCAGATGAAGCTGTTGGGGACAGACCCTCCCACTGAGTCACAAGGTTCAGAAAGGACCCCCTTGCTTTCTAAACTCCTTCTCAGAGAGGAGCCTAGGTGCGGCTGGATCCAGTCTTAGTCCCAGACTTGGTTAGCAGTTTACGTCTAGAGGATTATATATGCAAAATCAATCCTTTATACTTCTTAGCTAAGATCACAAAGTTTAGTGCACTTATTCCCAACTCACTGACTGAGGATCTGTTGCGGATCTGTTGTGGCAAGGATTCTCTCGACCTTGAGGAGTAACCATGAGAGGCATCCCTTTCAAGGGGAGATCCTGACACGCAGCCTGCTGTCATTTCAGGAGAGCTCAAAGGGCTCTTGGACTGCTCACTATCTATGGATTAAGATGATTGGCTCATAGTCATATTTACATACCACTCATGTGTGCCAGTGGACACTGACCAGTGCTCTGTCCAGGTGGGGACAATAGCCCTTGGCTATTGTGTTGTTATCTGTCTTCCTGAAATCACTGTGAGATGGATGCAGACATCACAATCATCACCAGTGGTTACCAATTAATCCAGATTTATGGAAAAAGTCAGAAAAAGGCGGGGGTGGGGGAAAGGGAGAGGCATACCATCACAGAGACCTTGGTAATTTTCCTATGATTCCTCCTTAGTAATGTCTGTCCAAGCATCACAAATGGCAAATATTGTGCTTAATTAATTTGACAGTACCCGTTTTGGCAACATTCTCACTTCAAATAAGCACAAAGCTCCTTCACACTTCAAAGACATGCACAATACAGCCTCATGAGAAGTATATTACATCCTTATCTCTTCTATTCTGGTTTGTCTCTATGGGACAAGTCCAGAAGTCTGAAGAAATCTACTTCTTTCTCCAAGTGCTTTGGGTTTTTTTTGTGCTTTCTATCACCACATGGAGACAGCAGCTATCTTCACCCATGTTAGCAGCCAGCCTAAGAAAGCCATATTTGACCTTTTCTTGCTATTACCAGGTTCTCAGAAACAATCAGAATTATTTTCTTTGCAACATGTATGTATTTAAGGTAGTATAGTGATACTAAAGTATTGCAGGAAAGTTTGGTACATTTTATTACTCAGAAACAACATTCAGCACAACATCGTATAAAAACTTCAGGGCTTTATCCTAGCCCTAACATAAAAAAGCAAAACTTGGATGTTTGTTCAAGTATAGAGGACAAGGATGACTTAAGAGTTCTTGGCTTGGTTCTCAAGCACAATGACTTCATTTTTGTGCATGTTAGTCTACTTAGGCCTGGTGTCACAGGAAAAATCAGTTACCCACCACAGCAGCAGGCATAGATTAACGTTTCAGAGACAAAGATATTACATATTACCATTATAACGTGAATCTTGAGTATTAGATTCAATAGAATACAGACAGTAAAGAGAAAACCGTTGTTTGCACAGACAGCATAAACAGGCCTAAATGTCCTCCTTATAGCCCCTTCCATGGAGCATTTGCCAGAGCAAGAACAAGTACACATGTTGAAAGGAAGATATCTGGTCATCCTAGTTGCAGTATCTCTTAACATCATTACAGCTGAAAAAAATCAACCTGCTGATAAGGCAGAACAATAGATGAAGGCAGTCTGTTGCCAATAGATAGCTTTCCCCTGTTTTCAGTCAGAATTGGAAAGAAACCAAATATGACCTTTGAAAGGCCATCCAATAGCCATAAGAAAGTGGACTGGTGCATAACTGACCTTTACTTAACACAAAATCATTGTGACAGCTCTAAGCAATAGTTATTTTTAAAAAGAGGAAAAAAATCTATAGAGGTAACACATGATTTTAATTATACTATTACGTCATTTGCTGGGGGCAGGATCCTGTTCTGCCATTTTTATTCATGATGTACTGATAACTACATTATTGAGATTGGCCTCTTCCTTTCATTTTCAGAAAGCTTATTCTCTGCACATACTTTAATGAGAGAAAAGCTGACCTGTTTGAAAAAAACAGCTTGATACTTATGTTGACAGATGGTACTAATTTGTGGTGATGTTATCCTGTACTGTTACTGGTAACTGACACTAGAACTGGAGTTTTTGGTTAGCAAAATGCGTTAGGTGTACCACAGATACCACTCTTCTATCACTGAAATAAATCTCACTTAGGTAACTATTTTAAATAAAATTTACTTTCTAAAAAAACAGGTTAATAACTAGTCCTGTCAGTAATCAGAATTACTACATTTTACAGATATAATGTTAAGAAGCGGAAAACCTGTCAGATTAGTCATTACTCTCCATCCGTTATTCAGCTAATATATTTATACAGCAAAGCAACAAAGATAATACTCTGTGGATGACAGAAGTAAATGGTAAGTCAACAGATACCTTCAGCGTTCTATCTTTTATAAATACAGGTGGTAAAAACAGCAACTGGCCACTATGAAAATCATTGGTAGGGTTGAATTTCCATGTAATATCTTCTTCTAAATAATGATACTGTGAGCAAAAGCATTCTATTATACCCTTGGATTTGAAGACTAAACAAAAGACTTTAAAATATTAGGTTTTCTTAACTATTTTTATTAGCTTAAACATATTGTAAACTATTTTGTATTTAGTGAATGGAGCTCAAATCAATTTAGCAATTTTTCCCCTGAATCTTTTAAGTATTGATCTATTTTAAAAATTATAGAAGTTTAAATTATTTTTTCCCCGAAATTCTTTACTCTTCCTCCCCCTTCCCAGATGTGCAATTGTAAATATGCAATTCATTTATAGTCAATAAAATTCACTGATGTATCCCAAAGACTTCTGTGATACCACAGTACTAATACAGTCATGCTCAATTGTTGCCACTCTGGTCATATTTCTGTAGTCACTTGTTTTCTCTCTACAATGCACACAAGATATGAAAGACCTCGGTGTTGGTGCATACTGTGACTAATCACTCCTAATTCGACTTCAGAAAGCCTCAGCTTTTATGACCATTTTCTTCTAATTTCTGTGTCAAATATAAGGATTCTTAGAAAAATTTGCCTGTGTTAGATTTTTTTCACTGTGTTTCACTGTTTTGCTACCCAACCAAAAATTTTGTCTCACCCATAAATAGATTTTATAGTGTCATTTTAATTTTGCTGTTTTATCTCTGTAATTCCTGGTAAAACATTTTATATATTTTTCTCTTTTATCTGTTGCCCACTGTGACGTGTATGCCCATCGTAACAATGGCTTTAGGGAAGGATCTTAAAAATATGCTGGAACCTCTTTGAGAGTCGGGTCTTTTATTGGGAGAAACAAGGAAGTTATTAAGGCTTGTAACCTGAGATGTTTTGATTCCTTCTTGTGCAGTACTAAACCTGTACAGAAGATAGCGTATCATAAATGGGAAGAAACACCTCAAGAAACAAAATGAGACAGGAAAAATTCTCCTTCAAACACTGCCAATCTACATCTCACAAGAAGAGATAGACAGACAGACATATAGATATTTACTTGAAGGCACCCCTTCTCATTTGTATTTTGACCAGCAAGCTTAGCAATGATAATGAAAAATAGAAAGTTGAGATATAAAGGTCAGATTAAGTGAGAAACACTAAAGGAATAAACATAGGTAAGAAAGCAAGGAGCGACTGCAGTGCTTAAATATTTGTCATAGCTGTCATAGGCTTTCCATTACAACAGCAGTATAACTGTAACTGAATATAACCAGGAAGCCATTTGGAAGATCCTAGAAAGACTTGAGAAACTGGAAAAAAAATGAAACAAACTAAAAATACAAATGAAACAGACAGGAGGTAGGAAAGAGCAGGGGAGATACTGCATGCCTGAATGATGATAGTAATAAATAAGTGCATATGAGTGAGAAACAGGATATGAAAGAAATAAAATTAATGTTTTTATCTTGTCTATTTCTTCTTTAGTGGCTGAGCAATAAAAACAAAATAAATGAACTACCATGAGAACTCCTATTTTCTTAAGTATAGCTTTCTTTTATTCTTGCTTACTGAAAATCCATTTAATTTAAAATATGTATGAAGAAAAGGAAAAGCTGTTCATCTAAAGCTGTGCAGAGCAAGGTTCAATTCAAAACACGTTTTTTTATGGCCAAGTTCCAGAGACCAGTCAAATGGGATTTGCAATGCTACTGTTGACAGGATCTTAAGCGTAACAGTGTAAGATAGCTGCCACGATAACTTTTCAGGAAGACATGGCTACAGTAAGTTGTAAGCTACAATTAAAATTCATTCATTACTGCTTACTTCTCAACACTGAAAAGGTTAAGGACTTAGGGAACTCAATGCCACTAAATTTTCTTCTGGTTTAGACCACTCATAAATCCCATAGAAAGGTCCAAGGGATTTTTTTCTTTCTTTCTTTGAGGGGAGAAATATCTCCAGTAGAAAGAAGTGAAAGGACAGAAAAAAAGGGAATCATGACTAAGTGCAACACACTTGGCTTCTATTTAGCCAAAAGTCCTCCTCTAGATTTTGCTGCATATCTGTTCTACAGATATTTTTGTCTATTCTTACTTCTTCTTTTTTTAACCCAGCCCCAGTAAAGTACCTGTCCTTTTTTTTCTCTAAAATACAGAGAAGCCACAAGTACCTGCCTGTTTTCTGTTTAGAACTTTGAATTGATAAAAGGAAAGGACAACTGAAGTGCTGGATAAGAACTTATCATGAATATCACCAACTTCTGTCTGAGAAGTGCCATTTCAGGTGGCTGATAGTCATGTGCTCATCAGAATCTTAAATCCCATCAGCTATATAGCTTATATTAGTAAGAATATAAAACTGCATTACACCAGGTAGGAAAACTTTAACTGGATATTTCAAGGAGATAGGGTTACTCTATTTTACTGGATTCTGACAGTAAGTCATGACTTCCTTCATATTACGTGTTGCTGGATGCATATTTACCTGATAGTCATCTGAATCTGGAAAGAAAATGCCTCGGGCAATTCTAACATTAGTCTTACAACATGAAAAATATGTTAACCATAAATTTTCAATTATGATCTTGCTTTGGCAAGAGACACTAGAGCACTCTGAATATTGATTTTAGAATTTTATCAGCTTATTATTGTCAAGTAAACCAATGTTATAGTTTTCTACGCCCAGTACTGAGTTTTCACTTCAGACAGTAGACTCCTAGGACAAAGCAAAAGCTAGTCAGTGTCATGTCTACAGCAAGATAATTTGTTAACACTGGGGCCCAGAACATCAGTGATCTTGCTGCTCTCCAGATCCAAAGCAGAAAACACACTTTGACATGGATTTCCTGACATGGTTTTCCTGCATATCATTAAATATAAACAAAAATAATTCTCTGTGTTCACAAGGGCAAGAAGAAAAAAACCCAAACTACAGCTGTTAATAGATTTTTAAAAATCCTATTGATAAGCAAGATATCAATTACACTCCAAATTCTCAAACAGAATAAAACGGGTGGACGTAAGATCAGAGTTTATGCACTCCCTCACACTGTCACTCTACTACACTGGAGAAGGCTTCTTCAGTCCATCCTACTGTCCAATCTCTTATAACTACTCTGATGTTATATTTTTATGGCTTTACTTTTCTTGAAGCCTTTAGATAAGAGATACGTCATAGAGCAGTCACTGTTAAAGAAAATTGAGAAAATTAGGTTTTCTTAAGTAAATAATAAAAACCATTTCTGCAGCAGAGTTTATTTAAATTTGTGTTTGAGTTAGTAAATATTACAATAATGATCTATAATCTACCAGGTAGTGTGGAAATACTTTAGAAAGTATGACGTTATGATTAAAAAAGTGCTGTATTATTGCTTCAAGACCTCCCTGCAATACCACAGACCTCCACTTTACTTATCCATGTCAGAAAAAGAACATTGCTATTATCAGAAGATAATATCCCTAAAAATTGTGACCACGATTTTCCCTGACAGATAAGACACCATAAGCTATATAGAAGTCAAGGAAACACTGGGGTTTCTTCTTAAACATTACAAAAAAGTACTGGGTACTATAAAAATAGCAACTATTATGATAATTTAATATTGATTATGTTCTTTGTGTACAGTACTTAATAATTTCATAATTGTGTGTATTATCTCTTTGAAATTTATTTTGAATAGCTTTATAAACTGCCAGTCAATTTTTCTAATATTTCAAGGTCTGAAGAGAACTCAGAAATAAAAAAACAAACAAAAATACCCCCACATAGATCTAAAAATCAAGAAATGAAATTACAGCAAATTTCTTTCACAACTAAAAGAAAGTGATCAGAAGTAACCAAGATGGGAAAGACACAAATAGTTCACTTAACCTTCTATGAAGATTCACCATTCATCTCTGTTCACATAGCCAGTGTAGAGCCAACTTAGTCTGACTCTTGAGTTATGGCATTTGTACATTTGCATGCCCCTAACTTTGGACTTTCTGTCGTTAGTGACCTTTTCTTCCTAAACTTCTCAATCATTTTAGGGTAAGGGTGCAACATACCAACCTGTAACAGCAGACAATCTCAAGCATAATAAAACATGTAGATAAAAAATTAGTATGTTGCATTGCCCGTTACAAATATATGTACTGCAAGATATGAGCAGTCAAAATTTCAACTCACCAACAGAGTAGTCACAGCATTACGTATCAAATCCAAAGGGATTTCCTATCTGACAAACAAAAAAGAGTTTCATAAATCAAATATGCTTAAATTTTCTCTGAACTCCTTAATGCAAATGTTTTTACGGAAAATGTCTATATACTATTATTTCACATGATAGTTTCAGCAATTCACATGTTTTTCCCCATGGTGGTTGCAATATAACTAGCAGTGATTTAATAGAACTTCTCATCTTCAGTCAGAATATCTGAATGGAGCTACTGCCGTGTCGGTTTAACTGCCCAGACTTGTAGATGTTGTACAGCTTGTAATTCAAGCTGCTTGTAGCAAGCTACCTGTGAATGATCAGCTTTGCCAACAGGTGTAATGTAACGGGGATTTAATTGCTTTTGCCTTGGCATCCTTCCCCCTCAAGGGATGGTAACTGCTACTTCATTTCAATTACAAAACAGGGCAGCTACTTAGTGGTCTTTCACCTGGAAAAAGATAAGGATTGTAAGTGTAAATTAAACAAACTTTTTAATGTTTTGGTCACTTTTGACTTGTTCTCCAGCACTGCAAGATTCGATAGTTCTTCTGGAAGAGCCTGCAAGTCTCAGGGTCTGTAGTTCCTTTATGTTTTTTTTTTAAAAATTTTGTCCAATCCACTAGTAATTAGGTGACTGTTGAACTCCCTGGGGAGGTCAAAGGCAGTGAAAGCATTATTGGCTTCTGCTCTGTATCTTTTACCCATTTTTTTGTGTAATGTACTGGGTCATTGCTATTTCCTAAAAATCAGTCATCACAACACAGAGCGTCCCTGGGATCTGAGCACAGAAGTGGTTGATAGGTGTCCTGACCTCGTTCTAGGCTGACCAGAGAAGACACATTAGAGATGACTGTCAGGATAGTCCCATCTCATAACAATTACAGCTCATGTTCTTCTTAGCAATAAAGGATTGTAATCCCATAGGATGGCATTGCCATTGCTAGTAATGGGATATAAGCATGGTACTGAGTTTGCAAGGCCTCAGCACTGAGGTTTGTCAGTCCTGCTCTGTAAAAACTTTTCTTCACCTGTCTGCAGCTTCATTTTACTCAGATTACCTGTGACAGATTTTTCTCTAATTGACCAGGTATCCCTATCTAGTCCTACTTTGGTTTATCTTGAAGTGATGCAATGGCATTTTTTCTAGGTAGCAGCAACGAGCAGTTACTCTGCGCAGAACAAGATGTTTACGCCTGACACAAAGATGCAATGTAAGGAAACAGAGTCCTGTTATGACAGTGAAGAAGCAGAAAGGCATAAAACTGTGTTACCAAACATATAAAAAATAACCCTTCCTTCCTTCCTTCCTTCCTTCCTTCCTTCCTTCCTTCCTTCCTTCCTTCCTTCCTTCCTTCCTTCCTTCCTTCCTTCCTTCCTTCCTTCCTTCCTTCCTTCCTTCCTTCCTTCCTTCCTTCCTTCCTTCCTTCCTTCCTTCCTTCCTTCCTTCCTTCCTTCCTGCCTGCCTGCCTGCCTGCCTGCCTGCCTGCCTGCCTGCCTTTCTGCCTGCCTTTCTGCCTGCCTTCCTGCCTTCCTGCCTCTTTCCATTCCTGGACTTAAAAGTAAGATTTTTGTCGCAAACATAGCTACCCAGAAACATTTTTACAATGCTGTCTGGGTTTTTTTGGTGGTTTGGGTTTCAGTTTTGTGTGTTTGTTTGTGGTTTTTGTTTCTTTGTTTGAGAGGGGGTTGGGGGGTGTGTGGGGGTTTTTTTTCCTGTTGAAAGGCTATTAGATCCATCAAAGCTTTTGACTTGGGAAATGTCAAAAGTTGACAAGGATGGAATTTCTGATCAAAAAGAGAAGGAGGGAAAAAAGGTGGGGGGAGGAGGAGAAACTACTAGCTAATTCGCTATTCTCTTATGGATCTCAGTCTCTCTTGGGAGTTATTCTTCAAAAGCAGAGATTGAGTCTATAGTGATTAAAACCCCACAGCTAAAATATGGAATATTCATGTTCAAATTTCTGTCCCCAAACTTTTTCCACTGTGGGACTAGAAAAAATGTTTTAAATGCCTAGATTTCACAGGATAAATAAACTCTTAGCTTGAGGATAAAACTAAAAATTAGTCTCATAATCCACTACTTACAGCACAAATACACTACTTATAGCACCTTTTATTTTGAGCTGTCACTACAGTGACATTTAGACTAATCTTTGTGAAAAGTTCAGCTCCTTTCCTTCTATGAAAAATAGTCTCCTACATAATGATAAAAAGGTTCCAGTTACATCAATTAGACAAGTTTTAAAAGCAAAGTAAAAGCAGTGAGAAGTGTGTTTTCCTCTTATTAAACACTCATTGCCCCCCTCCAAAATTATGGTTAAGGGTAGCTCCAATGTGTAGATCATAACTGGAATGCTAAGAAATAATATCATAATTTAAAAAAAAATAATCATCTTTTAAAAGCCAATTTCTGAGAAGCTAGGGAATGACCACATCAAAATGGCCTATGCATGTTTGTTTTTCCACCTCACTTGTGTATTTACTTGAAAACAAGGCCTGGCTTGCATAAAAAGTAGTTTTGAAATAAAGAACTACAGATGTAATTTAAATAGAAAGAAATACTGGCACTTCCCAGTGTCTGCACAGGTCACTGTGCATCAGAACATTTAGGTCCATATCGCACACACCTACACAACCCAAACCACTGGTGGCAGCAAGTTGTCACAAGTGTTATGTGACAGAGAACTGTCTTTCCAGAACAGAGATTGGTTCACACTCAGTGTATTTCTCCAGAAGTAAAGTTAAAAGTACTTTACCATCCAAACGATTCACTGTTTATGCTGGTACACAGGATATGTTTTTAGGAAAAATCAAAGAATCACAGGATGGTTTGGGTTGCAGGGGACCTTAAAGATCATCAAGTTCCAACCTGTCAGCCATGGGCCAGGACACCTCTCACTAGATCAGGCTGCTCAAGGCCCCATCCAACCTGGCCTTGGCCTTGCCCCAGGGAAGAGGCAGCCACTACTTCCCTGGGAAACCTGTTCCAATATCTGACCACCCCTATATCCTAATATCCAATCTAAATCTACTCCTTTCCAACTTAAAACCATTCCCCCTTGTCCTATCACTACACACCCTTCTAAAATGTCCCTCCCCAGCTTCCTTGTAGGTCCCCTTCAGCTACTGGAAGGCTGCTATAAGGTGTCTCCCGTGCCTTATCTTCTCTAGGCTGAACAATCCCAACTCTCTCAGCCTGTCTTAAAATTTCTTCTGTTAGCTCAATGAAAAACAAAACCAAACCACTAAAACCAAACACAAAATCAACCCAAAAAGGCCTTAACTCATGAAACTAAACAGTCTAACTAAATTCTAGAAACTTAATGGTGCTGCTGGTAGTCTGTGTCAAATCCAACATTTGCATGTAACTTCACATATTGCCATCTATATTATTTTGCCACATATTTACTACAGCCTTAGGATTGAAAACCTTCACAGAAAGCTCCACATTTATGAACATAACAGATATAATGGAAACAATGATAATGCAAACTTTCAGAACGAATGTAACTTCTAAAATGACACGAGAGACAATCGTGTGCTAATTCCATCTGCATGTCTGTTCCTGGCTTCCTCAGAGTGACAAGCAAGATCTGTGCACTATACCTTTTGTACTTTTGCACTGCCTGCACTTCCAAGAAAGCTCTGCTGGCAAAAAAAGCAGCAAGAGCAGCTAAACAATTGAAATCTGTAGCCCCAGGGCTACAGATAAGCACTGTGTTAGTAAGAACAGAAGGCTGCCTCGACCACACACACCTCAGGCACTGTAATTCTTCCTTAGGGTATACAACAGAATCTTATATTTTTTCTAATTACAAATATTTCAGAGTATACTGTTTCGGGAGATGTATCTGGATGGAAGCACCTCCAAACAAACCTTCACCATATCTCTTAATGGTGGGAGCAGGGGGACTGACTTTTTGCCCTGTCAGTAGATTGTATTTAGTAGTCATGTGAAGGTCTAAAACCTTACAGAGTAGATGTAGAAAGGTACTTTTCAGCTGGGCATTTACTCAGGGACCCAATCAGGGCTGAGCTGCATGTACAGAGTGCTATATTCTGCTTCACTTGCTGTGGTTTTGAAAACTTATTCTACTGAATCAAACATTGGATACTCATGGGTAGGAGCAGCTGCAGTACAATTCTACTTACTGTGCCCTTTTACAAATTCTTCCAGTGAAAGAAATACAAATAATTTGAGAGTTCATTTTATAAGAGCTGAGGAGCATTGCTGTGGGTGTTTAATTTCAAAGGTCATTTATAGTAGAGATTTTTTATGTAACTTAGAAGGACCAAAAAAACCTAAAAAGAAAGTTCCTTTTGTCACTATCAGGGTGTCAAATAAGTTTGCCTGAGAAGGTATCTGAGTGGTACATAAACCAAAGAGATACAGAAAAACTCACAGCACTAGGCGAAATAATAATAAGTAATTCTTTTATTTTATTCCCACTTCAAAAAATTTGCTGCTTAAGAGTTTTACAGAAAATGCTTTCTTCTGTGTTGTAAGTAATTGCAATTCTGGAGAAGAAACAAGAGGATTGGGAAAAGAAATTATACTTGTTTACTTTAGAGTCCAAAGAAATTGCTCCATTATTTCAATGTGTCACTTTATTTTTTTTTACAAGAGTGTTTTTTATTGAAGTCATAGCTACATAACTTATTGAAATTAGAGTGATGGCATATATCTTTCTATGGTAATGCTTTTACCATATATTCTTAGTGTCAAAGTGATGTAAAAACACAGCCTATTGACATTTATGCCAACGTCCTCTTTGGCATGCTATATCGTCTTCTCATTTTTATGGGGGGTGGGGGTGACCAATATTTGTTACAATCTAGAATTTATATTAGGTTTGGCTTTTCCAAAAATCAACAAGAATTAGATATTCCTGACTGATATCTAGGTAAGGAAAGAAAAACAGGTATCCTTCCCTTCAGTGGTTTTTGAGTTGGGAGAAACATAATTGGGTAATTCTAAGGACTGTTAGATACTACAGTTAAAGTGTGCCAGCTAACAGCTTTCAGCATCCATGGGTTTTGTAGAGAAGTATTTACAACCATGGTTTCCAGGTAGGCTGGATCTTTACAGTTCGGCTGCAGTCAAGAAGAGATGGGCATTTTAGAAAAGCAGGCTCAAGCCAAATATGCAGCATCCAGAACCATATATCAGTGTAATAAGGGCAGCAGTAAATTGGTAAGGAATAAAAATAACTCTTTAATATCAGAACTTCAGGCAATATACTCCTATGTCAAAAACCTTCTTTCACCAATACATTCCTATATCTATATCAGTTAGCACTACTGCTGACGAATAGTTTTCTACATTACCACTTCCAACCTCAATTGTTTTCCTCCAAAATTCTAAAGGTACATGACAGTAAGATCTACTTATTTAATTTTTCAGATTTTTTTAGGCTATGTCTTTTCACTGAATGCTCTCTACTTTACTTTTAGCTACTGATTTGTTCTCTAACCAGGAATCTTTGGAAGTAATTTGTCTTGAAAGACAGTTACCATTCCTGGAGAAATTCTGGAAAGGGGATCAGAGTTTTTTACAAATACCAAGAAAAAAATATGGTGATCTGATCTGTTCAAACTATGTTTGAAATGTACAAACTAGAGAAAACTTTTTTCTACAGGCAATTCATCTTGAAAAGTAAATCATTCTCTTCTTTGAATTTTATATACCACAGACACCTTTTGTAGGAAGACTACGCATTCCAAATTACGTGTAGAAAAAGGCATGTTTATAAAGCCAAATAGTAAAAATTATAGCAATGTCAAGAAAGATACTTGAACTGTGAAATATTTGCATTGAGATTTTGCATGGAAGGTGGTTTTTTGGGTTTTTTTTTCCTTCTTTCTTGCTGCATCAGGATCTCATATACTGGAATCTACTTTTGCAATGTCTAAAATCTTCAAATACAGCTAATATCGTAAATATTAGTAGAACAGGGAAACGAGGTTCTAATTGGATGCTAGAAAAGTATCATAATTTAATTGACTTATGCCTTGCTGTCAATTGATTTTAAGAACTGTACATGTTATTATCAGAGCTTATTCTGAAGAAGCATTTCTAAGTGCAGTTGGTGTGGGTGCATTCCCTAGTAACCAAAAAAGGATGCTCCCATGTCATATGGGGGGACAAAACATATACTTACAAGTCTTTTCTTCTATATTTAATTTTTTATTTAAATGAAATTTGTGGATATTCAATATTTGTGATATTTCTTTTTTCCTTTGAGTTCAGAGACCTTAAGGGAAGCGACTAACAGACAGAGTCATCAGGTTACATGACTTACTAAACCTAATGAAGTCCTTTCAAGGTCTAGGTAGAAGCTGAAGAGGGTATTTCAGGGCCATATTTTGGACTTTGACAGCTAAATTCCAGTGTATTCCAATGCAAGCTAAGTCCTTTTACTACAAGCTTAAAAAAAATTTTAAAAAGACATAAATACGTTCTTCCACCCACTATCAGCTTCATTGCATCTACCTTTGGAAATGCAGAAAGTTTAGCATGCTTCTCTTGCCGTGGCAGAATCTAGTTTTTAAGCTTATGTTTCTTATTTTCATTCTCTTATTTCATATGTTCAATAACACTTGTTCACTCCCTGTTTGTTAGGAACTTGCGTTTTCTCAAGCTGTCTTATATAATGAGATTCAGGCTGGAAGGACCGTCAGGAGGTCCCTGGTCTAACCTTCTACTCAAAGTTGTGTCAGCTCTGGAGTCAGCTCAGGCTGCTCAGGGCTTTGGCCTGCCAGGTCTTGAAAACCTCCAAGTATTTAGACTTCACTGGCTACATGAAGAAAATGTAGGTTTCTGTACATCGCAAAATGGAGACTTGTATACTAGGCACATCCTAAATTCCACCACTTGCTGGTTCAAAAAGGCTCAAAAAGGGAAAAGGTATATCCTATTAACCAGAATGGGCATTTATGTACGTGTAAGATCTAACAGAACCAAGTGAATGGTTGGCAAATTTAAGTTCTGGATAAATAAAATAAAAATTCTGGAGCACAGGTCCTGTGGAGCACAATTCCTATGAGGAGTGGCTGATGGAACTGGGGCTTTTTAATCTTAAGAAAAGGAGGCAGAAGGATGACCTTATCACTCTCTACAACTACCTGCAAGGAGGGTAAGAGAGATAGGGGTCCCTCTCTTCTCTCAGGTAACAAGTGATAGGATGAGAGGAAATGGTTTCAAATTGCACCAGAGGAGATTTAGGATAGATATCAGGAAGAATTTCTTTACTGAAAGGGTAGAGTATTGGAACAGGCTGTCCAGGGAAGTGGTGAAGTCACCATCCCTGGAGGTATTTAAAAGGTGTCTAGATATTTGCTTGGGAACATGGTCTAAAGGTGGACTAGGCAGGGTTAGGCTGTGGTTGGACTTAAAGTCTCTTCCAACCTAATTGATTCTATGATTCTAAATTAAACTGTAACAATGCCAACTGATAAATTAACTTCATAGAAAGTATATAAGAAGCACTGTACTTATTCGCTACAAAACAGAGCTGTCTAACTTGGATATGTTTTCCAATGTGGTTAAAAAATATTTATGCAGGGCAGATAGACAAAGAGACTGGCAGACACAGTATTTTTATATTTGACTTATTTGAATAAGCATTTTGGTTCAAAATGCTGTATTTTTTCTTCCAAATATTCCAGCTCTGCTTTTGTAGAGAGTTTAGGATATAAAAAGCAATGGATATGACATCAATAGAGTTGTGATGTTGCCTGGATTTAAATTGTTAAATTAAATTTCAAAGCATAGTACATTATCTGATAAGGAAAGCAAGGCAGATTTCATTGTGCTGTGTGCTGCTGTGGCAAGACTGCACAGGCAATAAAACATTTGGTACTGGACAGCCTCAACATAGCTTTCCCTTCCTTCCTTCTGGCAAGTGCTACGTCTAAAGTATAATCTAGTTGTGATTTTCTTTCCTTTTTTTTTTTTTTAACTTAACCCTTATTATATGTGCAGTCATCTAAATGGGTTGCTCTGTGATTCTTGTTGTTAATTGTGTTTAGAGTTCTTCAGAAGCCTTTATGGTATTACAGAATATTTAGACATGTTTTCCCTTGTGTGCAAAAGTAATGTGCAAACATCAGAGTCTTGTTTCAACTAAAAGTGAATGCAAGTTTCCTGGTTTCAGGTGAGGTGGAGTTAATTCTAGTAGCCACTATAGTGCTGCGGTTTGGGTTTGGTATGAGCATAATGTTCATAACACACAGATGTTTTAGTTGTTGCGAGGTAGTTGCAGAGCCTAAACTAAGCCAAGGACTTTTTAGCTCCTCACGCCCTGCCAGGTGCACCAGAAGCTGGGAGAGCACAGCCAGGGCAGCTGGCCCAGGCTGGCCAGGGGGATATTCCCTGCCACAGAGCATCACCCTCCAGATAGAACTGGGGAAGCAAGCTGGGAGATGGGATCACTGCTCTAAAACACACTGGGCATTGGGTTGTTGAGGGGTTTTTTCCTTCTTCATGTGGTGAGCAACCTCATTTGTGCATAGCTTGTTGGGTTTTATTAATTATTTTTAATAGTTAAAATTTTAATTTATTAATTATTGTTGTTATTATTATTATTATCAGAATCTTCCCTTTTTTTTCCTATTAAACTGTCTTTATCTCAACCCATGAGTTTGGGGGTTTTTACCATTCTGCTCCTCATCCCCTTAGGTGGGGAGGGGTGAGTGAATGGCTGCCTAGTACTTAGCTAATGGCTGGGGTTAAGCCACCACAATGAGGGACAACTGTTTTCAATATAAATTTGTAAGAATGTTAAAAAATAACAGGTGAGATAGAACAGAGTCAATACTATGCACAGGGTCATGTTGTTTTATTGCAGATGTAATTCTGGTCACAAAGATCATTCTGAGGGAAACTGGTGGAGCTATGAAATGAGTGAAACAGATTTATAATCAGTCACAGGAAGTAGAATGGTTTCCCCTCTCTTTCTGCATTCACCTTCCATGAAGTGAGTTTTGTATTGGTGACAGCCAAACTCAAGAAACAAGAACCTTCTCTCACTAGCTGGTTAGAAATTCTATTTCATATCAATGTATTCCGATGTTCACTGACACAAAAATACCTTTTAAATCCCAGTGTCCACATCTGTGTTTATGTATTCTATTAGACAAATAACATGCTATCAGTATATTTACAATTTTGAATTAAAAAATGGTACTTTTTTAGATGCTTCAACAACTATATTCATCTAACCAACTGAATATATTTGATTTGATGGACTTGAGAGCTAGCCCTTTGCTCTCTGAGATGTATCTTATTTTCATCCATAAGCAGAAAAAAAGTCAGTGTCAATCAAATAGCAATAGAAAAAACAAGCTTGTAAATACCAGTTTTGTACTCACTAATTTTTAGGAACAAGCCAAGCAAATTTTTTTAGCCTAGATACACACATACTCATAGCAGCCTTCAGCAATGCCAATTTAGCTTCCAGTTACGTCATTTCTTGGAGAGAATTTGAACAGCCAGCACAAAGCACCCTAAAAATTGCCAAATCCAAACAAAAGAATAAAAGGCAACTAAATAAACAACTGACCAATGAAGAATTAAACTGGTAAATCAGAAATGCCAAGAGGAAGAACTAATCATTAACCCTTCTGCTCTCCTGGGCTTACAAAAAACTAGAATTCAGACACCAAACTGGCTTCTGCACCTCAACACATACGACTATTTTTCCATTCCGTTTTGGAACCTGCCTTTAGAAGTCTTTTAGACATCTGACTACACTAGAGGAGTTTGTGCTGTCATCCTTTTCCATCATCGTGTATTGATGGACTATGTAGATCTTGGAGCCAGCTACACAGTCACGTTTGTCTTCCTCTTTCCAGAATTTGGCGGGGGGGTGTCTGTGTGTGTGTTTCAGCCTGTTATGAGGAAGAAACAACTTTCAGGTGGAAGAAAACCCCCAAACACTCTGGAAATAGGAAGAAGTATTTTTCATCTCTAAGTTGATTTATGAACGGACTCCACACTGTTTTCTGAGCATGAGACACAAAGAAAAGGCACAAACCACATTATTTACCATGGTGCTTTCTATAAGATGAGCACAAAACAGGATGAAGGCTAATATAATACATTATAGGACAGGCTGCTCAACTCACCAGCTTCTTTCAGTAGCAAGTAGAATACAGCAGACCTGGATCCTTGATTATTTAATATTTGCATGCTGGATTATATTTCATTAAAATTTAAGCAAGCAGAAGCAAGTTTCATGAAAAATTCTGATGTTTACTAACAGATGGATAGTGCACATATTAAAATACTAACAAATATTTGAAAGAATATTCAAAACAAAATGCTGTATTTTCAGGAACAATGTATTTTAATCTAAATTCATTCCTACATGGGCTATACATGATAATCTGACCTGTAGACTAAAAAAAAAACCCCAATATTAAAACAAATTTAAAAAAAAACAAAACCAGTGTCATTGGCAGTGGTTACAAGGAGATATCTGAGAACTTTGTGATCTTTTTAGCTTTAAAAGAATATTAAAACAAAGTAAACCAGTGTACATCCATGTATTAATATCTTGTATATGTAGGGAATTACATTAATTCAAAATTCAAGTATGGTTATATATCACATTAACACATGTGTTTCAAAAGTACATGGACAAAGGCCACACTCTCAATGACAAAATACTGGTTAAACTAGAACACTTATATTACTCATGTTTAACCCATTAATACTATTTACTTCCGATGCTAACCAACCCCCCCTCCTCATCCTCAGACAGTCTACTGTGCTTAATTTATTTTTCAATATAGACTTTTTTCCCATTTAATAGTTATTTTAAAGTATCTATTCAATTTTGGTAAATGTTATCTATTTTATGCAAAGGGATAGCAAAAAATCGAAGAAAAGCAAAACAATCAATGGGAAAAAGGTAAAAGAAGGCACCAGGGGAAAAGAAATAATTAACAGTCATAATAATCTGCAGATAAATTTCAGATATACTTGTACTTCTCTGTATAGCTTCTAAGGCAGTAAAGGATTTTTTTCAAAAGTGGTTTCTCCACTACTCTTGATACTAATCAATTCTTTTCATTTTGTATATCAGAATTATTAACTTAGCCATTACTAAACCATATGATATTTTCTGTAGGAAATGTAGCTGAGGCACTGAGTGTGATCTGAGACTTGAGTTCTGGTTTATTCCTTCCCTACAGTTTTGCACCATGAGGATTAAGCTTATAATGGAACAGGAGCTGGAATCTCTTGAAGCATTTGTCACTCTGATCTAAACCACACCATTTTGTCCCTAAAAATCATCATCGTGAGGTCCCCAGAAATACAGAAACAAACAAGTGATGTGGAAATAGAGCCACTCTTTCAGGTGCCTGTATTGATGTTAGCTCCTCCTGTACTGCCAGAGCGGGGGACAGCCAGAACAGAGAGCGAGTACCTCCACACTTTCCCCAGGAGCACTTGCAGCCTGGCCCTCCATAACATGTTTTCAATTTCCTGGGTTGCATTTTCAACTTTATTTCCAACCCTCTGACAAAAGCACTTTTTCATTTAATTGCCCCCATAACTCCACACCTTACTGCTACTCTTCCCTTCTAGTATGGAACATTTCAATTGGAATAATTGCATTTAAGTCCATTAAAGTAACATGTTACTTACAGGTCAATGCTATCACTTTTATGCCTTGCATGCTTATATCTCTTTTCCTCTCTAACATAAATTGAATCATGGAATTTATACAAGTTCAAATATAAACTCAAGCTTGGGGGGAAAGAAAAAAAGAAAGAGAGAGTTCTCGAGGGTAATCCAACAGCAAACACCATCTGCTATTCTTCTGAGCTGAGAATGATGAAACATATTCCTGAAGTTTCATGATTGTACAGTGTCCATGGATAATTATATAATGAAAATTTCACGACAGATGATACATTATAGGAGTACTTTAAGAATATCACTAGTACCAAAGGGGAAAAATAACATCTCAACTATGCCAAATTTTCAGAACGCTATCTCATTCTTATCAAAAATAATGCTTTAATTTGAAGCAAAACTCCAAAACCCCTGTATTTTTTTAATATAATCTTATATCCAGGTCCCTTGTTGGAACAAATGGTATATATTTCCATATGGGTATACTCCTGGCATGCTCTTGAATGCAAAGTTAAGCATTTTTATATGCCTACAATTTCCATTTCATTCTCTGGCACTTGTCTGTCCACATTTAAAGTATATACTTATAACACTTGTTTATAATTTTTCATTTGCTTAAATGATCTACCAAGACTGCTTTACCAAATCTGCCCTTTGTCAGACTGCAAGCAGTTCTGTTAGAATGATTTTGGGGTTTTTTTAATCCATGATGGAAGGTTAAGATGTCTATTTCAGCTGCAAAAACTGAGATTAAGGAAGATTTATCTTTACATTTAAGAGGTATTTTAATTCAAATATTGACTCAGTTGCATGACCATAACATTGGTACCTTATATACAATGAATCTACTTGATTATACCAACTAGGATATGTTGTAGATTCACAAAATCACAGAGTGGTTGAAGATGGGAAGGACCTTTTGATGTCATCTGCTCTAACTGCCTCTATTCAAGTAAGACCACCTAAAACCAGATATCTTCTGAATATCACCAAGAATGGAGACTCTACAAACTCACTGGGGAACCTGTGCCAGTGCTCAGTCACCCTCACAATAAGTGTTTTCTGTTCACATGGAGCATACTGTGTTTTGTTTTGTGTCCATTGCCTCTGGTCCTGCCACTGGGCACAGATGAAAACAGCCTGCCTCTGTCCTCTTTGTACCCTCTCTTCAGGTATTTACATACATTAATGAGACTCACCCTGAGCTTTCTCCAGGCTAAACGTTGCCAGCCTTTCCTCACATGGGAGGTGCTGCAGTCCCTTAATTATCTTTGTGGCTTTTCAGAACACCCATGAGTACCATCTAAGGGATGAACAATCTTCAGCAGCCTCTCTGTGATATCCCTTCTGAAGCCCTGGCAAGCAGCAGACCTTCCTGGACAGCAGGTTGGATTGGCATTCCACACAGCAGGGAAACTCACTACAGTGCCTCACTTCTTCCCCATGGGACAGCTGTGGGGCTCAGGCCCAGGCACCTTGGGTGAACCGAGCCAAGCATATAGCAGATGCATGTATTTCATGTGAACTGACATTCTGGTTGTAAGAAGAGATAAATCTCTCTCAATTGACTGGGGAGGGCGCATCCAGCTTTGTGTCAAACCCTCAAGAAAGACAACTAAGACTCATAGGAGCAATGCATCCTAATGACTGCTGCTGTCTATAGGACCCTTGGAGAGATGCCAAGAAGAAATTGCTTGCAATTTGAAGGATTGATCTGTATGCAGCTTCTGGACTTACATTAAGCTGCACAGTATAAGTGAGAAAATCTGTCCTGCATAGGTGGTTGCATCTAGTTTGTGATAGCTGGACTTCAATACCTTTGCAAAATATTCTCTGTATCAATTTGTAAACACTATGTCTACATTGCAGGTAACTGTTACTGTTTAAAATCTTATTAGTTTATCTTCACAATTCCTGTTAGACTAATAAATCTCTGACTCTGTATTGCAGCCTGCTTCTAAACAGCCGTAGCTTCTAGAAAAATTCCAGCATTAAATAGCCTAGTAAATTTTAATGCCAGAAGTGACTGATGCTAAGGTTAAATAATCTTTACATACTCAATCTGATATCTAACACCCCCATCTCCAGGTTTATTGCATATGATAGAACAAAAGAGTTCAGCTCTGCACACATCTGCCTTATCTCACAAAAGACAAAGGCCATTTTCATAATTTGGGACCTTGTGCATCTTCAACACAGTGAGATCTCTGACTTTTCTGTTCTCTGTGGAACAATGTCAGTAAAAGATTAGATACAATGTTATCACCTCCACCCTGAGCATGAAAAGCACTGCCAGTGGGTGTGAGGCAGTGATGGTTTTGGTCAAAGCAGTGGTGTTCCCACTCCACACGTCGGCACAAGGGCTCTGAATGAGTGTGTCTCTTGGCTTGTGGAAGCCGCTGCAGTCAAAGCTCTGACAAAAACTTCTCTGTGAGCCCTCCTCTTCCCTTATGCTTTGGAAAGGAGGTGACACTTGAGGGGAGCCTGCTTTGCATTTGTGGAAGGAGAAGATAGATCTTCTGTCAGTTTTCATGTGTAAAAAACTGACAGAAATTGTATGCATCAGGCAGGAAGTGACTTGACCTCTTGTGGTGTTGCACGACTGAAACACACAGTTATCTCCTGCTTGATGTAATTCCTGTCTGTCTTCAACTAGAATTCACAGGAATCTCAACAGGCAACAGCATACATAGATATATTATCTACAGCTGGGTTCGGACGAAAAATGTTAACTATTTTTGCAGGAAGCAGAAAGCAACAAGAGCTTGTCTTTAATTTTTATCCAAAGGTTAAGGATAGCACTTAGTAGTAAAGTGTTTATTTTTTTTTTCCTCAAGTCCTAGGATCTCACTGGTATGCATGAAGATTTTGAAAACTGAAACCGAAACCCATACCTATCTCCAGACTGTAGCTGCACAGATTAATTTATTGTTGTCCAGTACAGAAACTACAAAAGAAAGTAAAAATCCAGCCCTTTCTTCTGACTAGTAATCCTCTTCCAAACCCAGAAAGCTCTTTTTATCGCAAAGAACTGTGGAATAATTGAGATATAGGGTTTAAGTGGAGTTTTGATTTAACAATTTATCAGTGAAGGCTGCCATTAGTCAAAAGGGGTGATACAGCATCTATAATCCCTGATGTAAGAATATAGAAATTCAGTTATATTAAAAATATTAGTTACACTTCTACATAGTACCAAGATTGTAAACCACTCCCTATACTTCTTTAAATAACAAAAAGTTGAAAGGCAAGTGAAGTTAAGGTACTTGTGTAACCTCCATTACCATAATGATACCTTTCAGAGGGACCAAGGTCAATAAAGTGTACCCCTATCATTGCCGGTCCACCAACAGCAATAATGAGCAGCTCCTGTGCCACAGGCAATATCACACATCACTCAGTCCATCTACCAGTTTCAATTTATTATTTTCTTGTGTCTGTGAGTAATAGAAATAGGTACTGCAGACCACAGATTAGGCAACGCTTAAAGCCTCTACAGTGAGCTTCATTGAAACCTTTGTGCACTCTTTCTGGCTCAGCAACTACCTACCCTCTCACATGCAACACCAGTGATAGATGTGACTGAGGTATACCTCACTCCACACTAATATGAACACTAGCGTGCATCCAACTGTTTCTCAGAAAGGGTTGGATTTAATCCCTCAAAAAAGAAAGAAGTTGTGTGAATTGATTTCAGGTCTTATGCGACTGATCTAACTTGAAGAATTTTATGGAGTAAAACAAGGACATAATCCCTTGGCTCCACATCCATATAGAGGAAATCACAGTTCTATTTATGACAGACACTTTCTGCAGTTAAATTCACCATATGTACACTTTTGAGTGAAAAATGGGGTTTGTTCTATTATTATTACTTTTTTTTTTAAGTGGTCAATAGAGAGAAGTAGATATTCCCAGAGCCAAAGCACCTAAACTGGTATTCTGAAGCTAGATAATGTGAATACTGCTTGAAAGTGCTCTAGTAAGTCCTGCCAGATAAGAGTCCCAGGGAGTGAACGCAGCATTTAACAATGCTATTGTTTTTGGAGAATGGGGAAAAGGGTGAATTGGCTGGACCTGTGAGCATTATGAGGTTCTGCTTATATAGGTAGAGCCATAAACATGGAAAAAGGTGAAAGTGGAGCAAGTAGCAGACAATAAGGTAGTTGCAGATCTGAGTATATAAAGGCAAACAAAATGCATATATATATATATATATATATGAGTTATACGATATACTTGGTTGCGTGAAGCCACAATAGCATTCTACGGATCATTTGCAGGAATAACCTTTTAAGAGATAATAGAAAAATTGTTTAAAATTAATGACAAAAAAGAAAAATAAACTAGTATAGGAATAGCAAAAGAGTATCTGTTTTTAAATATTCAGAGATGTTTTCAGAGTTAATTATTATCATTAATTTTAAAATAAGTCCTATTCTACATTTAATTTATGAATATTTCCCTTACAAAGCAAAGGTAACGTTCGGAAGGTCATAGAAGTTTAACATCTTGTCTAAATAGTGATTTAATTTTTCTCAATTCTCGTTTTGTTGGCTTTTTTTTTACAAATTATAATACCCTGTGATTATATAGCACAGTCCCTACTTTGAGTTAACTGGCCAGTTGGTATAAATTCTCAAATGGACTTTTTAGATGAATTAAGTTCTTTCTGTTATTTTGGTATGAGTAAGGTTCATGCACAGTTTTTGTACTATGTTGGCAGTCTTCCAACTACTTTCCTGGGTTGTCTATCCTATTCCAACATTATATGTTGTCACTTTTCTGCTCTGGAGTTGACTGGACAAAGCTAATTGTGGACCAGTAGCCTTTGCACCTTCCAAGAGACGCATGCCTTCGGAGCATACTATGCAGTGGGAAAAGTACACACTTGCAAAAGAACAGCCACTACAGCAGAATAGCCTAAAACAGGACATCTGAGTAAAACGTACAATCCTGTAGACTGTACTCAATGTGGCAAAGACAAAGGCATAGGTCCTGTTTTTTTCTTTTCTCTTCTTTTACTCTGACAGCACTCCAGTAAGCTGCACTGTTGGGAAGAGCTGGCTATAACATCCTTTTTCAGAGGCCATCACTAACGTTACTTCGTGCAAGGTAGCACTTACAGTAGGTGCTGGTGTGGTCCAGGCAGATCTTTTTTTCACTGTTGCACCTGGGAGTCTGTTAGCAAAGATACTATAGCCCTTTGTTATGGGAAAGTCAGATGGAAATGAATTTGCTTTACTGATAAATAATTACAGATAAAATTAAGGCTATCACAAGGGTGATATCTGGAGTCTAAGACCTAAACTTCTGATCCCTTTAAATATAGGCTGAAAATGTCAATCATGCTAAGGGATGTTAGTCCTAGAGAGCATCCTGAGCTTCTGACAGCCCTGTACTATTGTGGTGGGTTGATGCTGGCTGGAGGCCAGGTGCCCACCAAAGCCACTCTATCACTCCCTCTCTTCAGCTGGACAGGGGAGAGAAAAATATAACAGTGCTTCTTCCTCCTCAGGGGTAGGACTCCTCACACTCTTCCCCTGCTCCAGCATGGGGTCTCTTTCATAGGAGGCAGTCCTCCACAAACTTCTCTGTGTGTGAGTCCTTCCACAGGCTGCAGTTCTTCATGAACAGATCCACAGTGGGTATGTTCCAGAACTTTGGGACCAGACTGCTCCAGCATGAGTCCTCCATGATGTCGCAAGTCCTGCCAGCAAACCTGCTCCAGCATGGGGTCCTCTTTCCTTGGGCTGTAAGTCCTTCCAGGAGCTTGCTGCAGCATGGGCTTACAAACAGGTCAAAAGCCTTCTTCAGGTGCATAGACCTGCTCAGGCATGGGGCCCTCCATGGGCTGTAAGGAGTATTGGCTCCCCATCATCCTTCATGAGCTGCAGGGGAACAGTTTGCTGCACTATGATCTTCTTCATGGACTGTAGGGAAATGTTTGCTCCTCCCCTTCCTTCAGCACTGAATTTGGTGCCTACAGAGTTTCTCACATCTTCTTCCTCCTCTCGCTGGTTGCTGTGCAGCATTTTTTACCCCTTCTTGAATACTTTATAACAGAGGTACCACCAGAATCACTGATGGGCTTGGGCTCGGCCTTGGCCAGTGGCAGGTTTGTCTTGGAACCAGCTGCCATCACCTCTGTTTGGACACTGAGGAGGTTTTTTGGTGTATTCTCACAGAAGTTACCTCTGTATCCCCCATCTAAATGTTGCCATGTAAACCGAGCACACCCATTTGGGATTTCTCCCTATATAGTCAACTACCTCTGGTCCCTTTTCTCCAGTGTCAAACTGGCATTTAGCTAGTTACAGGTAAAGAAAAGTCTTACAGAAAAAAATCCTTGCTATATAACAAAACAGAAATAAAACAATATAAAAATTACTTTATCTCATTCTGTATTCTCAGAAATTCTTATTCTTGTTCTTTTTTATTCTCATTGTTTGGTCCAGTGATACTCTCAGACAGAGGAACACCAATGCATCAAGGCTGTCAGAAACTTTCCTGACTTACTGTGGTGGGTTTACGCTGGCTGGAGGCCAGATGCCCACCAAAGCACTATCACCCTCTGATGCCAGGAGCACCTCCTCCCCCTCCCCATTCACTGACTTTGGTGTCTGCAAACTTCCTCACATGTTCTCACTCCTTGCTCTGGCGGCAGAAACCTTCCACTTAATTTTTTCAGGTATTTCTCCTCTTAAATATGTTATCACAGAGGTGCTATGACAACACTGCTGATTGGCTCGGCCTTGGTCAGTGGTGGGTCTGGCCTTGAGATAGCTGGTATTGGCTCTGTTTGGCCTAGGGGAAGCCCCTAGCAGCTTCTTGCAGAAGCCACCCCTGCAGCACCTCCCCACACAGAGTACCAAAACCTTGCCATGCTAACCCAAAACATTAGGATGTTGATTAGGATGATGGACTCCTAAGATACAGGACTGTCACTGCAGAATGTCTGTGGTACACCTTATGTGATTATATAAAACCAGACTTCAGACTCAGAATTGATCCATTGTTGCCTGAATTAAATTCAACGGTGACATCTGGAAAATGCACTCAGACACATGCTGTGACTTGGCGGGCCCTGCGTGGAGCCAGAAGTTGGACTCAATGATCCTTATGGGTCCCTTCCAACTCTGGATATTCTATGATTCTATGATTTCATACTCACTTATTAATCTGGGAGTCTTGGAGATCCCACAGCATTCTAGGGCATACCATGAAAAGACATAACTTGACCTTGGTCCTTCTTCTCTGACCTTTGAATGCAGGAACATCCTTCTCGTTTCAGTTTCCTATATTACATCTCTGATGGAAGGTCTTCCCAGCTGTGCAAAGTGAATACCAACCTATTAAAGGTCTGTTCTAACCTAAATGATTCTATGATTCTGTTTCCTAATTCTGTCCCACTTTTCCTTATCTTGAAATTTCTATCCACAAACTATGCTTTCTTTTCACCCTTTGTTTTAACCAGTGACATACAAAGTCAGTTGTGGTGAGACTATGCAAGTGGCACACAAGCAGTTCCCAAATTTCTGCTAATAAAGAAGAAGAAAAAAAAAAGAAAAAAAAATACATTACTTGAAATAAGTGCTTAGATGCCCAGAAAATTAGATAGCAGATGACTTATCTTCCAGAAGATAATGAGAAGAGATTATGGAGGAAGTGAAATGTTTTATCAGTGTTCCCATGGAAACTGAAATAGGTGCAATAACAACTTTTAAAAATTTCATCAACTTTCCTAAGAAAATAAATTTGAATCCTGGTAACAGCCAAGTCCAAAAACTTCCTGGGCTAGTTGGAATAGTGTTCAGTTAGACTCAGTGGTCAACCTCCCAGTCCATGCCTAAGAAGAAGACAGGAGGACCCTAGCTGTGAGACAAGGGACCAACAAGTGATAAGGGAGAAGGACAAAGAGTATGCAAAAACAGGCCTAGGACAAAAATTTTGCTGGAAGTTGAGCTACAGAAATATTTTTATAAACATTGCAACTGCCAGTATTATCAGAACCTGGCTCTATCCTTCATCCTACAGTGAACTCTGTTTTCGAAAAGCAACAGCTCCCTCCACAGCATTTTGCCCAGAAGCCTGGTTCATAACCCAGGATGAGAAGAACAATGAGTTCTGAAACTCCCACTCTCTTCTTCAGGAACGACATTTCCACTAGGCACAGAATGATTGCTGTAGGTGTAAGTCTTCATCTTCCTGTTGTTCAAGGCATAGTCTTGCATGTGTGCCTCTCCCTGCTGTAAAATTTGAACAGCTTTGTTTGTTTATAGTGTGTCAATCCAAAGTTTGGCTTGCTTTGCCTTTTCTTGTTCTGACTGACAGTTTGTGCTTCTAATATCATTAGTACCTCCAATGTTTTCTAAAATGGTAATTTTCCTGAGGCAAATGAAGTTTCATTAGAAATTTTTCACGTTGTCATAGAAGATTAAAGAAAAAGTATGTGAAATTGCAGTGTTTAAAAGGAAAAGTTTAACATGACAAAATCTCTGCAGCTAATGTACGGTAAAATGCAGAAAGTTCTTATACCACAAGGTAGACATTGTTCAACATTTTCATGGCCATTAGACATTTCCATTTCCATCTCAGTCTTCCAAATAAACCCTACTGTGATCTTACAGACACTTCAGCAATAGCAATATTGGCTTTTCATCTATTCACATGTTCATTATAGAACTTCATTTATCAAAGAAGCCAAGAGATACTGTATCAGACAGAAGAACAGGACTAAGATCTGTAACCCTTGTGTTCAGAAACCACTGAACACTGTTGTGGTGGTTTAGCCCTGGCTGAAGGCCAGACACCCCACCAAAGTCAGTCTATTACTCCCCTTCTTAGTTGGACAGGGAAGAAAATATATATAAAGAGGCTCAGGAGTCAAAATAAGGACAAGGAGAGATCATTCTGTCATCAACAACATGGGCAAAACAGACCCACCACGGAGTGAAGAAAAAGAAAACTATCAAATTTATTACACTACACTACAAAAACAGTGAAACCGGAGTCAGGAGCAGGACCAAATCTTAAAACAAATGCAAGCAGATCTTAAACCACTTTCCCCCCATCACTCCCTCCTTAGCAGACTTTAGTCAGAATTGTGTGGACAAGGGAAGGGATGCCTTCCAGAAAGACCTTGACAGGCTTGAAACACCTGGTCTAGTCCACGGCAGGGTGGTTGGAACTGGATGATCTTTAAGATTCCTCCAACCCAAACCATTCTGTGATTCTATTATTTTATGATTCTATGGTTTTATGACAGTAGCCATCAGTGGAGACCTTGAAACTGTCCAGTGTTTGTCACTGATAATCTGGATGGTGGAATACAGCCACTGTACCGACAGTTTAGGTGATGCTGGGATGAGTGCCTTCTGAAACAATATGCGGGAATTTAAAAAAGAAAATCTGCTTATCAGAGTGTGATAAAATTGCAAAATCTCTCACAGGAAGAAGGGTCCTTATAGAGACGATTCCTCAGACTTCAAATGAAGGCAAATGTAGAGGTGCCTGTGTTGACAGAGGAAAAATATATTCTGCTTAGCTAGAAAACAGCTAAAGAATCAAAAAATCTGGTAGCAGATGTTTTAGGAAGAGAGAGACCACTGAAGTCACCAAGTACTGAGGTCTGAAATCATGTTTAGTACTCTAAGCATGTTAGCGGTGTAACAGGGCTGAAAATAGTACGTGCCCACATCACCAGCAGTGTAACAACATGAAAGAAAGAACAAATGCCTATCTTTTTATTCTATAATTGAGTTCTTCATGGCCTCATGGCCGGTCAAGATGTCCACTGCCTTCTGCATAGATCCAATCAGAAATTTTCTAATACAATGATTACACCAATTTGTGATTCCAACCAGCAGCCCAACGGCAGTTTGAAAATGTTGCTAACACAAATACATGAAAGAAAAAAATTGGCTTTAAAATTCTTAGACTAGAACCCAGCATGCAAAACATCCCAGTCTAAACTATTAATAAATCTCTGAATGCAAATAATCAAACATGAATGCTGCGTATCAGGGTGGTGCACCTTTATTTTTGGGGGAGTGGGAGGAAGGGGAGAAAGGACAGAAGCACAATTTACTAAAACTAGTAATTGATAACTACTTGTAAAAATGAGATTGGGACATGAGAACAACTACTTGCTTGTAGTAAGTGCTGCTGCATCTTTACACAAACATTTGTAAATATGACATAACAGGGAAATCTAAAGACCAAGACCTCACAGGATCTTGTCCCAATAAAGCTCTTGTAAACCTAAAAAAGTAAAAATTTTCATCAGCTGTTAAGCTATGAGTAATGATAAGTCAGGAATAACAATTCTGCTTTTTTTTTGGTTGTTGTGTATTTATCCTTTCAGGTGTTTGATTTCTGTAAGCAAAAGCCTTGCTGAGGGTCTGCTGAGGTCAAAGACATTGAGCTAGCTGGTTTTTTTATCCTGTTTTAAAGCAGTTTCTAATTTCATTGCAACATTTAAGTGTAAAAATGTAATGCCGATTTCTTGAACCTGTACACATCGAGTTCTGCATAAGAGTATGCTCCTATCAGAATAGCTTTCCCAGTAAACCTAATTAGCTAACTTCAAAAATACTGGATTTTGGAGCTTTTGATATATTATTGGGGTTTCTGAATAACTTATGCTCTTCCACAGTTTGAAATCTCATTTCTCTCCAAATGAAAGCATAGCAGGACTTAAGAAAGGCTTTAATTTCACCTTTATTATTGATTGTACTTTAACTGGAAAACATTCTCATAATATAATTTAACCTCATTATTTCAAAGTACTGAAAATTCAATCACATTCCTTTCAATTAATTATTAATGTTTATAGGTGAAAACCTGGAGAACATGAATTACATTTGATACAGATTTAAACATGTCTGAGACCATTTGGAGATACCTAATTCAGGCTATACTCACAGGAGTTTGATTCTGAAATAATCCAGAACAGATACAGTTTTAGTTAATCACATCACGCATTCTGCCAAAATCAAGCTCTTAGCTTGCCTGAGATATCTTAGCTCTGTCCCATTTGTCCCAGTTAGTACAGCGTTAAGAATAAAGCTTAGCTCTCAGTGATGTGCTAAAGAAGACTTGACAAAGTCAGATTATCCTCATATGCACAGATGCAGTATCTCTGACAGCATAAAGAGACCCAGCAATATGCCTTCTAAATAGTCTGCAGACAGCAAACAGACGTTGCTTCTACTGTGTGGCACCAAGACCTGTGTCACGATTACCTGGAAAGACAAACATCCCAGCCTTCCTTATTCCTCACTCAGTTTTATATGCTGAGCAGGACATCATACAGTGTGGAATGTCCCTTTGGTCAGTTGGGGTCAGCTGTCCCGGCTGTGTCCCCTCCCAGCTTCTTGTGCACCCCCAGCCTACTTGCTGGTGGGGTGGGGTGAGGAGCAGAAAAGGCCTTGGCTCTATGCAAGCACTGTTCACCAACAATGAAAACATCTCTGTGTTACCAACACTGTTTCAGATCAAATCTAAAAGCCCCATAAAAGCTACTATGAAGGAAATTAACTCTATCCCTTCCAAACCCAGTGCATTCTCTACCTCTTATTCCACACCATTTTCACCAGGCACAGGTCCCACACTAATACATCCTCATTAACCTCCACACTGTTTCCCATCCTTTGATACACAGCTATCATTCCCTTGATCTGTGGACCACTGCTGTAAAACGCCCATAAAATACACCAAAGACAGTCCAGGTCAGGTCGCTGCTACACTACTTCCTGTAAGGGTTCCTGCTACAGTAATTCCTATAACATGCAACTCAAATCCTGGGTTACAACAATTTAAATGTATCTTCATTACAATTTCCACCCTGCTCCCTTTGGGTTTAACATTGCAACGAACCTTTACCTTTGACCCTTGCTCCAGCTTGGAGTTATCAACAGACTGCAGTCCCTTAGAGTCATACCTTCTTCAAGTGGAGCCTTATCTATGAACCACAGTCTCTCCAGGGCAATTCCTGCTCCAGCATGGACCTGTCCACAGCCACAGTCTCTTTGAGGTGCACCTGTTCCAGCATGGCCTTCACAAGACACAATGCCTTGAGAGATGTGCCTGCTCCAGCATGGCCTTACTGACAGTAAAAGTCCCTTTCAGAAGCAAACCTGCTCCATTGCTCCATGACTGCAGTCCCTCACAGGAAGCCCATATTCTGTCATGGGTTTATCCATGGCCATATGGCCATATGCTTTGAGGTGCTGCAGCATGACCTCAAAGGCAGCCACTGATGCTTCAAAGTGTACCTACTCCAGAATTGACTTATCCACAGCCACAGGTGATTCAAGGTGTACCTTCTCCAGCATTGACTTACCCTTGGGCCACAGTCCTTTCAGAGTTAAACTTGCTGTGGCACAGACATAACCACAGCCACAGCCACCTTGTTATTATGCCTGCCCTGGCATGGGCTTATCCACAGCCACAGGTGCTCAGGGAGGTCCTTCTCCCACATGAACTCACCCATAGGTCACAGTCCCTTTCACACAAATTCACACTGGAGCTCCAGCCTGCCCAGTACAGCAGCACAGAGATGGCAGCGATGCCCTGGCCACCCGCTCATCGCCGTTGCTGTTATCAGAACGTTCCCCGGCACAGCACAGTGAGATGCTCAGCAGTACAGCAGCACAGCAAGCAGTGAAAGCAACAGGCAGCCACTAACGAGCTCTAGACTCTACTATACAGCAAGGCAAGCAAGCTCCATGGCAAACACAGGAGCCTGACAATCAACAGCTAAACAGCAATAACAGCGATAAATTTGATCTAGCACATTGCGATCAAGTCTGTTATTACCTTGAACCCTCTGAGCCCCATGTTCGGCGCCAAAAAGAACCGTCCTGGTTTAACTCCCAACAGCAGCTGATCACAAACACAGTCACTTGCTTGCTTACCCCAGCAGGATCAGGGAGAGCTTATGAAAGGTAAAAGTGAGAAAAATCATGGGTTTAGATAATGCCAGTTTAATTGTAAAACAAAAGCTGCACACGCAAACAAAGCAGAACAAGGAATTCATTCCCCCCTACCCATGGGCAGACAGGTGTCCAATCACCTCAAGGAAAGCAGGGCTCCAGCACGTGTTACTTGAGAAGACAAAACTCCATCACTCTGAATGCCCCTCTTTCTTCTTCTTTCCTCCACCTTTACATGCTGAGCATGACATCATATGGTATGGGATATCTCTTTGGTCAATTGGGATCAGCTGTCTCGGCTGTTTCCCCTCCCAGGTTCTCGTGCACCCCCAGCCTATATGCTGGTGGGGTGGTGTGATAAGCAGCAAAGGCCTTGGCTCTGTGTCAGCACTGCTCAGCAGTAACCAAAACATCTCTGTATTACCAACACTGTGTTCATCACAAATCCAAAACACAGCCCCACACTAGTTACTGTGAATAAAAATATCTCCTTCCCAGCCCTAAGCAGCACACCACCCTTCCCCCTCCAAACTGTCCTGTTATTCTTTGTTGTATAAAACAAAACAAGCCCTGAATATAAAACTGTGCTTGCTTGCATAGTCGTTTTACAAACTGATCAGTTAACTGTGAACAAATCCTGAATAAGGTTATAAGCATGCCTGTACTACATTAATTCATTACTACAAGCAGAAGCCAAACATGGGTTAAATACTTCCTAATGCAATGGAAAACAAATCTAGGATTATTTAAATATCTGTAAGCTTTGAGTAGCAACATTTCCTTCAACTCACACTATTCATTACATTATTAATTCGCTAGACTTTGTGAATGAAAAGATTAATGATCAAATATATTGCTTTAGGGTTAGCTGTGAGCCCAGAGACTGGGAAATGAGATTGCAGAGAACGATGGCTAAATAAATAAATAAGACCACGTTCTGAGTTACCTATGTATTTTGCCTAGCTTTTAACAAAAAGTTCCTATTGCAATTGCAGTTTATCTGACTACGTGACAAATAGATCAGGCTTACTTGAAAAACAGCTTGAGATTATAGATCTTCTGTTTTTTTCTCTCTACTTGTTTTTAAACAAACTATTTTTCAACAGTTGGTGAGCAAGCGTGTTTTAATTTGCATGACCTATTATCTCCAGCATCTATTCGTTTGTGGTCTTTGCTTTTAGAAGAATTGGCATTAATTATAAGTATGGAAGTAATTTGAAATGTCAGTTCAGAATTTTACAGCTTGGAACAGCTCATCCTTCAATAATTAAGTCAATAAAATTAACTTAATTTAATTTAAACAGTGATGCTTCTTTTTAGACCTTATGGAGTGATTACAATTAGTATTTCATAATTAGTATTTTATTGATGTCCATACACCGGATTGCCAGGCATCATCAAGATACACTGATGATTGGAAGTAATTTGATAAACATTCAGAACTGTTGCATTAATGGCATGCCTCACAATTATGTATTGAGTTAATGAATGCATTTAAATGTTATGGAGATGAATTTAAAGGACAGCTCAACCTTAATTACTATACCATTTCCCCCCTCTTCCCAAACATTCTAATTATAACTTCAGTAGTTATCACCTGTTAGTATACAAATATCAGGTTCCTCTGTAAATGCAGAACTAGAACACTGATGAACTTTGTGTGTGTGTGCCAAGTGTGCTAGCAGCACTAATACAGCAATGGGTCATTTTCCTTTAAAATAAGACTTGTAGAAATTGAAGAATGATCTTTTCCAAGTCCTCCCTCATTCATATTTAATTTTTTCAAAGACCAACAGGCAGGACAGGACCGAGAGTACAACTATGTGAAACCCTTTCCAGAGATGTTTTGAGTTGTGTTCCCTCGCCCCCGTTCATTAAAAAGTGCTGAGAAAGAGTGGAAGACTTAGCATCATTATCCTCAAACAGGCTGTTTGAAAGCATGTACAGGCAAGGGAACCTTTTTTCAGCTCTTTTTCAGCATAATTTAATGACTCCAATGTCAAGGAGACCAGGACTGAGTGCTTTGAAATCCATGGCTGCCGAAACCCACAATAGCTTCACTCACACGTGGAAATGGTTTGGCCCTAGAAACACCTGCCACTACCAGTGCTTTTGCAAAAGAGAAAGTCAAAGGAGGACAGTAGTCCTGAGCTCAACGAATCCCCTGAAACTGTATTCTCTTGTGAGCACATGCAAACACAGGTTTTAAGGAAAAGCAAAGCAAAATTGCTGTCTCTAAGGGACAGAGATGAATCATCAGCTACCAGATGGCTAATTTATGGCTGCAATTTCTTAACTTTGCCATGTTTAAAGGGACAGCTGATGGAAATGCATGCCAGGAAACATTCCTATAAAAGTTGACTGTGCTGCTAGAACATCCTTTCCTTGCTGCAAAACCCACTCCAGCTCAGAAAAAAGACTCAGAAAGAATATGGGGGTTTTGCGACCAGACATGCTGTAGCTTTACAGAACAGATACACTTTGTACAGATCCCCTAATGCATTATAAAAATGAAAGGAACAGAAGTGTGTGATGCCCAAGGATATTATGACATTACAACCTGCCAAAAATAGTCTGTTGTGTTTCCCAAACTCTTAACATTTCTTATAGTTTTAAAGGTCCTTATAGTATACAGTGAGCATTATCTGCATAGAAATAAAGCGAATAGTTAATGACATGGACTGAGTGGAGCTTAAAATTTATGAATTGTTACTCAGTCCAATCCCATAATTCCTCTCTTTCCCCTCACTATTTGCTATCCATTTCTCACAAAGCTCTCAAACATTCTCAGAAACTAATTTTGTTGGGGGTTTTTTTGTGGACTTTTTGGATATTTTTTAATGTATATTATTGATAGTGGAGGAAAAGACAGTTTTGAGAAAGAGCAAGTGAGTTCCACTCTAGGCAAAGAACTGCATTATGCCTTATGGCTAAACGTAGTGGAGAACCAAGATACTGCCCCTAAATAAAGACACAAAATCTATCTATTCCCATCCTTGCACAGCTAAAGCAATGCTGTCTGTGGTGAGAGACTCTCTCTCCTGTGCTGAGAATTCAGTGTCTGGAAGAGACGTCTGCACAAGTAGTACCAAGAACAGGCTGAGGCAGCACCAATTCAGCATCCCACCTGATGTGTCTGCTCCTAAATTATGTCTGCATCCTCACTGAAGAAATAGGACATGTTTAAAGGTGATCTGATATGAAGAGATATTTATTAGACTATACAGGCTTTTTATTTGACTTATTTAAATCCTTGCAAATTCTTTCCGTGTTGCACTTGTGCAATTTCTTGGAGTGAAAAACAGCAAGTAAATTTAGCTTTTATGATTGGCTATGACAAACATGATGGGAAGTTCATCTTGTTTAAGCATGTGAGTGGATTGTGTGTGTTCAGGTCCCCTTTCCACCAGTCAGGATGAGTGTGCATCACTCAACAGAACTCCAAGAGTATCATGGAAAAGAGTAGCTGCACTGTCATAGCTTGCCTAAATTTACTGAAAAGTTAGGGTAAGGAAAGAAACCTAAATGCATGTTTTTCTAAATTTAAGCAGTGATTACCATTGTGTTCAGCTTCCATTCATGGACTGAGCCACAAGCCTCAGTAATGCAACAAGAAGTTAAAAGTGACTCTTCTATAGCACTTAGAAGCATCTATGCTTTACACTCCTACATGAAAGTGCAATTTGTCTCTCATCATTTGGTGTTTCCCTTAAGAGCTTGTATTTCAGGTCAAAAAAAAAGAACATCACACTGTGCTAACTAGGGGTTTAATAAATGTGACAAAATCACAATCGAAGTACACACTAAAGACTCCGAAACCAGACAATTAACAAAGTGAACCCGGTTTTTAGAAAGCGAATGTACCTTTAGAGACCTGAATTACATTTTATTTTTAATTTTGAGGTGCAGAATAATATTTTTTTTACTACTACTACATAGGCCAGTGGCACAAGTATTCAGTATAAATTAAATTGCCTAGACTCAGCATAAATGTCAAATGATTGCAGTGTACTGAAGTTGTTTTTTAGCTCGATTAATTTTAGAAGGCACTCCTCTCATTTTTCATGAAACAAACATTCAGAATTCTACATCAGTAAATTACTGCAGGACTATAGTCCTACAGACTGAAAATACTTACTTGTTGCCTAGCCACAAGACCAAAACACAAAGTAGGTTAAAAGCCAAGCATGTTTTTCTTGGAGCTTCTAAGATCTAGGAATTTTACTGAAATCAGCCAGCAAATATGGCTTTCTAAAAGTCCTGAAAGTTTGGAATTGCAAGAAAATAGCGTAACAAAATTTAATGCAAGGTCTTGTAAAGGATGTTTTGTTTGTAAATCTTTAATTAAGATGACTTTCTACAATCACAAACACAAAAAAGAAAAAGCATCTTCAGGGTATGGCCACATTCACACATACAACCTGGAATAAAAACAAAAAAAAAAAAATGAAAGCTGTCTGGCCCTCACCCTGTTTCTTGAGTTTCTCTTAACTGCTGACAAATGATGTATAGTGCATCCTACCATGGTGCTGACTTTTTCACCCTGATACCAGCAACATTTTTCTATTTTCCTACTAGGAACAGCATCCTGGGAGCAGTGCAATGGAAATGGTATTCTCTATTACCAGCACAAACCATTCTTAACCCCTGTTAGAAACATACTTGCACCTCCCCATTCATATTGCATTCATACCAATTCTTCTGTGTTTTTACAAATCTCTACAGAATTACCTTTTGACATCAGAATGAAGAAACTTCTTATGAATCTCTTGTATTCCATTCCAACAAGGGGCCTTTAGATGATTTTACTTGAAGTTAATATTTCCATTGGGTTGAAGCTCATTCATATTCAACAGTTTCATGTTTACAGATGTAAGACTCTCTAAAAGAACAAAAAAATCCACCCACAGAATGCAACCCCCCAGTTTGGTACAAGCTCTGATCCATCTCCAGATTCTGTGAAACACTGTGCAGTTAACCATTCCTAGTTTACTTTTTTCCTTTCCCCCGCCCCCCCTCCTTGTAAACCAGACTGTGTTTTGGCTTTAATCCAGTGTATAAAATCAAAATGTAATAACAAGCTCCATGAGCAAAATGTCATTCTGTCTAGCAACCGAAGCTGCAGCACCTAACTGTGCTAACTAGATCACCGACAGTTCAACACTGTCAATAAGTGACAGTATTGGTATGAGTAATGTGTATACTTAAGGCTACATGTAATGGGAATAAAGTGTTGTTCTATTGTCAAAAGTGTATCATTTCAGGATGTTCATAGTAGAGGCTTGCTTGATAGCTCAGCAGGGTAGCAGACAAGGAAGCCAACGGGTGCAATGACAGGTATAGCTGCTACGTGTTTCTAGAACATCATGATATCACTACAACCTTATTAGGGAAGCAGAGGGGGAAGAAAGAAGGAAAAAAAAAAAGGAAGAAAGAAGAAAGAAAGAAAAGACTTTGCAAGGAATTGCCTCAGGCCCAAGTGTGGTAGTACATGTAATGGAGACACTGCAATGCTTGACCCAAATAAGCAGGAATGACAGACTTAATACCTGCAGATGCCAGAGGGTTGATGAGCAACCAGAATTAAGGAAGCCTGATTTTGGTAACACATCCTCAGCATTAAATACAAATTAAAAAACCAACAAAACAAAAAAGGGAACACAACAAAAAATTCCCAGTCAAAACAGCTTTCCTAAAGTTATTTAAAATATTTAAATCACTATATGCATTCTGGAAGATTAATGTTGCTGATAATGTTCATATATCAGGCCTGGTAAGTTGAACTAAAGCTTTGCAAGTAATTCTGTTTTCTCACACAACCATCCCCTGCTTCGTCCCCTGGTTGTAGAGGACATTTGCAGCAGCACAAGGAGCAACATAATACTGCTGCTATACAGTTTGTCATTTATCCCAGGGGAAAGAGAGCTAGAAGAGATGCATCTGGAAGGTGTGACTGACATCTTATGAATAGAGAGTGTAAAAGTGCCTAGGGAAGTTTAATTTATTAGAACAGCTGTCCTAGTTATGCCTCTTCATGGCTACTAATGTACCTTTTATGTTGATCATAGAAGCACAGAAGGGTTTCAGTTGGAAAAGACCTTTAAAGATTGTCTAGTTCCAACTGCCCTGGCATGGGCAGTGTTTTGTATTAGTGTGACAAGGTTTTGGTAGTGGTAGTGGGGCTGCAGGGGTGGCTTCTGCAAGAAGCTGCCAGAAGCTCTCTGCAGGTCCGACAAAGTAAATACCAGATAGGCTCAAGGCTAGACCCACCACTGACCAAGGTTGAGCCCATCAGCAGTGATGGTCATATCACCTCTGTGACAACATATTTAAAGAGGAAAACAAACCCCAAGAGGCCACTTTTTACTGCCAGAGAAAGCAGTGAGAAGACTTTGCAGACACCAAGGTCAGTGAAGGAGGGGGAGGAAGAAGTGCTCCTGGTGCCTGAGGAGAAATTCCCCTACATGGGGAATGTGGAGGTGTTGTTCCCTTGAAGTCTTGGAAAATGATGGGGAGTAGACATCCCACCTGAAGCCCATGGACGACCCCATGGTGGAGCAGGTGGAGACACATGAAGGATTCTGTGACCCAGTGGGAAGCCTGTGCTGGAGCAAGCTCCTGGCAGGACCTGCAGCCCATAGAGAGATGAGCTTGTGCTGAAGCAGGTTTGCTGGGGGGACTTGTGACTCCATGGGAGACCATGGTGGAGCAGTCTGTTCCTGAAGGTCTGTGCCCCATGGAAGCCATGCTGGGGCAGTTCATGAAGAAATGAAGCCTCCATGTGAAGGACACATGTTGGAGAAGTTCATGGAGGATTGTCTCCTGTGAAAGGGACCCCACACTGAAGCAGGCAGAAGACTGAGGAGTCCCCCCCCTGAAGAGGAAGGACCATCAGAGACCATGCATGACTGAAAACACCAATCCCCTTCCCCCTGTGCCTGTCTACCAAAGGAGGTAGAGAATATGGGAATAAAGTTGAGGCTGTGAAGAAGGTGAGAGAGATGTTTTAAGATTTGGTTTTACTTCTCAATATCCTGCTCTGTTGTGATTTGGTAATAAATTAGATTACTTTTATTCCTTGCTAAGTGTGCTTTTTGTCTTGACCCATAAGCCTCTCATCATATATTTTCTTCCCTGTGCAGCTGAGGAGAGTGACAGAATGGCTTTGGTTGGCATCTGACCTCCAGCAAGGGTCAAACCGCCACAGACAGGGACCCTCTCCACTAGACCAGGTTGCCCAAAGCCCCATTCAATCTGGCCATGAACACTGCCTCACCACCCTCACAGTATTTCATCCTTATATCTAATCTAAACCTACCATCCTTCAATTTAAGGTCATTACCCCTCATCCTATTGCTACATGCCCTTGTAAACCATCCCCTCCAGATTTCAATGATCTCCTTCACTGAGCAAAGCTATCACACTGTAGTGGGTTGACCTTGGCTGGCTGCCAAGCCTCCACCCAGTTGCTCTCTCAACAGGGAAGGAGGGGTAGAAAATAATACCAAAGAGATCATGGACTGAGATCAAGACTGGAATCACTTACCAGTTAGCACCACAGGAAAAACAGGCTCAACTTGGGAAAAATTAAAAATAGAGTTGGATAGAAAGAAACAAAGACAAAAATCTAAAACATTTTCCCCCTGCTTCCAAGGCTCAACTTCACTCCATCACACCCAACTCCTTCACCCCACCCCCAACCATCCCTGAGCAGTTGAAGAGCTGTGGGGAATGGACATTGGGACCTACGGGGATATGGGATACCAGATCTCTTTTCAGACTGCGTATGGAGAATAAATGTTATGAGGAGCAGCTGGTGGACCTGGGGTTGTTTAGTCTGAAGAAGAGGAGTGTGCGTCTGTTGGGAGGTGGAGGTTTCATTTGTTTTGTAAGGTTTTAGTTAAAAGAGTACATAGATTGATTTTGTCCTTTATTGGAGAATAAATAGATTACTTGAGAGATGAATATACCGGCATATTTAGACGAGTTGGAAAGTGCTCTTCACTGCTCTCAGCTATTCAAAATGTTTTGAAAAAAAAACAAACCAAAAAACCTCACACAACCAATACACAACCCACTCCCACCCCTGAAACACACATTTTTTTCCCAGTATATAAGGAAATCTGAACAAATAAAGAACGCAACAGCTCCCGAGAGATATGTGCATTTGATTTACCTCTGATGAGTTTAGTCTGACAGTCAGTTATGAGGGACTAACATTAGGATATAGGAGATATAGAACTGTGGAAATGAGGCAGAAGTCAGATGTAGATCACTAAGTTGCTGGCTGAGTTTTAGTAAGTAATACCACATGTAGACATGAGATTTCCCACAAAAATTATTAAGCAAGAAGTGTGAAACTAAAATCTTAAAAATTTACCAGAACCTAGGGAGAAAAAAAAAAAAAAAGTTGAAAGGGAACAGGACGAATTGTTTTTTGAAAAAAATCAGAAAGCTCTAACAATGTAAACTTTTGGAATCCACGAAGCCAACAAGATAAGTTTAAGGAATCAAGATAAGTTTAAAGGAATAGGTCAGTTTAAGGAATAGGTATAAAAGTAAGTTGAATGGAGACTGAAAAGAAACTTCAAACACTGAATTAGAAGAACAGATGTAAAAAGACAGGAAAATTACTGGTTTGCAACAGCAGACAAGTCTCTTTTTAAGAAGGGATAAAGACCATGCATGTACAGTCTGTGAGACAGCCTGAAATGGTAGTGAGATGTTAGTGACTCAAAGAAGCAACTGGATTTAGAGATGAGAGTTTCAAATTAGATTTCACTACATTTAATAATTCTTCAGCATTATATGTAACAAGCAGAAATACAAGCATACCTGCTGGAAAAGCCCCAACTGATATGTTAAGAACTGACCTCTTTAGAAGACTTTTCTGAGTGAAGTTTATATACTTACATAATAGCATTTCATCATATAATTTAGATAATGGTACAGATTATTTCTACTATACTTGTCTTTATTATTCTTTCAAGAACAAGTTTATTTTCTGAAAGAAAAGTGAAAATATGCTATGAAGTAGCTGCTAATAAAGAGAGATCTTCACAATGTCATTTTTAAATGAAAGAATTTTTCTGTCTTAAATGTAAGAGGAACAACAATTCCTGCGTCTTATGAATCAAATAGAAGGGAAAAAAATCTAGCTGGACACTTGTGTGGGATAGCTTTTTGCTCTACAAACGCACATGA
Organism: Gallinula chloropus; assembly: GCF_964237585.1. NCBI lineage: Eukaryota > Metazoa > Chordata > Aves > Gruiformes > Rallidae > Gallinula > Gallinula chloropus. The sequence continues at coordinate 109,357,345 of NC_140085.1, read as the reverse complement.
ACAATGAATTCAAACAGCTTTTTATCTTGTTTCAATCAGAAACCTGGTGTAGACAAAAACCTGCATTTAAATAGTATTATGCCTCAGATATGTGCTGACAAACCCCTGCAAATTCAAAAGCAAGAGCATCTTTTAAATTACATATTTAAATTTGAAAGCTCTGGCTTTTGTGGTTTTCCTTGTTTGTATGCTCTGAGTGTGCCTTTTCTCTTTTGTCCAACGTTAATACATAAAATGTACTTTACACAGTCTCAAAAGGTTGTGAAGCAAACATTCAGTGGCAGCCATTCCAGCCTCCCTGGATGACAGACAAATAAACGATTCACAATAGTTGAATTCATACTGAGGATATTTTAAAGGTTTACAATTTAACTGCTTCACATGAGTTTTGCAACATACGATTTAAACAATCTTCAGGGCTCTTTAGTATATGTATTTTGATAAACTTACCAATTACATAAAAGCACTCATTACTATAGTTAATAGCAGCTCCTATCCTTTGTCTAAATTCCTTCATTTTGTGGATTATAAATCCAGAGACCAACTGTTCCAACGGCAATATTAAAGTCTTTAATGCTGATCCAGTTACCAGGCACATGTCCTAAACCGATGTGCCTAAATATCATTATGAAATTTTAATTGCACAGGAAAGAGCAGTCTAAAATGAAACAGTGGTTTTCATTTGTACAATACCCAGGGGCAATAATTCACATATAGACTAATGGCCTGTAAAATTCTGCTTGTTGAGTGTTAACTGCAAAATTCAAGCAATGGGTAAGGACATGAAACATTTCCAGTATAGTACTGTGTCCTGGTTTTGGTCAGGATGGAGTAAACTTCATTTGTAGCAGCGGATGGAATGCTGTGTTTGGGAGTTAAAATGAAAACAGTGCTGATAACAGGGTGTTATCACACATTGCTGGTGAGTAACACCTCAGGTCCAAGATCCTGGGAAATGCAGACAACTTCTTTCAAGTGATCAGGTGTTGTAGTTTTGCATGGTTGGGTTCTGGTGGAGAAGGGGGCTGCAGGGGTGCCTTCAGTAAGCAGCAGCCAGAAGCTCTCTGCAGACCCAACAGCAAACACCAGCCTGCTCAAGGCCGGAGTCATTGTTGACCAAGGCTGAGCCCACCAGTGACGGTCACAGCACCTCTGGGAAACACATTTAGGAGAAAAAAAATATATAAGCAGATGCTTTTTGTCACCAAAGAAGGGAGTGAGAAAATGTAAGAAAGTCTGTGGACACCAAGCAGTGAAGAAGGAGGGGTGAGGAGATAAGGTACTCCAGGTGTCAGAGAGAGAGATTCCCCTGCAGCATGTGGAGAAGACCATGGTGAAGCAGGCTGTCCTCCTGCAGCCCATGGATGATGACAGGGAGCAGAGATCCCATCTACAGGCTGTGGATGACCTCATGCTGGAGCCGGTGGAAGATGCCTGAAAGACACTGACCCTATGGGAAGCCTGTTTGAAGCAATTTCCTGGCAGTGAAACCTGCAGCCCATGGAGAGATGAACTCATGCTGGAGCAGGTTTGCTGGGAGACTTTTGAGTCTGTTGAAGACCAGGCTGAGACCAGGTCAAGATAAGGACAGGGAGAGATCATTCCGCAATTAGCGTCATGGGCACAACAGATTCAACACAGAAGAAAAGAAAACTCTCTAATTTATGACACTGCCCTGCACACCCAGTGACACCAGAGTCGGGTAATGAGAAGTTGTACCAGATCTTAAAGCACCTCCCCTCACTCCTCCCCTCTTAGCAGACTTCACTTCAGTCATGATTTCTCTCCCTTCTTCTCCCTGCATCATGATACGAGAAGGGGCAGGAAATAAGGGAATAGGGTTTCAGTCAGTTCCTCATGAGGTATTTTTGTTCTTCGGATCTTAAAACACCTCCACCTCCCTTCCACCTGTCTCTTGTTAGCAGACTTAACTTTAGTCATGATTTCACTCCCTACTTAATCCCCTCCTGCATTGTGGCATGGGAGGGGGCAGAGAATGGGGAAATGGGGTTTTTGGTCAGTTCCTCATGACTTATTTTCCTTCTTAGCTGGGGGCAGCATTCCTCACACCCTTCCCCTGCTGCACCATGGGGTCCCACCCACGGCAGACAGTCCTCCACGAACTTCTCCAATGTGAGTCCTTTCCCATAGAGCTTCAGCTCTTCACCAGGTGCCCCAGCGTGGGTCACTGCTATGGGGTGCAGCCATAAATCATAGAATGTCTCTCAGTCTTTCAGGCCCAGACTGCTCCAGCTTGGTCCTCCACGGGGTCACAACCCGCCCCCCTAGAAAAGCTGCTCTGATGTGGGCCTCTCTCTCTCTCTCTCTCTCCAAGTGCTGGCAGAGGCTTGCTCCAATGTGGGTCACAGTGTCTTCCATATGTCTCCATCTGCTTCAGCATGAGGCCTGTCTGCGGGCTGCAGGTGGGGTCTCTTCTCCCCATCATCTTGCATGGTCTGTGGGAGGACACCTGCTCCACCATGGTCCTCTCCATGGGCTACATTTGAATCTTTCCCTCTGGTGCCTGGAGCTTCTCCTCCACTCTTCTTCCCTGACCCTGGTGCCTGCACAGTTTCTTACATCTTCTCACTCCCTTCTCTGGAGGCAAAACATGGCCACTTGCATTTTTTTTTTCTCCTAAATGTGATTCCCAGAGGTGCTATAAGTGTTGCTGATGGGCTCAGCCTTGGTCAGTGGCAGGTCTGGCCTTGAGTTAGCTGGTGATTTTTGGCTCAAGAGGAAGCTTCTACCTGCTTCTTGCAGAAGCTCCCCTTGCAGCGTCCCCTCTACACCACAACTCTGCCAAAAAAAAAAAAAAAACCCAAAAAAAAACCCCAACCAAACAAAAAACCACAACACAATTATTTTCCATTTAGGTACATAATTAAAAAATAGCTTAGAAGTTCTCTTAATTCCAGTACTTGTGCTTGTATGACCTTTTTGACACTTCACCTGCCCACATGCATACAAACATCATGAAGCCTTCCTAGTGTTATGAGGCAGTTTCCTTTTTATGCAACATACAGTGGTTCTCTTATCGTTCCACATCCTCTTAGGTTGGTTTCAGTGGGTTCTGTAGTTCGCTCTGCAGTATATTGTAACATGGTTGTTAATACTTCATGTAGTAGGCTAATACACGAACATTAAACATAGGCTAAACATACAGTCTCTAGCACAGGCTATAACTATAGGCTTTGGCTACTAAACTGTTTCTAAGCTGTATATATATAACAGTCCTTTCCCAAAGAGAGTCCTACTATTGTTTTTATTAATATTCCTGCTCTTTATGGAAACAGAGTATTTGTAGCCTCTAAGATGTGAGCACAGTCAAGTACAGCAAATGTTAAAACACTGAATATTAACAAACAGTATGACAAAGATTATTGCAAAATCAATAACCCACAAAGAATTCATTTCGTCCATGCTCCTAAATCCAGTATCCAGAAAGTGAACCAAGGCTATACTTCTTGGAATCTTGGTGAAGTATCATCCATCTTATGCATTAATTTTACTTTTTCCCGTATCTTCTGGACGTTGGCTGAAATCCTCCCACTCTGGTGAACATACCTTAGACAACTGGTTTCATACTCCCCTGCTCTGGTTTTGACCGGGATAGAATTCATTTTCTTTCTAGTAGCTGTTAGACTGCTGTGTTTTGGATTTATTATGAAAATAACATTGACAATACACTAATTTTTTACTTGTTGCTAAGTAGTGTTTGGAATTAAGTCAAGGACTTTCCATCTTCCCAGGCTCTGCCAATGAGAAGCCATGAGCGGTCTGCAGGAGGTGCAAAAGAAGCTGGGAGGGTGCAGAGCCCAAACAGTGGACCTAAATAGGCAAATGGGATATTCCATATTGTGTCTTGCTCAGTGTATAAGATGGGGTGTAGGGGAAGGGAGATTTGTCTGGGGAGGGCCATGGCTCACGAACTACCTAGGCATCAGTCAGCAGCTGCTGAGAAATTACGCTGTGCATTACTTGCTTTGTACAGTGTCTGTCTCCTTATTGTTATTCTTTTCCTTTTCTCCCCTATAAAACTGTTTTTATCACAACCCACATGTTTTGTGGTTTTTTTATTCTCTTCCCCATCCCACTGGAGGGAAGCAGGAGGAGTGAGCGAAGGGTTGTGGGGTTCTTTCAGCTCCCTGCTAGGTTAAACCACAACATCCCCCTTATGAGCCTAACAAAGTATCTAATGCCTTTCTATTTTTCAGTTTAATTTTGGAGAGTTGTGAAACCTCTTCTTGTAATGCCATAATTACACCGGCAGTATTATTGCCAAGAATTTCTTTTGCTGCTGAAACATTACTAAGGCCTTTTGTAATTCACTCCCAATGAGGGAAGAAAACATTTAGTAAAAGATTGGAACATGGTTGGTTTTTCTACTAGGGCTTTACTAAATTTGGTCCCAAGAACAAGTAACCATGATCCAGATTCCACAGTTAAATTTGAGAACACAGTAATTTTAGGAGAACTCCTAAATTCTTATGAAGTCAATTATTTCTGCTATGAAATGTGACCTTCTATCTGATTCACCAAGCTGAGTGGTGTGGTTGACACAACAGAAGGAAAGGAAGCCATCCAGAGGGCTCTTGACAGGCTGGAAAGGTGGCCCCATGTGAACCTAATGAGGTTCAACACTGACAAGTGTCAGGTCTTGCACTTGGGCCGGATGAATCCCAGACACAGATACAGACTGGGAGAAGAGCTCCTTGAGAGTAGCCCTGCTGAGAAGGACTTGGGGATTCTGGTGGATGAGAAACTTAACATGAGCCAGCAGTGTGCTCTTGCAGCTCGCAAGGCCAATGGTATCCTGGGCTCCATCAGAAGAGGGGTGGCCAGCAGGGTCAGGAAGGTGAGGCCCCATCTGGAGTACTGTGTCCAAGTCTGGGACCTGCAACACAAGAAAGATATAGAACTGTTGGAGAGGGTTCAGAGGAGGGCCACAAAGATGATTAGAGAGCTGGAGCACCTCCCCTATGAAGAGAGGCTGAAGGAGCTGGGCTTGTTCAGCCTGGAGAAGAGAAGGCTGCGGAGGGACCTCATTGCAGCCTTCCAGTACCTGAAGGGAGCTTATAAGCAGGAGGGGAATTGACTTTTTAAAAGGGTAGACAATGGCAAGGCAAGGGAGAATGGATTAAAACTAAAGGAAGGAAGTTTTAGATTAGATATTAGGGGGAAGTTTTTTACAGAGAGAGCGGTGAGGTGCTGGAACAGGCTGCCCAGAGAGGTGGTGGATGCCCCATCCCTGGAGGTATTCAAAGCCAGGTTGGATGGGGCCCTGGGCAACCTTGTGTAGATCCAGGCTGGAGGTTGGTGTCCCTGCCTGTGTCAGGGGGGTTGGAGCTCTATGATCCTTGGGGTCCCTTCCAACCCTTGCCATTCTATGATTCTATGATTCAATAGATTCTGGTAGTCCATACCTACGAATAATTTCTTTAAGGAGAGCTTTTATTATCTTCCCAGTGCATGTTTTTCTTCTTGAGAAGGCCTCCACCTATCCTGATAATTGGTCTACAGTCACCATATGATTTTTATACTTGCATACGGCAGGGATATCAGCATAGTCTACTTGCAGGCTTTGGAACAGGAAAAAAGCCCAGAGCTGACTTACAAATTCACACCTGGGTTTCATATTTGAGAAATTCTGACAGGTAGGACAGGCATTAAGAATACTTTTAGTAGCTGCATGGACACCCAGTGCCACTCATACTTGCTGTACTCAATTAGACACTGCTGCTACTCTTCCTTGAGCTTTAGCGTGGAACCATCTGGTTATAGTCATCAGGTATTTTTACATTAAGATATTTTTTCCCCCTACTGTCTATATTCTATCTTTATCTTCTACTGCTTCCCATTTTCTCCACTGTTCTTTTCTTTTAATTTTTAATATTTGATTGATAGAATTTCCTTGTATGGTTGCTGTCAGGCCATAAACTCCCACCTGAAGGAACTGTTGTAATTTATGCCACAGTTTGGCTAGACATACCTTTTGCTGCTGCATCAGCTCAGCTATTCCCTTTGCTGATCACAGTACTGTCCCTTGTATGGGCTGGACAGTGAACTCTTTGGACTGTTGCATTGCTTCTCAGTTCTGGGAGCTACTGATCTCAAAGGACTTTGGTGGAATTGGGCCTTATTACTCAATCCCTGTTGAGAAATTCTCTCAATTCTACAAGGACTTTTCGTCACTTCTATCCAAACCTCTTCCATTAATTGATAGGTATTACTGGACACCAGCGGTCTAGAGAGACCACTTCTGCGATTGATACCTGCAGTCTCAATATGGAAACAGTCTGGTTTTTTATGGCCACAGTATGAGACATGTATTTCTCATATGTTACTTGTTGGAGCCATACAGTTAACCAACTGCAAGTGCTAACATTTCCTTAGGGGGATAATTATTTAAGTTAGCATTTTCAGTATTCTGCCAGCTTTACTGTCCACTACCAGACTACATTTCTATCACAGCACATTTCTCATCTCCTGTCTCCTTTGTACATTTTAGTTTACATTTAAGTAACTTGGCTTACAATTCTGTTAGTTTCTTTGTTATCATCTTCTCAGTTGGCACTACCAACTCTTCTCAATTTATAATGAGCTGTGAATGTCATTAACACTACATCCCCCTCCCACCTCCAAAGCAATAATGATGATAATATGCAAATGACTAATTCTATCCTACTGAAGTAAACAGACTCTTAACTCTGATTTACATAGCTTGGGATCAAGTCCCTGGGGAACACTTGACAAATTTTACTACTTTGATACATGTACTTGAACCCACTATTTACTTTTTTTCAGACAGTTCTTAAACAGATCACAATTTCACAATTATTTCCAATAGAGTTTAAGAGGATATTCCCCCCCCCCTTCCAAAACTGACATATTAAAAAATTACACAAAACTGAAATACATTTCTTCTACATATTCAAACACTGTGTTGGTATTTATGGAAGCTTACTTTATAAATGCAAGTGTTCACTATACATGTGCAAACCAACAGTGTTTGCATGTTGGGGACACTTGCAATTTCATCAGCATAACTTTGAAACTATAGCTTATTGTATCTGCTGTGGTAATGTATGCACTTTGTTGTTGGTTCTGGAATGACTACATAGTTTTGTGTGTAGTTTGGTGGGTTTTTGTTGTTGGTGGTGGTGGTCTGTGGTGGCTAATTATTGGGGGATTTTGTCCACAATTTATCCATGATAACTTGCAGACAAGAAATATCATAAGCCTAGGACTATCAGTCTTTATTCCAGCTTTGATGTGGTGCCAAATATCAGATAAGTCACAGTTTCTGTTGCTTGGTTAGACCATGCAACAGAAAAAGACTTGGGGGTGCTGCTGGATGAAAAGCTGGACATGAGCCAACGATGTGTAGTCACAGCTCAGAAGGTCAATTGCATCCTGTATTGCATCAAAAGAAGGGTGTCCAGCAGATCCAGAGAGGTGAATCTGCCTCTCTACTCTGCTCTGGTGAGACCCCACCTGGAATAATGTGTCCAGCTCTGGAGCCTTCAGCACAAGAAGGGAATGAACCTCTTGAAGCAGGTCCAGAGGAGGGACATGAGGATGATCATAGGGCTGGAGCACCATTCCTATGAAGACAGTTTGAAGAAGAGAAGGATCAGGGGAGACCTAAGAGCAGCCTTCCAGTACCTGACAGGGACCTACAGGAAAGCTGGGGAGGGACTGTTTGCAAGCAATCGGATGAGGGGCAATAGTTTTAAACCAGAGCAGGGTAGACATTAAGAAGAAGTTCTTTACTATGAGGGTGGTGAGGGACTGGAACAGGCTGCCCATAGAGGTGGTGGAGGTTCCATCCCTGGAGACATTCAAGGTCAGGCTTGATGAAGCTCTGAGCAACCTAATCTAAAGGTGTCTCTGCTTACTGCAGGGGACTGGACTAGATGACCTTTGAGGTCCCTTCCAAACTAACACAATCTGTGATTCTGTGGTAAGTTAGGAGCTATCTGCATGACAATACATTAGCTAATACATAGAAATCTGTAGATTGATCACACAGGATGTATACCGTGGCCATAATTCACATCAGATGAGAATGCTAAAATAGGCTGAGATGAGCATCACCTTGAAGACCTGTTCACTGACCATAACAGGAACCCAGTGTGGCTCATTCAAACTTAGACATCCATTGTTTAATGCTAAAGCCAGGTAGGATAGAAGAAAATCTGCCCAGGTCCCTCCACCTTCCCAGAAGTTAAATTGCTAAGAGGAGCTATGACTTAATCTGAAACTTGGCAGCATGGCATAGGAGTTTCATGCTTTTTTATTTTTTCTCAACCCTAAGTCAAATGCCTATCTCTATCTGCCAGACCTCACTGTGATGCAGATGTTAGTTAATTGTTTTGACTAGCTTACCTGATCTGAAATCAAAGCGTATTGCTCCAAATTTTCTTAGCTTGCCCAGCACAATTAAAGAGACAGAAGAGTTTTTATAATGTGAACACATTGTGTATTCATCATCTGATGAAAGAAATTTCATGGTACTGCACTAGCAGACACCACAATGTGAAGACGTTATGTTTCCCTCTCTGAAAATGACTACTTTGTCAAAAATCCAATGTAGTAGAAAACAAAAAGTATACATATTTTTGTATACACCAAATATTTTAATTATCCTGTTATACAATAAAGTTGATAAATTCATAAATTAAAATAAATTCTGATTAATAAGACACTAATAAGTGTCTGCCATCACTTGATCTCCAACCAAAAATTTTATTTTACTGAAATATGTATTTTGATTACTTTTATTTCTGTGTTCTATTTCTATTTGCACATAATTTTATCCAGCCATTTTGTTTACACTGCACTTTCTCTACTAGAAAAAAAAAGAAAAGAACAGCCAACCACCTAAGTCTCTAGATATTGGAAAAAGTAAGAAAAAGAGTTCTTTTCCATTCTTAGCTCTGTGAACCCACCCATACTGTATCTTGAGATTTTTCCTCTTGATATTCTTGAGAGCAAGATAAATACTCATCTTGACGTAGAAGTCTTGTACATTAGCTATACTGTGTTGTAGCATCTGTTGATGAATTCCTTCTGAGCAGGGCTTTTATTTTACTGACTCCATGGTCATCCAGACATTTCAGTTAATCTCAAAGTTTCTTCTAGTATTTCCAAGACATCCACAGTTCATTATCATCACTTGTGCAGGTCTTGTACCGGAAGTTTATCTTGGTGCCTACAGAGTCATAGCACAGGACTCAGGATGAAAAGTTACCCAGAATGAGGAAGAAAAAAAATCAGCCTGCTCCTCTAAATGCTGTGCAACCTGAACAACTCTCTTCTCTGAAACTCCTTTCCCCATTTCAAGCTTCACTCATTTCTTTCCACCTTTTTTCTCCATCTACAAACTGGTATCACGACTAACCCCTTTCTGCTTTACTCTCAATCTACAGCCTCCATAACTCCAGCGGCTCATATTTAACAGTTCCTCCTAGCCCTCTGCCTCTTCTTCCTGGTACTCAGGGCCCTTGTCCCACCCTCCTCCCCGTCCCCAGTACTTACTTTCTTAGTTCTATAAAATTGAATTTTGTTCTATTGCCCTGGTTTCAGCAGGGATTGAGGTTAATTTTCATCCTAGCAGCTGGTGTAGTGCTGTGTTTTGGATTTAGGATGAGAATCATGTCGATAACACACTGATGGTTTTAGTGGTTGCCAAGCAGTCAGGGAACTTTACAGCTTGTCATGGTAGCCTGCCAACAAGGTGGCAAGGTTGCCCAAGACACTGACCCAAACTGGCCAAGGGGATATTCCACACCATATTATGTCATGTTCTGTATATAACTGGTCTAAGAGGGGAAGGAGGGGTAGGTGTGTGCAAGGAGGCAGGGAAGTTCAGGGTCTTGCAGAACATCAACTTCAGGTAGTGAGAAACTGTGCTGCTCATTACTTGATTTGTTTATTCTTTTATTATCTTCCTTCTCTGTCCTAAACTGTCTTTATCTCAGCCCACAGGATTTGTTTGCTGTGTTTTTGTTCCTCCTCCCCCCATTTCCATTTTTCTCTCCTATCCTGCCAGTGAGGGAGGAAGGGGGGAAAGGGGCAGAGTGAGTGAAGGGCTACGTAGCAGGTTGAGCTGCCTGCCGGGTTAAACCACAGCACCGATCCTCAGGACGTATCAGCATTACCTGTGCTGCCAAGAAGGCTTCAGGCAGCAGCGTCTCTGAGACGAAGGTTAAGATAGTGCCACACATCTGTAAATAAGCACAGTGATATTTATTCAGAACAGCAGGATGGGAGAGAGTGTGAGCAAGCTCAGAGGGGCTGTTTTCCAGGCAATAGCTGGAAAAATTCTCTCTTCCACCTTTTGCAAAAGCCTCTTTCCCTCCTGCTGCACATGTTCAGGTCTTTCTCTGACCAAATCTCCAGGTCTTTGCTTTCCCGGGAAGGAGAAGAAAGAAAGGAGCACACTTAAAGCTGAAAAAAAGTCCCAAACAACCTCACAAAAACACCCTGCTCCTCTTCCCTCTATTGCCCCCATCTCCAAGAACAAAAAATGTACATACCTATACCCTAAATCCAGGGCACCCTCAAAAATTCCAGAATCCTGCACGCTCACCATCGGGGGGGGGGTGTGTGTGTGTGTGTGTGTGTGTGTGTGTGTGTGTGTGTGTGTGTGTGTGTGTGTGTGTGTATAGTATGCAAAGGTCTGAGGCAGCCAGAAATCAATACTCAAGGTGATTGTCTCTTAGTTACTTTATGATTTTATTCCCTGTGACTATTCCACACCCCCAATCTACATTTGATTCAGTCAGGAGTAAGCCCAACGCAGACAATAGCTTGAAGAAAGGAAAGGGAGGAGGAAAAAAAAAATAAAAAAAGGCAAGAAGCTGTGCTTCTGCAGCATCTGCACTTGACATAATAGTGTTGAAATATTCTATGCATGCACCTCTATGCAATAATCACTAGATAATCCCTGTTGCCATCCACAGGAGTCATGCTTCTGCAGAGCTGAAATCACAGTAATGGGAAGATGAAAATGGTTCATTCAGACAAAAAAGGAGTTTATTCTACCCAGAAGGAAAGCAAGCCTCTTCTAGTGCATTTAGAAAATTATTTTCTAAGAAGAAAAAAAAAGTATGGTTTTCTTTGCCTTAAGTATATTATTCCATCTCAGGTGATAAACATAATCTACACAACAGAGATAAGTGGATAACATATCCAGAATGTTACATACTGTATTATCATCTTTATTGAATGTATATTCTCAAAGGTAACGCTTTGAAATGCTGTCATTCGCCTATGAAAAACACATCTACAAGGACAAGCTAGTGCTGCCAGGAGTGGGTGTTCAGCTCCACTGACTCCAGGCAAGCTGTACCTGCTGATGCCAGCAAGGACTATGACCCTCAGTCGCTCTTCTCTCTCAGAAGTGTAAGGGTGCAAGATACAGGACATGCTGCATACTTCTATTTCTGTAAGGGCTTTAGCACAATCTGCATGCAGTGTGTGAAACGCAGCAAAATTGTAGCATACTGAAAGGTTGGCAATGTCCTTTTGCTAACCTACTTCTTCAAAGCAATATTCTCTCATCAGCTTATCCTTCTTCTGGCCCTCTGCTTGAGGTCTTTGTCCTCTTCCCCTCCTCTACTGTGCATTAGAATTGAGCTCTGTAGCTAAGCAGGCTTCTCCAGAAGCCAGCTGTACAGGCTAATTTTATATTCTTCTGAAAATCCACACCCCAGTAAAGTGTGCTTTGAGGTAAATTTGAGTCTTTTTATGTAGCTTTACTCCTACAGGTCTTTTACTGTTTCCACCACTTCCTTCTATACGAAATACTTTATTAGGGTGCTGATGACTGTGCAGGCTGTTCCTTTTCCTTTAACAACTTATTCTGGAAATAAAAAATTCTATATTAGGACTCTGACATAGTGCAGTGATACGCAGGGCCTGGGACAGGCAATGAGAAGAATGTTGTCAACATAAACCCCAAAGCTATTAAAACTACAGCAACAAAAAAGGTCCAGATGTGAGTATTGCTGCTAACACTGGTGCACTGTGGCTGCAAGTACTGAACTGACCTAAAACCTATTTCAGAATCCTTGCTAGCACTATGAAGATGACCACAGATATCATTCATACATGTAAGGATTACTAACATTTACAGAACTTGGATTACCCTAGCACAAATCCTAATTTTGTAGTTCATTGCTTTTTGGCCAAAATTGTTCTTCACTGCTAGACCTCTCTCGAGGCCTTTGAACTCTTTTGTGGCTAAAGGGTGGCAGTTTCCACATAATTCCTTCCCAATCTCCTGGATTTTTCAATTAATGCATTTTCCATTTTATTTCCTCCTCCCTTCTTTAATAGAGACATGGATGTTATAAATTTCTCCTCAGATGTCCTCACTCACCTCTGTCAACTACCAGCTTCCCTACCCAACAAGAAGCTGCATGTTGGTGGAAAGCATCTGTTGATGGTAGCCAAGTGCTGTGGGAACACAGAATGAAGCATTGCAGGTTGCTACTGTAGATTGCTTGTCTATACTTGGTAGGGACTGTTTTTTTTTCCTCCACTATGTAAAAAAAAAAAAAAGCCCGAACAGATCAGCAGCAGGACAGAGAGAGATGTTGCTTTGGAGGGATCACCTGCCATTTCACCTACAGATATAACAGCAGGTTTTCAGCATACATGAGGATTTTGCAGCTTTCTTCTCTTCTATCTTGCCTTTGCTTCTGTGAAAAAGCAACAAACTATACTATAATGGCAAAATACATCAATACACTCCCCACTCTCCTTAAGGAGCTTTTGGAAGAGATGCCAGGAACAGCTCAGATCCATGCTGAATCCTCACACAGAGCCAAGGGCAGAACATTTCAAACCAGAAAACTCACAGCATCACAGCGCTTCTATACAGTCCTAGTACCTTGCATGAGAAGTCCCTGAAGCCAGAAACACTCTTTGGCTTGGTCCTTTTTCCAGCCTTAGATTCTACAAGTAGAATAGGAAGTAAGCTGCTTCCGAAGAGGGTAAAACTATGATGCAAAACCAGCAAGTAAGGAAGTATGTTTACTTCTATTAACCCTGTTAGACATGATGATGTCCCCACCCAGAGACAGGAAAGGATACAATGGAATTCAGACTTAAATAGGCTTTATTAAAGAAAAAATAGTTTAGAAAGTATTAGAATGTAAGGGTTTATGGTACAAAGAAATAACTGCTGTGTTTTTCCTCCTGTTTGCTACAAGTATTTCACTAGACAGTTACCAATACAAACACACATTACAGCAGGCTACTGCTGATAGCACAAAAATTGGCTACCAAACACTACTTCCCCCAATATATGACAGGAACTGCAAATGAACTCCATGTACCTGTGTTACCTTTTTTCTCCAAAGAAGCTCGAGACTGATAGCCAGCAGAGCAGTAGACTGAGATAACAAAAAGCCAACTTCTCACCTCATCATCCCTCAGAGCACCACACCAGACACACAGTTTAAACACGATCCTGGGTAGCACTACAAGTATGACTGCACAGCTCTGAGGAATAGCCCACAAACTCCATACCTTTCAGATATATTCCATTATACCTTGCACAGACTTATTTTGTAACTAGATTTTCAGAGGTTTATAAAATACCTGCTAAATCCTCAGTACAATTGTCAGACAAGCAGGAAAAGACCTAAATCTCCTAAAATGAGCTGTCAAAGTTAATTGGATAGTTAGAGCAAATGATTTACTTGGAGCAGGTTATCTAGGTTCCTTCTGTGTCTTGAGCTGATTATCTTCATTGACTATAGGGGAAATCTGAGGGAAACTCAGAACTTGGAGCAGACTTTTTTTTTCTTTTAAAGATATGGGTTACTTGCTTCAAGAACTAAACTGCCATTTCACACAACTATCAATATTAAAACACAACAAACTTTGGAAGAGCATCCAAGCATGCATCACTTGATCTGGATGTCCACCTTTCCCAATATGATTTGGTTTCCTTTAAAGGAAACCGGAGCTGTGTTACATGCCACAACAGCACCCTGAGAAGGGGGCAACTGGAAGAGTAGAAAACATAAAACACCTTTTATCACACCTGCCACTGAACGTAGCACTAGCTACCTCCTTTTCCAGAATCAGCCAGAGTAAATCAAGGCAGAGAAACCTGCACCACTTCTGCCAGCATGTGGCGAGCGTGCTACTTTTCCGATGACTGTGACCACGCTTTCACTGCAACGTATCATCTGACAATGATAATTTACAAGTGCTTCTGAAAAATGCCCACCACCAAAAAACCACAACTCCCTTCAAAAAGGAAACCACCAAAGATAAACAAAGCCACTAGAATTTGTTAAACAAAGTTATGCGAGTGATTAAACCAGGAAAAAAGTCACCAAGCTGAGACCCTGTGTTCCACAATATTTAATATAGCATAAGCTTCAGGTCGTGTTTTCCCTCTCCCTAGCAGGACTAACAGGCACTGTTCTTATCGCCTGCCCAGTTTGATGCTTCCATTAACTCAAAGTTAGAGTCCATGTTGTGGTTCAGCCCCAGGCAGCAGCTGAGCACCCTGCACCCTCCCGGGGAGGACAGAGAGATCCGTCGGTTGGGATAAGGGCAGTTAATAACAGCACCACGAAAGAGGAACAGCAACAGAGCCCATGACAGAATTCACACATAGGGTGATGACCCAGAGCCCTGCACAGACCCGACGCCCGACTGACCGCACTCAGACTGTCCGGGAACTGCGTGGACCCGCCCCTCTCCCACAGCCGTTCTTACTGGGGTGTGATGTCACCTGGTGTGGGAAACAGCCCTGGCCAGCTCGGCTCCCCGGTGCTGGCTGCTTGGGGAAGGGAACTCTGGGCTGGCTGGAACCAGGACAGCCTGATTTGCAGACAGAACTACAGACATCCTTTAATTACAGACTTCTTTCCCCGAAGAAACCAGGTGTGGTGGTTTGACCCTGGTTGGGCACCCACCAAAGCCGCTCTATCATTCCCAATTTCAGCTGGACAGGGGAGAAAATATATATGGAGAAGGTTAGGAGTCGAGATAAGAACAGGGAGAGATCATTCCGTAATTAGCGTTACCAGCACAACAGACTCAACACAGAAGAAAGGAAAGAAAACTCTCTAATGTATTACACTTCACTGCACACCCAGTGACACCAGAGTCAGGTAATGAGAAGTGCAGCCAGATCTTAAAACACCTCCCCTCACCCCTCCCTTCTTAGTAGACTTCACTTTAGTCATGACTTCGCACCATTCTTCCCCACCCCACCCCCACCTCCACCCCTCCATTGTGGCAGAGGGAGGAGCAGGGAAAGGGGATGGAATTTCAGTCAGTTCCTCATGAGTTGTTTTCCTTCTTAGCCAGGGGAGGGGTGGCATTCCTCACACTCTTCCCCTGCTGCAGCGTGGAGTCCCACCCATGTGAGACAGTCCTTCATGAACTTCTCCAATGTGAGTCCTTTCCCACAGGGCTTCAGCTCTTCCCCAGCTGCCCCAGCATGGCAGGAAGTAATAAATCATAGTCTGTCTCTCTGTCTCTTAGGCCCAGGCTGCTGCAGCCTGATCCTCCACAGGGTCACAAGCCTCCCCTCCAGCAAACCTGCTGTGGCGTGGGTCTCTATTGGTCATCTCTGTGTCTCTGCGTCACTCCCTAGGCTGGAAGTGCTGGCACGGGCTTGCTCCAGTGTGGCCACAGAGTCTAATGTATGTCTCCACCTGCTTCAGCATGAGGCCTGTCCACAGGCTGCATGTGGGGCCTCTGCTCCCCATCATCTTCCATGGGCTGCAGGGGGACACCTGCTCCACCATGGTCTTCTCCATGGGCTACATGGGAATCTTTCTCTCTGGTGCCTGGAGCTTCTCCTCCACCCTTCTTCCCTGACCCTGGTGCCTGCACAGTTTCTTACATCTTCTCACTCCCTTCCCTGGAGGCAAAAAGCAGCTGCTTGTGGGTTTTTTCTCCTAAATATGATTCCCAGAGACTCTGTGACCGTCGCTGATGGGCTCAGCCTTGGTGTTTGCTGTCGGGCCTGCAGAGAGCTTCTGGCTGCTTCTTGCAGAAGCCACCCCTTCAGCCCCCTTCTCTACCAGAACCCAGCGATGCAAAACTACACCACCAGGCTAAAATTTAAAGCTTTTTAGCATGACAGAAGTACTGTTGATGTTTGAAGGTTTAAGGCTGCTGATGGTCAGGAGCTTGAGAGACTTGTCCATCTGACAAGACTCTACACCCTGCTAATTATTCTCACAGGAGAAATTACCATTTAAGATTTATCTCCTTAGTGCAAGATGTTCAATACTTTGAAAAGCTTTAGTACAGTAAATTTAAAAGAAAGAAAACACCATACAGACAATGCTGGAGACTCTAGAAAGTTATAGTAGTACTCTTTTAATACAACCCAAGTCTAGTGTTTTCCTATTATATATCTTTCTATAACTCCAGTGTTTTCCCAGGTTGTAATGGAATAATAACTTTGATACATCTCATTTGATACAACTTTCTTGTCATAAAAGCAACCCAGAAACCTCTTCTTCAAAAAAGGAAATTTCAAACACACCCCGTGTGCAAATAAGGTTGACAACATGAAGCATTACAGGTTCAAGAGTTTAAAAGTAAGCCTGAACTTGCACTAAACTTGGTATTTTTAACTTTGTCTGTAGTTTATCTTATCATGATCTTTGAAGGCTTGCAATACACCGCATACATGAATTTCTGTATGTGGCACTTGAGCACTGAATCTGCACATAGCAATAAACCCTTCCATGACTGTCAAATAAATCTATTATTTAGTTCAGGAGTTGGGTTTACTGTTGTTAAAAGAAAAAAATAAAACCCAAACCAGACAACACAGAGTTACCCAACTGCCATGATTTTGGTGGCCTGTGGCTATTTGAGCTTTTAATTAAAGCCCAAGCTCCTAAAGACAAGGATTTTAATCTTCCTTTTTAAAATGCAGTTGAGCTTTCCTTGTTGCAAAGTTTTAAAGTACGCATGAAATACATGTTAAATGTTCAGAAGCCAGTGGGTTTGCAAAGAGATTCCTCCTCCTTCAGATTTTTTTAAATTCTATTTAACTTCCCTCACTATTTTTTAACATTTATCTCTTAACATTTATCTCTAAAGCCACTCACAGGATTTTGGACAATTTTGGACTGTATTTGCAATAACTTTCTCTAGAGCCTCTTTTATTTCCTTTTGAAAGTTAACACCTACAGTCTTATCCTGTATGCTTTAAAAAAGCTACATCTTGTTGTAGGGTAGTTATTGATTTACTCTCACATGAGATAATTGGATAAGTGTATTATAGATACAGAAGTGCTTTTCCCCCTCCACTTTTCCCATCATAGCCTCACCCCTGATTTAGCAAGAAACCTGAAACAAATCTGTTTAGACTATGTCTTAGAGATATCTTCTCAAGATGACAAAATGCTTTTAAAGTTAGAGTCATGTTCTGTTACACTTTGAAGAAGAGAGTTGTTTTAAGAAGATGGACATTTTGAGGTGACTAGGCCAGAAAGAAAAGAAATACACAGATTAAACATGTGGTGCTTTTCTCTGCCTATTCTACTCTTGAAGACTATAGAGTTCTTGTTTCCAGCTTGATGGCAGCCAACTCAGTGCTACTCTGCTGTGGTGAGAAACAGTTCAAGCGCTAGGAAGTAAGCTGTATCACCTTCCCTGCTGTTACCTCCTCACTGTGAAGCACACAAGTGAAAAGGGGGAGCAATAGTTTTGTCTTTAAAAAAAAAAATTGAGGTGCTTAAAAAATTGCAAACAAATATTCTTTTTCTTTACAGAACTCACCTAGAGAAGAAGGAGCACCTGTCCTATGAAGACAGGCTGGAAGAATTGGGCTTGTTCAGCCTAGAGAAAGTTCCAGAGAGACCTAATTGCAGCCTGCAAGTGCCTGGAGGCAGCCTACAGGAAAGATGGAGAGGGACTGCTCACAATGGCATGGAGCAACAGGTTAATGGCTTTAAGATGAAGGAGGGTAGATTTAGATTAGCTATTAATAATTTTTGCCCTGTGAGGGTGGTGAGACCCTGGTACGGCTGCCCAGAGAAGCTGTGGCTGCCCCCTCCCTGACAGTCTTCAAGGCCAGGTTGGATTGGATTTGGGCAGCCTGGGCTAGTGAAGGGTGCCCCTGCCTATGGCTAGGGGTTGCAACTAAATGGGCTTTGAGGTCTCTTCCCTCCCAAACCATACTGTAACTTGAAATGATGAAGCTTTTTTCTCATTAAAAAATAGTGTATTTAAATATCAGTTTAATTCAGAATTATGACATACTGGGACATTTTATATTGCGAAGAGCTCTGAGGTGCAGGGCATATTTAAATATGAAGAACCTATCAAGAAAGATTGCCAAAACCTACCAAATGGTATTCATCATGTGGAAATGTAAGTCAAAGGGCATTTGTGTATTGTCCTTTTTCTAAGCAGGAATATATATATATCAAGCTTTAAGAGTACTAATCTTGAGTATTATGTGTAGTTCTATTCTAGTCAAACATCCTTCTGATGATCAAAGTACTAGGAGAACTCATAGGGATGAGAAAGATTGAAGAAGTTAAGTCTTTTCTCCCTGAAGAAGACTTAGGAGCTCATCAGCATTCTAGTAAGGTGGAACTACAAAAAGGACAGAGGTTCTCTCTTCACAGCGAGCCACATGGGGAAGACGAGAGGCAACAGGTACAAGTTGCGCCAGGAGATGTTTCACTTCAGTATAGGAAAGAACCTTTTTATTTTTACAGTGAGAAGAGTCCATCACTGCAACAACCTCCCCTGGTGCCATGGTTCCAGCCAGGTCAGAGTTCCCTTCCTCAAGCAGCCAGCACAGGGAAACTGAGCTGGCCCAGGCTATTTTCCATACCAGGTGACACCACACCCCCATAAAAGGGGCTGGTCGGGGAGGGGTTGGTCTGAGCAGCTCCCAGACAGTCCAAGTGTGGTCAGGCATTGAGTTGGTGAAGTGGTCTGTGTTGTTACTTTGTTGGGTTGATGAGGTGCTCTGTCTCATTACTGTGTGTGTATTGTGTCACAGGCTGTGCTGCTGTTCCCCTTTCACAGTGCTGTATCGGTAACTGCCCCTATCCCAACCTGCAGGGCTCTGTCTATTTGTCCTCCTAGGGTGGGGTGAGCGAGTAGTGTGTGGTGCTCAGCCACTGCGCGGGGCTGAACCGGGACACCTAGGATATTGTAGATTCTTATCACCTGTTGTTTTCACAGTGTGACTAGACAGGGTGTTAGATAATTTCATCTAAGGTCCCTTTTCCACAGAAGTTTGGTCCAGGTAATCTTTCGAGGTCCCTTCTGGTCAATGCTCCTAGTTAGTGAAATTTTTAAGTTATTGCTGTGTGTCAAGGCTCATTAATAATGAAGTCTCAGCTCTTCAACCAGTTTAAAATGTTTACAACATATACATGTATCCACATATGGGTATACGCCCACACATGTTACGTAACTACAATTAGTCCAATTTTGTTCAACAGCACATACAGTGAAAGGTTGCTAACATTCAGCCTTATTCTCTAACTTGCCTTGATTAGGTAGTTATAATCCATGTAAAACTCACTGGAAGGATGTGTGATTTCTAAAGCTGCCGTAGACAGACTGCAGAGAACGATTTCTTTGATTGGAATAGAACAAAGGATAGCTCACAATTACTGTATAGAAATATTTTGTGTTTCAGATATTTAAGAATATGTTTTCCCAGCTGTAATTTCCTTATTTCAGAGAGTTTTTTAGGTTTGTGTTATTTAACCTGTGTGTTGTGGTCACACTCATGCAATCATTGCAGAAGTTTCTTGCGAGAATGATGGTTTAAAGGGTAAGATAGCAGCACTGCAGAAGAGAGGCACCACAGGGCTGGTGATGCAAAACCAGTAAAAATGGAAGCTGAAGGGATCAGCAGTGAACGCTGTACTGGTAGGCAGGGCTCCACCATTGAGGAGCATTAGTTTTCTTTTAAAAATAGTTCTCTTGCCTGCCTGCCTTCGCGCACCCCCTCCTCCTCACTAGCACTTTCAGCAGGTCTGGTTATCCAGATGCCTTTTCCTCGGCATATAAGTTGCTCAAAGCAAACAAGTTATTGCAGTTCGTTCATACAGAGAGGGGAAAGCAGAATATTTTTTGGATTAGCCAGGTTTTCATTGCAGACATTCCCCCCTTAAGCAGTTTTCAAAATCCCCTTAGCATGCTGGACTTTTTCACTGCATCACTTACCTCAAGCACACCATTCAATTCTGTAGCCTGTTATGAAGAATGCTTTTGTTGCAGTTATTTTTTAAAATCCAAAAATCTGTAGAAACTACTTCCAAAAGCAGTGTTCTGCAACAAACTCCAGAGAAAATTGAACTAAGATACTTGGCAAAGGAGAGCTGTGTTCTTAGCAGCAGGGGGGTGGGGGGAAAGGATCTCATCACACCACTTCTAAATTCTCTGCATGAATAAGAGATATTTTGAAATAGATCAGAGGCAGCTGCCTACTGGACCGGTATCCAGACATACAGCGTTCTAAGAAAAAACACCTTAGACAGTTTTCTGACACATTCTATGCCATAAACATCTTTCTACAGGTCCACTTTCTAGATGATTAATTCATTACAAGTCCAAAGAAGGTGAGGCATTGAGGGGAAGGGGAAAACCAAACAATGTTGAATAGACCATTGTTGAATAGACCATTGTTGAAACATTCCATTGTTACAGTGCTTTTTATCATATTTCATAACACTTATAGCGAAATAAGAATTTAACAAATAAGTACACCAGCCCACAAGATATGAGCTCTTGCATAGCTGATGAAGGCAGCCTTCCCTCCATCTCCTGTGCACAGATAGGAGTTTGACTGACAAGTACATGACTTGAATTTGTACTATTAAGCCTCAGACATCTTATTTTTCACCTAAGCAGGAGCCTAAATAGATGAAACATCCACATAAATCTTCAGACCACCACCAAACCCCTCCAAATTACTAAAGACAACAAATTAAATATCTCACAGAAAGTCTTGGACATAAAGGTACAGAGTACTTAAAAACTTTCCTTCCACTTTAAATCCTTGCCTATTTCATCTGTCACCAATAATCCTAGAGATCATATCACTTTATCCTCTTTTAAATCCTTCCTTAAAACCTACCTCTCCTGTGATACCTGCAAATCTCTGCCAGATGGGACTGTTTAGACTAATGGCCATTTGTGATTAGCTTTAGCAAATGCATATTTCTAAACCTCTCATTACCATCTCTTCCCACTCTCAATCTTCTTGTCTATATAATCTTAAATTCAGATATTACAAAAGTGGTGGGTGTTTTTTTTTTTCTTTATAGTTAGAGCTACCCTAATTATTTCATACCTTACAATAACTTGCATCTGGAGGCCTGAAGGAGTGCCTTGGAAAAAGAGCAGGGAGGCAGAATCAATGTTTAAAGCATTACATAAGGAATAGTTCTAATTTCACAATTTTAATGGAATTTACACTTAAAGATAATAAAGAACAAAAATAAATGAACACAGAACAGCATTATTGTTCTGGAAATTTTGGATAGTAGTATTTCATTTTTATACCCTCTTTATTTTCTCTGAAGGATCTGCAGATAAAACAACACAAGAGGAGTAGTGCTTAATATGAAAAACTAAAACTGACAAGGGCTTCTCTCATAACTTTAAATAAGTCATGCAGAAGCTTCTGAATCATAAAACATTGACACTCACGATTCTAAAAACAAATAAAAAACCCCACAAGTTGTTTTTTTTTCCTACCTTATTCAGAGTTCAGCAAAAAAACTACTTACATATTAACAGTTTTATCTTTCTCAAACCAAACAAAAATCTTTAAGATGTTTTTTTTAAGTCTTACCCCTCAATGTGTTCATCCAAGTAGTTAGCAGCCCTCCTCGGGCAGTTCCTCAGGCAGCTAGTCACTAACTTCTCCCCACCCCCAACTACTAAAACCACGTAAACCTCTTCCTTTTATAAGTATTAATCTTTTTTTAACCACAGGCTAAGAATCCAGTACACAGGTAACTATTCAAACTCTTCTTACATCCTACTGGGAGAGCAACAGGTGCTAGGGCTAAACTTCACGGCGGATCCAGCAGAGATCGTTTGAAAATGCTGCCTGTGATGTAAGTGCTTTTACCGTGGCGGGCTGCAAGTGCTGGCCTCAAAGAGTTATTACTTTGTACTGATGTTAGTGGAGGACGCTGAAAGTAAGAAGCCCTGTTTTATGTGTGCAAGAGCCATAGGGCAGATTTATTGTGTGTGTGTGCTCAGAAACAGTCTCTATCAAAGGTGTAGAAAGACCGGGCTCTGAGGGGTTACCTGTGGTAAATCTACCCTTCTCTGTGCGTGTCTGGGGCACTTACTCTGCAGTGGTGGATAGGTGTGCCTGGCATTGGATTTATAGCACCAGGGGTAGGCTCAGGGTTGGAGACTGATGTGTCAGAAGGGCATGCCATACACCTCCGAGCAGCACAGTAAGGCTAATCGGGCAGTGAGTAACTCCTCTCCTAGGCCTGCCTGCACTGCTGATCCCAGCTGCAGCCCACAGACATGATGGACTCTTCTTCTGAAACACTCCTGAATATGTAAAAAATATCTTCATACTACTTGCTTTCCTAACACTTGCAAGATACTACCAAAGTGCTAAATATTTGATAGTGACAACAGAAACAAAAGTAGGCATTTGCAGAAAATGAGACACAGCACACAGATCAATTTTGTGAGTTTTTGTTGTACATTTTCATGATTTAAAGTGTTCAGTGCTGTTGTTTTTCCCCCCAAGCTGCAGTTCTTCACAACTCAAGTCATGAAGTGAGAGTAAGAAGAGAGAGGTAATTTCTGAACTATCTGGGTCCTGCTAATAATTTGAAATTGCCTTAAAAGCTCTGAAAACAATTTTTCAGGAAAAGTCTTTCTACACTAACTAAAAATAATAATAAAAGAAACCCCCACAAAACACCCCCAAATAAAACAAAACCCATCACCAAACCTAAACTCTGGTTCTTGCACTTTTGTTAATTTAAGGTTGGTTTTGTTTGTTTGTTTGGGTTTTTTGTTTGGAGGTTTCTTTGTTTGGTGGCTTGGGGGTTTTTTTAGGTGTAGGGGTTTTTTTTAAGTCAGTATTTTCCTTGGAGAATGGAAAGGGGATTTTATGCTTTAGAATAACTGCACATTTTCAATACAGTGAGACTTGTATGAAGATTTAGAATTCCGTGGAGGCAGAGAACAGAAGGAAGAGAAATAATATGAAAGAGAAAATAAAGATTAGAACAAATATTGTAAGGAATTGGCTGGTTCCTTTCTGTGTACTCTGTTAACATCCAGCTGGCAAAAAGCCTTCTAGCATATGAATGGGAAATTCTGCTAGAGGAAGGACTTTGCAACCTGAGTGAAAGAAGCCAGAGGCTGTATTAAGCACAATAGGCTGAAGCCAGCAGACTTGAGAACCGTGTGTAAAAAGAAGACTTTAATCCTCTATATAGGGACATATTAAAACAGTTCAACAATAATTTTCAGTTGAAAATGCAGTTCCAGCAATATTGAAATGTTTTATTTTGCCCCTGCTTAACTTGCATATACTCAGGTGAATGCAGTGTGAGATTAGTCTTTCCATGCTATGGATACATTTTTGGGTCTAAATACTTCTGAATATTTCACTGTGCAGGATAGTGAGATTGTGACTGTTCATCATAATTTTGGACTAAAGCAAATTTAGAAACATTAAAACTATTTCCAGTTACCTTTTGTATAACTAGAACAGTAAAGGGCTACAGACAAAGGGAAAGAGTAATGTCGGAGTCTAGCCTGTTTTTCCTTTCCCAGCCAACTTCCCGGTCTCTCTCCCTTCCTTTGACCTCACAAACCCATGGTCCTAATTTGTCTCTGTGTGTGATTTGCCCTGGTGACAAAGCGCGATGCTCCTGCTCGTGGGACTTGGGCACGCACGGCGCTGTGGCCACAGCGCAGAAGCGGCGGGAGTTGAAACGCGGGTCAAATACTGAAGCGAGAGACTTACAGACTGGGAATTGTGATGCTGAACTTATGAAACGTGGGAGGCAGAGCTGCTGCAGAAGGGATGGACAGGTGAAACAGCATGTTCTTTTTTCCTTGGAAATTGTGAAACTCTTGTGTGTGAAAATTTTCTGACACACTTGTGTGAGCATGGTGTCCAGTAAGAGAAAAAAAAAAAACACCTCTGAGTAGAAGTTTCCCAACATGACAAGCAACCAAAACCAGGTTCTTTTAAAGGAAAGTAGCAAATATCAATAGATGTGTAGCAAAGATATTAAATAACTCTACATCTGTTTGCACAGAGCAAGATGATCTTTCCCTTTTGGTTTAAAGGGAACACGTTTCAAATTCTGAGTAGAATTTTTTCAAAGATAGAAAAGAGCTTGCAAAAAGTACGGAGTGTTTGTAAGAGCAATTAGGTATTTTGTTTCAGAAGAGGGAGAGAGCATTGGATTGAAGTTGTTCTAGACAATAAAGTTGCTTTGGATGCTGATTAATTGATTGCTAGAGACTGTGTTAATAAGAAATTCAATTGAGCACTTAGCCGAAAGTGAGAGTTATATGAGTTAGGTATAAAAATGTCCTTCCAGTCCCAATCAGTAGATAACTTCCATGTTCATGGCTTAATTTCAAGGAGTCTTTGAAAAGATCTGCGTGCTTATTGAATTTCTACTTCTTGTACAGATTCAACATCTAATTTGTTCTGAGGGCTCAAGAGACCTGATCTTGCCTAGTCTTTTTTTTCTGTCTTAACAGGATTTATGACAGTATGGACTGTTTTGGCAGCAGACAATGTTTTCCCAGTTACGGGGTATGACCTGCAGGCAGTGGATGCAACAATAATCTGGTGAAGTAAAAGTTAGACTCACAATGGTATGTTTTGTATCAAAAGAGAAAAGCATAATATGATTGTTTGAGAGAGGGGAAATCAATACACAGAAGTTAATCATAACCTGCAATGGTTCTTATAATAGTGACAGTGCATGATATGACAAGTGCTGACATACTATTTTTTACATATGGTAAATGTAAGAGAATGAGTTAGACTGAAACAATCTGCTTTAAAAGGCTGACTATACAAACTTCAGCCCAGGGACTGAGTTGCCTGTTATGTAGAAGTCCTTTTTCTGAGGGTAAAACTGTTCCGCTTTCATAGCTGAAAAAGTATGTATAGGGTTAGAGGTGGAAGGTAAGACAATCTTTAGACATGGGGAGGGATCAGTTTTCTTCTGGAATGAAAAAAATGAGGATTTGGGAGCCTTGGCAGATCCAGTCTTTGATAATTTCCCCTCTAAGTCTTCTCCGGGCAACATAAACCCAGCTCTCTCAGCCTTTTCTCATACAAGAGATGCTCCAGTCTCCTGACCCTCCTTGTAGCCCCTCTCCACTGGACTCTCTCTGGTAGTTCCTTACCTTTCTTGAACTGGGGAGCCCAGAACTGGACATAATATTCCAGATGTGGCCTCACCAGGGCAGAGTAGAGGGAGAGGATAACTTGCTTGACCTGCTGGCCACATTCTGCTTAATGCACACCAGGATACCAGTAGTCTTCTTGGCCATGAAAGCACATTGCTGGGTCATGGAGAGCTGCTTGTCCACCAGGAATCCCAGGTCCTTCTCTGCAGCACTGCTTCCCAGCAAGTCAATCCCCAACCTGTACTGGTGCTTAGGGTTGTTATTCCCTGAGTGCACAGCCTTCTGGTCTGTCAGCCGTTCCTCACAGTTTTGAATCATCAGCAAACTTGCTGAGAGTACACTCTTTCCTCTTGTCCAGATCACTGATAAATATGTTGAATAAGACTGGACCAAGCACTGTCCCTTGGGGCACATTACTGGCTACAGGCCTCTGCGCTGCTTATCACAACCCTTTGGACTCAGTCATTCATCCATTTTGTTCTCAATCCACCTCACTGTCCCACAACCAAGACTTCCTAAGATTGCCTATGAGAATGTTATGAGAGACGCTGTCAGACGTCTTGCTGAAGTCAAGGTAAACAAAACCTACTGCTCTCCCTTCATGCACCCAGCTGATCAAGATGATTGAGAGTGACCTAGCAAGAACATTTGCCATTTCCCTGAGCACTTGTTGGTGCACCCCATCAGGGCCCATGGATTTGTGGATGTCAGGCTTGCCTAGATGATCTTTAACCCGATCCTCCTTGACCGAGGGAGGGTCTTCCTCTTGCAAGACTTTCTCTCCTACCTTATGGGTCTTGGTATCCTGAGGGCTGGCCTTAGCAGTAAAGGCTGAAGCAAAAGTGACATTCAGTAACTCTGCCTTCTCCATATCTTCCAAAACCAATGCACACACTTCATTCAGCTGTGGGCCCATAATTTACCTAGACTTCCTTTTGCTGCTGATGTATTTGAAATAGTCCTTCTTCTTGTCCTGGACATCTCTTGCCAGATTTCATTCTGAGTGGGCCTTAGCCTTCCTTGTTGCATCCCTACATTCTCTGACTTCATCCCAAGTGGAAAGTCTTTTTCCAGCTTCAGTAAACCGCACCAGCCTTCAGCTTGGAGGAAATAATGCTTGAATATTGACCAGCTCGCTTGGACTCACTTATCTTCTAGAGCCTTAACTCATGGGATTCTCCCAAGTAGGTCTTTGAAAAGGTCAGAATTAGCTCTTCTGAAGTCCAGGGTTGTTATCCTACTTATTGCCCTGCTCCTTTCACGTAGGATCCTGAACTCCTGCCACTGCAGTCAAAGGTTCTCCCAACCTTCATGTCCTCAACCAATCCTCCTTTGTTTGTTAGTACAAGGTCCAACAGCACACCTCTCCTTGTGGGCTCCTTCACCAACTGTGTCAAAAAGTTGTCATTAATGCTCTACAGGAACCTCCTGGACTGTGCATTCCTGGCTGTGTTGCCTTTCCAGCAAATATCAGGGAGGTTGAAGTCCCCTGTGAAGACCAGGGCCTGTGATCCTGAGGCTTCTTCCAGTCATCTGTAGAAGGCCTGATTAACTTTCTCTTCCTGATCTGGTGGCCTGTAATAAACACTCACAACAGTGTCACCCATATTAGCTTGCCCCTTAATCTTTGCACATAAGCTCTTGACTTGTTCTTCATCCACCCCTATGTGGAGCCATCCATGACAGCACTCTCCTCACCCCCTCCCCGAGTCCTTCAGTTTAAAGCCCATTTCACCAAGTTGGCCAGCCTGCTGACAAAGATTCCCTTGCTTCTTCTAGACAGATGGATCCTGTCCCTCTCTAAAAGGTTATATTAATCAAAGAATGGTCCTTTGTAAAAAAAGAAACCCCTTGCGATGGCACCAGGTGCATAGCCAGGAGTTGATATACACAATATGTCTATTTCTGCCTGCTCCCTTTTCTCCAACTGGTAGGGTGCATGAAAAGTTAATTCAGGCATTAATGGCTTTTACTTGCACCCCCAGGGCTTGATAGTCTTTCTTGATTCTGCCTAGGTTCTGGCTTGCTGTGTCATTTGCACGCACATGAAAGAGTAGCAACAGATAGTAGTCTCTGCTCTTGACAAGTTGTGGCACCCTCTCAAAAACTTCTTCTGGAAAGCAGCATACTTCTCAACTCCCTGTCAGGTCAGCAGATGGGTGCCTTGGTGCCCCCTAACAGAGAGTCACCACTATGAGCACTTGTCATTTCTTTTTATGGTATCCACTGTGTACTGCTGGTACAGCTTCTCCTTGCAGACAGGGTTATACAGGGTTTAGTTTGTTGCAGCACAACTTTGTGACCTTGATGTGGTTTTACTGAGGAATTGCTGTTGAAAGACAGGTATGTCAGAGCCACACAACATAAGAAAAGTTAGAACCTAGACAGACAATTGAGAAGACAACAGCTAGCAGCTAAGAGGCTTGAAAGGAAAAACGCTAACATTGAAACTTAATAAAAACCACTTATAAAACACTAAGAAATACAGGGAAGTAGTATGTAGTGGCATCAAGACCCAACCCTTTCCAAGGGACAGTGAAGGCTGACCCTTGCCCATTTGACTGAAATCATTCTAGGCAGTATTTATAGGCTCACCAGATGTCTCACTGGTGGTGGTAAGCATATAAATACTTAGCTTGTCACACAAACAGCAGCCAGCTCAGCCTATTCATGGGAAAAAATATTCTTTGCTCTAATTTTTATATTTTTCTTGTAAAGTGTTTTTGTACATGGTAAAAGTTTTCTCCGCATATTAAAAATGACCCAAAGAATGAGAGTTAGAGCTGAACCATTTACTTATGAGAATACAATGCTCAGAATTGTTGGCTAAGTGCTAAAATATATCTCTCTCTCTTAAAATTACAAGTGTCTTACACCTATACTTATTTGTTCAATTGTTTTATTATGAGTCATTAGTTTGAAGGGAAACAGAAAAAAGGCTTAATGCCTCTTAAATGCCATATAGGGAATTTCTTGACGATATTAATCCAGTATAAGATTTTTGTCATCTTATTGAGTGTATGTAAACACATTTTCCTTTCAAGATATAAAAATTTTAGTTTAGCAATGAGAGGGGAAAAGAGCCTTTGACTGTGAATATAGTTAGGCGGTTGGACAGCCTGCCAAGGCATGTTTTACAGTTGTCAACAGTGGATTGTTCAGTGCTAGACGAGACCCCACGCACCGGGGATGTGTGTAAGCCACCAAATCAATCCCCCTTCTGTGCTGAGCTGAACTAGATGACTCACTACAGTGACTTTCCAACTGAAATTATTCTTGATTGAATAATAAAAATGCATAAAACCTTTCAAACCTCAGAACTGGGTGCCGGGTGGGGTGTGGAGGGGAATCACTGGTCCATATCTGTAGTACTGTAGTAGCAAAGCAGGTATAGGTGTGTGATGAAAGAACAAAGGGACAAATAAACAGTCCTGCAGGAAATTAAGTTCAGTTTTCTCAAAGGTTTTTTTTTTTTTTTGGGGGGGGGGGGGGCGTTTTGTTTCTGATTTTGCTTTTGTTTTTAAGTTTATTTTGTTTTGTCATTCTCCATTTAATAAACATTATTTAGACAAGTAATTAGCTGAATTTTGGCTGAAACAAAAATATGTTTATCAAAATGTTGTACCACAGAAGAAGCTATAAAACAAAGGATAATGGAATAGGGAGAGAGTGAGAAATAGTGTAATGAGCAAGAAATGTTCCTAGAGAAGTTCAAGACAAACTTGGATAAAATGAGTACAGTTTACAGACATATAAATGAAGTGATATCCATCCAGCTCTTCTAGACAAGCCTTAAAATCATTAAAAGCAAAATAGATTTTTTTTTCCCTTTTTATTCCATTTTTTTTCTTTTTGGAAGCCTAATTATTGACAGAATCTAAAACCACGTAAAGGGTTTTCATGAAAATTGAAATCTTCCCTGGAAAATACCTCTGTATTAAGAGCAAAGCTTATATTTCATCTTCACTCTGGAAGATGTGAAATTCAGTCACAAAGACAGTCTATCGAGTTCTTACATGGGTATTAATAAGTTCTTCTTAATGACTTAGTTATATGTATCAGAAAAAGTATATAAAGTCTGTGGGGTGTTTTTGAAAAAAAGAGTTCAGTACTTTCTTATGATTTCAGTGGATGCTATAAGCTTTAGTCTCACTCTCACAAGTGAGGAAGGGTGGGAAAGAATTTAGTTGCACCTTTCAGCTTTGTGTTGTTTAATCTTACTAGAAGATGCAGAAACTAGTAAAATATTATTTAAATATTGAAAAGCCTTGTAGGGGCCTTTATTTTTTCATTCACAAAACTTGCAATTTCCAGAACCGCCTTTCCTTAAAGTTTTCCCAGAGATATCCTAAACTCTCTATATCAACTAGGTAATATTTTCATAACAGAAATAGAAAGATCAAAACAATACCCTTTCAATAGCAGAAACAGTAATATATGCTAATATGTGCTAATTCAGATTTTTATACATACAGAGACGATCTCAGTGGAAGAAATTTAGCAATTTTCCAGTTAAATTTTGAATATTGTTCACTGTCGATGTTTAATCAAGAAGTCTCTTGATATTTCTCATCTTTCAAAGATTTCTTTCCCACATGCATGTCTTTCTGTCCAATTTTTTTTTTTTTAAATAAATTTTAAAGCAGGAACCCAAACACAAAGCCTTAAAAATATTGAAGGGAAAAAATCCATTAGTGTTATTATTGATTGGTTTGGTTTATTTTAAATGATTAGCGTTATCTACATAAGCTTTCACAAAACAATTTTAACTTTGTACAAAGAACCTTCCTGTCCTGCAGAACATCTGTACTACTATTCAAATGATATCAGAAGGAAAAAAATTACTTTGAATTTTTCATAGTTGTATGACAAATCAGGAATATTGATAAAAATTATTCCTTTAACCTTCCAGATGCTTTCTCGTTTCCCAAGTAGTTTCATGTCTCTCAAATTCAGTATATGAAAACAGATAAATCATTTTATAATGTTTACAATTGGTTTAAAGTTTGATTTCAACTGTGTTTACTCAGGTGTTTTCATGTATTTTGGGGGAAAAAAATATTTTCATTAGTCTTAGTTCCTGATTACCTTTTCAAAAGCTAATTATACACTTTTAAGTCTGAAGATATCTATTCTTTTAGATGCATGATGTATAGGGAGATGAGTATAGTCAAAAGCAAGTCGATATGACTAGAAGACTGATTTTCTTGGAGTGAAGAATCAGTTTTAAGAACAACAAATGCTTTATCTGATAATAACTAGATCGTTTGACTGCCATCTCCTTTCACTTTCTCACTGATAAAGTGAAAATGATGCATAGATAAGGCTATACTAAAACACCCTGTCATTTCCATCCCATTTTACTCCCCTGTGGGTCAAATGCTCTCTGCACTGCCTGTTATCTGGGGGCTGCAGGATGGGGCTGCCTGGGGAGAGAGGACACTGACATCTCCATGGCTCCTGCCGCCCCAGCACCTTTGGACATTTAGCTGTATCCTCCGGGGCCATTGAGTGCATTGATTAGCACTTACCTGGATCCTTCCTAATTTTTGCATGTAGCCAAAATGTAATACATTATGAGAAATGTGAAAACCACAATTTCTTTTAGTTTCTATGTCACTCTGTCTGTCTTCTATCTTGAGGGGACTTGATTACAAATACACAAAGTTAATGCAAAATGCAATATTACTGTGGAGAAATTGTTTTTAAGTGGAGTGTTACTCCAGGCAATTTTTAGATTAAAACCTGAGAATAGCTCAGAAATATTGTCTATAAATGGGACAGGACTGTGTTAGAAATCACAGAATCACAGAATCACAGAATTATGAGGTTGGAAAAGACCTTTAAGATCATCAAATCCAACCATTCCTGTCCTATGCTAAACCATATCCCCATGTACCTCATCTACCTCTTTTTTAAACACATCCAGGGATGATGACTGGAGAAATGGCAAAAGCCTGATAATTTGTGCACCTGGACAAGACTCGAGATATATATCTATGCAACACTTCTGTTCACAGACCTACAACTTTGCTACTCTCAATTTTTCTGAAACTAGCTCCTATCCCAGCAAATTCAACAAAAATCAAAATTTGGCCTTGAATGAGTTTCTTCCTTTCCCTTGCAAAATAGTGGCAGAATCACTAAAATAATCTAGGATTAGCATTGGATTTAATGTTTCAAATGCCATAATATAGATTAAATATCTGCATCCTCAATATGATGGTCCTGATGCTATGTCCAGTTCAGGAAGACTCTCAATCTCTAATTGCTCAAAAGCCTTTACCTAAACATCTGCTGCCAGCCCCTGATTCAGACATGTTTTTGACATATCTTAGTTGCAGATATCACATTCTAGAAAGAATATTGTGCTCCTAAATTAAATAGAAATTTGAAAAACTCTCAGCTTTTTAACAGAGCTGGTGCTAGGAACCACACGGAAGACCACAAGCTGTTGTGAAAACTTCCAGTCCTCTGTAATCCCTAAAATAAAAGCTAGCTGTACATATTTCAAGTACGTGGAAACGTACATAGAGATGTGGATATGTAAAGGTTTATAAGCATCTGATACTTCCCAAGGCATGAAAGTCAGGTATATTTCATGAACTGAAAAGTGGATTAACAATACTCTGCTTCACAAGGACATTTTTAATTGATTTTTACTACTGTGTTGCTACTTGCTGGTCTCTAGAGCAGTAGCATGGCAAAAGTCTGAAATGTACTATGGCTGTTTCAGTGGAGAGTGATATTATTTGGCTGGCAAATTTAACATCTTTTTCTGTGTGTGGTGAATTTGAGATATAATGTAAGTTCAGTCATCTCCATCAAATCCAGCTATGTTAAGTGTGAGCCTTATTAGATATTTCATGTAATATATGCTGGTTGAGGTCTGATACGCCATTTATCTTCACTTGTGAGGAGACCTTAGAACTCACTTGTGGTAATGTCATTGATGATTTATTAGTCTCCTCACTTGTGAAGATAAATGTCATATCAGACCTCAGTCATCATGCCTTCCCTCTGCATATAAATCCAGATTTAGAAAAGAGAGTGAAAAAGGGAATAAGGGAATATTCCCGGATGGTTTGTGGTTAAGGGATGTCAAGCTTTCTGTGGTAAAAATTGGACATATACTTTAATAAATCTTGTTGTTCGAACATTTTTTCTTTGACAGATCCCTTCAGGCAGATGCCACTGAAACATTCAGGTGCTTCCCTTCATGCTGCACAGAACTTTTTTTCTAGGAATGCCAGTAGTGACTGGTAAAAGCCCTTTTAAAAGCTTTACCAGAGGAAATGGCTGGCAGAGAGGTACATTTGTCAGATTCACAGAAGGGCAAAGTCCCCATTTAGAAATGAAACCTGAATGCCATTTACGTGTATCTTCTATCCAATTTTATGGACTTTCATATATCACTCAAAACTTGAAGAAAAACCTGTGCACAAAGTGGAATAAAACAAGACTGAACACTGAACACCACTCTACTTGATTTCTAAGCTTCCATGGATACTGTGTGACAAAGGATCACAAATCAGGTGAATCTGATTTTCTCTTTTGAATCCTAGAGGCTGCGATCATTTCCTTAATGTGCAGGATATAATACCTAGAATGAAGTTAAGCAGTTGTGTGACAGGTTGTATTAGAATTATTACAGACATGCCACTTGCCACAGTGCAGATGTATAGGAAACTGAAAGGGATACAAGTAGTATCATTGTAATTTAAATCTTCATGAATTATTTTTAACAGCTGAAGATGTTTAGGTTATCAGAGCATCTGCTTTGTGGAGTGGCTTTCTGATAAACAAATTTTCCTTCTTGAGTCTGCAGTCCTTCATGCTGGTAAAAGGCATTTGGAGTTGGTCTGCTTTACTTGTCCTGATGGGAATATATACTGAAATTTGTATCCATAAAGCAGTTTGGGTTCTGCACAGAAACAATCAGATTGATATTGAGAAAAATATTTGTTATGTTGAAAGGTATCACGTAGCATCATGACTTAGTGAGGGCACTCATGCCTGCAACGTAGCTGTGGCCTGTAAGCAGAATGATTCTTAAAGCATGGCTTTTCCTGCATTCATTCCTCCTGCAGGTACAAGTCTGATGAACTTTCGGCCGTGCTTCTCTGCTCTCAGGCATTTTCAGAGGAAAAGAAGACAAGAAAATAATTCTTTTTTTTGGAATCTGTTTCTTATAAAATGAACAAGGAACATTTTGAATATGTATGTTTTTGTGCAGAAGTACCCTGTGTATACCTTTGTTAGCTGACTTTTCACTAACACTAAAAATTTCTAAAGAAAACTCCCAATGTACAAATGTAAATTTCTTTTACCATGTGTCAGTCTCAGTGTTTCTATGATTTACGGGTTTTTTTGACTATACTATACAGGTCTTTTGCAAACTTTTCATGTCAGAGAAACATGCATGAGTGGTATGTCTCCATTTAATGGTGTTGGCCCAAAAGAGAGTGAAATACAAAGTGAGGATGTATTTTACATGGAGTATACAAGCTCGTCTAGAATTATCATGCTTAGCTATATAAAACCCACAATCCTTGTTTCTCATCGTTCCTCTAGAGGAGTTTATGGCTACTTGCCATAGAAGTCTTCAGACATAGATGTTTACTTCAGGAAAGCCTAATATTAGAGACAGATTATGTGCTAAACCAGATGCTAGGAGTATCTAGAGTTACAGATAATAACCCCACGGTTTAGTTTTGTGCAATGGTTTTAACAAATCAGAAATCTGGTCTGCGCTTCAGCAGACTTGAGCTGAAACGATGAAAGAAAAGCATAATGGGGGTTATTGATAATACTGCATTAGCAGTCTGCTTCTGCATTACACCATTGCACTCTTTGTACAGATATGTTAGAAATGGTGCAAGTGAACCAAACAGAATGCAAGCACAGATTCAAGTAACAATCCTCATTTGTCCTCAGTCTTGTAGACCTTCCAAATCAAATCTTTCCCCATAATGCTGTCATTAAACTAAGTCACCACCTGATGAAATACCCCAACAATTATGATTAGAAGTTAGTCATTGCTACAGCATAGTCTGAGTAAAATCCAAATGTTATGATGACATAACCAATTTTCAAGCTTAAGAAAATTTAGGCAATGCTTAAAATTATATATTTTATATATAATGCAATCTTATTTCCAAAATAATTTAAACGTGATATTCTATGACACAAAAGTAATTTCAGTGCAAGAGGAAAAGTTGCATTCATTCTTTAGTCCTTGTAGCAGGAAAAAAAAAATTGCTTGTTTCTTTGATATGCTGTGATTCATAAAAAAACAAGGGGCAATGGCTGCAAGTTGGAGCACAGGAAGTTCCGCACCAACATGCGGAAGAACTTTTTCACAGTGAGGGTGACAGAGCCCTGGGACAGGCTGCCCAGGGAGGTGGTGGAGTCTCCATCTCTGGAGATATTCAAGACCCGTCTGGACGCTTATCTGTGCAATATGAGCTAGGGAGCTGCTCTGGCAGGGGGGTTGGACCTGATGATCCCTCTAGGTCCCTTCCAACCCCTATGATTCCGTGATAACACCTACAGCCTCTGATATGACACAATGTACGTATGTCAGTATTCCTTCCACAGTACTAAAATATCCAGAGTCTGCACTGTAGAAGCTAATGTGGACTGAACAGATAAGTGGGTACTGTAAGTGTTAATGCCAGGGAGATTGTCCATCATTCTGTGTTAGTACCATGTATTTGAATAACTATTAAGAAAGAAAATCTGTAGAAGAAAGCAAACCTCTCTTCCAAGATCTTCATGCTGTGAGTTTGGCATGAATGCTGAATATTTCCAGATGAGAGTATATTAAAAAAAAAAAATAAATAGTACTAAATATTTCACAAAGAAAAAGAATCTGCTTTGCGGATAATTTTCTCAGCTTGTGACCAGACCTACCTGTGTGGACACAGAGAAAGGCAGGGAAACAACCTCTTGTCTCCTCTTATTGATGTTCTATTACCCAACTCAACAGAAATGTTAATGAAGTACCAATAGTGATATACTTCCAAATGTTGCTTCATTAAGACCAGAGTTTAATAAATAACTTGTCTGCAATTCTAGATAAAACACTAATAGAATTATTGTATTATGTTACTGGCTTGCATACAGTGCTCTGTGTTCTGTTTGGTTTTCTTTTTCAGAGGAAGGTTAGATTTCATCTGTCAAAGCAATGAAACCAATGATAGTATGATGATACATATCTTATACCCAACAGAACAGTACTTGGACCTCTCATTCACCTGGAGGTTTTGTTTCCTGTCTCTGAATACGTCTATTTCATCTCAGAAAAGATGTTTCAGTTTTTATACCTAATCTAAGTGCTAACCATTTATTTTGTATGGAAAGGAAAATTCAGTCTGGTTTCTGTTTAATTGTCTGAATGAAGTAAAATTCACAGCTACTTCAGCTACACAATAAAAGGCATGATTTTCACCACAAATACATATTGCACTATGGTTATACTGACAGAAATAAATGACTTTTCAAGACCTTGCTTGACTTTTTTTTTTTTCTTTTTGCAGAGATTTATCTGGGAGGCTGGAATCTCTAGACTAGATTTTTCTGTTTCTCGAGTTATCTATCCCTCAATGATTTAACATTTCAGTTATTGTCTTGGAGGTGATTGCTGCATTGTGAAATGAATCTGTGACTGTGCTAGCTAGGTAACATGAAGGTATCACACAGGTTACTACAGCCAATTGAAAACATTGCTGTTTGATCAGACAACTGGAATTCCAAAGAGGCTGACACAGATAAGATAGGTTCCTTTTTTTCCTGAAACATAACAAAGGCTCAGAAGTGGCAAAATAAGGTGTTTAAAAATACTTCCCAGAAAGCAAGACAATTTTAACTTGTAGTAGGCAAGAAGGTTTTTAATATCTAGTGTATCTATGAGATGAGCAAGTTCTGAACAGGTGCATGGAGAGGAAGGCCAGTCGATGGCTAAAGAGAAAACAAATAAATAATAAAGAACAGGTTTTCAGCTGGAGTAATTCCCTGAATTGGTTCTACATGTATTTGCTGTCCTGGCTGAAAGAGAACTGTAGGTATGAATGGGTCAGTATGGGGCTGCT
This sequence comes from Gallinula chloropus, assembly GCF_964237585.1. NCBI lineage: Eukaryota > Metazoa > Chordata > Aves > Gruiformes > Rallidae > Gallinula > Gallinula chloropus. The sequence goes on along the minus strand of NC_140085.1, from coordinate 109,320,842 downwards.
CTTTTAAGTATGAGCAGGTACACATTCCAACCTAGAGTGACTGTGGGATCACAGCCCTGAGGGGGTACTCCCATAGTACTGACTGTAGGTGACTGTGAGTCACTATGGCTAGGTTTGCAGCACTGTGAGTTTGATGATTGAGTCTCCCATTCCCATGTCCTAGGCTGCACCAAAAGGAAGTTGCAAGACATTTTATTTAGGTCATTGATCTGTTAAAAATGCTACAGAATATGTTTTCTCTTTCTCTTAGGGGTGACCCTATATAACCATATATTAATATAGTGAGTTGTTGACCTTTACGCAGTTATTAACCTATACCATTTGTTTTTGTACTTAATTTTGAATTGCTGGTAATTATGTTCATCTAAGTTCTGACTGGAAGTTAACTCTGCTATTACGTATCACATCTGAGTTTTGGTGGTGGTCAGTCTATCTGACAAAACTTGAGTAGCTCAAAGGGCATGGACAAAGTGATCCTTCTCTATATTTTGGATTTATTATCAAAGGATTCTACTCAATTAGAAGTGCTGATTATACCTGATTATACGATGCACTCTCATAGAATCATAGAATACACTGAGTTGGAAGGGACCCATAACGATCATCACGTCCAACTCCTGGCTCCACACAGGGCCAGTAAATGCAGAGCATGTGACTGAGAGCATGGTCCAGATGCTTCTTGTGCTCAGTCAAGCTTGGGGCTGTGACCACTTCCCTGGGGATCCTGTTCCAGTGCCTGACGACCCTCTCTCTAAAGAACCTCTTCCTAACATACAGCCTAAACCTCCCCTGTCACAGCTTCGTGTCATTCCCTGGGTTCTATCACTGGTCACCAAACAGAGGAGATCAGCACTTGCCCCTTCGCTCCCCCTTGTCAGGAAGCCATAGACCATGATGAGGTCTCCCCTCAGTCTTCTCCAGGAGAGAAACCAAAAGACTTCAGTCTCTCTTCGTCAACTTCTCCAGCCCCTTCACCATCCTCATTCCCCTCCTCTGGATGCTCTCCAATATTTTTTTCATCCCTCTTATGCTGTGGCACCCAAAACTGCACCCAGTACTTGAGATGAGGCCGCAGCAGCACAGTGTAGGGTAGGACAATCCCCTCCCTGGACCGTCTGGCAATGCCATGCTTGATGCACCCCAGGATGCAGTTGGTGGATAGGGCTGTACTTGGTTAGTCTCCCAGCAAATGTTTTAATAGTTTGAACCAATTGTTCCCAATGATATTTTAAATCTTCCTCCAGATATTTTAAATGCAACTTCCTAGAGTGAAGCAATTAATATTGTACATGCATTTGTCTCCTCTGAATAATGTTTGGCATTTCATGGTCTGGTGGTGCTCTTGGCTGGAAAGCATAATGCTCTTTGAGATCTGGCAGCTTTCCTGGGATTATTCCTGAGAACTATGGGTGATCACTAAGATATTATAGGACATATGGATCCTGGATGCATTTCTTTTGATGGAAAGATGCACATAATACAGGATATTTTTCTTTGTTTTAGCTTTGTTTGTTTTTAACACAGCAATTTGCCAGTGAGGGATGACAAACAGTAATATTTAGGGTTGTTTTTTGTTTCTTTCTATTTTATAAATGAAATGTGTAAACCAGTGTCAGAATGATTTTCTCTTTGTTTTCTGTGGTAATTTCTGAAAGTAATTGTTGTTTGTATTTTGCAATGACTTCAGATTAATAGTAAATATGCACCATCAATTTGCATTGAAACCATTGTTAGATAAATAATAATTAATTGGCAAAGTGCTTGCTGAGAATGCAAAGTCAATTAACTTGAGCGTTGTCTTACATTCAGCTGTAATTTATAAAGGATCAGTCAGCGTGTTTTAATGGTATTTATGTCTTTTCAAGCAGCTAAAGCATAGAGCTAATGTTAAGTACTTAAAGAACACTTTTAACTCCTGTCATTAATTTTGTTTGATGACATCCAGTAAGTGCAACTACTGCCACCAAAATATTCTGCTTATTTTGATCTGTTTATAAATGTATAGATAGACATGTAGTTTTAATAGCACTGACACAGATCCTATTGACCCTTAAAGTAAATTTTCGAAGACAATGTTGGTCATGGTCTGAGAAGGAGACAGTGCAAATTCATAACAGGATTATCAATACATAAAGAAATTGAAACCCAGTATTTTATTTCAGAGTTATATTCACATCAAATGAAAATGTTATTAATTCATAGCATCTTTACAACAAACGTGGTGCCATTATCCCTCATAAATTCTGCTTATTGAAGGGGTTTTTTTGCTTTACTGTGTTTATATATTCTGTTTGTGTGCTCTCTGTGGTAGGGAGAGAAAGGGGAAGCAATAGGAACACAATGAAAGTAGGGAGGAAGCTTCTAGATTATGAAATCAATTCCTTGCAGGCACTCTGCTATGCAACTGCTTAAAAAACTTACTGAGTTTTCTTATAAACGTCTGGGTTCTTTTCTCTCCATTATTTTCAATTAAAGACTGTTTCAAAATCTGATACGCAGGAAGGCTCAGAGCCCACTTGTAAATTAAATCTCAATTTATTCATGTACAGTTTATCTCCATTTGTTCTTGTGTCAACATTCTCCTTTAGTTTAAGCAGTTATTTTCTCTCCCTTGTGTTCATTTCCTTGTTGTGTCTAAACACAGCAATCTTACTCCTCCTCATCCTTTGCATTGCTAGTCTACTCAAAAAAAAAGCATTTTTGTTCATCTTTCACAAGAATAACAATCTTTGGGGGACTATCCTTTGCTGCACCTTTTCCTCTTCAAATTCACCTTAAAAGTAATAGAATATTTTTTGTCATTGTCATTTAGGTAGCAGAAGAGGGAGAAATTTCTTACATGCTCTCTCTTACTTTCTATTTCTACTGACTTCAGGTAGAAGTTTTCCCTTAGCTTGCCCACAAAAAATACTAACTGCATCTGAAATCAAGAATTATTTCAGCAAAAAAAGCTCACTAAGTCATGTTAAAGGGCATAGAAAAATACCCACTGTCTTTTTGCTGGTTTAGAAACATTATCTTATTAAGTTACTAAACAATTATGGGCATCAGAAGGCACAAGTAGAAACATTTATCCTCTCCTTAACGCATATGCAGGACTACAAAAAGACCATTAGAGATGATGAGATTTATGGGTGTTTATAATGGGAATAACAGGCCCCTGTGGGTGGTGAAGGGGGAACAGGAGTCTGAACTCAAGATTGGAAGCCAACAGCTTGAGTTCTAATTAATGCTGAGTGAACATTTTGCAATAAACATCAAGTAGAAAAAACGCTGTGCTTTTGCCTGTTTTGTATATTATCTTCCAGTCTGTAATACACACACAACCCCCCCCCCCCAATTTTCAGTTTACTTCTGTTAGAAGAACACATTTTTTGTAAAAGGGAAATATTGCCAAACCCATTTTTTAAATAATCAGTGGGTTTCTGCTTTGCCAGATATACAGAATTCTTTATAGGCTGTTATTAGGGAAACTAAACTTGGCAAACAAAAGGGTACCCTGTCGTTCATGTAAAATGGACAGAGGGAAGAAAAGGACAAGGACATTTTAAAATCTTCATCTTGCCACCTTAAAGCAAAAATGAGCTTTTGGCTAAGTACCATAGGAGGACCCTGCATTTAATTATACTTCTGTTCTTTCCACAGGCATTCTGAAAGATGGTGATTCACTGGCTGTCTAGAAGACTTTGCATCCACTTGTGTCACATTTTCACCAAGTAATTATACATGTGTAGGAATGTGACATTATTTTTGTTAGTTCTTGTCTGATCCTTTCTTGGATTATGTGATTGCTGGTAGAGACTTTAATACATTCCTATATACAGCACTACGTATAATTTTATATGTTTGCTGAGAGTGTAAATTGTAATCCAACATTCATATCTTTTCCATTTTCTGTAATCATTATCTGTGGGTGTGGTGCACTGCTGTTTGCAAAGAATTATATTAAATTCTTATAATCTTCCACATTTTGGAAGGTTGTTGCAATTGGAAGATTGTTGATTTAAATGGCTTGCCCTGAATTTCAATTATCTTTTGTGTGTATTAACTAAATTGGTCTCTATTTTGTCTGTTTTGTCCCTATTATGCCAATTTCTTCTTATTTTGAAGTCAGCAATTGTATATTGTTTGGCACTTTTTCTCTATTACATTGCCAGGGCAGTGGCTGAATAGTTGAAGAATTGTTCCCCATGGCTTATTGTCCTCCTTACCTCCCTATGTATGTCACATTATTTCCTCTACAGCACTTGCCAGTTTTATTTAACAAAAAGCATACTTAACAAAAAATAGTCAACCTTCTGTCGTAAGCAATGCATTTGTGTTCTTGTCACCTCTTAGACCTGTTTACAAGAGCTGTGATGATGGACATCTTACAGCTCTCTGTCTGCCTTGCAGAGAATGAACAGGTATGCTTATTCCCCAGTTTGCTTCTCTGTTTCCAGTAATTTATTTCAGTGTTATGCCTGTAAAGAAAAATATCTCACTAATATTTTGCTTAATAACATCTTTTCAGCTTGTACAGTATCCATCAACAAATAAAAATTTTAAATAATTTACTTTTGCTTCATGTTGTGATTCCAAACTGATATAGCAGCATTTCTGTATTTCTTTGCACTCGAAGCATCATTTTAGGCCTTACTATCATTACCTTCCCCTTCCTGTCAGGGCAGGAAAATGTAACTGTGACAATTAATTGCCATTTTACTTCACATCTTCCATTTTAACATTCTGAAGCTGCTAAATGCTATGAAAATTAAATCTATTCCACCAGAATAAATTAATCAGTATATATGCAGCTAATCCTCAGGGACATGAAGTTACAATGTGAGGTATCTCTCTATAGCAAGGTATATGCAAGTTGGAACTATATCTGCAAAGTTGTTTTTCAGGTTTCTGAGGTGTTTTTGTAGGTAAGATTTAAACTGCTCATGTTTTTAACACCTTTTTGCAATTACAAATTTCATCCTATCAAAGATGTTGAGCATTAGATTAATGCTATCTAGTGTGATCTAGAGAATCATAAGCATCAGTAATCCCTGATATATATTTTTCTTCTGTAATAGTGCCAGGACACCAGAGACCTCTGGGTGGATTATGTGTTAGTCAAATATTTTAAGTTCAGTTCAAGTCAAAGGGAAAACGCATCCCCTATTTTGTTACAGTAAAAAAGTGTACACATTCAATAGTAAGCACAAAGGTACTTAAACTTCTGAAACAACTGCACCTCAACAGGGCACATGAACATCAATTTGAGCTTTTCACAAAGTAAAAACTATTCTCAGAAATGTATGCTATTTAGCTTATACCTTGGTGCACAGGACGTTATTTAAGGAGGAAATGATGGGGTTTGCATGGTGAATTAAAAATCCTGAACACTATCAGATAGCTTCTGATTACAACCTGATCGATGTGACTGCAATTCAAATTGTCTGTAAGGAAAAGTGTGTGTATCGCCTAGGTTCTTTGTAACCTCAACTACAGATGTTGTATCACTAGTATTAAAGATCAAGGTTTTCATCTTTTTGTATTTTGCTATATAAAGAAGTATCTTAAGAGAGAGCGCGGAGTGTGTAAAATCGTGGAGGAAGTGCCTTGGCCTTTCAGCGATACTGATAACAACTGAAGTGAAAGTGAGCTTGATTATAACAACCTGGGTTTGATTAATCTGCATCACAAACTTCCACAGACCTTGACACTTGATGGTAATCAGACTCTGCTCAGAGGAGCTTTAGAGCTGGATCACTTGTAGTACTAGTAGTCAGGACCTTGGTGAAATCTCTCTAGGGCTTGTCTGTGCTTTGATTTATCTCAGCGATAGTAATCCCCCCAAAATACATTCCCAGTGTTGAAACTGAGACATGCCTTCTGTTAGAGAGGTGTTCCAACACCACTGGTTCTGTACGGGCTCATCTTGTTACCTGCTGTATTTACTTGATCAGTGGTAAACCAAAAGCTGTCTTTCCACCTTAAATTTTTGCATAGTTGGTTCTAAAGTTGAATAGTAAAGAAATAAGACTTGAACTTGTATGAAGTCAGATATGATACAGTTCTTCATCAGCACATTTATCAAAAAAGGATTCATTTTCATACCTGAGTGGATGTCTAATTAGTTGGGTGCTAACAATGTTTGGCCTCCAAAGATTAAGATGGCATTTCGGAAACCTTTCTGCTCTGCAAAATCTATGCGATGTCAGACAGCTTTACATTAATAAAAGGGACATAATTTAATATTCTCATTAGAAGAAATTATGAATACTCAAATTTACAGGAAGTCCTCACAGTGCTTTATGCACAGAGGAATTCTCACTGTATAAAGGAAATCGTAAGGAAGTTTCTCCAAATTGGAAGCTCCCATTTGGGAATTATACCTTAGAAGAAGTCACTACTCTGAAAAAATGGCATGCAGCTCTAACTGTCCCTGTCAGTCCTTGGCTCAGTAAAATACAGAAGACATGCTGGAAATAATTTCAAAAGGCAAAGTATAACATTCTGTGGTGGTTTAGCCCTGGCTGGAGGCCAGACACCCACCAAGGTCGGTCTATCACTCCCCTTTGTAGTTGGACAGGGGAGAAAATATATGTTGAGAGGCTTAGAAGTGGAGATAAGGACAGGGAAAGATCATCCTGTCATCAATGACATGTGCAAAACTGACTCAACCCAGACTGAAAGAAAACTATCTAATTTATTACACTACACTACACACACAGTGAAACCAGAGTTGGATAATGAAAAACACAACCAGATCTTAAAACACCTTCCCCCCAGTCCTCCCTTCTTAGCAGACTTTAGTCAGTATTTTGCTCCCTTCTTCCATCCTGTTGTGGCACAGGGAGGGGCAGGGACTGGGGAAAATGGGGTTCTTGGTAATACCTTCCCCCCACCCCTCCCTTCTTAGCAGACTTCACTCTAGTCATGATATCACTCCCTTTGTCCCCCCCATTGTGGCACAGGGAGGGGCAGGGACTGGGAAAATGAGGACTTCGGTCCGTTCCTTGCACGTTGGTTTCCTTCTTGGCTGTGGGGGGAATTAATTCCACACTCTTCCCCTCCTGCACCATGGGGTCCCAGCCACGGGAGACAGTCCTCCACGATCTTCTCCAACGTGAGTCCTTTCCCACAGGGCTTTACCTCTTCATAAGCTGCCCCGCCGTGGATCACTGCTATGGTAGGCAGTAATAAATCACAGTGTCTCTCAGTCCCAGTCCTCCACAGGGTCACAAGCTTCCCTCCAGCAAACCTGTCCCAATGGAAATCTCGCTCTTGTTCATCTCTGTGCTCTGTCTCTCTCCATGGGCTGCAAGTGCTGGCAGGGGCTTGGTCCAACACGGGTCCCAACATCTTCTCTATGTCTCCACCTGCTCCATCCAGCCTGGGGCCTCTCCACGGGCTACAGGTGCGGTCTTGGTCTTTTCCATGGGCTTCAGGGGGACACCCCCTCCACCACAGGTTTCTCCACGGGCTGCAGGGGCATCTTTCTCTCCGGCACCTGGGGAGCCTCCTCCCCTGCCCTCTCAGCCTTGGTGTCTGCACAGCTCGTTACATCTTCTCACTCCCTTTGCTGGTGGCAAAATGCAGTTGCTTGTGGGTTTTTTTCTCCTATATGTGATTCACAGAGGCGCTGTGACCATCACCAATTGGCTCAGTCCTGGTCAGCAGCAACTCTGGCCTTGAAACAGCTGATGCTTACTCTTCAGGGCCTGCAGAGAACTTCTAGCTGCTCCTTACAGCAGCCAGTTTCTGCAGCCCCTGGTCTCTCCCAGCACCCAGCTGTGAAAAACTGCAACACATTCTTTTTATTTTATTCTAAATCTGGAAATCAGTTATTTGATTTTGCATTTTAGCACTGTCCTGGTTCCGGCCTGGTTCAGGCTATAGTTACCATCCCCAACCAGCCAGCACAGGGGAGCTGAGCTGGCCCAGGCTGTTTTCTGCAACAGGTGACATCACGACCTTGTAAAAAGGGTTGGTTGGGGAGGGGCAGGTCTGTGGGGCTCTGGGACAGTCTGAGTACGGTCAAGCATCGAGCAGGTCCTCGTGTTGGTGCAGTGCTCAGTGGTACCACCATGTTGGATCAGTAAGGCGCTCAGTGTCATCCCTGTGTGTGTGTGAAATCTGCTGCAGACTGTTATTGTTCACCTTTTGTGGTGTAGTCAGTACACTGTCCTTATCCAAACCCATGGGGTCTTTGTCTATATTTCTCCTCTGAGGGAGTGGTGAGTGAGCGGCAGGTGGTGCTCAGCTGCTGCCTGGGGCTGAACCACAACAAGCAGACTGAAACATATCCCGTGCTCCATCCAAACCTTGTCTAGTGCTATGAATGAATTTAGATTTATCTGGAAAATATTGGTATCACACTCTATGAGATACAATGGAAAAAACAAAAATGTGTAAAACTTACCTCTTACCCAACAAAATGTTGATGACTAACAAGCTCTGCAGGTTTTCTCCTCACTAAGCTGCAAGGGACTCATTCAGAGGGACAAACTAGGAAAGCCAAGTCATGAGCCAGAGTATCATGAGAAAGTACCAGGCAGAAACCTTGTGTCATGTGCAGGAGTGAACTTGAGGACTGAAGGCTTCACTGCAGATATGCCTGCCTGTCTCTTAATTTTCTACATTTCTGACCTCCTAAGACTTGAAATGTGTTCTCCCCAGAAATCCTGCAAGGGGCAAAAATGTGCAAAGAGCTTTTAAACTTAATCATGAGGCTGAGCTGGCACAGCTGGACAGTGGACAGTAGTCTCTGATCAGGAGCAGAGGGGACAATCTTTTGCAGGAGCGACTTGAAGTGCCACAGCTGAACCTTCATGAGCTTGTCTGGCAGAGTGACACCAACCAGCTCCAAAACGCATTCAGGTGCTTAATGTCCTACTGACACTCACCTTTCCTTCTGCTGCAAAACTCTTTTTGCTCTGCTGATGTCTTTGCCCTCATTGAGAAGTTCAATTACTTTGTCTCTTGCATTGACATTCTTTCAGCTATGAATAGCAAAATATCTTCTGCTTAAGATGAAAAATAGGAAAGTGAAAACCAGTGAATAAAAATGAGTTTGTAAATTCCTATAAAAGCAGCCTATTTTAACCTTCTTTTTCCACTTCATAATATGGCATATAATCATATTATAATTGAACCTCTGATTGAAAGTCAATACTTCATAAAACTAAGAGACATAAGATAATAATTAAAGTAATTAAGCAGGCAATTGTTGCTGAACTTTTAAACTTTCATAAGGAGAAAAGCTATAACATACCAAATGTGAAAAAAGGAGAATGCAGTAGAATTACTGGAAATGTTAAGGTTACCATCAAAAATTAGTCAACCTAAATTCACACAACAGCCATAATTAAACATACATTTGTTTCTGTGTGCATACTGTTAAGTATACAATAGGAATGGCTTGAAAAGTATTACTTAATGATAGTTTAAGGAATATGCTTACCCTCCATGGCAAAATTTTGCAGTAGCTTCTGACTGCCCTCTGTCCAACTCCAATCTAATTGTATGCAGCGCTCTCTTTCCTACTTGCCTTTGATCTGTAGATACAGAAAGAGGAATCACTTTTTCTTTAATGTGCCAGAAACCTATCATTTTTGTACTGTATGCATTTCTTTAATGTAGCTATGATCCAAAAGGGCCATTGGCATAAATTACAAGAAGACATGAACAGGAATCAGGGCAAGTGAATGAATGCAAATAATCTCTAATACAGAAATGTTCTATTGTAAATTAATATTAGCTTATCTTTACATTGTAAGAGAAAGAAAAGAAATGAAGGGAAAGGAAGATAGGAAAGGATGTGACTACAGCGCTTTGGCCAGAGGCTTGTGTCACCAATTGCATTTTAACGTTGAGGTTTTTATGCATTCAGAATATTAAAACTTCTATTACATTTTCAATTAAAAACTCATATGGAATACATGTTGTAGTAATAGCATGCTCTCCAAAGAAACTGATGCATGCACATTTGGAGGAAATGGGAATGGTTTAGATTTATAAACCGAGAGGTTTGCTTAGAGAATTAGCTATACGAACATCTTCTGCAAACATCCTGGGACAGTGCAGACTCTCATTACATTTTCTGTACTAAATTCTTTTTCTTGAATAATCTCTGTCTCCTGGGCAATTATTCATTACCATTTAAGAAGAAAAGGCATGTGCTTAACATCAAATAAACATCCAGTCTCTTCGGAAGGGGAGCAGTGCACACTGAACAAGTGGTAAATGCTGATCTAGAAAAAAATGAGGTTTGGGCAGAGCTTGGGTGAAAGTCCATCTCTGCTGAAACCTCGACAGTTTTCTTGGGAGTCCTAATGAAGTATTGATTAATGTAGCTAAGGCACTGAAGTATCCCACTTGTGCTGCATTATTGACTCAGGTGTTTTTGACAACTTGATTGCCAAATGAACTGATGAATTATTCGGATAATGTTTGATATCACTAGTCTTTTTTTTTTTTTTTTTTTAAATTCAAGGTGGACCCAGTTGCTGAATCAGTGATCCTTTTTAGCTCCTCAGAAGTTTAACATCTTCCCTTAAACATTCTTCTGTCACCTCCTTTATGAATCTGGTCAATTTTTTCAGGTTGTATCCAGCAGAGTGAGACAGAGGAATTTCTTATCCTAAATGGAAAAATGCAATACATGTTTTCAAACACAATCCTTTTCCATAACTGGACAAACTCAAAACATTCTTAACTTTTATGGGAAAAGGGAAGATGTAGAATAGCAAGTAGCTTGGGCAGATTGCTATCTTTTGTAGGGGTCAGGTCCTTGTTCTGATATTCTCTTAAATCTGAGGTAACTTAGAATAACAGATGACTGTGCTGTATGAGGCTACCTTTCTCTGAAGACAACAGATTTAGGCATAAGTCTTGGTTTTGACTCTCATAATTTTTTTCAAGTGCTGAGGTTTAGGTTTAGTGTGAGAATAATGTTGATAATACACTGATGTTTTGAGATCTCTCTCAAGGGGATGTGGAGGAGAATGGAAAACAAAAACCAACACTTGTGGGTTGAGATAAGAAAGTTTAATAGAATAACAAATGAAGAGAATAATAATAGCAATAACAATAATAGCAATAATAATAATAAACCAAATGATGCACAAATACAATTGCTCACCACATGAAAAAGGAGAAAAAAAAAGCAACTCTATGACTAGTCTGTTTCCCAGCAGCGATCCCAGCTCTGGCCTATCTTCCCCAGCTCTATCTAGAGCAGAATGCTCTGTGGCAGGGAACATCCCTTTGGCCAGCTTGGGCCAGCCGTCCTGGCTGTGCTCCCCCAGCTTCTGGTGCACCCGGCAGGGCGTGAGGAGCCAAAAAGCCCGTGGTTTAGTGTAGGCACTGCAACTACCTCACAACAACTGTAACCATCAGTGTGTTGTTGACATTATTCTTATACCCAATACAAACCACAGCACTATAGTAGCTACTGGAAAGAGAATTAACTCTCTCTCACCTGAAACCAGGACACCTGTATTCCAAGTGGGTTTAAGTTTCACTTGTGTGGGAGAGTTCAGTTTCCCTTAAGGGCAGGAGCAGTAACCAAGCAGTGGAGAGGAGATAAGTTAGAGGCTGAAATACCCTGTTTCGCGTAATTGTGAATAGAGCAGTCATTCTTCTAGTGACTCAGGTTTGAAAAGAGGGTCTCCAGAGTGAAAACCATCACGCTCCACAGAAACCATTTCCATCCTTTCCTATTATGCCTGCTACTCTCATCAGTCCTGCAATCTGAAATACTGACATAAACTATTGAATTTCAGCCAGCCTGGTGACTCCACTTGCCACTGCCACGACCTCCAGCTGGGCAAGTGCTGCCCTATTGCTTGAACTAAGAGCCTAGCTTCATAGCTGGGACTTGTGAGGTACTTCAAATCTCTGTAAATGTGTAGCAGCCTTTGAACAGTACATTGTTTCCTCAGGGCACTGAGGGTGTGTAACGGAAAAAGCAGAGAAATGCCCAGGCAGGGAGGAGACCATAGGGGAGCAGCAGAAACAGGACTACTCCCCCAGGTGACCTGGTGCAGGCCAAGCCAGTCCATCTCCCCACAAGATGCAGCCCTGCATGGGGCTAGGGTGGTGACATTAACACGTACCAAAACCCAGACAGAGTGAGGGTTTGCAGCCACACAGCCCCTCAGTATTGCTTGTTTGTCCATATGGGACTGCCTGGGGCTGCCAGCCCCCTCCCCAGCAGCACTCTCAGAGCTGGAGCTTGGGCAGGCTGGCCAATGGGCACTTGGCCACAGGGCGCCTGGGAACCCAGCTCAGCCTTGCTTAGGCCAAGGGCAGCCCAGACACCCTCAGCGATCCAACAGGGACCGATCCAGCACCCAGCAGAAGCAAGTTTAACCACTCTCACTAGGCTATAAGGGTCTCCTTTTTTTTTGAAATTTCCAGCATTAAGACTCATATCTTCAGTTAGGAGAGAAAATCACTAATGTGCGGGAGCAAGTCAGCTGTGAACACATTGGATGTCTATGCAGTGTCATGAGTTGCCTTCCTGGAAAGTAAAACACAAACCCAAGAATCTTCAATTCCAGGAAGTCTGGCCTTTTGCAATGTGAAAAGACAATTTAATGTATTAGCAAGTTTTGAAAAGAATATTTTATCCATCAGTAATGGAGGAAATGCATAATTTTCTGGTACTGCAAGAATCAGAAAGGAAAATTGTAAATTCAAGTGAGGGTTATGTGCAGAGAAGAGGAGAAAAAGTTAATCAACTTGTGAAAGAGACAGCATGTGAGGGAGAACCTATTTATAGAATTTCTGCTAATACAAGTCCATAACCTTTTAGGAAGAAATCATTGTGATTTATTAGTTTCTATTAATTATGCTCTTCCATAGAGATTCCTTAGGACATAGTAGATCTCAGCACAAGGTTTCAAATCAGTTTGTGTGACAGAGAGTTTTTCCTGGCTCTTGTTACATTTGTCCCACTTATTATTCAAGGCATTTGAAATGTAGTTTGGATTAAGTGTACAGACAAGTGCATGCTTTGCCTGAGGCTTCAGTTCTCACTAATAAGGAACTAGACTTCATAAAGGCAATTGCATATATTTCACAAGGTTGTTTATTTTATCCTACCTTTCAGAGTGAAAGAAGACTGTAGGGCTTAGCCTGACATTCTTAGCTGGTTACAGTTATAAACTATAGAATTAGAAGGGAATTATTCTGAATTCTATTTTATATAGCACAGTTTTTGACAAAAGATAAAGAGAACTCAGTAGGCTTTGATAAATAAACTGCAAAGAATAGAAAAGTTTAATGAAAAGCAGTCACAATGAGGCTTGATAGCTCTTACCGGTAGTACATATCCCCAGTTACAACATGTATCATAGCAATGTGCTTACATAAGCTTAGGTGTAATGAATCACATAAGCTTATGAGATGAGTAAGACAATCAGATGTAAGTGTGCAAGAGGTTACAAGAAAAAATAAAAATATTAAAATATACTTGATGGCTGTTACTTTGGCAAAGAGAAAAATAATTCCCCGAGCTGAAATTATTTGGGTGCATAGCCTACATCATACTGATACATATTAGCTTAACAGAAGTGTAATTATATTCCAAGATAATAACTCATAGAGTCTGCCTTATTTTCTATTTTGAAACGGCATTTCTTTAAATGGGACAACAGTAAACTGCAATCACATAATGCCTGAGACTTTTCTGCTTTTTGAAACCACCTTCACTCGTATTGGTCCTTCTCTGCTTTAATTATCCATTATGACTAATTGCAAAGTAAACTGAGATGCATCTGGCCTCAATCAATATTGCTGTTTGATTGATTAAAGCAGAGATGGAAGGAGGGGTTTTTTATATATAAAATCTACTGCTGAAGGAACCTGTAGATACTAGTGCTGACAAGTTAATGTGACTGTTCCTAGTCCTGCAAACAGCTGGATCACAAAATCCCTTTGGGCAAACCAAAAAGAGTGGGTGCAAAGGGGCTGCAAAGTCAGTGTAGGGGATATAGGCAAACAGGGCTTAGAAGAAAAGAAGGGAGAACTTAGTTTTTGTTTACTTTCCTACAACCACTTTTTCTTGTGTTTGTGTCTGGGGTTAATTAGTACAGCTGTGACACAGCACTTGTATTGAGGAGAGTTTACTTTAATTAAACTGTGAAAAGATTACTCACTTGTGTCTTCACTCTCCCTTTCCTTAGTAGAATAATTAATACCTGGAACAGGTTACATTCACATTTAGAAAAACTCCAGGACTTACTATTTATGGAATATTTGGCCTATTACCCTAACAGGATATCCGTCAAAAATCCAAATTTGTTCATTAAAAATAACAGAGTATTTGTAACATCTAATTATTTGGTTTTATTTCTACTTACGTGGCCATTCTATCAGCTGACTGCACACTCTTCTGCCTCTGTAATTGCTCCTCCTTCTTCTGCATAAAATAATCACATTAAATTCTGTTAGATGACATATTCAGGATTCCTCTCTTTGCTGATCTATGGCTCTGTCTTTTAGCCTTTCAGTGACACTGCTGTCACAGTTCCCCACTGTTCCCCACAGTTCCACCTACTGATTTGACAAAACCAAAACTTTACCCATGCAGTTATCCCCTACTCCCCACCCAAGTCTGTATAAGGAACTTGTATTTCCCTTCTCATTTCAAAATAAAAAAAAATCTCTGCAGTGTAAATATTATGTTTATGTTGTACCTTTTCTTTCTTCAGTCCTAGTATCTTTATCAGTTGATTGACTCTTGCCCAAAATACAAATAAACACCTGCTTCAATCATGTCTTGAGACTGTGACTGCAGTTTATTAAAGTAATAGTACAGTAATAAGTATTACAGTATTAAGCACTTCATATAGCAAAGGCAGAGAGACGTTCTGTGCTTTTCATTTGCCCTGATAGGTACAATATTGCCTAAGGAAATATGTTTTTTACTGTAACAATGATAATTGAAAAGTAGAAGAACCTTCTCCTATTCCATTTTCTAACAATAATTAGCAGACTAGCCCACCAGCTTATTTTTTTCAAACAACAGCTGAAAGTAATTTTCAAGCGTGATATGAAAAATTGAATCTGATGTAGCCCTCTGTTGGATTTTTCTTATTTATAACATACAAGTCTTTGCCTTTCTTAATGCTTATATTTCAACCTTTTAAATCTACTTATCCTTGAACAATGGAATTATACAAGCAATTAGGTAAATTCAGATATAATGAAAGTGAATGCAGCTCAGTTGTAATGAATGGATCTTACTTTGCATTTGATTGCATTTTGTTTCAGACTGTAAATAAGCTAATTCTGTTTATGTTTTTCACTCTAAAAGCAACCATATTGAGTCAGATTTTCAAAAGAGCTCAAATCTCTCAGTCTGTCCATGGCCAGATAAACTTCTTTGGAAAGTAGGCCAAAGTATTATGTGGAAATATGACACTCACTGTTAAACCATAGCTGTATTAATCTTTGTATTAATATCTTTTTTTTTTTTTTAAGCATACCCGTTAGTTTTCAGCATCTTCACTAGGTCTGTACTTCTCAGAGGCAGTCTCAACCTGCCTATGGAAAATGCTGTGTGTAAGCCATCTATAATATATTATTCCTTCTTGACATATTAGGTTCCCAAAATTGTGTAAAAGTGGAATGGTGGGTGTCTTAGAAATCGGATGGGAGATTATATATGTCCTTTCCTTTGAAATAACACAATGCAGTGTGCGTGAAACTCTGCTCCAGCTTTGAGGACACCTGGTACTATGTCTCTTATGTTTATTTATTTATTTCAAATAGACCTCCATTTTTTTATCATATACCAACAGCTGTTTCTGCAGCTGGACTGAAAGGTGTGTTATTCTGAACCACTGGGTGGCATAAAGAAGCCAACATACTCAAGAGTCCGACTCTACCTTTCCTTTCTGTGATTTATGGCATGCACATTCTTTCCCTGAAAAATCTGAGTGTCTTTCAGTCTTTAAAGTAGTACACCAATAAGTGAAGTGCAGCTATTTGCTTGTATTTGCATAGTACAGGAAGCCTGCTTCATGACTGGAAGTGTCAGTGTGTCTGTGCTCTAGGACAATTTTGGAGAGAGGAAGGGAGGAAGATGGCATGAGTAGTGCTTATTCTTTAATATATCTCTAAATTATCCCTGATCACATTCCTTAGTAATTTATACTACTTTTTTTTTTTTTTTTGATTTAGCTGATTAAATTCTATTTCTCCCATAGCTGTTGTCCCCATTTTTGTCTTCTTTATTCCTCATTCACCTGTTTTCACAGTAACTAATTCATATTGCATTCTGATGGGCTGCTTTCTATAACATGATTAAAGACAGCAATACTGTGTGTTACTTCGTAACATCTAAGTACTTTTATAGTATTAATTATATTATCCTAACTTTTTAAATCTATGAAATTTAGGCATTTATTTTCACATTGAAGGACTTGAGAAGTGAGATATGACTAATTTAAGCAATCTGGCCAAATCTGACATAAATCCTTATAGTGGACTAGGGATTTATAATGAGATTGTCTTTCCCTTCACTGATCCCAATTGACTGGCCCAAACTGTGTTTACTGTCTTCCATGTTCTCATCAGATTAATTTTCTTATCTTTCCCCTGGTCCTTTTTAATTTCTTTTGTCTGGGTTTCAGCATTTCTTTCAAAAGATTGAAAGTATTATTTGTAGAAGCGATTGAAGATATCTCTTTAAATTTTAAATATCTTTCACTTCTCTGATAATACAGTTGGAGTGCTGGGTTTGTAATTTTCATTTTGTTTTTTTGTATTTAAACAGAAGTGAGACAGAAAGTATCAGAAATAAATAACTATATAGCTATGTTTGCTATCTCTGAATTTGTTTTAAGGTATTATGAGATGTACCTGATTCAGCTAAGTAGTTTTCTATTTCATATTAGTTTTTTCATATTTTATTCCCCTTAGGAGGACATCAATTCTCTTTTCTGAGTGGAATGTATATTTGATGAAGTTCTGTCTCTTGGTGATCACTTAATTTTGTATTTCAGAAAAATCTTTCTCTTCAGTAAATTCTTATGAGAAGTAATTTAGTGATCACATTCTTCTTTTGACTGCTTAAAACTGGAATTAGGAAAACATTCAAGCTATTCCGGTTTGTTCAGTCTTTTATATTTTGGGTACAATAGAGAATTTATCATACTGAGTAAGCTTAAGGTGGAATTCTTTCTGTTTGAAGTCAAAGTATAAAGGAAGGAGATTAAACTGTGGTGTGATTTAGTTTGGGATTTTTGCCATTTGAGGCTCTTATGTTCTGATTTTAGTCTTCCACATGCTATGAAGTTTTGACTACTTTCTAAATTTTCTATTACTGAAGCTGTGAAGAATAACTCCCCAAAATTCCTGTTATTGATAATACCTGGAAGAGACTATGTAGGATTTATTACAGTTGGACAGTTTTGGTGGGTTGACCTGGCTGCACACCCGTTACTCACCAAAGTTGCTCTATCACTCCCCTCCTCAGCTGGACAGAGGAGAGAAAATATAAAAAAAAGCTTGTGGGTCAAGATAAGGACAGGGAGAGATCACTTACCAATTACTGTCACAGGCAAACATAGAATCTACTTTGAAAATTTAATTTATTACGAATCAAATCAGAGTAAGATAATGAGAAATAACCCAAATTATAAACACCTTCCTCCCACTCCTCCCTTCTTCCCAGGCCTAACTTTACTCCTATTTTTCTGTACCTCCTCTCTCTGAGTGGGGCAGGGACTGGAGGTTACAGTCAGTTCATCACACATGGTTTCCATCTCTCTTTTCTTCTCAGGGGGAGGACTTCTCTACACTTTTCCCCTGCGTGGGTGTTGTTGTTTTGCGTCGTGGAGTTCTGGTGGAGAAGGGGGGCTGGCAGGGGTGGCTTCTTCAAGAAGCAGCCAGAAGCTTCCCCTAGGCTTGACAGACTAAACACAAGCTGGTCTCAATGACGAACCGGACCCGCTGCTGACCAAGGCCAAGCCCATCAGCAATGGTCACCTCTGGGAATCACATTTAGGAGAAAAAATCCCGCAAGCAGCTGCTTTTTGCCACCAGAGAAGGGAGTGAGAAGATGTAAGAAACTGTGCAGGCACAAAGGTGAAGAAGGAGAGGACGGGATGAGGCGCTGTAGGTGCCAGAGTGAAAGATGCCTCTGCAGCCTGTGGAGAAACCCATGGTGGAGTGGGTGTCCCCTCACAGCCCATGCAAGATGATGAGGAACAGAGATGCCGTCTGTAGCCCATGGTGGAGCAGGTGGAGACATATGGAAAGAAGGGAAAGAAATAATGAATAAATTTCAGTCTGCTAGGAAGGGAGGGGTGGGGGTAGATGTTTTAAAATCTGTTTTTAATTCTCATTATCCTACTCTGGTTTCAGTGTGTTTGTGGCGGGGGAGAGGGAGCGGGGGTGGGGGGGGAAGGGGGGAGGTGGGAGCAGGGTGCAGTGTAATAAATTAGAGAGTTTTCTTTCCTTTCTTCTCTGTTAAGTCTGTTGTGCCCGTGATGCTAATTGCAGATTGATCTCTCCCTGTCCTTATGTCAACTCCTAAGCCTCTCAATATATATTTTCTCCCCTGTCCAGCTGAAAAGGGGATTGATAGAGTGACCTTGGTGGGCATCTGACATTCTGACAGGGTCAAACCACCACATTGGGATTCCTCTCATGGGAGACAGTCCTCCATAAACTTCTCCAACAGGCTGCAGTTCTTCATGAACTGCTCCAGCGTGGATCCCTTCCTTCCACAGGGTGCAGTCCTTCCAGAATAGACTGGCTCAGCGTGGGACCTCCATAAAGTCAAAAGTCCTCCCAGAAATCCTGCTCCAGCATGGGCTTCCCACGGACTAACAACCTCCTTTAGGTTCATCGACCCACTTCAGTATAGGGTCCTCTGTGGGCTGCAGGTAGATATCTGTTCCACCACCATTCTTCATGGGCTCTAGGGGACAGTCTGCCTCACCATGGTCTTCTTCAAAGGCTGCAGGGGAATCTCTGTTCTGGTGCCTGAAGCACCTTCTCCTGTTCCTTCTTCATTGCCCCTGGTGTCTGGAGAGTGGGCTCTTGCACATATTCTCACTCCTCTCTCCGCCTGTAAATTGTTTGGGTTTTTTTCCCTTCTTAACTATGTTATACCAGAGGGGCTACCACCATCCTTGGTGTGCTTGGCCTTGGCCAGCAGTGGGTGTGTCTTGGAGCTGGCTGTCATTGGGTCTATCAGACATGGGGGAAGCTTCTAGCAGCTTCCTACAGAATCCACTCCTGTAGCCCCCAATTATTGGAACCATAGCATAGAAACCACATCAAGTGTATTCAGAAAACCACCAATATAAGCAAACTTTTATAAAACCTATATAATGAAGAATAGTCGTAACAGAGAGCTTATTTGGTTTTGTGAGGAAGTTTTACTTTTTACGAGAAAAGGAAGGTGAAGGATGGCTTTCAAGAGCATGGATCTAATTCTTTATGAATGTGCAACATCAAGGTAAGAATAATTTTTCACAAAGTATCCCAGTTATTGCAGTGTCCCACGCAAGTAAACAAGCAAGTGATGTAGTGACCAAAGGGGTGTGTGTACTGTCTTGGAGTTAATTTTGTCTGTCACTTTTATGAATAAATATGTAATTCTTTCCTTCTATCTTCACTAACCCCTAACTTCCCTAGGATCCTGCAGTTTTAGTTTCCTGCATTAGTCTTGCAGAAGATAGCAATTTTCTCATTACTCTTGTTGACTTTAAGACTCCTGACATTCCGGATTTTGAACCAGTCTGTGCATCTTCTATAGGAGTAACACATTTCATTCATGTAGAGGATTTCAAGGACAAATGTGCTGGTTGGAGGTGGTGATCTGGGTAGTTAGTTTGTTTATTAGCCTCAAAAACTCATGGACTTTCTCACCTCTTTGAAGACACTAATATTGCTTCTGGTGTTCAGACGCTTTATATACCTTTGCAGTCCCAGGCAGGAGCCCATTTTAAATATTAAAAACCCAAAGACTGAGGAAACATGAAGCATTTATGTGGTCTGACTGGTAAATTGGTTAGTTTACTTTTTAAAATAGATTGTGTTATAGAATCTCTGGAGCAAAGGTCATAATGTTTCTAGTAAAAGAAAATATCTATTTAGTGACCAATGATTAAGGTGCCCCAAATTTTTACTGTACTCAGTTTGAATTCCCACCTTATCTTTGTTTAGGACCTCCTATTGAATCTTCATATTTGTGAATTTAAGATAACATGCCCAACTGTTACAGGGAAAAGCTGCTCATTTTACATAATTAAAGTAAATCAGGATCAAAGTGGTTTTATTGATTTACTAATGACATGCAATTAGCTGGCAAACGGTGAACTATACCTTCAGGATCAATACGAGTAACAGAATGAATAAACCTCAGTTCTGATGTGTTAATAAACACCCAAATATCAAAGTGTTCTCTCCCACACACAGGTGTACACACACATATACATGGATGCACACGTGGACGATTAGGGTCATCCCCACCCCCTGAGCAGTGGTGATGAGGAGCACACACACACTTTCTGGGACTGTAGTATCTGTGTATACTCTAAAACTTGCTAATGCATGAGCTTCTGAAAGAGCACCCAAAGACCACATGCATACCTGAGGTGCTACCTGTATCACCTCCAATGGTGGTCCCTCCCCACTGGAGTGCAGAGGCTGCTCATTGTAATCAGTGACCAATAGCCAGGCTGCAAAGTCTGGCCAAGGCGGAGGTCCCCACAGTCAGTGGGTATCTCTGCGTGTGTTTGTGTGTGTGTGACTACTGCCAATGTCAATGGGGCTCAATTTCCACATCCAGATCTCTTCCCTCACTTACAAATTTGCCTACTTCTTTTAGACTTCTTTTCAGACCAACTCTTTCACTGTTGCAAGAATCTCATTATAGTTCCTTCGATACTTTTTAATCTGCCTGATGGTGTTCCTCTTCAATATGATCAGCTTTGGGCAGACACTCTTGCAGACAGTTTTGGTTACTTGATTTATCCTGCTTGTTGACACACATCTTTCTCCTGTCAGCAGCTGTTTTTATCCAAGCCATACAGCCTACAGTGAACTGTAAAAAAACTCCCACATACAACCTGCTTGTCTTAATCTTTTCAGTAGCAGATTCTTAAATGATCAGAGATTGCCTTGCTTTTAAAACTTGAGTTTTTGTCTTGTGTGCTTTCAGGAGAAACGTTATTGCAAATACTTTCTTCTATGTGCTCCAGTAAAAGCTCATTTTCCAAGATATTTTAATTTGTCGATTAAGATATTGTTTAACAGTTGTATAATCTTGGCTTTTATGGACTTCAGAAGCCACTAGTCAGTTGAAGTTATAATCATCCAATAATTACAATTTCAATTACAAAGCAATGAACACTTTTAGGGCTCCAATTTAAAGGAAAAAAAAAAAGGCAAACAAACAAACAAAAAACCCTACTTGAGTTACCAACACAACTGGCACATAGGTACCAGATTCTTTTGATAACTGGTGTAAATCTAGCATGGGTGCTATGTGATTTTAGGACTATGAGGAACTAGGCAGTGGTTTTCAAGCTTTGATGAAAACCTCAAGGTAACAAAATTAAAATCACTTTTGAAAATAAAGCTTACTTCCTTTATGTTTTTAGCACAGCTTTTGATATTGTTTCCCACAGTATTCCTGTAGAGAAACTGTCTGCTCTTGGCTTGGGCAGGTGTACTCTCTGTGGGTAAAAAACTGGCTGGATGGCCAAGCCCAGAGAGTGGTAGTGAAAGGAGTTAAATGCAGTTGGCACCCGGTCACTAGTGGTGTTCCTCAGGACTCTGTGCTGGGCTAAGCATCTTTATTAATGACCTGGATGAAGTTATCAAGTGCTCCCTCAGTACGTTTGCAGACGACACTGAGTTGGGTGGGAGTGCTGATCTGCTTGAGGGTAGGAAGGCCTTACAGAGGGATCTGGACCTGGCTGAATCAATGGGCCAAGGCCACTGGCATGAGGTTCAACAAAGCCAAGTGCCAGGTCTTGCATTTGGGTCATAATAACCCAAAGTAGTTCTACAGGCTTGGGATAGAGTGGCTGGAAAGCTGCCTGGCAGAGAAGGACCTGGGGATGTTGATTGACAGCCTGCTGAATGTGAGCCAGCAGTGTGCCCAGCTGACCAAGAAAGCCAATGGCATCCTGTATTAAGATCAGTGTGGTGAGTAGGACTAGGGAAGTAATTGTCCCCCTGTACTCAGTGCTGGTGAGACCCTACCTTGAATACTGTGTGAACAGTTTCTGTTGCTACAGAAAAGACATTGAGGTGCTGGAGCATGTCCATAGAAGGGCGACAAGGCTGGTGAGGAGTGACTGAGGGAACTGGGGTTGTTTAGTCTGGAGAAGAGGAGGTTGAGGGGAGATCTAATCGCTCTCTACAACTACCTGAAAGGGAGAAGTGGGGCCTGACATTTACTCCCTAGTGTCAAGTGATAGGACAAGAGGAAATGGCACCAAGTTATACCAGGGGAGGTTTGGATTGGATATTAGGAAAAACATCACCACAGAGAGGGTTGTTACGCATTGGAATGTGCTGCCTACGGAAGTGGTGGACTGTTTATCCCTGGAGGTGTTTAAAAGACTGTTATATTTAGTGCTGAGGGACATGGTTTAGTAGTGGATGGCAGGTTAGGGTGATGGTTGGACTTGATGATCCAAAGAATATCATCAAACCAAGACAATTCTATGGTTCTATGATTCTATGATACGATGGTTTAGGTTTAGGATTGAAGACGTTTCAGTTGTTGTTTTAGACATATTGTGAATGTTATAGTTGTAAGGATGTTTGGAGATCGTTTTCCCAATTGTTATCTTTCCTCTACAAAATACATATTTTCTGATATTTACATTCCTTTACTCCAGTTTAAAAAAATGCTTTAAACCAGGATTTTGAGAAACCTTAGCGATGAAGAGCTTTCTTGTGTTTCAAAGGACTGACAAAAGTATATTGTTGATGGCTATTTTGTAGAGATTAGCATGTTTTAATTAAATATCAGCACTGGCTGAAATAATTGAATACTAACCCTCTTTTCTTTTGTCTTCCGTCTTCAACCCCCGATCTGTGTCCATGTCAGATGTTGTATTGGTCTGTTTATACTTATCTGGTTCCTTATGGGCTTATTTTCTATTGTTTTGCTTTTTTGGGAGATGAGTAAAAGAGCTTTTTATTTTATTTTTTTAGTTTACAGCTGGGATTTTATGTGGCACAGAACTCTGCAATAGCATCTGTGCATATCAGCCCACCATATGGGTGGGAGGGAAATAGCTTAATTTAGTACATATGCATGAAGTAAATGAAGACTTGACTATTGCTGGGCTACAAACCTCTTAATACTATTGAGAATAGAAGGCTGGGGAAGGGTTACAAGAAACCAAAGGGCAAATATGATTTCAGTGATATTATACTGTTTCTGCTAGACACTTCTTCAACATTTATCCAAAGCAGTGACTCAGCAAGCACATGTCTAGTCAGAAAATCATTAAAGGTTACAGCTTGACCACTATGTATGAAATGACATTGACTAAAAGTACAGCTGAGGGCTCACAGGCTTACTTTTGTTCCAGTGAGACAGAGTATCAGCTTCACTGATTCAGCTAAAGGCACCAGCAGTCCCAAAGTAGTTTCACTGATAACATACATCCAGCACTCTAAATCTTCTCTGACTTTTTTTTTTTTTTTTTATAACTGACTTTGACCATTACTCCTTTTAAGTCCCCTCGTCTGTTATCACAATAGGTCAGCTTTATATCTAATTTTTCTGACATAAGGGACTTGTCTAAGAAGATGGTGACTTTTACAGAGGTTTGGTTTGGAGAGACAGATAGGTATAGAGCTGTAAAAAATAACTCCATCACCTCTGAGTCTCATGTAATTTCACTTGCCAAAGTGCTAGAGGTGTTGAAAGAATATTTCATTTATGGCTATAACATAGCTGGTAAAGAGACAGATATGTCACCGGAGAAGATAATTACTTCTTATGGAGTTCAAGTGACATCGTTTGATGTGAAATTGTCATGCTGCTGCTCCTTCTTTAGCAGAGATACAACAATAGTCAAAGTCTAAGTAATCTGCTATCTCAAATAAATAACAGGTTGCGGAGCACTTGTGAGCAACCTGACAACCGATCTTGGTCAGGCCAGCAAAAAGTGCAGAGATGTTCATTTCTGTAGCTCATGTTGTATCTCCAAATATTAATCCAAAGTAGCTTCCTGAGTAAGAACAGCATATGGTTGTGTGAGATGGGAATAGCTACAATTGTCTAGAAAAGGTGGAAAGCATCATATAGTTGAGGTCTTCCCAAGCCATTAAAATGCATGCCTATTCTTTCTTTTTTGGTGGTTTTTTTTGCTATTTATCTTACAGAGGGCACCTGGAAAACTGAAGCCTGCTGACTTTTAGTTGTGCATTCAGTGAGTTAAAAGTAAAATTTTAAGGTGGGGTTTTGTTTTGGGTTTTTTTGGACCTAAAGAAATGGGCATTCGTATTTAACAAAGATGAGATGAATTATAAATATAATTTTTCAGAATGCAATTGTATGATGTCTAATGTTAGTCACTAGAGAAAATATATAAATGGTTCTTGGATGAGGATTGGAATACCTCAATCTCCCTCTTCCAACCCAACATCACACAACTGGACCAAAGAGAGAGACATCTTTTCAGCTCATTTCTATTCAATTTTGAATTGTTTTCTACACAGTGGAAGATGTATTTTAAGTAGCTACACAAAGAATTTGAAGTAAATGTCAGTCTTCCATCAAAAACATTTAAATTAAAGGCTATGCTTCTTTCTCTGGGTTGCATATAAAAAAAATTAGGTCCCATCTCTAGGGGTTGTCAATAATAACAACTTCAGCTTATTTGCTGGGATATGTTGGATTCTTCTTAACATTCCTATTCCTCAAGATAATGATTTGCATGTAACACCAAATAAAGTTTTTATCAAAGCTGTGTAACACATGGCACCATGCAGCACAGTGTGGAGGTCAGTTCCTAAGAGAATGTTATAAAGTAGTAAATAAACTCATAATTCAAGCTCTGTGCTAGTGTAGCAATACTACTTGCCATTCCAGAGTTACCATGCTAAGTGGTGTCTGTGGGAGCTTTTTGTTTTGTCATATGGGCATACTTTTGTATTTCCAAAAGTATGTACCTGAATGCATATGCACTGAGGTGTTGGAAGACTTTTTGTCTGCTAAATTCTAAATTCATGAGTCAGCAGTGCATTTTTGAACATTAGCTGTAAGTAATGCTGAATGGAAAATCCCCTCTTGAATAAGCCTTTGGCAAGCAGGGAAAATCAAAACCTAAAAAAATTTTGGAAACCTTTCAGGAGGAGAGTGTAGAGTATTTCATGAAAAGATGGAAAGAAGGAAGGAAGAAAAGAATGAAAGAAAGTAGGAAAGAAAAGGCAATTTCATATAGTCAAAACATCAGTTCTTTATTATACATTGAATTTTATTTTGATGGACCCCAGTCACAATATATGTAATGTGACAGGGAAGCTAATAGTGAAAACAAAAAAAGTGCAGACATTTTAAAATATACGCTAAAGCTGATGTTGAGTTTTTCTTTGAAGTGGTTTTCATGTTTTCCTCTGGAATTGACATAAAGTTTCTCAGTTTACTTTTATCTTGTGAATTATAAAAAACATTTATGTCAAAATCTTTGCTCATTTTTGTACTTTTATGCACCATGTTTTGACACACAGACTGAAATTTATTTATCATTTTTAAAACAAAACCAAAATGTCTTAGTGTTCCTAAAACAAGATTTTCATAGAAAAGTTGAACAGTAAACTTAGTGGTAAGTTATCCTAATGCCAGAATGAGACAATGACATCTCTTGACTTCTGAAATGCTGCCCAACAGAATCTGACAGATGAGTAATCTGTAAACTTTACTTCTTAATTTGTAAAACACAATAGTCATGTGAGCTGTGAATAACAATAGAACAAGTGGACAACTGGTTATCATTGAAGCATGATGCAGTGACCATACAAAGTATTAAGCTAGTCTATTACTTCATAGCAGATGGACTTTGTTACTTCTTATTCAGTATCTTTGAAATTATTTTCAAGGTTAAACAGTTGAAAGCCTAATGTCTTGTTTCACAATTGGATTGCACAAACATCCAGACAGAGGACAGTTAAATATTCAAATGGTGTACTTTTTAGCTTGCTCTGCACTAAGCTCCCTAAGCAAAACAATTTTTTTCTAAATCTGCTAAGAAATTTCTTTCAAAAATTGTTAGACGGAGTAAATGAACAAAAATATTTAATGAAAATTCAGTTGAAAATAATTGATAAATAAGGTTGTTCTCTATACCCTTCATGCAAACTCTCTTTCAAACCAGCTTCTGTAAATAGAAATAGTGGATATTCACAGGAGAATTTTCTGTAGTCTTCGTGGACAATAACCATTTCACTATTACTGTTATCAAAGAAGTTTAGGGACAAACATATTTATCTATATTATTTTCCTGCAAGTCTGAGCAGATTTATGGTAGAAACTCAATAAATGCTTGTACTCTTGAAGTCAGAGACAATGTTTTAAGAAGACTCAAGTTCAGACAGCTAAAGTAATCCATACATCTGTACAGTCAAAGATTTGCAGTGTCATAGAGGCTTGATTCAGACAAATTTGCTGTCAATGAAATGTGCTTCAGACTGCAGCCTTAGTTCCAAAAATTTTAAGCTCTTCATTTCCAAATTGCTTTCACCATGACTGTGTGCTTTTTAACCACAAAAATTATGTATTGTAGAAATATATTTAGTATTTAAACACATACAACTACACGAGTGTCTGAAAAATGCATGTATAAACCACAAGCAGAAATGCTGGCTGTGGGCCTCACCCACAACCTCCTTGTTATATTTCGTATGATGGGGTTCACTCTGTCATGTCCAAACCTCTCAGTACAGTTAATGTAGTGGTAGCAACCTCTTCTCCATCTGAAAACATGTTTAGCCTTCATCTTTCTTGTTGCATACCTGCTTTTTTCCTCTTAAAGTATAGAATGGCTGCCTGGGATATGGTTAAACAGAAGGCCAGATTCTGTTCAAATGGAGAAGAATTTCAGCAGGAGTTAGGTGAAATTCAGCATTTTACTCCACAATTGCTACTGGTGTTATAGCATCAGAGTTTGTTTGGGGGTAGAGGGGGAGGCAGTGCAGAACTGGCTGAACTGGGCAGTTTCACAGGGCCTGAGGATCAGTGTGGGCAGGCTAGCTGACAATGGATCTGAGGGTCTGCAGAAGATAGCTTCAGGAGTTGCACTGGCCTTTTTGCTCTGTATCTCCAGGCATTGTTATCAGCAACTGGAAGAATTGACTGAACTTCTCATTGGCTCACTTCTGGTTCATTTCTCTGATCTTATTTTTCATGTCTTCCTATTTTCAGGCTACCAAATACCATCTCATCCTAAGTGTTTTTTTTTTTTTTTTATGATAGCAGAACTGTCCTGCACACTCTTTCACAGACTGAGTGTGAGGAGGTGGAAGGGAAACTAGCTAAATAATTTGTAAGCCTCAACTTTACAGCAGAAAATAAGGTGGAATATAGATTTTGTAGTTTTGTTGAACTAGTGGGCATAACAATTTTGATAATTTTGTTTCAAAGGAGAATTATTTTTAATTAGATTGCTGTTATGAGAATCTTGGTAGGCAGCTAAGCACTGAGCTGTCATTCTTTCACTCCTTCTCCCACCCAGTGGGATGGGGGAGGGAGAAAGAAAGAGTAAAAGAATGTGTGGGTCAGGCTAAAACGTCTTCATAAGAGAAGGAGAAGTAGAAGAAAAGAGAAAGAAAATAAACCAGAGGTGATGCAAAGGCATTTACCACCACCTCCCATGGATATGCTGATGTCCAGCCAGTTCCTAAACCGAAGATGACTAACCTCCCAATCCCATTCATTTCCCTTTGCATTGCTGATCACGATGATACATCTCTTCAGTTAATTCACATCATCTGCCTAGTTGCATTCCCTTCCAACATCTTCTGCAACCACAATCTGTTCACTGAGGGTGCAGAGTGAGAAACAGAGAAGCACCACTTGATGCTGTGCAAGCACTGTTCAGCAATAGCTACAACATTGGTGTGTTAACTGTCCTGGTTTTGGCCAGGCCAGTGCTGTTTTGGTTGCAAACCTAAAACATGGCACTATAGAAGCTGCTATGGAGAAAATTAGCTCCATCCCAGCCAGACGCAGTGCAACTGTGATTCATAGTTAGTAGTGGTTGTAATCTGCATGTTGTGCTACAGTAACATTTCAGATTGTTCATTTTTTCAGGCACTTCGCTAATGTGTGTGTGTGAAGTAGATATAGTTAACAAAAGTAACTGTTGGGAATCTGATGTGTTTAGGATTTCCTATATTTGCATGCACATATATAGACACACACAAGCTACATGCAGTTCTTCATATGCATGGCAATGGAAGTATACTTCGTGCTCTCTTTTTTGCTTTTTTTTTCTTTTTTTCCTCTTTAGCTCATATTTTTCTAGGTTTTCCTACTTGAGGACAAGTTCTGTTCAACTCCCAGCTATTGCAAAGTACTTTTTTATGTAAGAGAAGAATAAGCTTTAAATGCCATGGAATGGGTATAAACCAAAATTCCTGAGTACTGCATTCTATTCTTGTATGTACCCGTTAGCCTTTTGGTCCAGGCATTGCTGAGGCTGTAAGAAGTATTGTGTGTCATACCTCTCTATTTCGGGTGTCCTGTTTTGTAACACTCATCCAAGCCCTGCCCTCTGGAACAAGACCCATCATGTAACGGAAGTTGTCAGTTATATGGTAGCTACCAGTTTTTCCTAAACTAGGTCTGAGGACCCTTCTGTTCCCAAAGCGTACTCCCCTACCAAATGCTGTTAAGATTTTGTCCTTGCCTGCCTGTGCCTTAGGGGGAGAGCAGCGTATGTTGTTGATACCATCCCCGTTAGAGCATGACAGTTACTGTTGCCTGTTCTCTTGGCTTTGATTTCCGATTCCTTTGGTTCAGTGACTTCTGAATTAAATATGTCCAGATGCCGTGTTTCATTTATTGTGGGTGCACATGTACACAAACAAATGAATGTTTGTGTTACTAACCTTTGTGTGTTGTAGCAGCAATGAAAACATTTAAAGGTGACAAAACCTGGATAAAATCCTCTAAATAACACAGTGTAATTCTAAGAGTAAAAAGTGTAATAAAATGTGATAATTTTCAGGAATACTTACATCTCTTCTAAAATATGAAAATAAATTCATATTTGTAGGAAACAGATACAGCAGTTCTCTACATTCCCTGTCACTGCAAATATCACTGCATGTATCTGTTAATTTTTCTTTTTTTTAGTAATCTATTTCTACATTTCCAGCATCTTATGTAGCTTTCCTTAAAGCTAAATATATGCTGAATCTATTTTTTTTTACCAGAAAAGAAAGATGGAAAGGATGTGTATTTGAATAGTTCAGCACTTTTTTCTTTTTTTTTTTTTTTTCCTGAATGATGTTTCAAGTCCTTAGACACTGTATTACAGTTAAATTTAGTCTCTTGGAAATGCTGCAGTCTGGTAAAATTGACACAAATATACTATTAACAAAGAATTTATTGATTCACTTACCAGAATATACATTAATAAAAATAAGTCCTCATTGCAGCTTGAGAAGTATTTTGTGAAAGAAGGGGCACATTGTTAGAAGGACTTTAAAGCTAATTGGTATGATTGTAATGATTTCAAAAGGCTGTTTCACAAAATCATTAAGGCTAGAAATTAATCTTTGAGCTATATTAACTCAGAGACTTGCACTTTCTTCACACTTTGCAAGCACAACCAAACTGCCATTAAGTTCAAGGTGCCCTCCATGATGCTTCATCAGAAAAGTGAGTTCATTTCAGAGTTTTATTTCAGCAGCATGTAGCTTTAGACAGAATAGGACCCTATCACAATTGGCAGACTAAGTGGGTGCACAATTGATGGGCATCTGCGGGAGTCAGAAGATTTTCTAGTCACAGCAGGGTTTGAGGTTGCCCAGCTGTTATTGTATGCTTCTCTCTGACTCAAAACAGTTCTTCTTAAGCATGACTAAAATAAATATACATGCCTTAATTATGGATTTGGAGTTACTGAACAGTACCTAGGTCAAACACCAGTCCTTTCAATTCCTCTTCTGTGTTAGCAGTTCTTTCTTATCTGCCTTCTCAGATACATTTTAAGACCTGGTTACAGGACCACTGTTTTACTTGTCTCTAGCCAATGCTACTTTATTTTCTCCTGCATGCATTTCCTTAAAGATGTACAGGAGTTGATATAGCATCTCTTTGCTTGGAAACTGCTAGAGAGATAGGCAGCTGTAGCGACTGACTGTAGATAGCAGCCTTGTGCTATCTTCATTCTGGCTGAAAATTTTCTAGACCTCCTTTCTTCACAGGTAAACTAGAAATGTCTTCAAAATAAAAATATGTAATGCTGTTAAATGAAAAGAAAAAAAAAAAGGACAAAAAATAAAGAAAAAAGGCATAACCAGAAGGAGAAGTAGAGCGAGCCATAACACAGTCAGAATAACGGGCTAGGGAAATAACCCTGAACAGCTGTAGAAGAGGAAAGCAATTATTCTTGTAAATAGACGCAATTGTTAAGATTGTCTATTTAAATTTGATTTAGATGTGTCCAAAAGTCCTTTTTAGTCTTTAACCATTGGTTTTCTTGTTTTTACCTACTCTTGCTGTGGGAATAAAATCCTGTGGGAAGACTTAGGAACTGAGAGAGATCTCGGAGCCATGCTCTTTTTGTGTCAATAGTTTGAAATATTGATGAAAAAAGGTATTTATTTTCCCTGCACTTTCTGTCCTCTGTGATGGTTGTATAATACTTGACCAAAAGAATTCAGCTAGATGTACCCCTGTGGAACTACTAACTACCCCTGGTTTTGTTTCTGCCATGCTGGTTTAGCTAGCAAATATTGCCATTTTTCTAATGTCATCCTTTTGGGGGTTTTTTTCTGAATTTTTCTCATGTAAAATTTTCTCCTGGATATCTGTCCAAAATTCAACAGGTTTGATAGTTAAAATTGGCACCGTGGGAGCATGTTTAACATGAAATTCTAGACAGCAACGAGGTGATTTTATTGTCAAAGGATACAAGAGCTGAGAACAAGACTAATTTGGCTTACTCCACTTGCCATTCCTCAGAATACACTTTTACAGAGTTGTCTTTTCCAGATGGAGTTCAATAAATGGGAAGAATCAAGCCCAAATAGGCTGAATTAACCAAAACGTGCAACATAAATCTCCCAACCCACCAAATTTTGTCCTTAGTTAATCCTCATTAAAATAATAGGAAATAAATGTTCTGTGTGATTGACATGGCCCTGGGTGCTTGTAATTTATCATACTCACTGAGGCGATACTGCTGTTGGGATCTTACATGAGCATGCAGTCCTGCCTTTGTATTTTTCTGATAGTATCTCTTTCGAATTGTATTTACAAAAAACAGTTGAGGAATACTGACAGAATATAATACAAATTGTAGGTGTGATTCCACATAGTCTTGGAGCACGGTGATCCTCAGGCTGGTTCAGACATGCACCAGTACTGAACTAGCTGTCTGACAGACAGCGGTGTGAAAAGGGCAGACTGATGGGCAAGTTTGCAATAACCTTCTCACTGAGGAACTTTCTTTGTAGCACAGTTAGCAGAAGGCTTGTCCTTGAAAATCACAAAAAAGCTTGTGCTTTCTAGGTCTTTATAATCCAATTTAAAGCTTTTGTACATTTTGCTAGTCTGCCGTAAGGTGGATTGGCTCATTTGTTGTTTGGATATAGGTCACCCTGTCAGTGGGGTTCTCTTTATAGGCCTATCATGGAATTGGATTGCTGTGGGATGGGCCTTACTCTATTTGGCAAGGTTCAAAAGCGGGTTATGTGACCTCAATATCTGTCAGTAGGTTTGTGGGATCAGTAACCTAGAATTCAAAAATATATCTTTGCATAATACCTATTTTTTTGGAGGGGAGCTCTTCCATCCTTTAAAGTGCAACAGAGGAGAATTTCAGCAAGAACACTTCTTTTTTCCTTTTTTAAAAAACTGTGCACATTTATCTCAACTCATCCTTGATCAATGTGCCTGCTGGCTATACGTTTTTCTTTAACATGGATGGCAACAAAAACGTTTTCTCTAGTTGCTTTTAAGATACCAATCCTTATAGCAGATAATCTCCTGATAAGGTAAAATCAAAATATAGGACTAGCATACATATGTGATGATAGATTTGTCAAACTCATTAAAAATGCATGCTGGCACAGAAACTACAACATTTACTAAAAACACTAACATCGTATAAACGAACTAAAATCCCATGAATTCTGTCTGTCATTCACTCTTCAAAGAAAATTTTACGTTATGTAACTTTTTTATATCTATAAAAATAATATAGAATTATAAAATTGTTGTATATAATTGTTATATATATGTTATATTGTTAATTTTTCAGGATAAATTATATTTTTTAGGGCAACACCTGTAATGTTGCAGTCTCATCTGTGGTTCAGACATGAACTTTTAACACAAACACCTTTTTATCTTGTTTAGCACTTTCCATTGTTTTGCAATTGTAGTTCTGATTATTTATCTGGACAGTGTCTTTTTGTTTTTCTTTTTGATACTGATTGCTGATTAAGAACAGCAAATAAAAAAGTCTTAAGAAACTAGCTTACATTATAATTCCCTCTACTTTTCTTGGAGCTACATTAACATTTGTCTCCTGAAAGTTCATATGATGCAAATACACTATCCTGGATATCCTTTTCACTGAATTCTAGATCTGGAAATATGGAGTTATAATGGATATTTTCCCCCTATGTTTCAATGTATAGCAGGTTTCTTCTAGAAAAAACCCCAAACTTTATATGATTTATGCATATCTTTGAACTCTACTCTGAAAGCTGGGAACACATACCATTCTTCCATTTCTTTCCTTTAGGAGCTTAGTTTCTAGATACTACATTTTGTATTTTTCTGTAGGTCTATAGTTGCTGTAAGCCTATAGAACCGTTCTTCATCGTGTATAAATAGCAGCACTGGCTGTGCGGATTTAAAAGGCACTCGTACTATTGAGATGAATGTTAAATTTCGCTATCTTTTCATCTGATTCCATAGATCTTTATTTGGACTCCTACATGAGTAAGGACTGTTGGAGTAGACCCAATATATAATATACACAGAATTACAGTGTGCTATTAATCATAATTTTGTTTCTCGCTAGCTCTAATTACAGTCATTATACTGTAGTGACATACTCATAATTACATAACCCAAGAAGGTTAGGGAAAATCTTCAAAAATCTGTGGGGGTGCCTTTGGTTTTGGATGTCCATTTTGATTTACCATATGGTTCAGTGTTTAGAAAGCACTTAATATCCTTCAAACTTAATTTTGTCTCTTTGTCTGTAAGCTTTACAATGAGTTTTAAATTACACAGTTGCATGCTTTTATAATGGAACCTCTGCCTCACTCTTGCTGTGGTCCAGAAACCCCGGAAATCAGTGGAAAGCCCTCCTTAGTTAACTGGAAGCAGCGTCAACTTATGTGATGTTTCCTAGCATTTAAGAGTACGCTTGGCAAACAGAAATGCTTTTGCCATATATATCTTCATCTAAAAATAAGACATTTTAGCACATTCTTTGAGATTTTATGATTGGTGTAAAGATTACTGTGTTGATTACTGATTTTAACATCAACCTACATTAGCTCCAAATACGAGTTTTGAGAAGTAGAGTTAACTTACATATGTTACACCATGAAAAAAAACTAGTTTTTTTGTTTTTTTTTCCTGATGGTAATGTGCTTCTGAACCAAATCTTAATTACATTTTCTTTTCTGTGTGTTGTAACATGCAATGCTTAACATTGAAGGCAACTTTCTTCTTATTTTGGGGGGGAAATATAGTCATTTGTTTAACTGAAAGATGTTTGCTGGGTTTGGGGAAGGTAGAGTTAATATTCACAAGAAGCCAGCACAGGTGAGCTGAGCTGGCCAAGTGTGTTTTCCATACTGTGACATCAATAAAAGACCACTAATAGGGGTGAGGTGGCTCTGTGCAGCTATGGGAAGGTCTCAGTGTAGGCTGAACATCCAGGTGGTCACGGGGTTGGTAAAGTGCCTTGTGCTATCACCCTCTGTTTATATTTTGCTCCAAGTCTTGTTGTTGTTTCCCCCTCCCTGTGCTGTCCCAGCAAACTGCCCTATCCCAGCCTCATGGTTTGTCTTTGTCAGCCTGTTCTCCTCCCTGTCCCGCTGGGGGATGGAGGAGGAAGCGAGTGGCTGTGGCTAAGCAACAACAGGATGGTAAGGGGGAAAGACTGCTATTTCAGAGCATGAAGACTTGTGTTTAGTTGGGTTTGAAGACCTTAGAAATAGTTACTGTGTAAATAGCCACTGTGTAGATTTTCACAAGGACGGTACAGTCTTCACATTCTCCATGGCAATAAGGTGCTGAACTGTGATCCAGGCCATAGCCAAACTTAGGTTGGTATTTCCAGGTAACCATCCAGTCTTGTTTTCGTTTTGTGGTTTAACACCAGCTGGCAACTAAGCACTGCTAAGTGAGAAGACTTACGGAGATAAAGACAGTTTAATAGAAAAGAAAAAAAAAAAAGAATAATGACAAAAGAATACGTGAAAGAAGTGATGTACAGCAGCATTTGCTCACTACCCAGACCTGATGCTCAGTTAGTTCCTGAGCTAAGTATACTGGCCTGGACACTTCCAGTTATATATGAGTATGACATCATATCGTATGGAACAACCCTTTGTCCACTTTGGGTCAGCTCCCCTGTCTGTGTCCCATCCTAGCTTCTTAGACACCCCCATCTTCTTGTTGCTGGCCAGTGTGATAAGATGAAAAGTCCCTGAATGCTGTCATTTAAGATGAAATACATCTTAAATACAAAACACAACAATATACCATCTGCTAGTAAGAAAATTAACTCTGTACAGCTGAAACCATGACAGTTTCTGCCATTTCAGTCAGTTCATGACATATTTACATGATAAAGCTTCCCCAACTCAACAAAAAAATACTTCAAATGATGTGCCTGGAATATGTAAGTAGGAGAGTCTCTGGACATTAGACTACTTCTGACTAAGGGTGTGGTTCTAATGGCTAATAATTATAGAGAAATAATCTTTTGTATGTTCATAAACAATAAGTTCATTGAAATAATTTGAGTCATTTTCTAGCAGAGTTCTTGATATTAACAGCCTTCTATTGATACTGAGTTATAGTCGTGAAAAATGGATTGTCAATGAAATGCTTTTTATTTCTCTTTTTACAGAGAATTATTAATAACTATAAAATTCTTAGCCTTCTTTAAGTTTGACATGCTTTAGGAAGTGATGAGAAGTATTCCATTGAAAAAGTAGAGCACTCATGTTTTGTATCAGCATGCCTTTAAATGCGTGATTTTTTTCTTGAAGTACAGATTCTCATAATCCTGTTCTCCTAGGTTATCTTCACTGAGATACAGAATTATATGTAGACAGTCATTTGGGGAAATCTAAAGTTAACCTCACATTTTATTATGGAATTCAAAGTTTAGATCAAAAAGTACTGATAGAGTGAATTACTGAAATTTCAGTTTGAATGAATTTCAACAAGCTATTTTGTCTAGATGGTTTGGAAAATCATTGAATCACAGACTCACAGAATGGTCTGGGTTGGAAGGGACCCCAAGGATCATAGAGCTCCAACCCCCCTGACACAGGCAGGGACACCAACCTCCAGGTCTGGATCTACACAAGGCTGCCCAGGGCCCCATCCAACTGGGCCTTGAACACCTCCAGGGATGGGGCATCCACCACCTCTCTGGGCAGCCTGTTCCAGCACCTCACCACTCTTTCTGTAAAAAAACTTCCCCCTAATATCTAATGTAAACCTTCCTTCCTTTAGTTTTAATCCATTCCCCCTTGTCCTGCCATTGTCTGCCCTTTTAAAAATTGAATCTCCTCCTGCTTATAAGCTCCCTTCAGGTACTGGAAGGCTACAATGAGGTCTCCCTGCAGCCTTTTCTTCTCCAGGCTGAACAAGCCCAGCTCCCTCAGCCTCTCTTTGTAGGGCAGGTGCTCCAGCCCTCTAATCATCTTCGTGGCCTCCTCTGAACCCTCTCCAACAGTTCCACATCCTTCTTGTATTGGGGGCCCCAGATCTGGACACAGTACTCCAGATGGGACCTCACGAGGGCAGAGTAGAGAGGGACAATCACTTCCCTGTCCCTGATGGCCACCCCTCTCCTGATGGAGCCCAGGATACCATTGGCCTTGCGAGCTGCAAGAGCACACTGCTGGCTCATGTCAAGCTTCTCATCCACCACAATCCCCAAGTCCTACTCAGCAGGGCTACTCTCCAGGAGCTCTTCTCCCAGTCTGTATCTATGTCTGGGATTCTTCCGGCCCAAGTGCAAGACCTGACACTTGGCAGTGTTGAACCTCATTAGGTTCACACGGGGCCACCTTTCAAGCCTGTCAGGATCCCTCTGGATGGCTTCCTTTCCTTCTGGGGTGTCGACCACACCACTCAGCTTGGTGTCATCGGCAAACCTGCTGAGGGTGCACTCAATTCCATCATCGATGTCATTGATAAAGATGTTAAAGGGCACCGGTCCCAAGACAGACCCCTGGGCCACCCCGCTCGTCACCGGCCTCCACCTGGACATAGACCCATTGACCACCACCCTTTGGCTACGGTCTGTCAACCAGTTTCTTATCCACTGGATGGTCCACCCATCAAATCCACTTCTCTCCAATTTAGAGATAAGGATGTGGTGGGGGACTGTGTCAAAGGCCTTGCACAAGTTCAAGTAGATGACATCGGTCGCCTTCCCTTTATCTACCGATGCTGTCACTCCATCATAGAAGGTCACCAGATTGGTGAGGCACGACCTTCCCTTGGTGAAGCCATGCTGGCTGTCCCGGATCACATGATCTTCCCTCATGTGCTCCAACATGTCGTCCAGGAGGATCTGTTCCATGATCTTCCCAGGCACAGAGTTGAGGCTCACCGGCCTGTAATTCCCTGGGTCTTCCTTGCTCCCTTTCTTATAAATGAGAGTGATGTGACCTTTATTCCAGTCCCCAGGGACCTCTCCTGACAGCCACAACTTTTCAAATATGACGGAGCGCGGTTCAGGAACCACATCAGCAGCTCCTTCAGGACCCTGGGATGCATGTCATCCGGCCCCTTAGACTTGTAGACATTCAGTCTCATGCGGTGGTCACAGACTTGCTCTGCTCTTACAGTGGGGGGGGATTTGTTCCCCCAGTTCCCACCTAGAGTTCTAGGTAAAAGTACCATGGAAAAGTACCATGATGATTAATAAATTCAATTGTAACAACATAGACAATCTGGGATCCCTGTCTTTCCTAATGAAAACTATCTTTTACACTAAAAACCCTAAACCAGCCTGGAGCTATTCAATGAGAAGTGCTGCAACAGAAGGAGGAAATCAAATTCACTAGTGAACAAGACAAAAACATGAAGTGTGAGGTCTGGGATTATTTAAAAAAAATTAAAAATTGAAGTTAATTACTACTTTTAACTACTTTCAGCATTGGCTCAGCCCAGTATGTGGAGGGTTTGTTTTGTAAACTTTTGAAAACTGTCAGTAGACAGTATTATGGCCACACTTTTTTGTATCTTTTAAAAAGGGGGGGGGGGGGGATTGATTTACATTAAATCATATTTTTAACAACAGTATAAAATTCCCAGTAACTCTGAATTTAACTGCTTCTTTTCTGGGAGAATATATTCTCCTTTGCTTTAAGTATTTTGGCAACTTTAGGGAACTCCTACAACCGGGCTTTGCAGGGTTGTTCTTTGTGGTTTTGCCCCACCCCCTAAAAATCCAGGATACAATGTGTGAAATTTTCTGAGCATTCAGAAGCTTTTCAATTAAACCTGAGACCTGGACAAAAGGATTGCCGTGTCAAGAACAGATGTCGTTGGCTTTCTTGCCTTGAACAGTCTCCACATTGGCAGCAAATTTGGCCCTAGCGCGGCCAGTTTTGTTTGAGACTTATGTGGTAAGCTTTTTACAAAGAAACATTCAACACAGTATCTCAGCAAAGGTAACACAGGTTGACTGAGCTGCCAAGCAGGGAAACAATTTCTGTAGTTCTCTTTATGATGGAAAAACAAGACTGTTTCTGAAGTCATGTGAAGTAACTGTTATGGACACTTTTATGTCTTAACCAGAAAAACAATGGTTTTCACTCTAAGTTTACTTGAATAGTTTTGTATTATCATTAGATGAGCATGAGAAGGCAAAGTATATTTTATTTGTAGCAATATGTATTAGAACTATGTGGACAGTACAGATCTCTTTAATGTACAAACTTGCTGCCTACTAACTACTGAAATGTGTGGACAATGGTATGTGAAGACGTATTTTGTTTTACTTGCTTATTAACTGAGCTTACTGTCTTGTCAGAAGTTGTAATTTTTAAAGATTTTTTTACAGTTTTCGCAGTTCTAATCACTAGTCTTTCAACATTTAAAAATAATGATTGAGGCTTAATTGCTTAGATTTCATTCTTTTTTTCACAATGCTTTCATGTGTCCTACATAAATTTATTTTAATTTTGGAGATATTATAAGGGTCAGCAGAAGAAAGATTAGTATTGTGGGTTGGTATAAAAGATGTGAATAAACACCAACTGCTTAAGATTTCTAATAGAAAGTTATAGGCCAGAAACCATGAAAAGCTAAACCACTTCATTTATTTGGAAGAAGAAAAATAAAAAAAAAAAAAAAGGTGCAATATCAACAACTCCTTAAAAGTAGGGTCATGTTTGGTCATGTTATGGCCTTCTTTTACTTCATTTGAGTAGTGTGATACAAAACTAGATATAGTCAAATCATTTCCCTGGGATGGTCTAAAGCTGCTTAAGACAAATATAAATCACCCCCAAACTGACAATTCTTAATATGTCCACAATGAGAAAACATTATTTAAAAAAAAACCCTTTAGGGCAAAAATTATAAAGATGGAGTTTGCTACCTCTATCTTCTGAAAGATCAGATGCAGTTTATGAAAGAATTGTGTGACAAATGAAGGAGGGGTCTTAGCAGGTAATCAGTTCCATGTTGTATATAACCATAGTAGAATGGAATTCAGTTTTGTAGAATAGCTAACTGATTCTAATTACATTTATTTTTCATGACAAGCATATGTCAGAACTCTAACCTCTGTTGCACTTATGTAGTTAAATTTTTAGGCCTGGACCTGGACCTTAAACTCTGCTGTGGTTCTGCATGCTGTGCACAGAAAACCTCTTTATTCTTTCTATAATAAAATTTGTAAGTCTCTCATTTCTTCTGCAGCTTTTGAATCCAAACATCATTGAAACTGTCCAACTAAAGATAGCTTTTGCCTTTTTCCTTTAAAAAAAACCCACCCAAACTTGTCCAGGTAGCTGTTGAAAGCACCAGGGGTAAGTTACTCAGTGCTGGGTATGTAACAAGCTGAAGATATGGATGACACGCTTCTCGCATACTGCAGACAATGAATTCAGAGCTGTGTGCAACTGTGGTTGATCTAAGCCATGGCTATTGATAAATGGAAAGGCTTCTGGTAGGCAAGGTAACAGAAAGCACTTTGCTTCCTGAGCAGGCCAGCTGCTCACAAACAAGTGCTCCATGGGGAAAATAATTCAATTCATATAATCATCACTGGCTCAGGAGTGGAAATAAAAGAAGAGAACAAAGAGGTGATGAAAGTTAGAATTTAGAGGGACTGACAGGAGGTTGGGTGGCTTTGCTAACACCCACAAAGCGTTGATGGCACTTGTACATTAGTCTTTTGCTTTATTCATAATGTTATTAAGTTTTAAAGAACCATTAGTATATTTCATTTATAGCGGTGAAATATGCTGTCATATTCACACTGAATATGTTTCATGTTGCTTTTTAGATTTAACCTTGATCTGCATGTTCACCATATATGGGTAGGACTTTGAAAATCATGAGTTTTTGTTGCCTAAGGTAGCTGAAAATGGCCCAAGAGTTTGTGAGACCTTGTCTCATAAGAGATCCTGTTATTCTACTCTAGAAGAGGAATTTCAGGGAAGGTGTAGAAAGAGAAGGATAAAGAAGGAAACTTGACATAAAAGAGCAAAACAGACCAAGCAAAGGCTATTGAAGAGTTTGACAGCAGAATAAAATGGATGAAACACTCCCTCCACACAATTTGAAAGTCTGGGACACATAGAGACAATCTTTTGGATTTTCTATAGTTTTATTCTGCTGCACAGAATTCAGATGTTTCTTGAATCTTTTAAGGTTGCCTCCCTGACTTTGATTTTTTTCCTTTTTTTTTTTTTGAATATCTTCATACAAAGTAAATATCAGGCCATATTTCTCAGCAAGAAATCTCTGTAGTTCATTCAGCTTGGTTTTTCATTTGATCATCTACTTCAGACATGACTATTAATGTCTCTCTCATGGACATTTTCAATAGGGCAGATATGATCAGTAACATTAAGGAAACCACAGTAATTAAATGAAAGAATATTTTCATGCTGCAGAAATAGGTAGTACAATTGAGTAGCTTTCACTCTTTGTGATGATATAATACTTAGATACTGTTCCTTAGCTGCTATCAAAAAAGCTACAGCTGTCAGCTTATGCTGCAAGCCTTGAACACATTCTGTCAGCAAATTTGACCAGCAGTCGGTACGTATAGTTAAGGGTTGAAATGTGAGAGCTAGAATGTGTTAAGAAAGCTAAGAACAACAGAGATTTCTTCCTTCTTCTATGTTGTGACATCATCAGAAACTAGGAACCATTATCCTGCATTGAAACAAGATATAAATCATAGATTCATGCTTGCCTTTCATTGAGTGGCAATGTCTTTCAGTTAACATTTGGTTTTCTTAGCATTGATAGCTTCTGATCTAGGCAGGAGTAAAGACAGGCTAGTCCACTGCTCCTGAAGGGGTCATGACACCTGAAATGATATGGGGAGCCTGCAGAATCTGTGGTCATAAGCCAGCTCTGGGTTGTTCTCCAAAATCACTAAGATAATAAATAAATTAATTTACCTTCACCATTTTCAGTTGCACATGTCCTTTACTCTTCTGCTATTTTCTCCTTTCTAAATGCTGCTGTTGTTTATATTATTTCTTATGATTATCTATGCCACATGTGAGAAAAAAGGCTTTTGTTGATTGGTGGAAATGGAACCAAAATCAAGAAATTCAAACAATTAGGAATGGACCTTTAGAAAATTAACAGAAGAACATAAGAGCCCATTGGTAGGAGATGTCCCTTCCAGGTCTGCATTCGATGTTTAGCTTTTGTTTTACTGAGGCTAAGGTGAGACATTAAGGGAAGAAAGAACCCAATGTACTTGATTGCCAATGCTGTAGAGACATGTCCTGCTTTCAACTGGGATTCTTTCTAGTAGTCACTATAGTGCTGTGGTTTGGGTTTAGTGTGGGAATAATGTTGATAAAACACTGATGTTTTCAGTTGTTGTGAGGTAGTTGCAGTGCCTACACTAAGCCAAGGGTTTTTCAGCTCCTTACACCCTGCCAGGTGCACCAGAAGCTGGGAGAACACAGCCAGGACAGCTGGCCCAGGCGGGCGAGAAGGATGTTCCCTGCCACAGAGCGTCATGGATAGAATTGAGGAAGCGAGCTCATTAGGAAAGATCACTGCTCAGAAACACACTGGGCAATATTTCTTTATGCCTCATGTAGCGAGCAATTACATTTGTGCAAAATTTGTATTAATTATAATATATATGATGTGATATTGTATAATATTTTCTAGGATTCTCTTCCTTTGTTATCCTATTAAACTGTCTTTTTCTCAACTCACAATGTTTTTTCCATCTATCCCCTTGGGTGGAGAGGAGTGAAAGTGTTGCTGTGTGGTGCTTAGTTACTGGCTGGGGTTAAACCACAAGATGCAACTTGAGGCCTAGAGAGAAAGCTAGGAGGTGTGTAACAGTTACGCACAGGGTAGAAAACAGCACTGCAGTCAGAATTGTTGACCCACTATGCAATATCAATACCTAGTTACATTTATATTCTTCAGGGTATGTTTCCCCATTTAGAACTGCACATGAAATGGATTTTCCTTTCACCGATTGGCTGTTTTGTAGGGATTGTGTTATGGGATGTGAGTGAGAAAAACACCCACATTTAATTTAAATGTGTGTGCGTACAAATAAACTCCAGGTATCCAGGAGCTTTAGTTTATAAAGCAGCTCTCTTGACCTGAGCTGTTTAATTGGGAACAGTAGAGGTCAAAATTAAAAGCAACATGACTACCTTCCCTCTACTTTAGTACTCTTCAGTGTTTAACAAGTGTCTGATAAAAAAAAAAATCCTAACCACAAAGCAAATTAAAAGAGAATAAATCAAAATAACTTCAAAACAAATATTGCCCAGAATATTTCCCCACGGAAATTATAATAGCTCCCTTATTCTGTGTACATTTGTTGATGTAATAAGGTATTTTCTAACAGGAAGAAAATGCCTGGAACTTTAATGAAATGCCTGCTGAATAAGTGCTCTAATAAAAGTTTACATTTGGTTTACTTACTGAAAAGTAAGTTAGTTTCTGACATAGGGGTAGGCAACAAAAAATTAATTACTATAAAATACTGTTTTCTATCAAAATTGTGATGATATGTGTTTAATTTAGAAAAAAACTCAACAAACCCTAAAATATGTACTTTGCAATGAAAGACAAAGAAAGAATGGTCTACCTTTAGGAAAAAAAATCATCTGTACTTTAGTTTGGCACAAGCGCGACCATCCACAGTGAGAGAACTCTAGATCCTATTTCTTTCTATGGGTATTTCAACACTCAGCTTACAATTTTCAGTTTCACTGTACACTCTTATAATTAGTTTGACATTATCCTCTTAAATTATTTTTTGCTTAGCTGGTCTTGAAGCTTTTTGGTTTTTTATAAATAAAATTGCTTTTATTTAGCTTCCCCTCTCAGTCAATATAGTCGCTACATTACTTGTATAATTGTGACCTTTAAGCTCTGTCTCAAACCTCTTTAAAAAACAGTCATACTCCAAAGGCACCGGGGGAAGCCACCCACTTGCTGGCTGGTTGCACAGCAATGCTGACTTGTTATCTGCACTTGGCTGTCATTCAGGAGGTTATGTTTTGAGGAATCTGAACCCTTACAGCTTCATGAATCAGATAGAGAAGTGATTGAGGTGGATAGAGTCATTCACACAGGCTTCTGCATTCAGCTGAGTTGGAACATGCGTAAGAGTTTGCTTTTTGGGATAAATAGATTAGCTGGTTTGCAGCCAAGAACTGTGACCTTCTGTAATACATACAACCATGATTTTTTTTTTCTGATGAAATCTAGATATTAAACCTGAAATACTGTGTTTGGTATTCGAATTATTTCCCATGTCTTAGAAACAAGATCTCACAGTTAAAGGGATTTGTGCTCTATATGGCAGCCTGCTCTTGCTGTTACATTAAATAGCTAAAGCTAGGAATCTAATTCTTGCCTAAGTGCTGAAAAGGTGACCTATTTACAGGGCTGTAGAGTGCATATGTCTCCTACTAAAGTCAATAGGGAATTGTCAGTGTTCAATATCTGAACTTGTCTCCATCTGCTTGATTCCTGGAAGATATCTTTAAACACGTACCATTGCATAAAGCTTGCCTAAGATAATTCGCTTCTAAGTATTGCTGTGATTGGAAAATAAACCAGCAAAAATTAAGTACCTTGGTTTTAGTTACCTTTATTGATATTGATTAAAGCATGTTTTGGTTGGTTTTTTTTTTCTGTAAGCTCAGTGAGTTCTACCAGTTGTTTTGCTGATTGCTCTGAAAGCAGATATATCCCTGCA
Source organism: Gallinula chloropus (assembly GCF_964237585.1). Lineage (NCBI taxonomy): Eukaryota > Metazoa > Chordata > Aves > Gruiformes > Rallidae > Gallinula > Gallinula chloropus. Next base: position 109,276,977 of record NC_140085.1, on the reverse strand, counting down.
TGCAGCCATCTAGTTAGGACATCATAGATGAAAGTCTGCTTTTCAGGATAAACTGGATAGTTGCATTTGTAGCTGAATGAGTAAACATACTCATTGTATAATATTTAGAGTTTCTGTTACTTTTTTCTTCTATTAGACCAATCTCTTACTTTGAAGGTCAGATTGTCATTCAGCTAGTCCTTTAAACTGAGTTAAAATTTCCTTTTTAGAAATATTTTTTGCATACTTTGGTTATAAAGAGGAGATATATTTGAAATTATGGTTATTGTTCTGAAAGTTGTTTCATTGTCCTCTCAGTACAATAGAGTGTCATTTTGGAGAACACTGAAAAAAAATTTTGTCCATCAAAGTATTTCACAATAACCGTTTGCTAGAGATAAGAATTTGCTATGGACTGCTAACGATGAGACCTGAAAGAGCCAAGTTAGTAATTTAGTTTCCTTCTTCAAATCTGGTAACAAAGTGGTGTTTAAATAATGCTGTTTATCACCTTATTCCATATTTCTGCTTGACCTTATTCTAACTGCTGACTTGAGCATCAGTTACAGAAACGTATTCAGGAATATCTATGATGACTAACACGACATGAAGAGCAGAGAAATGAGTCTCAGTGCTTGAAATAAACACCTACAGTAAGCATAAAATATTATGTACATATGTGGGACATCACCAAAATGGTACAAATTTCACACTGTGGATTATAAGAGAGTGGTTCTTAATAATTGTCAACAGTCAAATCAATAATGTACAGTCTGTTGTGCATAATATAGAACAGACACTTCTTAAGAAAAATTTAAGAAATTATATTTTAAGAGTATTTCTAAAGAGAAAGAAGGGCAGCCGTCTGGATTCTGTGCAGTGCTTTCTGTACAGTTTTCATTTGGCTGTTAGAGTTCCTCATTTCTTTTAAACTGTCTGCCAAAACCTAGCCACTAGGGTGCAGATATGCAGCACAAACCACAGTGGGGAATACAAGTAAATGTGTCTCAGCACTTCAAAGGCATTTTTTTTACTTTAAATGCTACTAAAATTTTGACAGAATCTCAGGAAGTATGAGTTCTCAGAAACCAAAACTGTTACGCTTTCACTCTGCGATTTAGTATTCGAATAGTTTTCTATTGTATTCTGTATTTGTTAATAAACATAATTTATCAATACACCTCATTAATGTAATGATAGAGGAAAGCTTTTAAAGCGTCTGGACTTCAAGCAAGGGCATGAAGGGTCAGGTGCCTTGTACGAGACCTTGTATTTAAAACTGTAGTGTTACAATGGCAGTGCTACAAATTCCTGTTTGAAGCAGGACTGTTGTGTATAACAGCATGGGGAAGAGGATGCTGTTGCATCTTTACTGTTAAAAACAGGGCTGAGGATTTGTAATATGGCCATCCGAAGTAAGAACTGGTAACTACTGAACCTCCCACTTGCAGGCACAATTTTGCTCTGAATCACTGTTTCATACCTACATCTTTTACTTTTTGCTCATTAACACTAAAACAAAAAGCACTTTCTTTATTGTTTTATTGTTAAGATGTAGATATTTTTATTTCTTGATAAAGAACCATTATTGGTGCTGCAGAAAGCAAAATTAAGCAGCCATTTTGTGTGTTAACAAAATCACAGAGAGCAAACACATTTTTGTCATTTGTAATTTTATTAGTGGTAATAAACGCTGTCATTGGTGCCCAGAACTACTTTATTTCTTGCAAGAAAGAGGGCAACATTTCTAGTATAAATGGTGCAATTCAATTGCACTGTGGATGTGAAATAACATGTCTGGCCTTGAGATAAGAATACATATGTTCCTTGAATACTAATCTTTTCCATCAGACTAACGTTCTGTTCTGCAGTATATTATCCAAACAGTTCCATCTTCGTTTTCACCCTGCAACAGATCAGTTGCTATTTTAATGCATTGTTATGCCTTCTCTTTCAAACTGTTTTCATTTTTACAGGCCGAGTTGCTCTTTTCAGCACCAGCAGATCACACATGCTGAATCCAGAAAGGTGCCTGCCTGCTGTTCCATGGACAGCCTGTCTTGACTGCACCTCTGGGTGCCATGCAGTCTTGCGTTTTCTCCTCATGTGCTTTATGTGAGGCTTTCTGTCGCCTTGGCTTGGTGTCTTTTTAATGACACACAGTATTTGAAGCAGAAAAATGTAGGAATTTTGTAACTTTCCCAGACAATTGCACTTCAGCTGACTAAAGAAGCCTAAAAAGCCAAGGCATCTTATTACATACATTTTACCCTTGATGAGGACACAGCTTTCCTTAGTTTTACTTCAGGGAGTTTGATATTTGCTGTTTATTTTGTCTTGGTTGGTTTGCTTAGAAAACATACCTGTTTATTTCCCTTTCTATGTCCTTAACAGTCATTGAAAGCTTTTTTCAGATGTAGAGAGTGTTAATTTCTGATGCTTTTTGTTGTTTGTTTTTCCTCCTTTTTTCTCTCTTTGCAGGGGTTCTGTTCACTCTAAATCCTGATGAAAAGTTGAAGGAAGCTCTTTCCGCATAAGTTTGGTTTTGGTGACTATTTTTCCTGTTCTGAGGTGGTTATACTTGAGTAATATCCAGTAAGTTGAATAGAATGGATTTGGCAGTGTAGAACTCAGCCTATTTTTGCTGAGATCACTGTTATATTAATCTATACATTAACAAATTACTTGATTTTGCATATTTGGACTGTCAAAAGAAACTACCCAGCTGAAAATTTCTTTTCAAATAGGCAGGCATACAGCATAAGCAATGTACCAGCTGGTGCCAAGAGAAAGATGTTTTGGTATCCAAATGAGAGGAATGTCTGTTAATGCTTATGCAATTGCTCAGTAGTGGAACTAATGGAGTGATTTAAGGTTTAGGATGGGGCACTGCATTGTGCAATCTTTTCGTATTTGCTTTGATTGTATGTCTGTGTTCTTCTGTAGTTGGAGACAAAATTGGAGTTTAAAATTTTCATCCCCATTGATTCTTCCAGCTGAATTAGTGATGTCTCAGTGATGTTGCAATTGGCCCAGTGTGAGAACATGGTCTAAAATAAGTTAAAGCTACCCCAAAGGCTAAGCTATTGTAAATTTTCTGGAAGCAGTGAAAAAAATCAAAAATTATAATCTAGACCTACAACAGCAGTCTGTGAAAAGTCATTAAATAAATGCTACAAAGTTTAATCTGTTCCTTAACTGTTACAGCATTGAAGAATACTTTGTAGAAAAAGTAAAATTATTCTCTGCCTTCTGCAAGGCAGCTTTCACTATAGTAACCAGATCCTGAAACTGAATGAAAAATCAGGTTATTTCATTACGATGGTGCCCATGTTCCTAATACATAGACACATTTTTCCCTTGCTGCTTTTTTGCTTTGAAAAAAAGCGATAAGCTGTTATTTTAAATGTCACAGATATGTTTGGAATTGACATCCATTAAAATAAAACACTGTTTTAATATTTATTTTTTAGATCTCCACAAATTAATGCAAAATTATTCATTATTTGCAGTCCTTATTTCAAAGCTTTCTTTACAATGCTGAGGGTTAAAATAATCAATACCTTGATTATTTTATCCAAAAATAACAATCAATAACAGTTTTTCTTGATTATTCAAGTCTTTGAGCTTTTCCAGTGGAGAGGTGTTCGTGTCATTCCCAGTGAACTGAGTATCAGCCAATGATGTATCTACATCAATGAGCAGCTTAAAAAAAACCCAAAAAACAAACAAACAAAAAAACCCCAAAGAGAAACAAAAAATCAAGATGAGGAAAGACGTTAATGAAAAGTTCTATTTCACCATGACTATCTAAATGCTTCTTCCCCAGTAAATGTATCTGTGTTGGTTCAGCTTGGAGCAGTTTAGATACAGACTACACTGCTTAATAAACCTCCTTAGTGCAGAATATGTTCCCAATAGGAAAATTATTGTGAAACAGCTCATGTGCTTGCCCTTCCAGTCTTTCTGTAAGATCCTTGTGGGGCCACAGACTTTACCCAGATGCTGGGAATTGCCTATATGAGAAGCCAGTGTAAAAGAGTTACTCATCTCTTTTATGCCTTCATAATCTTGAATGGATCTATAGGGAAGCTACAGACATACTCAGCAAATATATTGGCATATGTAGAAATAACCCACATGTCTACAATTCTAATTTTATATATTTTTTTTCAAAAATTGTAAAGATAGCTGGTTTTATTGTGACATTTCAATGTTCAACTTCCAATCACCATAATGAATTTTCAAAAACTGAAACAGAAAACGTCACCTTCTGCCCATAAATGAAACAGAACTAGTTACAAGTCATTTTTGTGACAGAGGAACATTTTTATTTTATTTATTTTACCTCACTGAACTTCATTTTTTTTTCAGAGTTATAAATTGGGATAATCCCAGTAAATGATTTGGCAATGTGCTTTGATGTAAGTTTGCTTGCTTGCCTTTTTATAGATTCCCTTTAATCTCTCTGTGTTTCTATACATATAACTTCCTCTTCACCTTTTTTTTTTATAAGCTGGATTGATGTTTATTGTGGAATGCCTTGTGCAGTGATGTTTCAAACAGGATATGTGACTTTCTGTTCGCTTGTGTTATTTAGATTTTCATATTGTTCTTTCTTGGTTCTAAGTGTGTGTCAAATCCTTACTCTCCATGATTATTTTCATGTTTTCTTTCATGTCTTCCCCTCTGATCATGTTGTAGTTATATGTTGCAACATATTTATTGACTTATTTATTTTCTAAATTACATTTCCCCCCTCTGCTTAGGATCTATCCCTATGCAGCCAGTTAAAAGCAGCCATAGCACACCTGATAGGTAAAGGACAAATGTTTCTGTTATGTGAATACCAAAAACAACAAAATCTGTATAAGGATTACATTTTAGCTGAGTGACCTTAGAGTGTAAAACTGTTACAGTCTAAAGATTAAAGCTATTGCTGTGTCTACATTCATGCCATGTTTCTTGGAATGACATTTCAGTATTCTTCCACTTTGTTTAAGCAAAACATGACTGAAATTTTGTGATTTCACCAGGATTATTTTTGCTGTAGTTCATTAGTCTTGTTCATCTATCAACATCAAAACCAGAAAATTACACTTTTTTAGGCTGCTTCAGTTGCTTGTGGCAACTTCTTTACGAAGAGAATTACCTTGCAAAGTTGTTTGTAGTTGTATCTTATCTTTCAAAAATAACAAAATCTCTAAATTAATCTTAAACTTATTTCCTGACAGTTTATCCTTATTTACTTTTCTGATTAATACTTTTACTTGCACAAAAGAAGCAACAACATAACAGTATGACAGTGAGGATAAAAGAAGCAGAGGGAGGGTACATGCCCTTTCAAACATGTCAATGACATGTTTAAAGCCTTTCAAATATTATAGACATGTTATCAGACAGATATTCCTGCCTCATGGTGCCCTTCTAGAGTTATCTGAATCTGTGCACTGGCTATAACTACCATCAGGGATTTCAGTATATTGTCTCAATACACCTGAGCAATATAGAAGTTCACAGTTGTGATTTTTATATTGAAAAGTTGTTCCTGGATAGTCCTCTTCTGGAGTCTTCTGTACAGGTTTTTAATGTGCTCCCAAAGCACGGGTTGTGAGTGAAAATTTACCTCCACTCATCCTCCCTCCCACAATTGAACCAAGGAGTATTTGAGTAAATAGGCACTGTAAGCGTGAGGTCTGTGGATAACCAGATTGCTTGTGTCCACTGCAGAGACAAGGGAGGGAACTGCAGCTCAATCTGTCAGTCATTAGTTCATTCACAGTAGCACATTGCTGTAAACAGTCAGCTGACATTTTCACCATTCAAGAGATAAAGCAACAGTCCACTTCTGATGGATTCGGAAATGATGATTTAAGATACAGTCACCAAAGCACTGTTGAAAGGCTTTGGGTTTCATTAGAAATTCAAGTTTTATTACCTTTAAATGCTGATGCAACTGGAAAACTAAATACCTCATTAGAAAGCTAAATGCCTCTCTGTGACTCTGAAAATTTAATTCCAAATTTTCTGTTTAGCTTGATGTTAAGTGGCTAAAATGCCCACAGTTGAGTTTCCTCAGAAGGGATTTCTGTCTATTAGAAACTTTACCTATAAGTTCCAGCACTGTGCTTCAAATCTCTTTAACTCAGCTTCCTAGATTTTTAAGGCAATTACTCACACTATAGAAAATAATTTTTTTCTGTAACATATGTGTTATTCTTTGAGTAGCTTAAAATTTAATTAATTGTTCAGATAGGGGAGCGGTGAAGCTAATTTAAGCTCAGAAACCAAGAAACAAGTCTTTGTTCCAAAGTTGATATGCTGAAAGGTGCCATGCAGCCATTAACTTAGCAGCTGAGATGGCTTGCAGAAGTTATTTTGGTGTCTGATATGGAGTTATTTGTATCGCATACACAAACTTTAGCAAAAGCTTCGAGAGAAAATTTAAATGAGTTACATCGTGGTCCCTATATTCCAATCCAGTTTCCTATGGCATATACTGAACAATCATCACCAGAAGTTCTGATACTACAAAGTCAAACAGTATATTGGTGTCCATACTTTTGGATTTTTCAGAGCTAAATATTTAATATTGTAATACACTGTTGCAAGTTGTCCATTGCAGATTCCAGTAAGAAAGGCACTCAAAGCACATAATGCATTGATTAAAATATAATTTATTGGAGATAAAATGAGAAAGGAAGAGAGAATAGCATAGGTAAATTCGTATTCCTTCAGATTCTGGGAAACCTGAGTTGTGCAACATCAGATAGGCCTCCAGTCAGGATCCAGCACACTGCACTGTGCAGATCCTGTCTGTGGAAAAGTTGCAATCTTGAGAGCTTTTGTAGGACGGTCTTAAAAGTAAGCAACTCTATTAATAATTTCTACTGTCAAACTGTCCTGGTTTCAGCTGAGATAGAGTTAATTTTCTTCCTAATATCTGGTATAGAGCTGTGCTTTGGATTTAGGATGAGTGTAAAGTTGATACACTGATATGTTAGTTGTTACAAAGCAGTGTTTACATCAGATCAAGGACTTTTCAGCTTCTTGTCCTGCCCTGCAAATGAGAGGGCAGGGATGCCCAAGAAGCTGGGAGGGGACACAGCCAGGACAGCTGACCCAAACTGGCCAGAGGGATATTTCATACCATATGACGTCATATTCCGTACATAACTCAGGTTTGGTCCAGGAGGCAGGGTGTCTCCATGACGAGGGAGGGTAACCTGCAGTGCCATCATCATCAAAAGTACAGGTGCAGCGTAGACTCCCAGAGAGGAATTTTAGTGTTCATATTTTGTGTTCTATTCTTTCCCTCCTATCTTCTCTATTTATTTGACATTTTTATTTCTTTCTTTTTTTTTTCCATTTTTCTTCCTGGTAGCTGAATGCTGAGCTCAAGTTTTCATAGAATTTATCAACTCCATCTGAGATCAATTTCCTGAGTGGTAATAGCTAATTAGGAGTCCATCAAAGCAAATTCATAGGGTAGTTTTGTTCACAAGCATTACTTTGTGTTACTGAGACTAGATTTCATCAGCATCCTATGCCCCATCCACCCAGAATGCTGCTGTATCTCCTTACTGCTGGATTTGTGTTCTGCCCTGAATGACTGTAAACTATTCAGAAAATGTACACCTTTTTTTCAGTGATTGTTCCTAAACAAATGAATAAGCACACAACACAGCAGATATCACAGTGTGATTCTAATGGTGGAAACCTTTCTTTATAAACATAGGACATATTTTTGCCTTTCCTTTCCAGGTTTTATTTAAATATGGGTACAAGAGGTTAGACTTCGAGTTTAGCAGCCCTTTGGAGTAAATGTGCAACATGCAATGAAGTGGTATTAGGAAAAACTGAGGGAGATCAAACACTGGCACAGCTTTTCCAGAGAAGTTACAGAAAAGTCCTTCCTTGGAGATACTTTATTTTTGATTGAACAAGGCCCTGTACCTAAAGGAGAGGCTTAATTCCTTTAGTCTATAATGGTATTCATCAGGATATAGCTATATTAGCTTGCCTTGTATCCAAATATAGATGTATCAAACAGCAGCATGTAAGTATTTCACACCATTCTGCTACATTCTGTAGCCTGACAAAATGTATGAACATTTCACACAAGTATATGGGCAATGTATCCACCAGAGATATGTTAGTTGCATGTATTGCAACCATGCAAGTGGTAAAAGGTTGCAAGAAAAACAGCCGCATAAGGGACTGTAAATGTACAGACTCAAGAGCTTTGAGTAACCTGGCCTAAACTGTCTCTGCTTTGAGCAGAGATTTGAACCAGACACCCTCTAAAAGCTGCTTTCAACCAAAGTAACTCTACGGAGGATTTCTGATGTGTTCAGAGGGAGAAGAAGGAAGCCAACTACTGGATGAACTTTAGTCCACTGATTGTAACAGGGAAGCCAGAATGTTGCTCCCACTGAGCCCCTGGTGGTTAAGCTATCTGCATCTCTGCTTTGGGTTTGCATGGCAAGGTTTCGATAATGGGGGTATATAGGGGTGGCTTCTATGAGAAGTTCCTATAAACTTCCCCTAGGTCTGACAGAGCCAATGTCAGCTGGCTCCAAAATGGCCTAGGCTGAGACAACCAGCAATGATGGTAGCACCTCTGGGACCACATAGTTAAGAAAAAAAGCCACCCTAGTGGTGGCTTTTGAAGCCACAGAGTGGTGTGAGAAGATGTGAGAAACTTTGCAGACCACAAGGTCAGTAAAGAAGGAGCAGGAGGAGGTGCTTCAGATGCCAGAGCAGATATCCCTCAGCAGCCTGTGGGGAAGACCATAGTGAAGCAGGCTGTCTCCCTGCAGCTCATGCATCATGCACCTGCATCCCATGAAGGATCCCATGATAGAGCATGTGGATGTGTCCATAAGAGTCTGTGACCCCATGGGAAGCCCATGCTAGAAGCCTCTGGCAGGATGTGCAGCCAGTGGAAAGAGGAGCCCACACCGGAGCGTGATTGCTGGCAGGACTTGTGATGTCATTGGGACCCATGAGGGGGAGCAGGCTGGTCCTGAAAGTCTACACCCCATAGAAGAGACCTACACTGGAGCAGTTCATGAAGAATTGCAACCGGTGGGAAGGAGTCATGTTTGAGAAGTTTATGGAGGACTGTCTCCCGTGAGAAGGACCCCATGCTGGAGCAGGAAAAGACTGTGATGAGTCCTCCTTCTGAGGAGGAAGAAGGAGCAGAGACAACGTGGTGAACTGACCACAACCCCCATCTGCCATTTCACTGTGCTGCGTTGCAGGCAGTAAGTAGAGAAATCGGGAGTGAAGTTGAGCTGGGAAGAAGGGAAGGGTAAGAGGAAGGTGTTTCCAAATTATTATTTTTTTTAAATTTCATTCCTCTATTCTGTTTTGTTTGGTAATAAATTAGATTTCTTTTTCTAAGTTGAGTCTGTTTTGATGTGACAGTGACCGGTGAGTGATCTCTCCCTGTCCTTATCTTGACCCACGAGCCTTTCATTATATTTTCTCTCCCCTGTCCAGCTGAGGAGGGGGACTGACAGAGCAGCTTTTGGTGGGCACCTGGCCTCCAGCCAAGGTTAACCCACCACAATGCCTCATCTTATCTTGAAGTAAAGCAGCATGTTTTCAGATGTTTGTGTTGTGGTTTAAGCTGGCAGGTGGCTGAACATCACACAGCTGTTCTCTCACTAGCCCTCCTGAGAGGGATAGAGAAGGTAATGGGAAAAAATTGTAAACCACAGTCCTCTAGGGAAGAAGAGAAATTTTCTTTGCATTGATGGAGTTGGCCAGCCACTTCATTCACTGCTGGTGCCTCTTCACCTTTCCAGGCCAGTACTAGCAGTGACTTGGCATACGATGGTGGTGCACTCTGTACAAACCTCTGCTCAAGTTGTGTGGGTCAAGTACATAGAATTTAATTTTGATCTCTGGGTAACTGCACATTTTCCAGGTCATAGTAAACCATGTCCCACGTGGCTAATTCCCTTAGCTATTAGAGCCCTCTCTTCATGGTGGTCCACTCACTTGGGTGACATATAGCATCTTCTTTGAAGGGACACCTTTCCTTCACACCTGACAGGAGTCTCCCTCACAGGCTGAGGGCTTGTGTCCCTTTTCCAATTGCCTTGTCATTTCCCCATTCCCTGGACATGTATCCCAGCTGCTTGGCTTCCTTAACCTCTAATTCCAGGGTACTGGCCCCACTAGCCAAGCATCAAAGCAGACAAGTTGCTCACCTAATAACTAACTGAAATCTTTTGACTTATCTCACAGCTCACTCAGGGCAGGGATCAGTGAGTTTATTTATGAGTTCTTCCTCCTTCTCCTGCTCTCATGATGACCCTGCTTCAGAGTAGGCTGCCTTGTCCACTTCTTCCTTCTTCCCCTTCTTAGTTGCAGTAACTTCCCTTACCAAAGAAATGGATTCTTGCACCCAGTTTTTCCTGTAGTGTACTGGGGTGACTGACACCAGCACTGATACAGGTTCTCTGATTCACCTGCAGTGAATATGAATATGAAACATCCTCTTAACCAGTTTGGGTCAGCTATCCTGGCTGTGTCACTTCCCACCTTCTTTTGGATCCACAGCCTTCTTTCTAGTGGGGTGTTATGAGAAGCTGATAAGTCCTTGCCTGCTTGGCAACCACTAAAAACTTTAGTGTGCTATCAAAATTTTTCTCATCTTAAATCCAAAATATAGAACCATATCAGCTGTTAGGAAGAAAATTAACCCAATCCCTCCTGAAACCAGGACAACTATTGATGGGATTAGAGAAGACCATGATATTAAATATATAATAACACAAATCAATAGAGACTGCTAGTCGCTAGCCCAGAAACAGAGCAGTGAGAATGCTGTTAGACTGAGAGCACAGTAAGAGTCCCTACCTGTGTGTATTTTCTGACTTTGCTTATTTAATTTTGGTTTTCCTTCAGTTTCTATGTATCTTGGCTATTATATTTTTCCCTTTGCCTTTTGTTAATGAGAGCAAAGTTTATGTGAAAGAGCCAAAAGTGAGAAGAATATGTGACGTGTGACATGAGAGGGATTCACATGAATGGAGACAAGGCTCATTTCTTGACAGAGAAGAATGGGAGCTACTCCTTCAGCTGGTCTGTGTCAGGTGGCAAGATAAACATATGCTGTGTGTGTCCAGGGTTATTAAGATTGTAAGCATGGCCATATTGTAAGAAGGAAGTTTTAAGCAGAAGCAGATGGGGTACAGAAGAGGAGGCAACCAGCCTACAGTAGCAGAGGTCTGAATTGTCTCAAAGGTAGAAAAGAATCTGGTAAATCCTGAGGGAAACAGATGGACCAAGAAGGGCAAAACTCAGGCAGAGTTCTGGAGTGAGAAGAAAAAAAGGGGAAAGTAGTAAGACACATTGTTAAAGTATTTAACCATTAAATAGCTGGAGAGGAAAGGATGCTGGTAAATTGAGGAGATGTGAGGATGCATACTATTGAGAAAGAGTGCTAAGGGCACAGGAGTAGTAAGGAAGATGTCAGTTCTTTCTCTTCTTCCTTTTAACCCTTCTCCTTGATTTGCATATTTTGTGATAACGATGTTCACACAAGCAGTTGAAGGCTCAGCAGTTCATCTAATGAAAGCAGAAGCAAGCTTTTTTTCAGGTGCCAGGCAACATAGTCCTTCTTGGGCAACAGGAAATAATCTCACTTGGCCAGAGATCCTCAGGAAAAAAAGATAGTTTTCTCCTTTACTGCTCATTTTTGGTTAAGTAGATAGACCTTGTGTTTAATCTCATGCAACAATTTTATGTTGGTTAACAAACAGTTTGAGTGGACTGCTTTCAGGACATTGACTAATAGATGAAACAAGGCAATTTCAGCATTTGAACCAGTCTGGCAAATTCAGTCTGATACAAATAAAAGACAAATGCTTTCCTACACCTGCCTTTGGCTTTTATGTTCATCATAGCTGGGGATCATCCTTAAAGTGTACTAAAACTATAATTCATCACTGTGGAAACAAAATGACCAATGTTACTTGGAACTGATTGCAAGTAACCTGATAAAAGTAACAAGTTTTGCAATCTGTACAGTATTCTGGGATGACATTTTCCTGTGATGTGACAAGATCGGAAGTTTTCCAGGTGTACTATCATTAATTATTTTGTTATACAGAGAAAGAAGGTTATCAGGAGTTGGTATTATAATTGCAGAGCATAATTGCAGCCCGTGACATTGGGTATACTTTATATATTTATTAAGACATGACCTTCTAGAAAGTACTATTCAGACTTGATAGCATGTAAGAATAGTGCAATCAGGTAAGAGGATAGTTTTCTATTCTCCTGAGCTTAAATCCCCCTCCCTCAAACCAGTATTGAACACTCAAATCCCTCCCACTCCATCCTTATAAAAAGCAGTCAGAATTTTGCTTCATATAATACAAATGACTTTAAAAAAATCTTTCCTTTCTTATTCCCCCTTTCTCAATACTGTCAATCAGAAAATGAAGTATAACAAAATCACTTAAAAACCTGTGGAGCTTAACCCTGATTTCACTTAACACTTATGCCAATGTAAAACTAGTGTAATTACAGTGGAAGGATTCTTGATATACATTTGCTGAAAAGCAGTACAAAATCTAAGGTTTCACAGTATTTTCTAGCTTTTTGAAATTAAATTTCTCCCAATCATAAGGGAAAGAAAACTTGAGGGCAGATTTTTTAAAAGGTCTTATGTCAGAGCTTAGCAAAATATGAATTATTCCTTAAAAATCACTCATGCTATTGAACTATGTTGAAACAATAGCATTTTGGCAATTTTGAAAATTGATGACAATCTATGATGGTCTTTTCACAGAGAGACCATTTAATTGCATTTGAATAACTATGATGATTACGATTCATTAAAATTTTTTAAAAAAGAAAGAAAAAAGAACTTTTATCATTTGAGTTCATTGAAATACACGAGAATAATGATAATTCAAAAGTATATGAATTTTCTCTTCTTTTAGCAACTATTCTCTAAGTCTAGTGTACTTCATATCAACCTTAAAACTAACAGTGTGAATGAATTGTTCATAGATTATTTGGTAGTGGTATTCAGAAAATATTTAAGTTCTAAAGCTCAGTGAGAATGTTTGCAGGGAAGGAGGTGTTTGGAAACACAATATTGTGATTTATTAGTTGCAAAAACACAATTAATGAATAATAAACTAGGGTATTTGCTGTTATAAGTCAGACTTGGGCTTTATAAAATTATTTAAGAGGATATTGCTCTTTCTTACAATAAAGTAAATAAAGAAATATAATCAGTTCATAATTCTGTGTATATTATGAAATTTAAATGACTAAAAAGTTATGGATAGCCTTTTCTAGCTGTGGATCTATCTTGAGTAAGCTAAGTGTGTAATATGTTATTTAATCCTGGTTTTGTATGGGTTTTCAGATTCAAGCTCTTTAGGGGCAGTGAAAATGAAATGACAGGCATTTACTCCAAGACTGTGTGAATGAGCCAGGTCGTCTGTGTTTTTGTATGTGTATATATATACACACACATATATAAACATAAAAAATAGAGATAGGTATGTATGTGTGTACATTTAATCTATGAAGATTCAGCAAGCCAAAAATACTACAATATTATGCTATTTATGATGCACAATTAGCAGTAAGTATTTGTGTTGGCTTACATATGTATTCTTGCTCTCAAACAATATTTTGGTGGAGTCTTACAGTATTTTCATCTGTAAGGCTGGGGATGGAGAAGTGATAAATAGTGGTAGCAGGCAAGAAAATGTTTCTTAGGACTTGGGTCTTGAATTGGTCCTGGAGCAAGGCAGGAAGACTTAGAATGACAGAAGGCTGAATAGATTGCTTTCTCTTTTCACTGAAACCTACTAGCGAAGTATGTACTTCATTCCCCTCTAGTTATGATATATGTAGAAGATGGCAATACATTTCTTCTGCGGATTACAGGCTTAGTTCAAGGTGAAGCTTGCTTAGGGCTTCGCTGACAATCTACTGGGAGATGGTAGAATTTGCATGGCAGGTCTTCTCAGTTTGATTGATTTCTTTCTTCTCCTTTTATTTATTTATTTAATTCCACAAAAGCATAGTGGAACACAGCATGTGGTGGTGTATTTAAGGTTCTGTCATAATATTTTTTTTAAAAAGCCCAAATTAAGTTTAGAAAGGATACATTATATTAGTATTTTTAAAAGTAAATGTTATGTAAATTTTTAAATTGCAATTTATTTATATTGATTTAAAAAAAAACTTGAAAAAAAAACCTTTGCATTTCATTTAGTTTCCCTGTAAACATTAGTTTATATATAGATTATAAAAGAGTCTAAATTGAAACGTTAAAAAATATGATTTAAAAAATGAGCATTTCAGCAAACATTTTTCTGTAATTTGGATGCGATGAATTTTACAATTATCTCTTGTTCTAAAACAAGCTTTCTTTTCCCTTAATCCTATAATAAGTATCTCTCTTTATAGTCTAAGTGGCAAGAAAATTCATCTGACAAACTGCAAGAGAATTTTCTTTCAACTAAAGGAGAGGTTGTTTAACTAGATTGGCCTGGTAAACGTGGTCACAGCTCTATAATCTGTTCCAGTTTGAAGGCACAGCCCTTTTATGTTGTCGAGGTTTCACCCTGGCTGAGGGCCAAGATCCACGCAGCTGCCTGCTCCTTAAAGGAAAAGAGCAGGTTAAAGGGAAGGGGGGGGGGGGGGGGAGAATTAAGGGAAGGGAAAAAGAAGAGGAAGGGGCAAATAACCCCAAAACCAAGAAACTAAAAGGCCCGTGGGTTGGGATAAGGATAGTTTACTAAGATAACAGAAAGATACAATGTAACAATGCTAACAGGACTTCAGAGCAAAAATATATGAAGCTGTTGATACACAAGGCAGTTTCTCACCAAACCCACAGCTCAGGCCGTGCCACCCAGAGCTGTCCCAGAACCCGACCGTCCCCCAAGAACCGCGCGTCCCGGAGCCGCCCCCGGCCTTCCTCCCATCAGCCCCCCGATATCCTGGGCAGGACGTAACTGGCGTGGAATACTCTCTTTGGTCAGTTGGGTCACCTGTCCTGGCTTCGCCCCTCCTTTCTCATGAAGAGCTGAGAAAGTCCTTGACTGTCTGACAGCAACTAGAAACATCAGGGTGTTATCAGCAGTACTCCCATTTTACTCTCAAACACAGCATTCATCTGCTGTTACAAACGAAATTAACTCCATCCTGACCAAAACCAGGACATATGTCTACAGTGTTTCCCCTTCATTTGATACCATGAGAATGCACCATGTCCTGGTTTCGCAAGAGAACAGACCACCTGATGTCCAATGAAATCGGTTACTTTTGTTTCTGCAGTGGTCTGATTGGCATACAGCTGTAAAACCTTACTAACAGTCTCAGCAACTCTCTTCCTTGCAACCACTAATGTTAGTGATGAAAACACAACAATAGAATAATTAATGCCCGCTTTCTCACCAGTAAACTGAATAAACCTTCACATCTGAAGGAACTATAGATTTCTCCCCCAGTCAATGAACATGATTGATCATGTCTAATTTGCAATGTGTAACAACTCTGCACCTTTGTGTATATAAAAAAAAAAACCCAAACCAACATTCCTATATTCTCCCTGGTAGCTCCATACATTTCCTTTTCTTTTTTTTTTTCTTTTTTTTTTTTACATTTATGTATTTTAATGTTGGTTCTCAAATCAGTAATCATCTGAGAGCAGTCCTAAACCCAAATTTGTTTGACCTTTATCTCTGGCTAGGTATAACAAATAGAGAACTAATGATGCCTTACTAGGCCTTATCATCTTAAAATTGGACATGTTAATCATGACTAACCACTGTCACGGCAATTCATAACGTATCAGGAGACCAAGACAGTAAATTAACTCTTTGATCCTGCACACCAAAGAACAGTCTGTGTTATGCAGCAGCTTTACCAACTGTTTTGTCTTTTATAGTGGCCAGAAGTGAATGCCTCAGAGGACATGTGAGAATGCAGGACTAAGGTGGAACAGAATAGTCTTCTGTTTCCAGCAATCTGTTAATTAGGAAGTTTAAAATTTTCAGGACAGGTATCTATTATTCAAACTTAAAAAAAAAAAAAGTAAACAAAAACCCCAATAACAATCCAATTAAAAATTACATTTATTGAAGATGGGATGTGATGTAAACAATAATGTGAAGAAAAGCTGAACTTGCTACTATGTTTTTGGAAAGGAGATTCCTTTATGATGGATTTTTATTTCTGAATGGCATTGCCATCTCACATAAACTTGTCTGATTTCATTACAATAGCACCTGACATTAAATTAGAAGGATTCTTTTGTTCATGTTGTTATTGTTGTCCTTTGTCTTGTGTATGATTTTGTACTTTATTTTACTTAGACTGGAATTTTGTTTCCCTCTTCTCCTTCTATACTCATCAGAAATTATCTGAACTATACATTTCATCCAGACACGTGTGACATTGAAATCTGCTTCTAACCCTTCTACTGAGTGATCCTCAAAAGTACACAAAGCTATTTAACTGGATACAGAACTATTAAGCCCATATCCAATGATATCTTCTGTTAAAGTTCAGTCATACTTCTAATGATATCAGTTGCTGAATAAACTGGCAGGTACAGTGTAAATGGGAATGTTTTTTCTACTAAGATTTACTTAAAAACAATTCTGAATCTTGACCTGGAGAAGCACTTACAGAAACAGAAAAATGGTGTCTAGGCATCTAGTTATGAAACTAAGAAACGTTTGCCAAGGACAGCATACATATCACCAAAATGCAAATATTACAAATTTTTGTGTAGAATATGATCTGTTAAAAGCAATAAAAAACACTAGGGCTGCCAGGTAGTATAATACATCAATCTGTTGAAAAAATAAGTTTTAATTCAATTAATGAAAATAGGTAGGCACTGTTTTGTTCTCTCTATACTCAGAATGCTTTTAAACAGTAACTGAAGATTTGGCAGAATTATTAGAAATTAGCAATTTATTGTGTACCTATGTCTAGGATGCTGGAAGTTTAGAAAGTAACCAACATTTCAACATGTGTAGCAATTGAGATGCATTTGAAACTTCTGGTTCATTTATCTGCAATTCATAGTGCCTTTTCTCCAGTATCTGTGAAGACCAAAGGCTTTTTGAAGTATTAGCATAGCATAATCAATGTACGTTACTTCATCCATAGTAATTACTATTACATATATATTAATTGCTAATCATTATGACATGTATAGAATACATGAATGATGAGTAGAAACATCTTAATAATGTATTCTCTATTTCTTATTTAGAGAAAGTGGGAAAATCTGAGGTAAGACCTTAGATATGCTGTTAGTACATTGTCCTTTTCGCTTATTGATGGAAGTAACAATATTAATGACAAAGATCCTTTTGTGTGAGAGTCTTTAGGTTGGACACTTTATTCCTTATTTTTGAAATGACGCCTATTTAGATTGCAAGTGTCAGTAGATACACCATCCTGCTACTTTTTAAACAAAAGATAGATCTTGGACAGCTCAGAGAACTCAGAACCAGAAACGTCGGTCTTGCACAAATACGCTGCTCCCTCTGAGGCAATACCTCCTGACCCCATTGACTTCAGGCTGTCCAGGACTGTGGTAAGTAACTTCATCTCATTTGAAACAGTGACTCTCAGGTCAACTACACTGCTTGAAGCAACTCTGTAGGAGCTGAGAACAGCAGCAAGGCCAGAAGGAGCTGTCTGACCAGGGCTTGTCTCCCTGTGAGATAACCTCTTTTAGCTCATCTGAGTTCAAAACTCTGCAGGAACTGCTGCCTTAACAGAGAGATCAGTTGAACATGTATTCTCTCAAATCAGAATCTCTCATTATATAATGGGAGAAAGCCACGGGACCCTTGCATAAAATATCTTCCATTGGGAGTGTTGGAGATGTTGGCTTTTGCATCCCTCATGGTCATACTGGGAGTTGGCTAGTCATCTCTTACATAGGAACAGAGCTATAAGCTGTTGTGGAGGGTTTCTGTTCAGGAACAGCGTAAGAAGCTACAGTTTTTCCATGGGTAAAATGATGAGTTATGGCTCATTAATTGATGACTAGTGTATTTCCTTTGTGCAAAGTGCAAATTTCCAGGGGGATTTGACACTATAACCTTCATTTCAGTTTTCTTTTATCTCAAGCACAAAGCAATACATTTGAATTTTCAGGAATTTTATCAATAAGCATGTCATTAACAGACCTACAGAAACCAAGCACACCATCAAGAAGAAATGTCTCACCAGACCAAAACTGCTGTTGATAGAACAAGAAAGAAATTGTATCAGAGGTAACGATGGTTAACACTTCTAAAAGCCCCTTACTGGAATGTAACGTCTTCACAGGAAAATAAGGATGTGACATTCTTGAGTGACTCCAATTCACAGAGTATGAATGGTATATTGCTGGTAAAATTTCTGCACAGGGTCATTATTATAAAATGAAAGTAAGCTATGGGAAATAACTTTGTCAATTAAGTATTTTTCAGCTATTCTCTGTGCTATATGCATTACTCCTACCCATGATGAACAGTGTCATTCCTGACTATGAACAAGTGACTGTCCAACCAAGGCTCAAATCTCTGGGTATTTTACTGCAAAGGGGAGCAGTTCTCAGAACCAATATAATGTGTTGTTGTGTGTTTTGTAAACACTTTTGACACCTGACAAGTAATTGTGAATTATTTCCATTTTGTCTGACAGAGAATGCTTTGGTTTCATCCAGTTTTTATACTGAGCAGCATTACTGCCTTTTAAGGCTCTGTGGCAATTTTTATGCAGTTGTTTATATTTTCGTAAACAACTGGTCAGGCAGGAATTATATCCAGAGCCATTATATATGTAAGGACAGATTCCAATTGAAAACAAAAACCCAACCCAAACAAAAAAAAAATCCCAAACCTGTTATTAATTCAAGTAAAATGTTACTTGAACCTTGTTATTTGACATACGTACATAATTAGTACAAATTCCTTAATGGTATCCATCTAAGAGATGTAGTCCAGTGACCTAGGAAGAAAATAAAGATACTGTATGAACAGGGTTAGGATTAGGAAAGCTTAAGACCATCTAGAGTTGAATCTGAATGGCAACATTAAGGGCTTTTGAAGACACATCGGCAGGAAAATGAAGACCAAGGAAAATGGGTCCACTGCCGAATGGTTTTTTGTCCTTGGTGACAACGGACATTGAAATGATGACTTCACCTCAGGAATCCCAGCTTTCTAAGACCAGAGGGAAAGTCTGGATAAAGGAAGGCATGCTCTTAGTGGGGGAGGATCAGGTTATGGCACAACCCTGTATCTAAGAATGACAAGAAAGCGGATCCAGGGAACTATAGGGTGGTCTGCATCACCTTGATCCTGAAGATACTGATGAATCAAACAATTCTCAAAACTATTTCCAAATATATCAAGTATCATATGAAGAACATGACAGTAATAGGGAGCAATAAGTATTAATTTATGAAGAAGAAATTGTGTCAGAGCAACTTAATGGTCCTCTATCAAGAGGTAACTAGCTTGTTGAAAGAGCAGAGAACAATGTGTGTGATTTTCATTTTAGTAAAGCTTTTGACGCTGTCTCCCATAAGATTCTCACAGATAACTGGTGAAGTACAGACTTAGGAAGTGGACAGTGAGATGGGCTGAAAGCTGGCTGAACTTCTGGACACAAAATGTTGTTATCAGTGATACTAAATCCATCTGGAGGCTAGTCCCTAGTGGTATACTCCAGTGACTGATACCAGGGCCAATATTCTTTAGCATCTTCATTAAAGACCTAGATGATGGGAAACATCAACAAGTTTGCAGGTGATAAACACTGGGAGAAGTGACAAAATGCTAGATAGACCGGATGGTTGTACTGCCTTTCATAGTGACCTTGACAGACTGACCTTGAAATAGCCTACAGGAAACAGAAGTTTTAAAAAGGCAAATGCCAAGTCTTCCCCCTGAGAAGGAATAACTCTGTTCATTAGTACAGGCTGCACACAGAGTGCCTGGAAGGCAACTTTACAGAGGGAGCCCTTGGAATACTTGGCCATGAGTCAGCAATGCAAAAAAGGGAAAACATTTTCCTGGGCTGCATTGGCCAGAATATTGTCAGCAGGTAAAGAGAGGTGATCCTTACCCTCTGCTCAACCTTGGTGAGACACATGTGGACTGCTGGGTCCAATGCCAGGGTCCCCAGCACAAAAAAGATGGGGATATACTGGAGTGTGTCTAGTTAATGGACACAAAGATGATCAAGACTTCGGTCACCTGTCATGTGAGGAGAAGCTGAGCAAGCTGGGACTGTTGATTCTGGAGCAGAGAAGGCTAAAGAAGATCTTTACAATATGTATAAGTGTCTGACAGGGGTAGTAAAGAAGATAGCAGGCAATGACAGGAGAAGGGCAAAGGTAAGTTTTAGTTTGTTTTTTTTTTTACATGATCGTGATCACAATGTTACATCATGATCAGTGAAGTTGTGGAGTCTCCATCTTTAGAGATATCTGAAACCCAGCTGGGCATGGTCCTGAGAAAAGTGTTCTGGCGGGCCTTCTGAGCAGGGGGCTGTACTAGAGGTGCCTTCATACCTCAGCTATTCCATGATTCTTTGTACTGAATGTCCTCATCCCAAGATGACCATTGCTGATCAAAAAAATGTTTGAAATAACATCATACAAAGTAGAAAATGCAGACTTAATTTCACTCATTAGAGGCATAATTTGTGTAGAAAACAATTATAGATTGAGCAGTTGTAAAAATAAATTTAGGGAAAGTATATTTTAGATGTAAATGTAGAGTATCTCAGAAAACCTGTGAGAAGCATATTTGCAAAATGAATATTAACCTTCCAGATTTTCTGTCATTGATACAATAAAATATTGATACAATATTTTCAGTTGTATAGATAAAGAGTTTACCTCTTCCAATTTCACTCACATTACCGTTTTCTGCTTCTAATTGTAATATTTCAGAAATTAGAAATTTTAAACATTTTTCATACTGTAAAGGAAAGTATTTCTTCATAAAAACTGTTAGCAAGGTTGTAGAATGGATGGAGATAATTATTTCCTACTAAGGGGAGTGCTTTGCTTTTTAGTCCCTGTCTCCTGTCAATGGTAACCCTACTGTAAGAAGGAGTGGTATTCTCTGGAGTGTGAAGTAACAGAGCAGTGATATCGGACAAATTATATTCTGCATTACATAATGGGGTTTAGCATGTTGTTTAGGAACATAACCACTTTCAATCATTCCTCCAATGTCCAGTTTGTATACGGAAATCTTCAGTCGTGTGAATTTTTTCTGACACCTTGTTCAGAGCTTTTGGACTTTACTATACCAGATCCCTATAATGTTTCATAAATTAATTTGTTTTCTTTTATAAACTTTTTAAAAGGTCTTCCCATCTGGAAATATGCTTGATGATAACCTTTTGAGGCTAAATTGAGATGAGTTCATTTTGATAATTTTTTATTTCACTGGTAATGTGCTGTTTAGTCACCAGATAATGGGGCTTTTCATAGATGATGAGAATTCATTATCTCAATCTTCTAACAGAAATGCATCTTATAACAGGTGCATGACTGCTATTCTTGATTTCATTTGAGATCATGTCTGACAAAACACACAAAATATGGTGTCTTTGTTGTCCAAGGGGCAGCTTGTTAATAGACAATGTTCAAATCATTCACTGTGAAGTCCAGATGTGTCCTGTTTGTCCTCTGCTGGGAAAATAACTTTTAATAGTCTGAAATACAAGTTTAAATATCTAGTAATAATCATGAAGAAGTTAGAACTTATCCCCTAGTAATGTCCATGTTATTGCAGGATGAGAAGAAAACATTTTGTTGAAAGTTTATCTCTAATCATGACCATTCTTGAATATACAGAGCTCTCAGCATTTTATAGTCCTTAATCTGTTTGGAAATTTAATACAGAAAGATGTGTCTAAAACTTTGTCTTGTTGATGGAAGGACCTGAAGCCATTCTAATTTCTGAAAAGGATTTAATGTAGCATGTGAACATACCTAAAAAAAAGACATGTTCTTATGAGCTATACACAAGAAAGATGTGCTCTTCCTGACAAAAGGCAGCTGTTTGGGTGAAGAAACCAGACTTTCTCTAGAATAAAAGTGACACTGAAATTGTGGGATAGCTGTAGATACAAGCAATTTAGATATGTACTGCCTTACTGGTATTGCCCAATATGAAATTCTTAGCATTCTGGATCTTCAATAGTTCACACAGGACTTTTTGTATTTCCCAAATTTATTATGCTGTAGGAATTAACAGAGGACAGGAAAAAGTGAGGAATATTTTAATTTTATCTATTTCAGTGAGTGCACACCATGGTTTCTACAATCTTATTTATTTTCATGCTATTTTAAAACACTTCAGGAGAGTCTTCCTCCCTTATGGTTTGCTTGGAGTTTCACCAGGTTGAATTTCAATAAACTCCTCTTCCTTTACAAAGAGTGACAAACATGTTGTTGTCACTGTTTCCAGTGCCATTAACTTCTTGGTGCTTCAGCTTGAGTATTGAATTCAGGAAGTATATGTTCTGTCAGTTGAAGAAAAATTCTGTGTCTCTATGTTTAAAATCAAGATCCTAATTTCTAACACATATGATAGATATCATTGATGACAGATCTATGAGGAAAAAAAATTTTGAGTGAGCCATATTTTAATTATGTCAACTAAGTATACATACATTTAATGAAAAAGTTGAGATTTTCATCTCAGAAAAATCCTTAGTCTAGAGCATTTGATGGGGGTTTTTTTGGTTGGTTGGTGTTGGGTTTTTTCGTTTGGGTTTTTTTTTTTTTTTGTGTTCTGGATATCTGTCTCTCCACTAAGTCTCTGTAAGACTTTTATTTCTTTTCATTTTATTTTCCTGTTTCTGTTTTTTTCTTTTAACTTGGAGAGTAAAAGTCACTTTTATTTTATTCTGTGCACATTTTGGTAGTGTAGTATCATAGAAAGATAGAATCACATTATGGTTTGGGTTGGAAGTGACCTTGAAGATCATCTAGTTCCAACCCTCCTGCCAGGGGCAGGGACACCCTCCAAAAGACCAGGTTGCCCAAAGCCCCATCCCACCCGGCCTTGAACACTGCCAGGGAGGGGGCAGCCACAGCTTCTCTAGAAAATCTCTTCTAGTGTCTCATCACCCTCATAGAGAAGAATTTCTTCCTGATATCTCCTCTTAATGTAATCTCCTTTAGTTTAAATCTACTACCCCTTGCTCTGTCACTACATGTTCTTGTAAACAGCCACTCTCCAGCTTTCTTGTTGGCCCCCTTCAGGTACCAGAAGGCTGCTATAAGGAGTCCCTGAGCCCTATCTTCTCCAGGCTAAACACCCCCAGCTCTCTCAGTCTGTCTTCACAGGAGTGGAGCTTCAGTCCTCTCTTAATCTTTGTGGCTGTCCTCTGGACTTTACCCTGACAAGTCCATGCCTGTCATGTACTGAGGACTCCAGAGTAGGATGCAGTACTTCAGATCATGTCTCACCAGAACAGAGTAGAGGAAGAAAGTCGCCCCACTCAACCTGCTGGTGACACTTCCTTTGACGCAGCCCTGGACATGGTTGGCTTTCTGGGCTGCAAGTGCACAATGCTAGTTCATGTTGAGCTTCTTGTCCAAGTCCTTCTCCTCAGGGCTGTTCTCAATCCATTCTCTGTTGATCCTGTAGTTGTACTGAGGATTGTAGGTAGACATTTGTGCTTGGGGTATGTATACAGATGTTGACTGCTTGCTAAGCACTTTATCACAATGTCTGTAATACGTGATGGTTTACTTGTAATATTTTTCAGAAGTTTGTCTTTATTTAGGTATTCTTGTCACATCCTTTTAGTCTTACAGAAAATGGCAAATATTCTTATGAAATGAGAACTATATTATACACAAAATAGGAAGGAAGGGGTATGTATTGCTGTGCTATGGCACTAAGTTTGATATATCATTCATTTGCTGATGATCAAGCTGCCTGTACTCTAAGCTGACCCTACTCTAGGCAAGTAATTGGGCCAGATGACTCTAGAGGTCCTTTTCAGCCTATATTACTCTATCTGTGATGAGAGTGGTGAGACACTGGCACAGGTTGCCCAGAGAAGTTGTTGATTATGTCTCCCTGGAAGTGTTTAAGGCCAGGTTGGATGGGGCTTTGAGCAACTTGGTCTAGTGGAAGGTATCCCTGCTTATGGCATGGGGTGCTGAACTAGATGATATTTAAGGTCCCTTCCAAGCAAAACTATCTGTGATTTTAGAATTCTATGATTAGAACCAGAATTGCATAACATAGAGTAGCAGGCAAGGTTGTAATTGAAGACATAATCACAGAATCACAATCCACAGGTTGGAAGGGACCTCTGGAGATCATCTAGTCCAACCCCCTTGCTAAAACAGGATCACCTAGAACAAGTTGCACAAGATTGCATCCATGGGTTTTGAATGTCTCCTCCCAGTGGTGTATCATCAGAAAATTCGCTGAGGGTTCACTCTGTCCCTTCATCCTGGTCATTGATGAATATGCCAAATAAGACCAGACCCTGTATTAACCCCTGGGGCACACCATTAGGTACAGGCCTCAAACTATACTCTGGGATGCTTATCACAACCCTTTGGACTCTGTCATTCATCTAGTTCTCAATCTACCTCACTGTTCACTCATCCAAGCCACACTTCCTAAGCTCACCTATGAGGATATTGTGGGAGACAATATCAAAAGCCTTGCGGAAGTCAAGGTAGACAACATCATCTGCTCTCCCTTCATCCACCCAGACAGTCATGACATCATACAAGGCTATCAGATTGGTCAGGCATGATTTCTTCCAGGTGAATCCATGTTGATCACTCCCAATTACTCTGAATTTGTTTTTAAGCAATTTTTTGTTTCCCCTGTGTGCCTTTCTGTAGTAACCCTGTAAAATCTAGATTGGTACCTCTAGTTTCCTGTTTCTATCCTGAACTTTCTCTGTAGGCCAGGTCCCCAATGTCATGCTCATCTGTCACACATACTCCTCACACTCATCTTTCCTGCATGGAGCAATCAGCATCTTCCTCCATTATGGGCTTGTAGCTGTTTTTTCAGAGTTTACCCTCTGCAACATAAATTCATTTGAGAGGGGGATAAACTCCTTCCCACATATATTAGATCAGGTGTCTCTGTGGAGGCAGTTTCCTTGCAAGAGAAATTGGCAGGTGGCATGAGAAGGGAAGCAGAGGGGACTAAGCAGGTGAAACGGCCTGCCATGGTGAACCTCTCTGTGCAAACTCATGGCATGGCACTTCTGATCTCAGTTTCAGTTTGCAAGCTGGAACAGTGTACCAGTGGCAAGCTACATCTCAGTCTGTGGTTGCAAGCTGGTGGGCCACTATAGGAGATTCTCTTACTTCGCATCGTACAGCAGCCCAAGGGCCCGGCTGGAGGGTGGCGGGTAGCCTGAGAAAGTAAATTGCACATGCATAAATCAAATGTTTTCTTTGCCCCAAGGAACTTATCATTTCACACACACTATTACTGCTTCTTATAGATAAATAAAGATGCCCTTGGAAATATCAGGTTAGATTTAATATCAGCTTTCCCATCTGCCACTTTTCCCATCTTTTATCTCCAGAAAACATGTTTCTGTGCTACAGTGTGAGAAGGATCAGTTTTCTGGTCTAATCATGTCATGAAAAGGCCATTTAATCACTCATGGTCCTGCAAAAGTCAATGGCTTCTTTGTGTGCATAAAAGGTAGGATTTCACAGTCTTACGTACCGACAGCATTTAATGTAATTTGTTCCATGGGGAGGAATCCATTGACTTCCATTCATCTAAATTTTTAACTCCTTAGGGATTCAAGATTTTTCACTTTACATTTCTGCAATCTTTGCAGGTTTCTCATCTTTTTTTTTTTTAAAAATATAAATCTGAAGTGTTGATTAGTTGCTAATGGAAAGAATTACTGCCTTTTTTCTTCAATAATATGGTTTAATCCACTGAGACTCTGAAGTGTTTTAAATAAATTGAGAAGATATCAATACCTTCCTACTAAAACTGCAATATTCTTTACTGGCAAGCTACGACTTAGTAAAGAGGACTCAAAAATAGAGTTAATGAAGCATGAAGGAGCTGGTTACTTTATCATTTAGGAGCTGGTTATTTGATTAAGCAAAATTAGCGTTCATTTAATGTAAGACCAGAAAACAGCTAAATGCATGTCTTTGTTACATAAGTGGTATTTCACTTCTGCAGGTATTCCTGTGTTTATTTTTTTCTCGGGGATGTAAGAGCTACAAGTTCCCAGGATATCCTAAACAGATGAGAACTTCCAATGTAAATAGAAGTTCTATATATAAAAAGCTAAAAGTTATAAAAGTTATAGCTGGGTGAGGGTTCATAGCTCTGTGACAAGAACAGTATCATGTAGTAGAGAACACATAAAATGATGTGCTCACTGCTATTAGTGGAGGATCTAAAGCACCCATAACTTTCCCTGAGCACCTGCATTTGCCTGGCATAGTACCACAGGCATGTCATAAAGCTAGAGAAATATTAAATTTCACTTTAAGTGAACTAGAAAGCATGTCTCTAGGAGACAAAAAGAAACTGAAAAAGCTCAATGGTTTTAAGTAAACATATTTTGTAATTTGCTATCGGCATCTTGCTCACTTTTATGTCAACAGATGCATTTAGCATTTTTCCTTGTAATTATAAACCTGCCTTCTAATTATAATTTTCTCACAATTCAGAGATAATGCTTTAAAAAAAGAGGATTAAAAAGCTCACCTTTGAAGTTTGTTAATTTTATCTCCTCTTCTATTTGATCTAAATATATATATCAGATATCCATAAATAGTTTCCATTTTTAATGGAATGATTTTTAATATGCAAAAGAGTCTTAGAATCTGATTATATCATGCTTCTTCATTCTAGTTTCATAGGTAAAAAATAAGTTTAAGGTATTAAGGTATTTTCTGATTGTATCTAGGAATGCAAACAGTTTAATGATAATATAATATCCTCATTCTAACTACTTAATTTTAAAAAAGAACAGCTTAATATAATAAATTTATATTATTTCTTCTTGATTTTGGGGACGGGGGAAATTATAGGCTAAAAAAATAAATTAATATTTCAATACTTTGGTCTATTTTTCTATTTGACTTTCCTTTCTCCCTCCTCCTTCCTCTTTCTCGTTTCCCAGAGAGGTTTTGGATGCTCCATCCTTCGAGACAGTTTTATAACCTGGTTTATCCTTCTATCCTTTTGGTCTCCACAGATACTCAGTAAAAAGCATGCAGGTTTGCCTTGAGAATTATTACTGTTGATAGGTCGCTGTAATCCAGATGTTATAACTTATTCCTTAGAGATACTCTATTGATTCTCACTCTTTCTGCTTTGGGATTATTGTCCATCATTATCCAGTCCTGTAGATAAAAAAATGCCTGGTGTTTACTTATTTGGAATTTCAAGTTTCCTGTTAAAAACACTAATCATGACAGGAACAGTTATTGTGTTCATAACTTTAATTCTGCCTCCTTAGATCTACCCTTCATTTGTGTTCAACAGCCAGCCATTACCTTCAGTGCATTTTCTTCAAGAATAACAAGATTTTTCAGAATCACATGGGTTAAATGTGATTAGTATTTTGCATTTCAGTGTATCTTCCTAGGGCTCTTCAAAACACTGTATTTATTTTTTTTCTGACACTTGTGGATACTTTTCTTACGTTCTTTTTCGTCTTAGATTTCCTTTGCTGTATTATCAATTTGTTATGAACATCGCCTGGAAGTGACAGTAACGTTCTGCTCGGCTGCTTATCTTCTTTCTGTGGCACTGTGACAATTAGGGTTGATGTATTTTTTTTTATTCAATACACTATTGCAGATGCTTGATCATTTCTTTCATGATATTCTGCTGTCAGAATCTTCCTGGTATTTTGCCTTAGCCATGCAGATTTCTGCACACTTTTTTACTAGCTTCAGTTGTTTATTCTTTAGTGGAAGGGCATAACTAATTAGTGAAGTTTTGGTGTTTTCAATGAATACTTAGGTTTAACCCCAAGATTTATTGTATTCAAACTTGGTATTGTTCTTATCATCTCTTCAGTTTATCCTCATAATTTTTTACTGTGAGTCCTACTTAATCCTCACAGAAAGATTGCCTAGGTTGATTAAAATTTTTTGAGGCTTTTGCAGATATTTTAAAATTTGGGGGGGGGGCAACTTCTTCTGCTTTCTTGACTTTATTGTCTATTGATTGAATAATGCATAATAATAATGGATAGATGAATACAGATACAGCTTAAGAAACAATTAATTAATATAGCATTTACAATTTTTAGATGGTAGTAGAATATAGCCATGGCCATTTGAGCTGTTTTGTTAGAGTAGCTAAAAAATTTAACCATAACAGTGAACAGCCTTGAAGATAGAGAAGATAGGGAAATAATGAATAATGAAACCAATGACCAATTAAGAGACAGAGTATGTCTTGTTTTCAGCTAAAAGGGGTTCATAACTAGTTTGTGCCGGAATGTCTTTTTGAGACTATGGAGAAAACCATAAAAAGCATGTGCAGAAGGAAGCAGCAAAAAGTTTACTGACAGGAAAACATCCAGTCTTCATCCCTGAGGACCACCAGAGTCACACCACTGAGTGTCCTGAGCATGCCCTATCTGGGAAGAGGTAATGTAAATGATTTACTGGAAATAATTGCATAACCCTGCCTTTTCTTAGAAATATAATGAATATGTATAGTTAATTTGTATAAATAGGAGAAATTTTGTTTTAAATGGCATGCACATTAGGAGGAAAGATCCCCTGTGTGCCCAGTGCTGCAATAAATACCTGCTTAATAACCAGCCCAGTTATTGAGTCTTGATTTCAACTTTTCGAGGTTTCATTATCCATATTCCTTCTCTACATCTGCATTTTGTAATAAGGTCTTTCTTATCCTTGACATTATGGTTATGACATAAATCATTCCTGTTGAAAGAATACAAAGACTAATACAAGAAAATGAAGGATTAGTCCAAGTATTATTCTCCTAACAGGGACTAGCATATGTTTTCAGAGACTTGGTAGAATTAATTTTTTTCCAATATTGCAATTCAGCAATCAACAATTTGGGTATTAAAGACCAAGTGATCTAACTGTCGCAATTATAATAGCTACTGGTGGACTTAAAATCTATAAATTCACCTAAATCTGCTCTGAGCATACATATTCCTTTGGCTTTCATTCAACCTGGTGACAATATTTTCTGCAGTTGATTTACACACTGCATAAGAAAGCACTTTGTGTTAAAATGCTGCCAGGTAATTTCAGTGGCTGTCTATGAGAAAGAATCACTTCCTCTCTGCCTATATTCATGCCCTGGCTACATTGTAGGTGGGATCACCCCTTGTCATGTTTCTGAAATTACTCTGTTTCCTGAACTGACCTTGCATCTGACTTCTTATTTTGCTTTTGTATGATGCTTGCTGGACTGATAGTAGGACCTTTTGAAGTCCTCACCATGCTCCTCTGGCCTGCCTCCAGTGCTGAGGGACTCTGCCATGTCATCATGGTTGCCCTGAGGTGCAAGCCTGCCTTCCATTAGGTAACATCCTGCTCTTGCTGCTCTCTGACAGTATGTATAATTAAAAGGTTTGCATAATATGATTCAATATAACGGTGTGCATTATTTTTGTATTTATTGACATTTAATATTTCTCTCAAGTCATTTAGGAGGAGGATTCTCCTCTCATTCTAATGGCAGTTAGGAGGCTGTCTCTTGTTGATCATCAATTTTGAATTGCTGTTTGTTGACAGCTTGTGTTAGGCTGTCAGCAGGCATGTCACGGGGTCTGGATTTGTGCTTGAGGAAGGCAGCAGTCTCTTGTTAGAACAAGCCTACAGAATCAGTCCTCTTTCTTAAGTCCCGTAGGGATTGAGTCAGCTGATTTTAACTCAATTTTAAATTGAAGTCAGCTTCATTTTCTCATCAACTTTAGCATTCTCCATTAAGAAAACTCACAAATACGTGGGATGGAACAGGAGAAAGGAAGTAATATTTAACATGTATTGTTTTGTCAATTTAATATGAATTTATAAAAGTATATTAAGCACCACAGCAATGATAATGACAATAAAGCCTGAAGTTCAAGAGACCAGGAAGAGGTATATTATATATTCCCATGAAACTCTCGGAAATAAAGCGCAAACGACAGTTTCAGTGTTAGATAAGAATCTGAAAAAATTAAATAGTGTGTGGTATAAAAGATGTGTACCTTTTGGAAAAGGGTATGAGACTTTACCTGAAGTCCATCTACCTTAAAACATACGGCACTGTTAACGTTCTTAGGGGGCACTTGAGGGGCTAAATTCCCTAAACAAAGGGAGCATTCATTTTCAAATCCTGAACAATAACAGCATTAAAAAGACAAAAAAGCTAACTGTACTTTCTAATTGTGACTCTTGCAAAACAAGAACAGAAACCAAACAGAATCTGCATACTGCATTCCTTACTTTTATTGTGCTTTTTTTCCCCCTCCCACTTGCTCTGCTTATTTTTTCCTCCTACTTGTTTGGAGGAAATGCAACTGTCTAGTGGAAGCTTTGCACCCCTTTGCCAACTGTTCCCTAATGTCTGTTCTCTACTTTCTCTTATTCTTTACATGACAGCTGCAATCTGTTGTCTTTAATCTGTTTAACTAGCACAACTGAAGTAACCATTTTTACCCCTTTCACAAATATTAAGTATGGATACATATACATAGTAGTCTCGGCTTATACCACGAACAGCATGGCCAGCAAGTCCAGGGAAGTGATTGTGCCCCTGTACTCGCCATTGGTGAGGCTGCACCTCGAGTACTGTGTTCAGTTTTGGGTCACTCACTACAAGAAAGACACTGAGGTCCTGGAGCATGTCCAGAGAAGGGCAACCAGGCTGGTGAAGGGGCTGGAGGGCAAACCTTATGAGAACCGGCTGAGGGAGCTGGGGTTGTTTAGCCTTGAGAAAAATCGGCTGAGGGGGGACCATCCCTTGATGCATTTAAAAGCCGGATAGATGAGGTGCTCAGGGATATGGTTTAGTAGAGGACTTGTATGGTTTAACTCAATGATGTCAAAGGTCTTTTCCAACCTAGTGATTCCGTGATTCTGTGATTCTGTAATACAGTATAGAAAAACTTCTCAATCTCACAAAGCCAAACATTTTCATATTTAATATTGCTTCCCAAAGAATTAGAGTAGAATTAAATGGAAGCATAAATGTTTATCCCTATATACCAAGTACCAAATATTTGTCTGTGATAGGTATCCCTGGAATCACAATCATAATTATAATCAAAACTTGGCACTGTTAGCAGATTTAGAGAACCACTCATTTTATTTTAAGTGGCTTTGTGCTATCAGCTTGGGAGATTTTTGTAATCATAAACCCAAACACCTGATTTCTAATACACAAAAGCAGGACAAAATACAGTCTTGAGGGGATGAAATAATTCTGGTATTGCAGTAGGACAAAGACAAACCCTGGAAATCTCAGTACATGCTTCTGGCTCTTAAATTCTATTGTTTGAAGTTTAAGGAGTTAAAAAGTGAAAATTAATAAGCAAAAAAATGTAAACATGTAAAGAGGAAATGAGGTAGAATTAGAATAATAGATGAATTGAAGAAAAGGATTAAATGAGTGTTAATTAACATCTCATTGAAATCGTACTGAAAGTTTCTTTCCAGTAGCAGTTCTATTCAATGGGTGTTTAATGGCCATTCACTTTTCATGGTCTCTAGACAAAACAGCCATAATGTGCAGGGTTGTTCTAAAACAGACCCTAAGAATACCTGTGTTTTGATAAAATTGCTCAAGACATTTTATTTGCATTATTTTGCTAGGTAAATTTATTTCCTATCAGTGTCCCAAAATGACTTTCTTATTTTAAATAAATCTAGCTGAGATTTAGAAGTGGAATTTAGTTTAAAAAAAAAAAGGCTGAAAACCCAATCCATAATCTGGATCTGTTACAACCAGCTCTAATGACATTAAACATCTTATGAACATATTTATTTTACAAAAACTTTCACAATATTTTGTAATATCTTTCATATGGTAAAGAAATGTCTTTTTTTGTTAACTTCGTCTTAGGTGTTCATAAAAATCCATTAATTCTCACTAATGATAGCAAAATGTTGAGAGTTTGAAAAAATCAACTGAGTGTCTTTTGAAGATAACATTTTATACTATGGCAGGTGTAATCTATGATCCTTATGGTCCTTAATATAACAGATAAGAAATTACTTTCAAATACAAGAATGCTTTGATGAAGTGTTTTGATGGACACTGAAGATTTATGAACATTCAGTAGCCATTGAAGCTAGCAGAAACTAATTTTTAGTATGACCTTTATAAATTTAAAATATTTTAAGTCTTAAACAAATATATCAGTAATGATAAAATATTTTGGGGTTTATGACCCTTCCTGGGTCTGATAGTGACAGAATTGAGACAAACAGTATTTAGATATTTGTAAAGCAGTAGATGTGCTGTTGCACACTTTAAATACATAATATCCTCCATTTTGCTCTTGTCTTTTAATGAGTGTCGTATTTTATATCCCTATCAGCAGGACTGAAAAGTACTTAATTTTTATGAACATGTCTGCTTAGGATGACAGTTATAATTCACAGTTAAGTAAATAAACACTTGTGTGGGGAGTGCTTCTCGCATTTTGAATATAATAAACATGAGAAAGCAAATTATACCTCTCTTGCAAAAAGTAGAAAAAGTATGGCTATGTAAACTTGCATTTGAAGCTTGATACTAAAAAGAGGGTGGAAGTAGGAATGTAAATCACTCCTTCAGGTAGGAAAAAAAAATTCTTCAGCACATAATCTCCCTTTCTCAGTGCCGAACATAAGATTCATAAACTCTGACTACATTTGCCTAAATTATATAGGATACCTATGAAGGCAGAGCACTTTCCTAGCTGGAGCAAATAAGGCCATTCAGCTCATTCAAGAGCACTCCCATCACAGTGGTGCTTGACAGGAATATTAAAGTGAGTTGTTTGAAACAGCCAGAACTTTGTGACAGAAAAGAAAAATATCATAATCATACATGTGGAAGCTCTGGACCATTCTAATTTACAGCTAAGAGCCTTGCAATTCAATACATAATATTTTGATGATACACTAATAGATTTGGGAAGGGCTGTCGCTTGACAGTAATTAAATCTAAAGTGACTTCCATCCATTCCAAGCCATGAATGAGTGCTACTTATCCCACCGTGGGTGTGCAGTCACAAGACATTGCAGAATTTTGACCAGGGTTTTGGCAATGAAAATACTGCCTAGTTTTATTTTATCACTCATTAAATGCCAAGAATAAAACAAGGTTCAAGGGTACACCTTCCATAGCAAGACTTTTGTCTCCAAGGACCAGCTTTGGTGTGAGATTTCAAAGCATAAAAGCTGAGTTTACAATCTACCTCTGGTTTTCTTGCAATAAGATTTTCAGTTTTTCTCTCCTCTTACTTTCTTAATTTCTAAATAGCTTCAAACAGTGTTTCTTTAGCCTCTACTTTTTATCAGATTCAACTACTAGGAGATAATTCAGGATAGTAATATCTGAGTGAAATACATCTAATATGTTATTTATTAACCTATTTTACTTTGTGTCAGTTGCTTCAATCACTTCTGATACTTTTGCTTTTCCTCTGCATCCTGAAGGAGTAAATCATCAGCCCACCAGCTCAATTTTTTGTACTTATTAGCACTGGCTAAGACCATCTGGATTATCTGTCTCAGTTGAGATATTTCTCATGCTCTTATCAAAGTGCCACAAGTGCTCTTCAAAATAGATGTGATGTTGTTAATATACAGGTTCTTTCATCAGCTATGGAGGGTCAAACTTGATAGTCTGTAAAACACTTTGGTCTCTGTGCTTATGAATAGGTTTACTACTCAATTCTCAACTTTAGAGCGTAGAATCAGAGTATTTATGAGGCCAGAGGGACTACTAAATTATCTTCTCAGACCTCCTGTGACCCTATTCCACAAAGAGAATTTTTTTCATGAAAAACTAATTTGACACCCAATACATTTTCAAAACTAGCCCATATCTACAATCATTTTTTTAAAAAAAAGATATATTTTCTTTTTTTCAAAATTAAAATGTTAATTTTAAATATTAAAAAAGACATTTAGACTTTTCATTTCAAAAGTGAAAAATCCTTAATTAAAAAAAAAAAATAAAGGTTTTATAATGGGCCCTTAAGACTTTCCCTAGAAATATTATGGCTAATTGTACCTTACCCTCAGAAAATTCCAATACATACTTCATTTAATAGTACCAAAGCTGATTAAAATCTGAATGTGAATTCCAATTTTTCATTATTTTACCATCTACCCCTTTCCAACTTGTCTATGGCAAGATCAATTAGATTTTATACACGTTCTGTTTTCACTTTCTCTCTACGTCTTCTGTTTAAAATTTCCACTCACAACACAGTAGTTCGAACCTATCTATGCTTGTTTACTCAGGTATGATTTATGGCAGTCTATTCATGACATATACCTCTGCACCCAGTGCTGTACAGTAGCAAGATCAGCCTTGCTGGGATGTCCTCAAGGGCAAACAAAATTTTGAGAGAAGCACCAAGTCATTGGATACTATTTCCTGGACTAGGACATGTACAGCAAGAACACATGAAAAGTTATCTCTGAAGCAACCATGCCTATTCCAGAAGTCAACAGCTTGGAAATAACCGCTATGAGATATTGCAGAGGTTATTTTTTCTGAATCCCTGACACTGTCAAAAGGATGTTCTGAGCAGATTCTCTGTCTCATTTTCAGGTAGGAGCTAGTTTCCCTTTAGAAAAGGCAAAAAACCAACAGGTTGGATTAGGAAATGTCTGAGCCTTTCACTCACTACATTTCCCAGCCAATGCAAATTCAACAAGTGAAATGTTTCATACAAAGGATGGTTTTAGATATCGTGGGTATCCATATAGGACTTCACAATATAACATAATAGTTTCAGCCAAGGCAGAGCGTGACCAGAAAGATGAAAGAATCTCAGGTTGATAATATTAAAATAGTTAATCAAGAAATGTAATGAATAATAGTTATTCCTATTAGGAATTAAACCTAGTGAAATACAATTAGAACATCACATACTGAAGAGCTACAACAGCAAAAAGCAAGGCTCTGTAATCTGCTTGGCTCCATCTCTCAAAATATTTGTTCTTTCTCAGACAAATGCAGTCAAAAATTAAACAAAATAATGCTTGAACAAGAGGGATCTATTGATTAAATTTCAGAGTACAGAAGAACCTTCTATTTGTAACACCGTATCATTTCACTCTTGAAAGTACTGTAAAATGGCAACATATATCACATCAATTGGAGAAAAGTTATAAAAACACATGCATCCCTGGATTGGGAAGCATGAGAACACACGTCAAGGAACGATATATGAAGCATGCAATAGGATCAGAAGGGGAGAACACTGACAGAAAAGTGTCTTTAAACAATCAGGGAAAAAAAAAAATCATTAGTGTGAGAATAACATTAATGGCACATAAGGGTTGTCTGTGAAGAGGTAAAAATAATAAATTATTACTGTTTTGGGGTCAGAAAGACAGTGTTTCACTGCAACAAGGTTTATTGGTGTTGGAAGACAGGAAAATTTTTTCTAACTATATAAAGCAGAATCTGTTACCTGGTGAAAAGAGTAACATAGAAGATTTTCAGTGAAAAATTTCTATATTGGTCAAGGAAATACACTGAAGAGATATTAATCTCCATATACAGAATTTTATAGATGGGAGCAAATATGTCAAAATCTGTTACGGTTTAATCTATTAAGTTCTTATCTGTTAAGATCTAATAAAATTCCATGTCTAGGATATCAAAAGGAAGTTAGTGATTGTTGTGCAGCTACAGATATCCTTATTTACTGAACTTCAACATTATTTCCTTCTTGAAAAGTAACCCATCTTTTTTCTTTGTGAGCTTGAAATCTATTTTGATAAGATGAATTCCTTAAAGAATTGTTCACATCCCATTTGGAAGCACAAAACCAAGTTAGGTTATTTCAGATGAGTTATAGGAAAAATTGATAAATTAAAAATTATCAAATAAAAAAAAATTGAGATGGATACGCCAGAGGTAGAGACGGTCCTTTCACTCACACATGATATTTCTGAAGTTTAGGAATTCGAAAGTATAATTTCTAAATGACAATGACAATACATTCAGAGAGATACTCCACAGTTCCTCAGAAGATTCATGGCAGATGAAAATGAAAAAAAGTAAAGTATGTAATAGGACACCCAAATTACTGTCCAGTCTCCATCTTGAAGATCTAGTATATCTTAAAACCAAGGCAGATTTGTAAACAGAGTGGCTTTAATGTCTTTTTTTTTAAATTTATTTTTGGAATAATAGCATGCTATTAATAGCTATTGATTGTCTTTTTGTATCATTCAGAATGTATTTTGATATTTTTTTTTTGTTATTCTATTCCTTTTCTTTTGTAAATCATAACTGATAGTTTCCAAACCTTGATGTGTTCTGAATATTTGAGTATTTTATATTCTACAAAGACAGAAGGATGTAGGCTCTGTTGATAGTCTGATGGGTGCAGAAAGGTTCATCATATGCCACCTGTGGTGTAGAAGTCAGACAGCTCTTACCGGAAAACAATATTGCTGCATGAGAACAACATTATGAACTCAGCAGGGTGAATTAGTTTCATCACTGTGCAGTTATATATCCATATGGTTTTGTGGTTGCAACAACTCTCATGAAGAATACTCGAGGCATGGTCAAAGTGTTGCTGAGGCTGACTGTAATCATTTTGTGTAGCTACTCTGTACACATCTAGTCAGTTCAAATCAGTAATCATCCAAGAGTGTTGGTGCTTTTTAGCTAAACAATTCTGTGTGGTTGAGAAATAGCTTCTATTCTATTGCTTCTTCTTTAAGCTGACCTCCTGCCTCCGAAACATACCCCTCTTTATAAAGATCGTGTATTGCAGTGTTGATATCTTGAGAGTTTCTGCAACCCACCGTCCTCAGCTCCCAAACTGCAAAGCCAGTCCCTTTCTGTTCCCCTAAAAATCAGGGAAGAAAAAGGAGTGGGTTTGATTCCTGTGTTATTTGAGATGACAAAAGGGATAGAAACAAACTTTGTTCAAGTGTTTCATTGAGTCTGTGGGCATACAAGAAGTATTGTATTCCCACAGGATCTTGACAGACCAAGTATTAAATGTTTCTGGATAAGGGAATGCTAAAGTACATAAAAAATGACATTTTGTTCCATTCTTTATAATTTGCTTGTATGCCAGAGTGAGCGCTTGGGCCTCTACACATTTCTCTCTGCTGCTCATTTTTTTCTGGTTACAGGGCTTTAAAGGCAAATAAATAAATTTAAATACGATTTTAAAAAAGAGATAAAACTCCTAACTATACAAAATTGTCTAGCTCCCAGATTGCCAGTATGACTAAAATGTGGCCTCAGTTTTTATTATCATTACTTTAAAGGGCAGTTTTTATTGTTTAAATCCAGTACGCAGCTAAGCCTCACCAGCTGCTTGTCATTCCCTCTGCCTCAGTGGGATGGGGGAGAGAAACAGAAGGGTGAAAGTGAGAAAACTTGTGGGTTGAGATAAAGGCAGTCTAATAAGTAAAGCAAAAGCCACACACAAACAAAGCAAAGCAAAACAAGGAATTCATTCACCACTTCCCATGGGCAGGCCATGGCTCAGCTATCCCCAGGACACAGCAGGGGCCCATCATTCATAGTGATTACTTGGGAAGACAAACACTGTAACACTGAATGTCCTCTTCCCCAACGTTTACTGCTGATCATGAGACCATAGGGAATGGTCAGCTGTCCCAGCTGTGTCCCCTCTTGGCTTCTTGTGCACCCTCAGCCTACTCACTGATAGGGCAGCGTAAAGAGCAGAAAAGCCCTTGGCTCTGTGTAAGCCCTGCTCAGGGGTAACCAAACATCCCCATGCTATCAACATGGTTCTCAGCATAAATCGAAACACAGCCCCATACTAGCTACCGTGAAGACAATTAACTCTGTCCCTGACAAAACCCGCACAACAGCATACAAATAAATTCTAAAGGACCGTAAGTTTACTATTGATCTGTGAATTAAGTGCATTTTGTTCAGTAATTGAAGACTTTTTACCTCTCTGCCTTTCATTATAAAAGTATTGTACTTCCAATGTTCAAGAATCCTTTTCTGTGTTCAGTTAATTATCTAGTATTATATCTTTCCCAGTAAGAAAAAAAATTGTTTATAAGAGAAATTTTGAAAGGAAGGTAATATCTGAAGACACCAAATATGCATGTTCTTTAATTGACAAAGAATTTTTTTTGCTTATTGAGAGGAATATTCTTAGAGAGACTGTAATTCACACATGCACACACACAAACATGTAACTCCCAGTTAACTGTTAACAGCTATGATTCTACACTTCATTGTATGAGTTTTGAATCTTTTGAGATCCATGCATAAAATTAAAGACACCTACGATGCTGATAAGGAAAGTGTAACGTAGGGGAAACAGGCTATATTTACTGGGCAACATTTTATATGCAAGTATTTTATTAGGCATGTCAATAATAAAGGTGAGCAGTATATTTTACGTTTCTCTTGTTTAACTTCCCAAACAATATGTGAAAGAGGTAAGAAAAAGAAAGCAGTTGTCAGATCTCACTATCAATATCCAATGGTATATTTTAGTTTTCATTCCATCATTTTTCCTGTTGCTTTTAAAGCCTTAGCAGCATTTTTTGTCCTTTCACTGGAGTGAAATCTTGCAGCTCGTTCCTTCATGATGCAATTTAAGAACAACACCTGCCCATCTGAACTGATTGTTTACTTCCTTGAGGGTGTGAGTATTTTAGGAATCTGTGCTTCATCCCTTGAGATAACTGTGACTTAGTGGTACAGTGACTGACAGCTGTCATGACAATATATTTTATTTAAGAGCAGGAAAGGAAAAAAAAAGAGAGAATGGAGAATTTTAAAATATCAATATTTATGTGTGTCTATCATACCTGAGGTATTGCAATCATAAGAGTGAACTCGACAGGCTTAGCATTTTGTGCATGATCCCATGGGCTCCTGTGTCCTGTGCTTTCTTCTCCTGCTGACTTCCCTCAGGAAAATTTGTGGGTTTAATAGCTTTCTATGATTTTTTTTTTTTTTTTTTTGCAGCCACCCAGGAGTATTTTAATCCTGAACTTTTTCTGACTTCCTTCCTCCAGCATATTGAGCTACTTTGCAGGCTTCTCAGAAGAGCAAAGTAAACCCATTAAATTCTCCTGTCTGGCAGTGTCTCAGAACAGTCCTAAAGTGTTGGCACCAGATGACTATCAGAAAACAAACCTGCTGCCTAGTAGGGATGTTGCTACCTTGGTGGATCCCAGCGGTGATTCTTCTGAACACCTCACTCATAACAACTCTGAAAATACATTAACAATTTTGAGCCTTCCTCGAGTGATACATGAACATCATGCCTGCGAAGAGTACCCAAGTTTGTAAATAACGTAATTAAAAAGATCAGTAGCAAAATTCAGAGGAACTTTGACTACATTGTCATGAACAACTCATCGTTTCACTTACTAGCATTACAAAATAAAACAATGATAAAAGTAATAAAAGAATGCAGCATAAAGTGCCACTGCAAACAGGAATTGTGAATGTTCCTATCTAAAACCTTTATGGGCCTACAGTCCAATGTCTGGAGCAGCAGACATTTGTCTCCACACTTTCTTCAGGTTTAATCCACAAATGATGACCTGAAGACTCATAATGAAAGTTCATAAAGTTTCCTTTTATGTTGAGTAACACACAGCTGCTATTTTTTTTTAAAAATAGAACAAGACACAGATGTTGTTATTAAATATTTTAATACTTAATAATAAAAACCTAAAGGGAATTTCAAGGAAGCTTCTATTTTAGGATTTTGCACTATGATTTAATAAATCGGCAAATATAAAACACAGAATGATGAATAATATTGAGTTATTAATCTATTTTTATGTGACAATTAGCTTATTAAAATGTAAGCCTCAAACCAAGGTCTCCATCTGAGTAATGGGAATCGATCTTAATTGTCAGTAATCTTTCAGCCCATTCTTGCCTTATGTATTGTCAGAATAGGTACCCATCTATAATTAAGATTACAATAGATTTGTATTATGAAGATAAATTACCATCAAGATTTTTTCCAGATAGATCTGGGGGAGGTACTGGGGTCATTTTGGACAATTAGATAACACTAATTAGATAATAGATAATATACACAAGAATTCAGCCTCCCTATCAATTTGGAAAACTGAGGCTAGATTTCATTGTGAAAAGCAACTGAGCCAAAGGCTTCTAAATCCAAACAACTTGCTACAGAGAGTTACTGACCTTGTAATTTTTACAGTATTGTTATTTAGTCTGATGTGCTGGGTGAAGAAGGATAGGAAGGCAAGGAAGGGACTCCCCTCAGGACCCTGACACTGCGGAGGAAATGGGAAGCTCACAGGCAACTTCTGAAAAAAACCACAGAACTTTCTGTAGAAGATGTTAAAGTACTGTTACATCACAAATTCCTTTTTAGACATTATAGGGCATGAAATGAAGCTCACTCCTTTCAATGTGAAACTAGAGAAGGAAGAACAAAACGCAAACAGGATCCAGTACATTTATAGGATTTGGTATACAGGATACAATAGTCTGTTCTCTATTTTAAAAATACCTTGATCCAAAAATACACGTAACATACAACAGTCTCAGACCTGATGACCAGCACAGATATCTTTAAATCTCTGTTTTATTAGTAGATTCAGAGATTTCAGTAAAGGCCCTAAATATGTTAAGAACATGCGTGCTAGAAAAAATCCACCGGAAAAGCCGAAAAGTACCTTTTTTCTCAGAAACTTGTTTTCCCCCAGCTGGTCTTAAAAGAGGTACATTGTATTACAAAGGTTATCTGTCTTGTGTGCCTACTACTGCTGTAATGATGGACCGGTACTACAGTAATATGGGAAAGATCTCAAGGTTTTCTTGGAATAGAAGGGAAATGGGAAGAACAGCATGTTAAATTGAAAGTGTAATATGTTTTGGAAACGGGTGGGAACTGACTCTTCTGGACTGCCTTGCAGGTACTTGTGGTTTTGGGTGGGTTTTTTTTTGTAAGAGAATGAGACATGAGGCTCCATTTCACAGGTTATAAATTCTGCTTTAAAAAAATGAAAAAATGAAAAAAAAAATTACAGGGTCTTTTTTGTATTATGAAATAAACTGTAACCCTGACTTCTGAAGGCAACTTAGCTTCCTCTGCCTTAAAATCTGGCAGAGCCTGGAAGCTAAACAATAGCATTATAAATCTGACAATTTTGACAGGCTCTTTACAGGACTCACTTGCTGCTACCAAAGTTAATGGTAGACAAGAAAAGCAAAAGTATAAGATTCACTTCTGTCCAGAGTCAATCTGAGGATTATGGATGACTTGTCTTTCTTCAGATGTTCATTGAAACTTAGGTAAAAGAGTTGGGAGGTTTTGTGTGTATTTGTGGGGGTTTTTTTGTTGGTTTCTTTAAAGAGGGTGGTGGTACAATTTTGCAATTTTTCAGGTTCTTTTTCTTCCAATAAATACTAAAATATCTGGAATCTGATTTGCAGGATGTTAACGTTTCAAAATTAAATAAAATCCAAAGAATTTTTTAGCTGGAATAAATAGGAGGAGGATGGTATATTTTGAAACATAAAATTCCTCTGTTCTGAAATATTCTGTTCTGTTGTTTTAATATTTACTATGTGATAAAATCTCTACTTAGGCATATGGACAGTAAACATTTAATCTTTTTTTTTTGAAAGGATCTCTCTTTAAATGAGAAAAGTCAATACTTGCATCAAGAACACAGGAAAAGGATGAATAATCCAAAAGAACAGAGAACATTGTTTGAAACTTAATTACCTATTCGTTGTGGGGTTTTTTCCTTTACCAACAGTTCCAAAAATTGTCTGATTCAGTAGAAATTTTCTTTGTCCTCTGTTCTACTACAGAACAGAAAAAAATAGATGTGGCATATATTTCTAGGTTCAACTGTACTAACAAGTAATAAACATCTAAGAATCTGAAATATGTGAATAAATTCCAAATCCAGGGCAGAAAAGACCATGTCAAATGCATGGATGATTTCAGTCACTGAAATTCAGGCAAATATTTATGTAAAATTCAACTGGGATCTTAAGGGGCATATCACCTCTTAAATTAAAATTTTAGTGTGACTTTAAACATTGAAGTAGACTTAGTTTTGTTGATAAAAAAACAAAAAAGCTGAGTTTACCCAACATGGACACTAGCGCATTTTTAAAAGAATAATTAACAGAATCTTTCCATCACACACATATTTAATGTACTTTAGTAAGAAAAGGTGGCATGACTAAGTGTGGAACAAAAATAAACATAAAATTTCTTAAAAACTCTTAGCAGTGATATTTTTTTTTCTCTTTCTCTGTCGACAAATACCAGTGGGTTTGAGTTGGAAAAGACTGCAGGTGGAGGGTGGGGATTTTTTTGAGGTCAGAAGCCTGCATATGTGTGAAGAGAAGTAGAACTTCCGTGTGTTTTGAAGAAACATTTCTTGAGAAATTTTTCCATTCGTGGACTACTTGTGTTGAATGTGAAGTCTGAAAGAACAAAAGTTGATGGGCATGATGAGTAGAGGAGCGTAGAAGATAATGAAAACTGAGGAACTGATCAGTGAATCAGAGATGTGACAGTAAAGGGAAAAGGAGAGAAAGGAAAGGTAGCAAGATAGCTGCCAACTAAGATAACTTTGGAGACAGCCTAGCAATTTTACGGCCCACTGATTAAGGATTAAGTATTATTGTATATGTGATTTGATAGTACATACCTTGGATAGTAAGTGTGGTGTTTTGTCACTGTTAGCTGTTGGTCACTTCCTTCCCAAATACAAACACTGATATTTGTGTTCTTTTTTTTTTTTAAATAAAAAAGAATTAAAACCAGATACATTTTCTTTATTATTATTATTATGTAAAAACAGCTCTGCAGAAATTTTCCCTGGGATATTTTTTCTTCCAAAAAACCATGGTGACATTCTCAGAGGGTGCTAAGAAAGTAGATGAGAAAAGGAAATTATATAGATACATGAATAAATAATGATATACCACACGATAAGCCATTTTTAGGGATGACCTGTGCAGGTCATTTTCTGTAGATTGCATGCCTGCAAACTGTTAGAATCATGGTGATCTTTACCACACTGTAAGGACAACTTGTGTAAGAGTTTGCAAAAGCTGGTAGGGAAAATTGTATAGCAATTACAAAGTCAACGTATTTTGCACTATTAAAAAAAAAAGTTTTTTAAAACTAGGATGATAAGAAGTGATTTTCAAGCACAAATACACAGAATATGCAAAACACATCTGTAAAAATACACTTAACATTTATTTTACAATATTCAAATCTTAGATAACTTTTAGAGGACAGTTTTTCTTTATTTTATACATACTTTATAAAAAAGAGATCAAAAAACCTTACCTGAACATTGACTTTATTACTCTCCCCTTTATCAATCTGAGAAAGAGAAAGGGTATTTCCTTTTCTGCTGTTGTGGTACAATGGTATGTTATCTATCTATCTAGACAAGTACCTATATGTGGTCAAATTATCCAATTGATTATCACATACATGCCACAAGTGTACATGTGTGTGGTGGCAGTGCCATGTGAAGAATTTCCAGATCTGTATGATAAACAAGAGTTTATATGAAGTCATGACTGCTAAACCACCGTAATGATATATCACCTTAGCAAGAGATTAAATACCTTCCATTTGTGTTATGACTCATTAGATAGGAACTGAAATAGAGATGACATGACATCCTGAAAATGATTGAGGAAGGATCAGAAAAGGTTAAATTTAAATTTTACAGTTTATTTTCACCATCATCTTACATATTTTTATTTAAAACAAAAAAAAAATATAGTTTTTAAAATTATAGTAAGTTTTATACATCTGTATTTGAAGATGTATCTTCAGTAGTACATTTTACCATAGAACTTGGAGAGGCATGAAAACCTTCCTTTATTTTGGATTCATTTCTTCCCATCAAAATTAAATTAATTAAATGAGGAACCAACAAAAGATAGCTCAGGAAATCTTCCACCCTAAACTTTCAACTATTCAAAATTAGGATCAATATTTTTTTCAATTTTACTTGCTTTTTTTATAGAAGGTTTCAGAACTTTGCCAAGCATTTCAACTCCAGATATTTTGAGTATCACCAACAGAAACAGAAAAATTTAAATTGTGCTGTAGACTTTTCAGAGCTATCAGTCATGTTGCCATCATTATGATCAACATAAGGTGCAAAAGCATGGGCTGTAAGGAAACAAGGCACCAGATTTTGTATTTCCAGTAAAATGATGCAATGGTAAAATGGAAAAAAGGCTTTACAAAGAAAAAACAGTCACTCATCTTAAGTGCTGGGAAGATGTAACTGAGAAATGTATTACTTTCCCTGTAAAGCCATAG
The DNA here is from genome assembly GCF_964237585.1 of Gallinula chloropus. Classification (NCBI taxonomy): domain Eukaryota; kingdom Metazoa; phylum Chordata; class Aves; order Gruiformes; family Rallidae; genus Gallinula; species Gallinula chloropus. Next base: position 109,232,448 of record NC_140085.1, on the reverse strand, counting down.
GATCTATATTTTTATTTGGTATTGCTGGCATGGACAGAAAGGTGTACAGAATGAGCTAGTTCCTAAAGGATTTCAGGAAGTCAACTGTATTAGTGGTTACTCTAGGCTCTGAAGCAGCTATTTGTCCATATGCTAGACTGGAATTTCTGTGACTGAGGTATGTTGTCTCAACCTGCCTTCTCATCCTGATTGAGGCTAACAATGTAAAATTGCAGATACTTTGAACAGAAAGTAAAACCCATCTCAGACAACCTAGTCATATTCACTGTGCTGACAGCCTCCAGCTGAGGTGGTATCATTGGAGCTGAAAAATTCTGGTCCTGCTAGTGATGATAAGGAACTAGCAAAAGAGAGGATTTCAGAAAGATTCTTGCTGTCACAGATAAGGCAAATAGGGAAGGGGTGAAGGAAAAAAAAGGAAAAGGAAAAATATTTTTTTTTATTTATGAGAGGCAACTTCTCAGGTTTTTTGAGAGCTAAAATTGACTTCCCCTCATAAAGAATCATAGAGAAAAAAGCAATATTTATCTCCTGCAATTGAGCCTTCTCTCACAGATGACGAATAAACCTGAAGCTGAGTCATAAGTGTAGATGCAGGGAATACAATTTACATACTTATGTATACATGTACTTACATCTTTTCAATATTACTTTCTTGAATCTTTTTAGATGGAGTCATTCCATCTTTATTCCTTCTGTACAGCAGAATTAAAGAAAAAAAAAAAAGCCAAATAAACTTCAGTGCACCCTGATACCAGGAGCAGCCATGTATAGAAAAATAGATTTCTGCACACTTTGAACAAGTGAAATTAAAAAATGTTTCAAAACATTTTTCAGAAAATATAACTGAAAATCTCCAAAGCAGGATGGTAATGTTATATTTATCACTTAGAATGGTCTTACTGTCTCTTTTTGTCTTGTATTCACACACTTTTAAAATTTGCTGGGAGAAAATATTCCTGCAGTATTTGAACCTTTTCTGTATCTTATACTTGTCTGAGTCTTTGTATACAGAATAAGAGACACTGAAATGGTTCTGATTTTCAGAACATACACAGCACTTGAAGTTGAAGTGAAAGAGTAGTGCATGGTCTCCGCAACAATTATTTAAAAAAATGTTACTATATCACTAGATTGAGAGGCAGAAAACAAAAATCATATATCAATATTTCAATAGGATGGCTTGGGAATCTGAAAACCAAATAAGAAAAAATAAACACACATGAGAAAAAGATTGATTAATTTTGTGTGCCACTAGTTGAGGAAGAGCTGAGATGTGGACAGTCTAATAAACTAGGGATATTATAGAAATAGTCATATTTGTAGGTTTGTTTGGTTTGGGGGTTTTTTGTGTTCGGTTTGGTTTGGTTTGATTTTTTTCTTTTTTTCTGGCTTTGCATAAGTTGAGAAATAGCTACCTGTTTTCTTGCCCATTGTTCTGAATTTCAATAAGCAAATAAATTAGTAAATAATCAAAGGGTGGTGTTTCACCAAGAAAAGTTACTTAGTGACTAAAGGAAATCCATGTTTCTCACTGTTTCAGGTCCTGACTTTTGCAAAGGGAAAACAGTACAGCAGAAATAGTGCTTACAGCTGAATTGCTAATGAATTTCACTAAACCCCTCAAATTTTAATGGGTATTTCATTGTTGCATGGTGAACTAGTAATAGACATTGCCTACAAGCAATAGATGTACAGGCATTATGAATGTATATCAATTCCATCACCAGTGTAGGAGGTAACATAATCACTAGGAGTAGAAAGAATATTATAGAAACTTGTGATAATTTGTTATATTATAGAAATTGTGATTTACAATTGAGCAATGTTTATTGACATGTATTAAAAAACATTTAATTTTCCACAGAAAAAAAAAGGGAAATCCAAAGAAGCAAATAATGTATTACTATACATAACTGTTAAGAACAAGGTATCTATCTCCAAAAGTTGTATGGATCTACACTTTCATTCTATTTAATGGTTTAGATTCAGAAATGGGATTTACTTAACTGTGAAGTAACTGCTTTAACTGGCTTTTGTGGGAAAAGTATGGTAGTAGAGGCTTTCTAAATGGACATTTTTCTTTTTTTTTTCCACAATGACACAAGTAAAAAGAAAGGAGAACTGGTCTGAAAGTTTCTTACATAAAGCATTTTTAATAGATATGATAACTTATGAAAAAACTTTTTTTTCTACATTATATATGTGACATTTACAAGCAACTTTAAAAAAAAATTCTGATCAAGGCAAGAGAGAGAGAAAGGTCAGTTAGTCTCTTCAAAGAGGGCAGTAGTGGGGAGCTCTCCTAGGGTGTAACAAACAAATCTGCCTCTTTGTATGCTAATTAAATAACCATAGGAAGAGAGAAGTGAACTTTGGTATTATGCGTCTGATGTAATTATTCATGTCTTCAAACTATGGAGTAAAAATGTTTGTCTTAATTAATATGTACTTAATTAAATAAATTAAATCTCGCTCATTATTTTTTCTGAGTGTTACTCTTTTCTATGGGATAGATAAAAATAATCTCTTTTCTCTCTGTGTAGACTAGCCAGCTACCCAGTGGTTGAGGTAGTTATTTATTCCTTATAAGAGACTTATCCTAGGTGTGTGAAAAACATGGTGTGAAGATAAAAGTTTTTACTTCCTTGCTGTTGATCATCAGGACTCTGACAGAATAATCAGAACAAGAGGTACAAAGTGTTTTCCTACCCTTCCCCACCACCTTTTTTAGGGGAACTTTTAAATGCTTTTTATTTCATTTCAATGGAAACTGAATGGAATAAAAAAATCAGATGTTATGTAGTATTAGAAAATGTCTTCCACTGATCTTTATGAGTAAGTTTTCTGATCTCTTCAAAATGAGTGAAAATTCTTCTTCAACCTGTGCAGCATTTCCTTGCCATTCTTATAACCACAGGTATTGCAGGTTGTCAGTGCCAATTTTTAATAGGATAGTTCTAACTTTGATGTTGAAAGGAAAGGAGACATATTTTATTAATCAATCAATGGGGAAGACAATGTAAAAGTCAAATCATCTGCTTGTTATCACAGCATCGTGAACAACAAAATTAGTCATTGCTATCAGCTATACTTATCCCAAGAAAGGGCAGTGAACCAAAGGCAGAAACTAATGCAATTAGGGAAAAATAAAACAAACCCACAAAAAACCCCACAACAACCAAAAAAAGACACAATTGTTGTTCTACTCAACCAGGCAAATGCATTCAATTAAACAGTTAATTTAATGTAATCAGTTGTAAGCATCTGTGTTTATGGCAACCTCAGTAGCTACTAATCTACTTTTGCTTTGGGGCCTTTGTTTGTGAGGCATTAAGATTATATAGAGATAAGAGGACTTGTAAATTTTCTATATAAAACTGTATAATAGAGAGACTTCAGGCTGCATACAAAAAGCTTTCATACTTTTACAACACTCATCTGAAACAGATCTCATTGCTTATGTAATAAATATACTAGAGATTTTTGATGTTTTCAGTGCTGTAGAAACAACATGAAGTTTCTGTGTTGACGTGTTTGGGAAGTCTTTCTAGCAGTAGGAATTCATGACTTAAAATAAAGCAGTAGGAATTCATGACTTAAAATAAATCTGTGAGTGAATCTTCAGTCACACACATAGAAACAAAAATAATACTTCCCATTGAATCATAAGTTATATTCTTTAGGTTTTTTTAATTATTTCTTTCAAAATATATGTATAGCTATTATTCTGTTATTCTTCCTCTTTCTTCACCCGGTCATTTAAATGTGTTTAACATACCAGAAAGAACGAACAGGAATAAAGAGCAGGTCTCATAACAGGAATATCACTATCTGAGTTCCAAAGGGGTTTGTGGTGGAACACATTCATAAATACTCAGGGAAGAGGTGAGCAATAAGGTGACAAAATTTGCTGATGATATTAAATTATTGAGGAGCCTCAGGACAAACGATGACTATGAAAAATTGTCAGGACACCTCTTAATACTGAGTGGCTGGGCAATAAATGGCAGATGAAATTCACTGTGTATAAAAGTGATACACATGGGGAAGAGCAATCCTAATTTTACATATGAATGATATGCAAAGTTCTAAGCTGAGTGTTACTACTAAGAAGCAAGATATTGATGTAATGGAATAAAATTCTATGAAAATGTCAGCTCAATGCACAGTAGCAGACAAAAAGGAAAATCAGATATTATGGCTTACTTAGGCTTTATAAAGAAAAATAGAGAGAGCATTATCGATGCACTGTAGAATCCTTAGTTTGCCCATATCGTGGATATGAGACCATGGGAATTCCCTTTACCCTGGTTCCTTGACCCCTAAAAGAGAACAATAGAACTGAAAATGTTCAGAGAAATCTGACAAAGCTACACAAACACAGGTAAAGAATATCTTCTATGAGAGGAAAGATTGAATAGGTTAGGGCTATAAAGAGTTGACTTGGTATTACAGAAGATATGCTAAAGGTCTTCAAAATCATAAGTGGCACTAAGGAGAGGGATTAGTTGTCCATATTTCCTTCCACCCTAGTCAGAGCTGATACAAAATATACAAGAGAAGGCTCTTCACATAGCAGGGAACAGGTCTGTGCAACTCATTATAACTGTGCAATGTGGGTGGTTAATGCAGATTGCAGGCAAGACTGAACAAATACATGTAAGAGCAAGCCACAAGGACTTGCTAACGAATAGGACTACTCCTGGTCTGGTAGAATTTACTAAAATTAAAATAGTTGGTGAAAAGAACATTTTAACCAGAAACATCGGGTATTCCTGCTTTCCTGGTTTTGGCAGGGATAGAGTTAATTTTCTTTCTAACAGCTGGTATAGTGCTGTGTTTTGGATTTAGGATGAGAATCATGTTGATAACACACTGATGGATTTAGTGGTTGCCAAGCAGTCAAGGGCTTTTCAGTTCCTCATACTGCTCTGCTAACGAGAAGGCAGGGGGAGAACCAAGAAGCTAGGAGGGGGCACAGCCACGGCAGCTAACCCAAACTGGCCATCCATACCATACGATGTCATGTTCTGTTTTTAACTGGGAGAGAGGCTGAGTGACATCTGGGGGGTTTTGTGCAGACTTCAGGGTGATGGCTGAACACCTGCCAGCTGCTGGGAAGTGATGAATTAATTCCTTCTTTTGCTTTGCTTGCATGTGTGAGCTGAGAGGCTGGACAGTTTGGGGGGAGTCTCGCACGGCATCTGGGGGGTGTCTTATGCAGCACTGACTTCAGGTGTAGAGAAATTGTGCTGTTCATCACTTGGATTGTGTATATATTATAAATATATATATTATTATCTTACTTTTGTGTGTGTGTGTGTGTCCTATTAAAATTGTCTTTATCGCAACCCGTGACTTCTCTGACTTTAACTATTCCGATTCTCTCCTCCTGCCCCGCTGCAGGGAATGAATAAGCAGCTGCATTGTTCTTAATTGCTGGCCTAGGGAAAACTGTGACACCTGCCTACTGCTGTTCTTCCCTTGGCATCCTTTATTAGATATTACCAGGGAAACACATGTGACTGGATAGACCCTTTCTCTGATCCAGTGTCCTCCTTAAAGTATTTCTTAAGAACATCGACAAGTATTGCTTCATAGTTTGTGCCATCCTTGAATTTTTAGTTCAGACAGATAGATAGGCATTTTTTAGGGATTTGTTGGATGCAAACCTTTCCTCAGCTTCCAAAAACATAATACGTAGGTGTCTGGTGGTGACATGTAATTTTTAGGTTCCTCAAGGCATCTAGGTTTAAGAGGATTTAGATGACCAAAGTTAAGCTGACTAGATATTGAACCATATCTTAGCCTGAATCAGCTATTATTTCACTGTCTCTCTCACCTATAAGGCCTGGGAGTATTACTAATGGTAGAGTGCTCTTCTGAAAACTGTAGTTGTATTCTGATGCTGCGTGTGTACATTGTTTTCTATGATGTTTTGGTTTCCACGGGAAGGAAACCTTGGGTATATAGATTAATAGGTCAGTAAAAGAGGGTATCAGGAGGTACACTGTCATACACCTGCTGCACAATCAGTGCATAGCTTTGATGTCTGTTTTCTTTGCCAGCAGATGGAAGCTTAAGGAACATTAAAACCAAATTATGTTCTTCTCTTGATTGGTTCCAATGAAATGATATTGATGCTTTCCATCTACCTAGCAGATATTTGCTATCAATGTCTGACAGCACTAGTCATTAAATACTGAATTTCTAGGCCTCAGGACATTCATTTTGACAGAATGTGGGGACAGAATTGATTTAAGTTATAGAAGCATGAGTTACTGAGAAAAGTTCTATTATGCTGGAGGCACCTCACGTTGGGCTTAGAAAACACATGAGTAGCTATGGCAAATAGGAGGAGTTAGTGCAACCTGTCTCATCAAGAATGTTTGCCTGTCTATTTTTATGTTTAGAATTTCTACTCCAACACTTGTAAATCTTCTCAGAGATCATTTATTTGGCACCTTTGTGACATGCTTCTTCTGAATGTTCGGTTCATTGAACTGCTTCTGTACTGGGCTGGTGATATAATGCCTGGGAGTTTATATCTTGTTTTTGGTTTTATGTTTCAGACTACACAGAACACCTATCAAAGGACTTCTACACATTTTAAGGCATGTAGAGATTCTGCTACACTTCTAAAATTATTTAAGTTTGACCCTATTTTGTCTACACAGATTTAGAGGTTAAATAACTGGTTGACATGCAATCTCTTCAAAGCTCTCTTACTCCTTGCCATAGGCAGAGGTCCCATAGTATTCCTTTATTAGCTGCCTTTTGTTTGGGGACCTTTTACTGTCCAGAAGCAGGAATATAGAAAGGTTATGTTTACCCAGCATATTTTTCTAAGCTAATATGAATAATACATTGCCTGGGCTAATATAATTGGCTAAGGACTTTGACGTTTGTTACTTCTATTGCAGGCACCTGATGAGTCACTGCATGCAACTGGTGGCAATCAGGTGGGGAATGTGGGCTCTGTTGCATTTTGGTGCAGCCCTGATGAGCTTCTGTCTTCCAATTTCCTGCATTTTTATTGAGACTTTTCACTTTTCCCTGGGGTCCTTGACTATCGCACAATCTTATCTTTAGTTTATGTAATTTCTGACAGCTTGACAGTGGTTTCTTATATTTTCCAGTTATCTGGGCCAATGTCACACAGCAGTGCTTCACAAAGCTGTGTCTTGGCTCACAGGTAGCTGGTCTATGGGTTGTTATCATCCTGGACATGGGGTAAATATGTTACTCCTTTCTGGATACATGTATAATAGCAAGCTTTCTGAGTCAGGGATACAGCCTACATATAGTTTTAATAAAATACATCATACATACTAAAATACACTACAGCCAGACATGTTTTCTCACCATATTAAATACTGAGAGTTGGCATTTTCCTCTGAGACTCAGCTTTTGGGCTATTACCTTTTCTTGATTAAGCAACACATATCTTTAGCGGTGATATGCAATCAAGAAGTGACTGTAAAACATTGAGGATAGTGTGTTTTCAGAATAATGTGGGAATCTTTGCTTACAAGATCCTTTAGCTAATGTAGCTAAGTGTAGCTTAACTCAGAGCTAGTCCATGTAAAGCTCTCTCCCTCTGTTGTAGGAGTAGGGCTAGGCTTTTTTCCATCTCTCAGATAGATCTCCATCTCTGAAAGGCACCAGGAAAAGCTAACTTGTTCCCTTAGGTTTTAGGGTTTGTTTTCTTTTCCTCTTTATTTCATATTCCTTCAAAAATCATTGCGGTGTTGTTCTTCACAAACTTTTTGTTCTTTGATGGAATGCTTAGGTACCATTTCACAGGCTGGGCCAAAACAGGCTGGGGAAGAGGACCTGCCTGGCTGAACAGAGAACTTCTGTTGGAACTCAGGAAAAACACAAAAGGGCTAATGACCTATAGGAACACAAGTCAGCAGTGTGCCCAGGTAGCTAAGAAGGCCAACAGCATCCTGGCCTGTCTCAGAAATAGTGTGGCCAGCAGGACTGCGGAAGTGATCATCCCCCTGCATTTGGTAGTGGTGTGGCTGCACCTTGAGTGTTTAGTTATGGGTGCCTCATTGCAATAAAGATGTCGCAGTACAGGTGCATGTCAAAAGAAGAGCAGTGAAGCTGGTGAAGGTTCTAGAGAGCAAGACAGAGGTGCATCTGAGGGAACTGGAGTTGTTTAGTCTGGAGAAAAGAAGGCTGAGAGGAGACCTTATCACTCTCTGCAACTACCTGAGAGGCGTTTGTAGTGAGGTGGGTGATGGTCTCTTCCCACAAGTAAAAAGTGATAGTACAAGAGGAAACATCCTACAGCTGTGACAGGGGAGATTTATATTGGATACTAGGAAAAACATCTTCACTGAAAAGGTTGTCAAGCACTGGAACAGGCTGCTCAGGGAAGTGGTTGAATGACCATCCCTGGAGGTATTTAAAAAATGTGTAGATGTGGAACTTAGGGACATGGTTTAGTGGTTGACTTGGCAATGCTAGGTTAAATGGTTGGACTTGATGATCTTAAAAGTCTTTTCCAACCTAAATGATTCTATGATTCTAAAGGCTCACATTTAATTTCACAGAGGACATAACAAAAATTAACCAATGCAACTCCATTAAGAGGTGTCATTAAGATTCTAAATTTGTCATTTGTCAGGGAAAGCATGTATCTGTTCAGTAAAATTGTTGCAAGAATTTGCATGTTGGCTATACCTACGTACAGACTTCGCAGGTTTGGTCTTTTATGCATATTTCTTTTGACTTTGTATCCTGCAAGTACTAATGAAACATTATTTAATTATCCTAAATTATCATATCAGTTAATACCTGGAGACCTCACCATACCTGAGAGAATTGAAAAATAAGTACGGGAGTAAATTCCAGCTGATAAAAAATGACCTTGTGACTGTGGAGTATAGGTTATGTTACAGTGTCACTTCAAGGTTAGGGTGTTGGTCTTTTTTCCTTTTTTTTCCTTCTTTTTTAAAATTTTGTAATATAGCTGGACAATTTACTTTCATTCTATATATAAAAATCTTACTGAGAAGTTTTTTCAGGCATTCTCTTATTAGAAACATATACAGCATCCTTGTAGCTTGTGACAATTTTGTAGTGGGAAAAAATAGTTCAGTTTTTATACTTAAGATGAGTTGGTAACTATTGGTAATAAGAACATGCTTCTGTTTCCATGCCATTTTAGTGAAAATGCTATTAAAATAAATGTTTTTGCTAAATGATGTTGTAATTAGGTGAATGGTGTTTACAGTGTTTAGTGAATGTCCTGCAGTTCTGGAATTCAAGAGGTTTATTTTTTGTCCAATAGTACACACCTTCAATATATATCTGAGGAGTGTTATGGTTACAATAGTGTGGAAAATAAGACTGAGAAATGCTATTGTTTCAGTTTGCTGAGGTATTAGAAGTGTTTTCTTAATAAGTGTGTGTTTCAGGAAAATAGATGGATCTTTATTTCTGTAAATTATTGGTAGATACTTCATTTCTAAAATTCTGATTGAACAGGGAAATAATATTTTGTCATTTTAAATAGTTTATATTTTCTTGGACTATATATTGCTGTATTTTAACTCTGTAGTTTTAAAAGGTGTTTTATTAAAATGCGCATAGTTTAGATTATTAGCACACTTACTAACTTAAAAGTTATCTCTAATTTATTTTATAGTCATTAACTGCATTGTTTCTAATAAGTAAATACTAATAGTACATGTAAAAATATACATACATCTTAGTAAAATGTAATTTATGGAAAATCAAACCTTCCAATAAACTTTTATATCCAACTAAAAAGGAGACATATTTGATACAAAATTAATCTCTTATTTTGAATGTTCTTATGTTTTTAAAATCAAGAGAAGGGTAATTGAACTCTAGAAAAAAGCTGATCTAATCATTTGTTCCACATCTCTGATTTATCACTGAAGAGAATTTCCTAATTAGCATTTTGACCTTTATGAAGATAATTTAGTGAATCTTTCATTAGTAATAGACCAGGTAGGAGCTGTGAATTAAACCACTAACTTATTCTGATGATACAAAACCTACTTTAAAAAGTTTTTTGAAAGTTCCCATATTTACTTAATTTGATGTCATAAGACTTGTGTTCCAGACCCTTCCAGCTTCATAGCCCTTCTCTGGTTTGATTCACAGCAACCTATTTTAGGTCAAGCTAGCATTTTTTATAGAATGAAAGTTCACAGACCATGGGCAAAATGTCAGTCTGATTGTAAGGGTGGGTTTTTCAAATCAGATTTCCTAGCTCGGTTGGACTAGCATTGTTTCTTACAATAATTTTTGATATTATTATTAAAATAAAAATCATCAAGAATTGTTGCAGTTTTGCATGGTGGGGTTCTAGTGGAGAAGGGGGTCTGCAGGAGTGGCTTCTGCAAGAAGCAGCCAGAAGCTCTCTGCAGGCCCCACAGAGCAAACAACAGCAGGGCTCAAGGCCAGACATGCTACTGACCAAAGCTGAGCCCATCAGTGACGGTCATAGTGCCTCTGAGAGAAAAGACCAGCACTTTTTGCCACCAGAGAAGGGAGTGAGAAGATGTAAGAAACTGTGCAGACAGCAAGGTCAGGGAAGGGGTGTTGAGGAGGCACCCTAGGTGCCGGAAAGAAAGATGTCCCTGCAGACCGTGGAGAAACCCATGGTGGAGCGGGTGTCCCCCCACGACCCATGGAAAAGGCCAAGACCTCACCTGCAGCCCACGGAGAGGCCCCATGCTAGAGCAGGTGGAGACATCCAGGAGATGCTGTGACCAGTGCTGGAGCAAGCCTCTGCCAGCACTTGCAGCCCATGGAGAGACACAGACACAAGGGATGATCGAGAGAGAGAGAAAGACTCACTCCAGAGCAGGTTTGCTGGGTTGTGACCCTGTGGAGGACCAGGCTGGAGCAGTCTGGGCCTGAGAGACTCAGAGACATTCTGTGATTTATTACTGCACCCCATAGATGTGACTCAAGCTGGGGCAGCTGGTGAGGAGCTGAAGCCCCTTGGTAAAGGACTCATGTTGGAGAAGTTCATGAAGGACTGTCTCCTGTGGGTGGGACCCCACACTGGAGCAGGGGAAGGGTGTGAGGAATGCCACCCCTCCCCCAGGTTAAGAAGGAAAACAACTCATGAGGAACTGACCCAACCCTCCATTCTCGCATTCCCTGCCCCTCCTCATGCCACAATGTGGGGGAAGAAAGAAGGGAGCGAAATCATGACTTAAGTTCACTCTGCTAAGAAGGGAGGGGTGGGGGGAGGTGCTTTAAGATCTGGTCACACCTCTCATTACCCGACTGGTGTCACTGGGTGTGCAGTGCAGTGTCATAAATAAGAGAGTTTTCTTTCCTTTCTTCTGTGTTGAGTCTGTTGTGCCCATAATGATGATTGCGGAATGATCTCTCCCTGCTCTTATCTCGACTCCTAAGCCTCTCAATATATATTTTCTCCCCTGTTCAGCTGGAAAGGGGAGTAATAGAGCGACTTTGGTGGGTGTCTGGCCTCCAGCCACGGCTAAACCACCACAAGAATTAATGAGATATGTCAACTGATACCAAAAGCCTCTGGTCACTGTGCCTATGTCCCAGTGAGGAGTGGCAAGTTCTGTCTTTGTAAGTACCATACACAGAATAGAGGATGCCAGCTAATTCTATGAATATGTTTTATCTCTGTTTTCATTTTCTAAGCAAAACAAACAAACAAACAAACAAACAAAACCCAGAATCAACGTTTGTCTGACCGTTTCTCCCAATGAGCAGTCTGTGTAAACTAATCGTTGCGCTGGGTTCTGAGGCTTTGCTCTCACTCAGTGTACTTTTCCACAGAAACACTCTGACATTTGCTTGGGATCACTTATTCTGTGAGAATTTTGAGTAGTAGTAAACAATAGGCTATTTTGGGGCACTTAGGTATAACTCTTGTTATAGTGCTGGAGCATGTTGCTTGATTGTTGTGCCAAGCGAATATTAACATTAGTGGCAGCTCTTCAGCTGGCAATATCTGTCTCTGCTCGAGATCAGCAGTTCCTTCTGAGCACATGCTTTTTAAATTTCTATTCAATAAAGCATACAGGAGTTTATGCTGAGCTCATGTTGAATACATTGGAATATCTGTCTAGGTTGTGCATATAAGACTTTTTGGCAATAAACATAGTATTCTTTTGTTGTTATAGGTTGAAGAGGCACTTCATATCTTGCCCCTCCTGAGTTCTAGAGAGGGTCCTGGGAACGACAGACCCATAAGCCTGACTTCTGCTGTTGTCCATCAAGTGCATGCAGAAGCAGTCTGTTGAGCAAGTGACAATATGGCTTCTGTAAAGGCAAGCACTGGCTCAGCCTGCTGAAAATGAGTCAGAACATGCACAATGAAATCACAAATATACAAGTTGTAGGAATTTGTAAAGTCATGAGGTAGCATATAAGCTGGACATGGGTTTGCCTATCAATACTCACAATACAAAAACTAGGAAACACTTCATCAATCTAGTGAGATTGATTTCAGACAGTTTACATGATATACAATAATTTTGTGCAGCTTGCTGCCATGGGAAATAGTTGGGGGAGACAGCATCAGCAGGTTCAAGAGATTAGATAAATTCCTGGAGAGGTCCAGAAGTTAATACTAACAGTACTAGGTAGGAACATTCTAACAGCCCTCTGATAATTATGGCTGACCAGAGAGTATGAGGAGAACAGTCAGCAGACGATTGGTTTTGCATGCTTTGCATATCCTAAAGAATGTCTCTTAATGTCCATCTGGAGCAACAAAATAGATGGCTCATGCTTCTGAGATAGAAGAACATTCCTTTCATTCATATTTTGCAGGTAGCACTGCTCTGCATTCTTTCATTTAGTGTTCAGGTAGTCTGGAATTCAATCTATTATTTCCTTAGTTACTCCACTTTGCTGAGGGCCATTTTGTGTCACCTTCCAGAGAGTTCTCATTACTCCAGGAAGCTCCACTGATTTTGGCTAATAAAAATTCCTTCATTCTGATAGAATATGGCACAGCTGAGTCCTCAGAGACGTTCTTCACTTAAAATATAGAAAACCATGCTGGGTTAAAGGAAAAGCACAATTAGTGTCAAGACATTTCCAGCGCACCATCCTTGACTTTGTCTTCTTCTGACTCTGTAGTAGTCAGGCAAGTGCAATTCTCTTCTTTCAGTGGTGGAACAATATCTGGAATGCACGTAATCTCTAGGCTTATATTCCTGATGCATAGAAAAAAAATTCTGCATATCAGAAAGTTGCACTGTGTTTCACATTGGGGCTAGGTAATTGTTAGCCATGCATTAAGACATTACTCAAAAGATGTGTAGGCAGTGTGAAGGATGACTTTACCTGGTTAGAAATCTATGAGGAAAGTGTAGAATCAGCCATTAGTATGTAGCTGGTGCACAATTTCTTGGTGCGCTGAAACTGCCCAGAGGACTTCCTAATGACCACAATCGTATATTCCATACAAAGGCTGTTAGCCCTGGCAGCCAGACGCTGTTTTCAGCAAACAACCCAGAATCAACTCTTGATGAAAGAGCCGTCTTCTGACTACTGATACATCGTGCAGAATGATAATGATTATTTATTTATTTATTTATTTATTTTACAATTACACCTCGGGGAAGAAAGCTAATACCTCTGTAAGTCCCCAAAGTGCAAGAGCCCATAGGAACTGATACTTTTATTAATAGTTAAAGTATATTGTATATTATAACAAAGGAAATAGTAATAAAGCATATTACTGACTTGGTTGTATTTGCAGTCTATCATGGAGAGTTGCATGGTAACACAATGGCATATTTAATTTTCCTGTCAGTTTGACTTGCAGTTAAAAATGACAGATTTACAATTTTATGTTAATTCTCTACTGATAATGTAAAAAAAAATAAAGTAATTGTAGGATGGAACAATGGATTTCAGTGAAAACAGAACCAAAAACCTTTTGAAAATGTGTCCTCCTTTCTCTATTGCTTATTCCGGCGTGCATAAAAAAAGGTTTGTGTTTATGGAGATATCTAAGTTCAGATAGTGATATTAAATAATCTGGTTAATGTTGGGAAAAGTATGAAGTTAAACTCTTCTGTGAGTTTTCTTCTCCTACCTTTTCATCCATTCCTGCATTTTCTATTTTTAGGCTTTGGAAGGTACAATTCAGAGTCTTTGTCTGTTTCTTTCTTCCTCTAACACTCTCTCTTCCCTTTCCCTCCCCCATATCCCCACATTACTCTTACAGACAGGGTGACTGAACATAGGCATGATATCTTGAATCCGAAAGAAATGGAAAATGCATTATGGAAGTTCCACAGTTAGAATAAACAGTAGGAGAGTAACTCTGCTATAACTCAGCAGATCAATAAGATAAAAATAATTAACAAGAGGATCTGAGAGTGTTTTTCTCATCAATTTCTGCCGTTGTTTGGATTTGTTTAGACTGCTGTGAGATCCTTAATTTTTTCAACAAGAAAGTGGAACCGACAAAAAAAAATCTTGTCTTAAGCTCTGGGCTTGGAAAAACTTTTTCTTACTGTAAAACCATTACACAGAAATAATGATATACTTTTCTTCCTACCTGATAGGATGTTTCAAGCAGAAAGTCAAAGAGTAACAGTTAATAGAAATATATTTGTATATGTGTGTAATGGAAATTTATTTGTGCATGTGCATGTATCTTTTAGATATGTCATTAAAATATTTTAAAAAGAAGGAATGGAGATTGTTTTTGCAAAATCTGCTTACACTTCTTTCTTGTGCACCAGTTTGTGACCAGTTTCCTTTGCACATGAAAGAACAGATCTCTGAAGAAAAGTTCTGCATTATTATCTCTCTGATAAATGCATAAAGGAAGGTAAAGGCTGCAAATATCATATGTGGTAATGAATGTCAGTAATCCACTTTAGTAGAATCCCAAGCCTGGGAGAAGTAGAGCAAATTCTGGTAAACAAACTCCAGATGGAGATAGCAGATAATGTGAAGAGAAATGTCACTCAAAGGGAATACCTCCAAAATATAATTAAGGGGGCAAAATTACTCAATCAAGATGAATAAGCCAGTATTTTACTTGCAGTCTTGAGACTGTTTTGATGTTTGGCATTTTTGAGGATTTGAGGTTCTATATGTTTCTCAAATTAAAATTCAACTGCTGTTTTAGCAGTCGTATTTATATTTGAGATCTGTGACACCTAAGTGCTAGGCTTATTCTTACTTTTCTGTTGATTAGGTAATACTAATTTGCATATAATTCCATGCTCTCCCTACAATATAGAATTAGACTGTAAACTATTGCACTGCATTGTTGGTTTTTTATGAGATTGCCAGCCAAGTATGATGAAGACTAGTGAAATAAGATCTAGCAATTAATGGCCCAATGATGAACCTAGCTATTCCTATTAACTGTGTATATTTGTTCCTCATTGTACATTTTCATATTGGTTTTGCACAGCGAGGTTTTGATAGTGGGGGGGGCTACAGGGGTGGCTTCTATGAGAAGCTGCTGGATGCTTCCCCCACTTCCAATAGAGCCAATGCCAGCCAGCTCCAAGACAGACCCACTGCTGACAAAGAATGAAACCATGTGATGGTGGTAGTGCCTCTGGATAAATTTATAAAAGAGGAGAAAAAAAAAAAAGAAAGAAGAAAAGAAAAAAAAAAGACGGCATATGCAGCCTAAGAGAGAAATGAGAAGATATGAGAGGAAAAAACTCTTCTGACACCACTACTAGTGAAGAAGGAGCAGGAAGAGGTGTTCCAGACACCAGAGCAGATTCCCCTACAGCCTATGGAGAAGACCATGGTGAAGTAGGCTGTCCCTTTGCAGCCAATGGAGGATGATGGTGGAGCAGATATCCGGCTGCAGCCCACAGAGGACCCCATGCCGGAGCAAGTGGGTGCACCCAAAGGTGACTGTGACCCAATGGGAACCCCGTGCTGGAGCAGGCTCCCAGCAGGACCTCTGGACCCATGGAAAAAGAAGCGTAGGGTGCGGCAGGTTTTCTAGCAGAACTTGTGACCCCAGGGTCACTCACTGGACCAGTCTGGTCCTGAAGGATTGCACTCAGTGGAGGAACCCATGCTGGAGCAGTTCATGAAGAATTGGGAAGGACTTACATTGGGGAAATTTGTGGAGGACTGTCTACCCTCAGTGGGACCCCGTGCTGGAGCAGGGGAAGCGTGTGAGGAGTCCTCCTCCTGAGAAGGAAGGAGCAGCAGAGACAACATGTGATGGACTGACTGAAACCCCCATTTCCTGTCCCTTTGTGGCACTCGGGGAGTCTAAGTAGAGAATTTGGGATTAGTTAAGCCCAGGAAGAAGGGAGGGGTGGTGGGGAGTTGTTTTCAAGATTTGATTTCTCATTATCTTGTTGTGATTTGTTAGTAATAAATTAACCTAATTTACTTAAGTTACATCTTCCCTTGTGGCCAAGAAAGGTAATGACATCTTGAGATGTATCAAGAAAAGTGTGGTGAGCATGTCAAGGGAGGTTCTTCTCCTCCTCTACTCCGCACTGGTGAGGCTTCATCTGGAATACTATGTCCAGTTCTAGGCTCCCTGGTTCAAGAAGGATGGGGAGCTACTGGAAAGGGTGCAAAAAAGGGCTACAAATATGATTAGGGGACTAGAACATCTCTTATGATGAGACGCTGAAGGACTTGAGACTTTTTTAGCTCAGAGAAGAGAAGACTGAAGGGGGATCTTATCAATGCTTATAAATTCATGAGGGGTGGGGGTTGAGAGGATGGGGTCAGTCTTTTTTCAGTGATGCCCAGTGACAGGACAAGTGATGATGGGCACAAACTTGAATATAGGAAGTTCCACCTAAGCATGAGGAGGAACTTCTTTACTGTGCAGGTGGAAGATTGGGATTAGACTTTTAACCTTGGATGTCTATTCCAAAAATAAACAAAAATAACTCAAAAATGTGCCCTCGGGTGACAAAACTAGTGTGAGTTGCTGATAGTGGACTTTTTCTAGACTTAAGGTCTTAGGAAGAGGCAGATTTGTTTGCTGCAATTTCCTTTCTGATTATGATGCTTCTGAATAAATAAAAACACAGTCACTGTGACAAGTAGCATTTTTTCCCCAGTGAGCAACTGACTGTGATTTACCTGTGTTGTAAGATCTTTCATCAGCAGTGCCATTGTATGGATGCAATACAGAGGAAAAACACTTCAGTGCATTTTGAGACACCCTGAGCTAGACTGTGTTAGAACAAATCCGACTCCCAAAGAAGCCTTATATCCATAGATATAACATATTTAAACCTCAAAAACCCAAACCCCAAATCAGTTGGAAACAAACCCCTCCAAAATAATAATTTTAAAAATATAAACAGTAGTTCTTAGAAAAATCTTAAACCTAATTCTACAATATTTGGATTTTCATTTTCATCTGCAGACTAAGCAGGATCACAGCTGTAGGATCTACAATCAGCACAATCTTGCTAAAGTAGATAAATGGATTGAAATCGGAAAAATGAGCTGACATAGAAGAGTGAGAGGGTTTAAGTAATATGTTAGTGTCAAATACACAAAGGTAGAAAAGAGAAGTTGTCTAGGTAGTTATATCACAGAGTAACATTCAGGGATTCAAATGAAGACATTTATTCAGATATGCTGCATTAGGATTAGCACAGAAAATGTGGGAAGATTGCTCTGATCTGTTACTGTCTCTGCCAGATGCTAGATATTTGATATATATTTTCAGAAACAGAAAAAAAGCAAACAAGCAGTTCAATATAGGTCAGAAGACATCTAAAATATTAGAAGCCTTTGAAAACAGAATCATAGAATAGTTTGGGTTGGAAGGGACCTTTGAAGACCAAGCCACCTGCAATGAGCAGGGACATCTTCAACTAGATCAGGTTACTAAGAGCCCCATCCAGCCTGACCTTAAACCATTCCTGTGGTGGGTTTATGCCACAAGATAAACCCTAGATCTAAATCTGCATTTAAATAAAGAATCTGAATTTGTCTATAGATTTCAACTTTCTTTGTATGAAAATATGAGAGATTGACTTATATTCTCCAAAGTGTTTTGAATGCCCCAAAAGAACCTGTCAGATTGACATTGAAATAAAACACTTTGAATGTGATAAATCATTCTCTTTCCCAGTAAAAGTCCATAGACTTTTTTAAAAAAAGAAAAAACACCACCAAAAAAAACAGGCACAGTATGAGTTCAGAAGGTATGGAAAATAAATACTGAATTCTGATTTTGTTAAAATCATAGAATCACAGAACAGTTTGGATTGCAAGGGGCCTTAATGACCATCTAGTTCCAATCCCCTGCCGTGGGCAGGGACACCCTCCACTAGACCAAGTTGCCCAAAGCCCCATCCGACCTGGCCTTGAACACTGCCAGGGAGGGGGCAGACACAGCTTCTCTGGGTTCTCTGGGCAGCCTGTGCCAGGGCCTCACTGCCCTCACAGGAAAGAATTTCTTCATAAAATATCTGATAAGTCTGCAAATACAAGACTTCTGAGGAAGTTAAGGAGTCTGTGATTGCTTTGTCTGAAAATAGCAAAAAAATAGTTTTATCTTTATTTGGATTACACGTTTAATAAAAGCCAGCATGAGAGATGGAAGGCCAATGAATTAGTGATGGTACTGTAATCTTCCCCTTGGTGTCTTATCTTTCATATATCTTTGAACAGAATACTTTTCTTTTTGACAGTTTTTGAGCAAATAAATCTTTCTTGTGGCCTCAACTCTCCTGGGTGAACTATTGGAAAATCAACATTCTGCGGGATTTTACAGATTATTTCAACAGACTTAATGGGATTCTCTTATATATAAAAAAAAAGAATATAAAAATGAAATGTAATGAGGTGAAGATATTGTACAATATCATTAAATAGAAATAATGTTTAATCAGGAAAATGACATTGCTTTGATGGCTATTTGTTCTGAAATAATACACTCTGACAACAATCTGGATATAGCGTATGAGCAACTGTCTGTAGCCTTTTGAGCAGTTTGGCAAATTCATATCAGAAATTCATTTGTACTGAAAGTGTACCCCCCAACACTTTTGTGTCGTAAAATATGCACTTTTTAAAGAGCAAGTACTTAACTAATAAGGTTCACGGTCTTTTGAAGCCAGCTTTATGATGTTCTTTCTCTAAAGAACAATTTAATTAGATATCAAAATGTCACCTGCAGTGAATAAAATCCCTAAATACTTAAGTTAGAGCTGCATGTTACCAGCAGAACTGAAAGGCAGCGATACTTCTCCTTTATCCTATTGCATTGGAGACTAAGAGGAAAAGTCACAATACTTGTTTACCACCAGAGGAAACCTGTTGTCTAACCTAGGATCTGAGTAATTATCCATTCATGGAAGAATTTCCACATACCTCATTGAGTTTTGGATATAATTTCTGGAATAATGGAAAATAATGTTCAGCAATTATTGCTATTAATGATTAATAATTATTAATGTCAAGGAAAAGTATAAGAGTATGAAGAAAATTACTTTAAATGTATACTAAGCTAGAGTTTTTTCAGCCAATAATGACAATCCTTGTAGGGGAGTGAAGTGACCTCTACCTTTGTTAACTCCTGCTACAATTAGATTTTTTAACTTAAAATTTTATTTATTACATTAAATAGTAAGCATTAGTGTCTGTTACTGGATACTGCAAGACCTGCATGCAAAGAAACTATTGTGGGGGATACTGCTGTCGGTGTAGTTTTACAGTACATCAGCACAAAAAGCTAGTAAAGCAGTGGAAGTGAACTAATATGTTTTATTTAAACATTAAAAAAAAAAACAACCTGAAACATTACTTTATTCATCTGAGGAGGTCTGTAGTTTCATTATGCATGTTCACAAAATAAACCGTAGTATCTCCCCCAGACCATTTAGTAGAGAGGGCAGCCAACTCTAGGGTTGTGGGAAACAAATTCTTTAGAAACAAGTCAGTCAGTGTTTGCTCTACAATCTTGAGATGAGCTATACAGTCAAAATTTGTGGAAATCAGGTATCTGTCTCAATAGAGCCTCAAGATACATTTTAATAAAACAAACATCTTTATATTAAAACAGAATAAGAATGAAATTTTAAATGCATCTTACATTTTCTGCCATTTAAATGCTGACATTTTAAATCTTACTCACATTATACATCCATATTAATTACAGATGTAATTTAACAGCCACTAAATATAAAGTGCAGTAGAATTTTTGTTGGGCTATGAGTGTAGAATAGGTTTCATTGTTAGAGGACTTAAAAGAAAACGTTTTTAAAGTTCCATATTTTTTCCCCTCTTTAAAATTTGTTCTAACTATTTTTAATTCTGTTGTTCCCTGTCTGCCCCCTCCCCTGTTTCCCCCTTCTAGATAAAAGCTGCATTTCAGATCAAAACCTGTAGCTTAGTTTTTACATAGCTGAAGAAGAGACGTCAAGTACCAGAAACACATCTGTAAACATTGAAATTACAATTCCACCTACTTCAGCAGGAGTGTGGGGACTGGTGTGTCTGGCACTGAGTGAACATAAAGGTCTCCCTTTCCTCAGAGAGACAATTGCATCCCTGCCACCACTATGTTCATCAACTGGCCTGTAACAGGACAGGATTGGGAAGGTAAAAGTCCATTGAATCACCCTAGAAACTAGGAGAGGATGAGGCAGACATGACACACCCCAGCAACCAGGAAATGGAAGACAGAGGATGTACTTCCTTCCTCTGGTATTTTTTAAAAATACATTCACTCCTGCCATTTGTGCTGTTTTACTGCAGCTGCTCTATGAGGACACCTCCAAGAGATTTCCTGTGGTTTTCTATTTTTTCTTTTTTTATTTTTTTTGCCCAGTTTTGAAAAGTAATTTACATGTGGGCAGGCCTAAGCAGTGTTTCCAAGTCCATTGTGTATTCCATATCAGACGGAGGTGAACAGGCAAGAACTAGGATTGATATCACTACAGCTTATCTATGATGCTAAATAATTTGAAATGCCCCCCATCTGTTCACTCTCCCTGCTCTTAGAAGCATATGAGCCACATTCCTGTTCTAATCAACAGAAAACTGCAGGTTGATTTCATTGGACGTAAGATTGGACCCATATATTTAAAATGTGGGTGGAGTATTCAGTGAAATTACCTGTCAAAATCTATTTGTAAACAATCATTCAGTCTGTAGGGTGACTTTGCAACCCTTAGGCATGATTAAATAGATTGAGCTCTTCTCTTGCATTTCATGCTGCCTTTTTAAATTTTCCAGCAATTGCTTTGTTTAGATCTTGTGGCTTGGCACAAAGTACCTTTATATTCCATGCTAAAAATAAACTAATGCAAACACTATCTAAGGAAGGAGAAACAAAATTTTCTTCTTAATGGTTGACTCTTTACAATGAATTACAAAAGAAGTTAATCGTGTCAGAGTGTGTACGCAAAATCTTTACAATGATTCCACTCAAATTGTCTGTTTAGTTGTGGTGTTTTGTTTAATTTTTTTTTCTTGGGGTTTTTTTTTGATTTTTTTGCAAAACCTCTGACTGTCAATATTTTAATGAGGCTGTTTATAACTAAAGTGCAGATTAGATTGGATACCCAGGGAGTTTGTAAGATCAAAGCTTAGCCTTTCATGAGTATAATACTGCTAGGTTATTCTGGAAACCAGAGTTCAAGTTAAATAAAAATACTAACTTATCTTTAATTCCTATCATAAAGCTTTTAAGCATTTTCTGTAAGGAATATTGTATTGATTTCTATAAAGGATATGATGGACAGATTGCAGTGAAAAATTTTGTCTAGGTTTTCTTAATTGACAAACAGCAACAGTCCCCTAGCTGAAAGTATATGGTTTAAATGTAGCATAAAAAACTGCATTTGTAGTAGATTAATAGAGCTTCATACGTATAGCCCTTAATTCTTTTGAATAATTTAAAATATACACTAAGAGAATCGTATGAAATCCTCTTGTATTGTAATAAGTTTGGGGTTTTTTTAAAATGCAATCATATACCTTAAAATCGTTATGTGAAAATTTCTGGTTATGCAGACAGTACCCTGAAAAAGTAATTTGGTAAAGTGCAGAAAATTCTCAGAGCTGCTCAGACTGTAAAATGCAAATGTTCTTTCATATTACAAAATGCCATTATAATTTTAACTAAATCTGTTGCAAATGAAAATATGAAAGAAATAATTACAGGTTTTATGTACAGGGGCAATTTGAAATAGTAACACTGAAATATGGTAGAAAAGTAATTGTATTATATGATTCAGTAACATTTAAAGAAACTATAGAAACAGAATAGTGTTAAAATACTCACAAAATGGGAAGACAAAGTAAAAAAACCCACCTTGTTACTCTTTTCTGTAATTTTGCAGTGCATTCTTAGTTTTTTTCTAAAAGAAAAAAATATTATACTTCAGAGGTAAAATAAAAGGTAAAATAGACTTTCTGCAGTCAAGAAAATTGGCAATTAGAATTTCATTTGTCTACTCCTCCTTCAGTTTGTTTCAATTTTTCTATATGGTCAATTAATTTATTCACTGTCTGGGTTTTTTGAGGGTTTGGTTTAGTTGGTTTGTTTGTTGTTTTTTTTTTTCCTTTTTTTTTTATTAAGGTCACGTTCCATGTTAAATTGCTGAAGTCGGTGAACCAAGTCAAATGTAGCTCTATGAAGCTGTTTGGAGGATCAATGTTGTAGTGTACCTAGCTTGAAAACATTAATCCCTTACTCTGTAACACCGAGAGTTTGACCTCAAATTCAGACTCACAAAAAAATGACATGTTTCAATATTGTACATCAGTAATAGCACACCAAGGACCTTTGTCCTTAATGATTGTGACAAGGAAGTAAAAGGCATTGAATGTTATAAAATGCTTCATCTAACTCCAACCTAGCAGTTTGGAAATGAAATTATTCACCCTCTGCTTGCTTCCCTGAGACCCAAAGTCCTGTGTAACACTGGGATGGTGCATTGATTTATGGCAGTAACTGGCAGAAGTGTGTAGAAAGAATAGAAGAGCTCTCTCTATGTATTTGCGCACCTTGATGAAGCCATAAGTAAGAGTGAAAGATTCCTGATAAATTGAGCTGTACAGCTACTACAAAAATAGGGTTAAGTGAACATTTGTTTCAGTTCTGCACATCTGTTTCTGCAGATCGTGTTCCTGCTCCTTAATATTCATTGCCAGCAAACACTCATCCAGAGAAGTTTTTGTTCAACATGAATATTTAGGAAATTACAGTTCTATGTATGAATATTTAGATTTGCATGCAAAGCCCCCAGCATTCATGAAAAATTTTATGGGTTTGTTATGAATGAGAACAGTAAATGATGAATAAGTTTCATTCCTTTACTCAAAAAACAATGAAACTACATCTTTTTGGCAATTATATGCCAAAAAATGCAATAGGTTAATATTTGTCTAATCTTGTCAAAACATTGTTTACAACAAACTTATTCACAAACCTAAGATTTTTGCTTTTGAAAGCAAATGCTTGCAAAATACAAAATTTCATTTCAATAAATTCACTACATTCACTTTAATACTGAATGACATGCACAGGGAAGATATAATAATGAGGATTTTTTTTTTTTTTGAGAATTTACAAGGCCAAACGTAAACATAAGAAGGATCAGTTAATCTGTTTAATCCCCTTAAAGTCCAGAGGTTTTAGGTTTAGTATGAATAAACATCTCAAAGGTCAGACATTGATGCTAACTATTGATTAATAAAATGACCATATTTTTCTCCCAGGGAAGTGGGAATTTTAATGAAAATATAACTAGGAAATAATGTAGAGAATTACTGTGCCAACTGATAACCATGGATGGAAAAGATAATCTAAACTGCTTCTTTCCTCACTGTTTAAAACATATAATACAAAGGTAATTTTAGGTATATCTTTAGACTGGGCTATTAGACACTGAATAGTCATTATTACAGCTTGTTGGTTTTCCAGGGTGACCTTCTTCAAGCTCAAGAACAGTCCATTCCCCTGTGCAAGAAGCTAAACAAAGATGGCAGAAGGCATGCATAGATAACAAGTAGCACCTGACAAAAGTCAAAGATAGAAAGGAAGCATGCAGCAAGTGGTAGTAGGGGCAGGTGATCCAGGAAGAATATAAAGACACTGTCCAATCATGCAGAGATGTGAGTAGAAAAACTGAAGTCTCTAGTGGTCTCTCTCACATACTGGTACTGGGGCAAATATTGTTTAGCATTTCAATTAATGACCTGGATAATGGGACCTGGTCCACCCTCAGCAAGTTTGCAGAAATTATTGATATATCAGAAGGTTATCCTGCTCTTCATTGGAGAGTGTCCAGAGGAGGGCAACGAGGATGGTGTAGGGTATGGAGGAGAAGCCTTACGAGGTGAGGCTGAAGTCCCTTGGTTTGTTCAGCCAGGAAAAAAGGAGACTGAGGGGAGACCTCATCGAGGTCTGTGGCTTCCTGGCTAGAGGGAGCAAAGGGGCAAGCACCAATCTCCTCTTTTTGGTGACCAGCTATTGAACTAAGGGAACAGCTGAAGCTGTGACAGGGCAGGTTTAGGCTGGATGTTAGGAAGATCTTTACTGAGAGGGTAGTCGGACACTGGAACAGGCTCCCTAGGGCAGGGGTCACAGCACTGAGCTTGGCTCAGTTCAAGAAGCATCTGGACAAAGCACTTGATCACATGGTCTGACTTGGCTGGCCCTGTGTGGAGCCAGGAGTTGGACCTGATGATTCTTACTGGTCTTTCCAATTCTGGAATGACATAATCTTAAAAAAATAACTGTCAAAACAAAGAAAGAAAATAGGATGATATGAATTTATCCTTCAGCTAAAAATAGAACTGAGACACTGGAATGAAACAAAAGCAGTCCAATTATGCAACAGTTTCTAGTTTTATAGATGCAAGATATATTTTGTTTCCCTCTGGATTACTGTTCCATGTGAAAGATGGACCCCATAGTATATAATATGTTGCCTGCTTTATCACATGTAGAAATAATGAAAAATAACATTACAAGAATTATTAAGCAGCGTAGAACAAATAAAACAATGGAAGCAGAAATAACAAGGTATCAACATTCTTCCTGAACAGTTATTTCTATTAATCATGCTGGTATAACTCAGTACATCTCTACTCAGTAAAAGGCAGAGACCAGTAAAGTAGCTGTTTGAGCTTTTACTTTTGCTAAATGTTTTTTTTGGACAGAGCAAGAGTTTCAAAATAATAGTAATAATAATAGAAAATACCTACATTATTTCTCCTTATACTGAAATACTGCTCTCTTTATGACAGTCTGAAATATTTATTTAGTTGACTTCAACATATAATATGCAAATATATTTCAGAATGCTACTTACAGTATTTAATTTATTTAAATAGTAGTTCAAATAAAAATGTTAATGAAGAGAGGATTGTAATCCCCTCCAAAATCAAGCTGTATTAAGATTCTGGAAATAATAATTTACTGAAAAACATGGCAAAAAATTAAACTGCATGCAGAAATGTTAAAGTGAATTTGTCAGCTTTTTTTCATAGCAGTATGAGTAGAGAAAATCTGAAGTATGTAATTCAGTCATCTGACTTCAAGTGGTACTCGACTTGTTATCCCTTTCTTTTTTCTTTTAGGCAGTTGTCTCTCACCTTATAGAGATACCCTCTAAACATTTAACACCTGACTTAGATCTAGTCTATTCCATCTCATGTTGCTCCTCTATAACTCATATTCAGGATCCTTTGCACACTTTACCCCCCTCCCTTTGCAGGCAGATGTCTCACTGCTGGTGCAGTCCCTCTTCCTTCAGGTATACAATCAGGCTGTCTAGAAAGTCCAAGTTTTTGTTAGGTTTGGATCAAGATTAGGTGTAGTGGGTGGTCAGAGCCAGCACTGTGGAATTGCCTCTGAGAGTGTACCAGTACAAAAACAAGGACACCACACACGTCTTTACTCTTGTGTCAATACACAGCTGAGAGAAGTTTGTGAGTAGAATGATCATTATAGTGTGTCCCACACCAGCCGTATGTTAGCTTAAATGAGGAGGTAGGCATGTAGGTTTGGTAGGATTAAATAAATTTATTCTATTAACATTCAAAGATTGAGGAAAAGAAAAAAGGAAAAAACACAACTGCTTTCTTTTGAGCCAGAAAAAAAAATACAGTACTCCATCTCCTTTAGCTCTCATTCAAGCTTGGTTTCAATGTTTTCTGTGTTCTCCTCTGCTACTGGAATAACAAGTCACCAACCTCTAAAGTCAATTCAGACATCTCCCAGGAAATAAGCAGCAGTCTGTTAGATAAATTTCAGTCTTTTCTTGCTGAGAAGCATACTGCTTTAAGGCGAAGTCTCTCATTATATCCTTTTTTCTTGGACTGTTTCTGCTGAATGGAAGTTCAGCCCTGGGTGTTCCTGTAATCTACAGTACTGAAAGTGATTTGATAGGGCATTATCTCTTGTCTCCTGCATGACACTGCTGCAGTCACAGTTTCAGTCACTTGGCATCATCAGAAAATTCATTCCTATGTTGAAAGAGCCAGGTAGGTTTAACCAGTAATTGTCTGCAAAGAGTGTACATGAATTTCTCCCTGACAAGAAGCGAGCAGCATTTCTCTAAGTATAAACTAATGCATATATACTTCTAATAGTTGTAACTTAACAACTCTTACTGAGATAGGTCTCAGTATCATTAAGAAAAAAACCTGGAAGGTAATTGAGCTTGGAATAGATAACTTCTAAACATAGCTTCAGATGCAGTGAGTACATTTGATTGGATCTTTAAAACAGAAATTACAGGTTTTGGAAATACTTTTGTGAAGATTTACATGAAAGCACGGGTGAGAAAGGAGTTTATGATTTTCTGAAGCTGTGCTTTTAGATGTATCCCTCATTATTTGGAGTATACCATTATAAACCAGTTCATGTTATTTCGTTACACTATTAGATCACACTCTTCAAAGGGTGAAAGAAGTCATATGGTAGAAAAAATAAAAGAGATCGGAATGATATGTTCACCTCACTGATCAATAAACCCAGACTTCATATTTAATATAAGAGAAGACAGCTCCCATCTGAAGTAGTATAATGAGCTCATCTGTTTGCCCTACTGGAAAAAAAGAGCAAACAAACAAACTACTTTTTTTTCATCTATTTATCTGATTTTAAAAATACACATACATAGGCCAAATTGTGTTAATGAAGAAAACTCACAGAAAATGGCATCTTTAAGTGAGAATCTCTACAAAGAAGGATCAGTTAACTTGAGTGGATCTGGTGTGAATTTTCAAATGCTTGTTGGCATTTTTTATTTGCTTTGGATTTTTATGAAGTTAATGCTAGTAGGTTTCAGAGTTAAGAGTAAGACATTCCATCTCAGATGAAAGTTCATAAAAAATCTGATTTCACAAATCATTCATAAAACTTAAAGAAGATGACAAAGTGACTTTACACTTTTTTCCTCACTTAATGATGACATTTTTGGCTTCAGTAACTGTTGTCAAAACCTGTGAAATAGGCAATGATTTGCCAGAATATAATGAGCTGAGAGCAAAGAAGTTGCTTTCCTGTTCAATTGTCAGAATATTCAATCCCTTCAACATATCTTGTTATGTCCATAGTTTACGGACCAGTAATTGCCAGGACAAGGAGGATGCATTTTCCCCTTGATACTGTCTCTTTCAATTATTATTGCTTTTTCTGCTTGATTCTACCATAAAATATTCAGGACATACATGTTTCAAGGAGGAAAACAAAAATTTCCACACAGAAGCAGCGGTATAGCAAAAGGTATTAGAATTGTATTGGATATAAATTTCTTTTTAATTAGACTGCAGACTATCTACAGAAGAAAATATTGGCTAATGAGTTATCTCATTTAAAATGTGGAGAATTAATAGAACATCTGTGCATTATATATTAAATACGCACTTAACTTATTCAGGTGTCAAGCTAAGGTAAATACCCATAAACCCTGTTGTGTCAGGACCACAGAGTAACAGCAATGGGTTCTGCACATCAGCAGCAGAGAATGCAGTTGAAGCACAAAGGGGAAAGGAGGCTCTTCAGTTGTTACCATGTCAATGAGAACAACATGACCAAGACATGAACTAATCCTAGGGAAGGTGGTGGGTTGCGGCGGGGGACCCTTTCAAACTCCTGTTTCGTGTCCCAAGCAATTTGTATACTGTGTATAATGTCACTACCTATAGCATGAGTGGGTAACTGGACAGATACTTGTTGCCCTTGTTTTTTTTTCAATATCTAGTTCTGTAGGAGCAGCAAAACCCTTGCTCTTTTACGTATTTCATTTCAGTACAGAGTACAGGTCAGAAATCCATATTGCTTACCAAGTAATAAATATTGTCAAGTAAACAATGCTGGTGAGGAATGTAAACATTGACATTCGCTATTTGACCTTAATAAGCCCACAGGGTCAATGAAAAATTGCTGAAAGATGTATCATTTCTGATTTACTAGCTAGCAGAAAACCAAAACCAAAACAACAGTAACAACAAAACAAAACCCCAGAAGAAAACCAAACCAACAATAAAAAAGAATGCAATAAAAATGAAAGAGGATACTTAAAATATCTTTTATTTTATCCTTAAATTATCTATTCTTTTCAGCCAGTGATTGTAAATAAATAGTCTGTGGTATATTGCTAATATCCTCCCTCCCCTCCACCAAAGTAGCTTGGAATTTAGAGTCCAGATGGATTTTATTTCATTTTGTTGTCATGTCTTCCTTAAAATTAAAAAAAAAAAAAAGGAAAATTGTAGCTACATCCAAATTAGACTTATCTGATTAGATGACTAAGCAAAAATACAAGGACTTTGTTTCATAACTATAGAAGTAAAATTTAGGAACATTAAAATAATTCTTTCAGTATCATAACTATCAAATCTGTAAAATACTTGTAGAGTATAACACACTATACATTTTTATATACACACACTTGCAGATACTGTATATATGTGTATCTAATATTTATAAGAACACTATTGAGAACACTGAAGTTGCACTGCTAGAGGAATTTAAGAAAGCACATATACCTATGTGTTGCAATTTCATTAACATTGGTAGTGTATTTACCTGTTTTTATTCATATAAAGCATGGCATGATGTGTGCGCACAGTATGTGCAT
The DNA here is from genome assembly GCF_964237585.1 of Gallinula chloropus. Lineage (NCBI taxonomy): Eukaryota > Metazoa > Chordata > Aves > Gruiformes > Rallidae > Gallinula > Gallinula chloropus. The sequence goes on along the minus strand of NC_140085.1, from coordinate 109,203,376 downwards.
CTTCACAGCTTTAGGTGGGATAGGCAAACCTTACTACTAAAATTGAAAGAGAATGAGGTCTACCTAAATGAGGCAGTGTCATATACTGATACTGTAACAGTCTTTGCCTATAGGTTAGACAGATGTCTTTGTCTGCAGGTTGAAAACGCATATAAATGTCTAATTTACACTACAGCCATTTTGTACAGCTTTAGATGCACCACCTTTCTGTGTACTGGAGTACTAGCCTGTTATGGTTTTGTGTCTGCCACCCATATTTCTAGGGATACCACACCCTAATTTCTGTGCCATAAGTTATTTATTTCTTCTTATTTCAGTTAAAGAAGGAAGAATGCATAGGAATAAGCAGTGCATCTTTCCAACTTTAAGAGGGAACTGCTATGGTATTTTTATTCAATAAATTATTTATAGCCCATTGGCATACAGAGAGACAGGTCAAATAACCCGACTAGGATGCTTGGTGCCTGCAGTCTCCTTGTGAGAAGAGACTTCAGCTGTATATATAAGACATCCTCCTGAGGTGGGGTTAGGTTTCCTACAGTGCATATAAAGAGTAATGAAGGGAGGGAGGGCCCAAACAAAGCTGATAAATGACAAAAGATAAAAAGGAGAATAAGAAAACCCTGCTCTGCAGAAGCAGAATTGGACCAAATCAGGACCCAAGGAACCTGGCCTATGAAGGTCAACAGAGAGTCTGTGGCACCTGGGAGAGATTTTAGCCAGTTTTTGCATGAGAGATCTTTCTGTCTCCTGCACAGCGAAAGTACAGCATGCTGTAGGACTCCTGGCTGTGGAACGTTTTTGCTGAGACCCTCTTTCATATCCGCAACAATGAAAGACTCCTGAATAACTCTGGAACCTGTAAATTACCTCATTATTTAAATTGACCTAATGATACTATTTACTTACTTGACTTGAAGGGGAAAGGATGGAAGGAAGAAGATCTAGATAAACTATAAACTCCAAATTATTTTCAAAATATATATACAATAGCTAGTTATCTATAAAATATGTTATACACATAAAGCGTGTTTACCTTATCAATACAGATTATTTATGAGATTATTATGATTTTTCACTTAATTTTTTGTCCTTTTTAAAAATTTTCTTTCTAAAATTACATGTTCTGAAGTATTTAGTAGAAAAAGGTGGTATCTCTCCATTTTATATATTTGATAATATATTTCAGTGGTGGTTTAATCCTGGCTGGAAGCCAGATGCCTATCAAAGTTGCTCTGTCACTCCCCTCTTCAGCTGGACAGGAGAGAAAATACATAATGAAAGACTCGAAAACTGAGAGAAAGACAGGGAGAGATCAATCTGCAACTAGCTTCAGGGACAAAACAGACTCAACACAGAATAAAATGCATCTAATTTATTACCCAATCAAAACAGCAGGATAATGAGAAATAAAACCAAGTCTTAAAACATCTCTCCCCACCCTTCCCTTCTCAGACACATTCTGGGAATTCTTCCTGAATTCTCTCATCCTCCCCCTCAGTGGCACAGGGGGGATGAGGAATGAGGGTTGCACAGGTCGTCACAGGTGTTGTCTCTGCCGGTCCTTCCTCCTCAGGGGAAGGACTCCTCACACTCTTCCCCTGCTCCAGTATGGGGTCCCTCTCATGGGAGACAGTCCTCCATGATCCTCTCTAAAGAGTGTCCTTCGCACAGGGACTTCAGTTCTTCACGAACTGTCCCAGCATGGCTTCCATGGGATGCAGACCTTCAGGGGTCACAATTTCCCCCAGAAAAGCTGCTCCAGTGTAGACTCCTCTCCCTATGGGCTGCAGGTCCCCCCAGGAGGTTTCTCCAATGTGGACTTCCCACTAGGTCACCAGCCTTCTTCAGGTGTTTTCACTTGCTCGACTGTGGAGTCCTACACAGGGAGGTGGAATCTCTACTCTCCTTCATCCTCCACAGCCTACAGGGGATAGCTTGCTTCACCATGGTCTTCCCCACAAACTGCGGGGGAATCTCTGGCTCCTGGGGTGCCTCCTCCCCCTTCTTCACTAATGTTGGTGTCATCAAAATTTCTTACATCTTATCACTCCTCTGGTGGCAAAAAGCAGCCATTTGCTTTTTATTTTTTGCTTTTTTTCTTTTTTCATAAGTATGTTATCACAGAGATGCTACCACCATCCTGACTGGCTCATTGGTCAGCGGCAGGTCCAGCCTTGAACCCAGCTGGTGTTTACTCTGTCAGGCCTAAAGGAAGCTTCTAGCTGCTTCTTGCAGAAGCCACCCCTGTAGCAACTCCACCATTACTAAAACCTTGCTATGCAAATCCAAAACAATTTCAAATTAGAATCAATTTCGAAGTGCTCTGAAGGTGCACTAGAACAGATGTTTGACCAGTGTCAATTACCATTTCTTATATCTGCATTACAGGCAGATATATTCCTGAAAAACAAACAATGGCCTAAGTTATTGGAAATAGTAATTGGTTAAATGTTTAACAATAATTTTGACTGGTTTGGCTTCTTTTTTTCTTCCATCATGACTCTTCTAAACTGGAAATAGAGTCTTAATTCTGCTACAATAATGAATCTGCAATTCTTTTATTGGAACAAGACTCATTTGCATTTTAATCCACCTAAGGTCTTCTAGCAAAAATAAAACCCTAGACCTTATATGAGTTCCTCACTGTTTGAAAAGTCAATTTGAAACATGGCAGTGAAAGGGAAAGTCACACAAAACAGTAATCACGACAAAGAGTATTTCCATGTTTTAGTACTTAAAATAATGCTTTTGACTATATAGATCATTTTATGTGTTGGGTTTTATCTCATTTGGGTAACTTGAAATTTGCTGCTAGGAATCAGCCATATTGTATGTGTGTGAGCTTTGTTCTCCTGTCTTCAGAACATGTTGCTCATTTAATTAGAATTTAAAAATTGAGAATGACTAGCTTTCAAGACTAGAATGCCTGAGACTTTTTTTGCAATATAGAACAAAACTGGTCTGCTGGAAGAAAATATCACTTTGATGAAAATTAATATGTTGTGCTAGTGTGGTTTTAGCTCACACACAGTGATGCAGCACTTTACCAAAAAGAAACCCATGTACTCTTTCTCTAATCAATGCTTCTTTTGAAGTATTACTGTAATTTATCAGTTGGAAACTGCAGAGCAATATTATTAGGGCATTATAGTAATAATCCCTTGAGAATGTTATTTCTCTGTTTTTACTCTGATTTATAATTAAACCACCTACAAGTATGCAAAATTAATACAAAATGCCAGGCTTAGGCCATGCAAGAGAATTTATTTATGAAAAAATTGTCTTTTTCCAAAGCAGGGCAAAGCTGTATAACCTCTGATTTGTGTTTCCAAAAAGTGAAAAGGTGGTTTATAGCCATTTAAAAGTCTATTTAAATATAGGAGTGTGTGTGTACATACATACTTATTCATAGGAGAATATAGAAGATCATTAATGGACAGCAGCAGAAAGTCTAAATATTTTTTTTTTGAAAATTGAAAAAGGGGAGCTGAAAAACCTTATCCCCCCACTTAATGTTTTAAAAAGCAATATAATCAATCTAAGTTTAAGAGCAAAAAATATTATGATATGCAGAAATATTTAAATTTCAAAATATTTTAATTAATACCAGAATTATTTTTTTTTGTGAAGTAGTTTTGGACTTCACCAAAAAAAAAAATATATATATATATACACACACATACACAACAACATCTAGTTGAAGCAAAAATGTCCTGATCATCCTTAGTTGTGCTTTTTATGATGTTGAACATCTGAGTAATACTGTTTAAGCACTGTAAAATACTATTAACAACAATTTAATATGGAAGTGCTGACCTTGCTAGTAGTAGATTTGGTAGCATACACTGATCATATAATAGTACAGGATCAGAACCCTGCATTACACAGGCAGAAAATGGAACTATTTTTAACATGGTGGCTAAGCAGTCTGCAAACAGGAATAATTCTTCTCCCATCTTCTTTATTTTGAATATTCTTGAAAATTTCTAATTTCATAGTTATTGTTTTATCTATTTTTGTAAATATCCTTTTTATACACTGAATATGTATGCTGTCAATGACTCGTGTCTCTCTTTGTCCTTACTAATGCCAGTGACTTACTTGATTTGACCAAGTAACTTACCAGTAAGTCAATCATGCCCCATTGATCTTTAAGATACTGCATTATAGAGTGGATTGATATTCATTTCCATATTTGAAAGATGAATTAAAAGCTAAATTATCTGAAAATTGTAAATGGGGGGGGGGGGGGGGTGGTGTATTTTAGAAGAAAATGTGTACTATAGTAGTATTAACTTTGAAAAAAAAAATAATTGTGCAACTACAACTGTATTCACCCACTGACAATATTTGAAGCTTAGCTAAAGCTCTGCAAATTACTGTGTGTCCTTCCCAAAAGGGAATAATGGGGTAAGAAAAATTCAGATAACGGGGTAAGAAAACTAGCTATATGAATTTGGAGCCAGCTAGGATACCACTGTAAAAAATATCTTAACTTCAACTTGTTATTTATCACAATCAGGTTTGTATGATCTTAATATAGATGAAAGGACATATCTTTCCAAAACAGCTAAAAGTTTTTGTAATTCCTTTTTTAAACTACTGGTTTGGAAAGGGGAGCGTGGGGTGGACAATAGGAAAGATAACTGGGGCCAGATTGAAAGAGTAAGAGCATCAACTGTGATACAACTGCCTTTTGTCTGAGCTTTGAAGTGAGGAGCTCTGGTTTCTATTTTCTGCCCCAAAGCTCTTTGTGTGGTTCACTAAGCAATCATTAGATAAAATAAAAAAATCCCAAGCCCAAACAAAACCACCATTTTTAAAGGAACGTTTAATTTTCTCTGTATATCTAACCAATAGAGTCTAAGCTCTTTGTTCTGAAGTGCAGTCAGATCAGCAAGACTCAAATGCTAGTGACTGGTGAGCAGGTCTTGTCTAAATTAATAAAAAGTCCACATGGAAACCTGCCCTCTTCCTGGATACTGCAAGTCTGGATGTTAATATCAGAAATATTCAAGAGAAATTGAATGAAGGCTCCACTTGTCAATGATGGGTTTTGAGAGGAGGCAGTAATAACAGCTATGGTGAAAACCATATCTATTTGTATTTGTTTTTTAACAGAAATCCTCAAACAGTTTATGAGATTAGTTGATTTTGACAGCTTTTGAAGCTTCATATTCAAATACGAAAAGGATTTTTGATATTGCTAAGATGTTCCATTTGATGGCTTTAGAATTAAAATGCTTGTTCCTAAGGTAATAAATGGGGGGGTGGATGTTAATTTCACAATGTATGGAAGAAAATTAAGATTGAAGTTGCAACATCTGTTTTCATGCTACTGAAGGGAATTTTTCAAAGGGACTAAGAGGCCACAAAATGATACTTTTCCCCTTTCCCCCCAGTTTCAAGTTAATTTTGATCTTCAAAGTAAAAAAAAGAATATGAATCTTATAATAATGTGTATGATCATAGATCAGAGAAAACAAAGAGAGGTACCTTTCTGGACCTTGTTCTCACCAGTAAGGGAGGTCTGGTGAGGAATGTGAAGCTCAAGGGCAGCCTTGGCTTTCAGTGGCCGTAAAATGGTGGAGTGCAAGATCCCCAGGGTAGCAAGGAGAGCACACAGCAAGCTCACTACCCTGGAGTTCAGAAGAGCAGACTTCGGCCTATTTAGGGAGGCCAAAGATAGCTGGTTTGTATTCAAGGATCACCTGCTCAGGAGGGATGCATCCCAACTGTCAGGCAAAAATGCTGAGAAGCCTTCCTGGATGAACAAGGAGCTCATGGTTAACAATCTCAAAAGCAAAAAGGAACCCTACAGATGGTGGAAGCAAGGTCAGGTATCCTAGGAAGAAAACAGAGAAACTGTCCGACCAGCCAGGGATCAGGTTAGGAAAGCTAAAGCCCTGATAGAAATAAATCTAGCCAGGGTCATCAGGGAAAAAAAAGGAATGCTTCTATAGCTATGTTAGCAATAAAAGGAAGACTAGGGAAAATGCGGTCCCTCTCCAAAATGAGATGGAAACCTGGGTAACCGGACCTTGCTTCCACCTTCCAAGTGAAAGCAAACTGTGGCCTGCACTCTGGCACCAGTGGAATTGAGAAGAAAGCATTAGCAATGTCAGTTGTGGCGTACCACTTGGCTGCCTTCGATTCCAATTCATACTGGAGTTCTAGCATGTCTGGCATAGCAGCACTCATACCTGGAGTGACTTCGTTTAGGCCACGATAATCTAGTGTCAGGTAGACAGTCTTGGAGGACAGGAGAAATGCCTGAAGACTGGAGGATAGCCAATGTCACTCCAATCTTTAAAAAGGGCAAGAAGGAGGAACCTAGCAACTATAGGCCAGTCAGCCTCACCTCTGTCCCCAGAAAGGTATAGGAACAGCTTGTTTTGGATGCCATCTCCAAGCAGTTGGAAGAGAAGAAGGTCATGAGGAGTAGTCAGCATGGATTCACCAAGGGGAAATCGTGCTCGACCAATCTCATAGCCTTCTATGATCTCATGATTGGCTGGGTAGATGGAGGGAGAGCAGTGGATGTCATCTACCTTGACTTCAGCAAGGCTTTTGATACTGTCTCCCATGACATCCTGATAGCAAAGCCGAAAGAGCATGGGATAGATAAGTGGACAGTGAGGTGGGTTGAGAATTGGCTGTCAGACTGAGCTCAGAGGGTGGTGATCAGTGGAACAGAATCTGACTGGAGACCTGTGACTAGTGGTGTTCCCCAGGGCTCGGTGTTGGGTCCAGTTCTGTTTAATATCTTCATTGATGACCTTGATGAGGGAATAGCATCCACCCTCAGCAAGTACGCCGATGATACAAAGCTGGGAGGAGTGTCTGACACGCAGGAACACTGCGCTGCCATCCAGCGAGACCTGGACAGGCTGGAGAGCTGGGCAGGGAGAAACCAGATGAAGTTCAACAAAAGCAAGTGTAGAGTCTTGTACCTGGGAAGGAGTAACTGCTTGTATCAGTACAGGCTGGGGGATGACCTGCTGGAGAAGAGCTCAGTGGAGAAGGACCTGGGGGTCCTGGTAGATGACAGGCTGGCCATGAGCCAGCAGTGTGCCCTGGTGGCTAAGAGAGCTGATGGGATCCTGGGGTGCATCAGGAGGAGTGTAGCCAGCAGGTCAAAGGAGGTGATCCTCCCCATCTACTCTGCCCTGGTCAGACCCCACCTGGAGTATTGTGTCCAGTTCTGGGCTCCTTGGTATAAAAAGGACAGGGATCTCCTGGAAAGAGTCCAAAGAAGGGCTACGAAGATGATTAAGGGCCTGGAGCATCTCTCCTATGAGGATAGGCTGAGTAAGTTGGGACTGTTCAGCCTTGAGAAGAGAAGACTAATCAAAGCTTATAATTATGTGAAGCAGGGGATGCAGGGGGAATCAGTCAGCCCCTTTTCAGTGCTCTGTGGGGACAGGACAAGGGGCAATGGCCTCAAGTTGGAACACAGGAAGTTCCGCACCAACATGTGGAAGAACTTTTTCACAGTGAGGGTGACAGAGCCCTGGGACAGGCTGCCCAGGGAGGTGGTGGAGTCTCCTTCTCTGGAGATATTCAAGACCCGTCTGGATGCCTATCTGAGTGATATGTCCGAGGGAGCTGCTTTGGCAGGGGGGTTGGACCCGATGATCTCTCGAGGTCCCTTCCAACTCCTATGATTCTGTGATTCTGCACTGGCCATAGGCGACTGTTAAAGGGTGAGTGGGTTCGGCTGATCACTCCCTGACTCTCCAGTTGACCAATCAGCTTATGGATGGGGATCAAGGTGGAGAAGGCTGAGGTAATAACATTTTTACCTCAGTCTTCCCCAGCAAGGGCTCTAATCACACTGCCCAGGTCAAAGAAGGCAAAGGTAGGGACTGGAGAACAAAGAACTGCCCACTGTAGAAGATAAGAATATCTAAGGAATCTGAAAGGTGCACAAGTTCATGGGTCCTGAGGGGGCTGGCAGATGAAGTGGCTAAGCCCCTCTCTATTATATTTAAGAAAGTCATCATAGCCCAGTAAAGTTCCCACTGTCTGGAAAAGGGAAACATAACACTCACTTTTGAAAAAGGAAAAAAAGAAGACTCAAGGAACTACAGACCAGTCAGTCTTATCTCTGTGGCCAACAAGATCATGGAACAGATCCTCCTGGAAACTATGTTCAGGCACATGGAAAAGGAGATAATTGGTGACTGCCAGCATGACTTCATTGAGGGCAAATCAGGCCTGAAAAATTGAAAAATTGATCAGTAACACGTAGTGTTCCTAACAGATCAGCATTGGGATTGATGTCATTAAACATGTTTGTTGGAGACTTGTATGATATGATCAAGTTCACTGTCATGTTGTTTGCTGGTAACACCAGCTGGTAGCCCAGTTGACACACTGCAGGGAATGGATGCCATCCAGAGGGACCCTGATAGGCTTGAAAGTAGGCCTGTGCAAACTGCATGAAGTTCAAGGTCAAGTGCAAAGTTTTGCACGTGGGTCGGGGCAGTCCCAAGCACAACTACAGGCTGGGTGGGGTATGGATTCAGAGCAGCCCTCATGAGAACTTTACAGTGTTGGCTGAGAAGCTCAACAGGAGCCAGCAATGTGCGACTGCAGCCCAGAAAAGCGAACAGTATCCTGGGCTGCATCAAAGGAAATATTGCCAGCAGGTCAAGGGAACTTATTCTCCCCATCTACTCCCCTTTCATGAAACTCCATCTGGAGTACTGTGTCCAGCCCACAGGGTCTTGAACACAAGAAAGGCCTGGAGCTGTTGCAGCAAGTCCAGACTAGGGCTAGCAAGATAATCAGAGGACTGGAGGACTTCTCCTGTGAAGACAGGCTCACACAGAGAAACTGGCTTTTTCAGCCTGGAGAAGAGAGGGCTCTGGGGAGACCTTATAGCAGCCTTCCAGTACATGAAAGCTGCCTACAAGAAAGCTGGAGAGGGACTGTTTACAACAGCATGTAGCAATAGAAAAAGGGGTAATATTTTTAAACTAAAAGAGGGTGGATTTAGATTAGATATAAAGAAGAAATTTTTCACTGAGAGGGCAGTGAGGCCCTGGCACAGGCTGCCCAGAGAAACTGTGGATGCCCCTTCCCTGGCCAGGGTGGATGGGGCTTTGGGCAACCTGTTCTAGTGAAGGGTATCATTGCCCGTGGCAGGGGGGTGGAACTAGATGGGCTTTGAAGTCCCTTCCAACACAAAGTGTTCTGTGATTCTATGGAAACACTACAGTTCTTTATCTCTAAATACATAGACTAAGCATGTAGCTAGCTAGATTTGTATTAGTTGCAGTTATTTGCTAAACTATCTATTGTGCAAAAATAACAAAGAAAAGTATGCAGTCAAAAGTGTGTCAGTCCTTTAGCTACAAATTCACTGTAGAGATGTATGTAATCTGTTGTTTCTTGTATTTTTAGCAACTGGATGAGAGATGAGAAGTTGACTAATCAAGGTATGCTTCTTTTCCTTTCATGTTATCATTTTGATTAATTATTAATTACTTAGCTCTTTCCTGTCTTTATTACTGCCTTATATACTGTTGGATTTGGACAACTTTTGAGGTGACTCATCTCCTGAGACCACATTCTAATGTTTCCTTAAACAAATAAGCCTATAGCATTATATTCTGCCATTTGTCAGAGAAGATTAATTATAAGAATAGACAGTTGTATTTAATGTTTATTAAGTCTATATACATGCATTAAATGTATATCTGTTTATGTATATTTAATATTCCAACCCATTAACTTCAGATGATCTGCAGTATACAAAAAAATGCGGAGAGATTTCTAAGAAATAAAACAGAAAGCAAAATAACTAACAGTTTGAAAAGACTAATGAAAATGTTCAGCCATCTTAAATGAATATTTTCTGAAGACTTGTCAGGTCTAGTTTAATATGAAGAAAATGCCATAATTATTTTAATTTTTTAAATTCTACCAAATATCATATAATGTTTATTCAAGGATATTTCAATAGTATTTCTATATTTAATATGATTGTGATTTTCAGTCTTTTTTTTTCCTAAGAACTAACAGTTATTGAATCCAGCCAATGTGGTAAAAAAATGAAATTAATTTGGCTTCACTATATCTCATTGCAAAACTTCAGGTGAACGATAAACTCTAATATTACATGAATACTCACACACATATTGAATGGTATCCCTTACAATAAATGAATGGCAAAGATAACAATGTCTCCTAAGATTTTTTCCCAAATATAAATTCACTACAGCAATAATTTCAACAAGAGAAACTGTTAATCTATGTATCTGTTATTAACAGCAAAAAATACCTAACACCAAAAATTTAAACTTGACTTTTGCATTGATGAATATCTTCAGGGAATTTCAGGTGGGGTAATTTTAGAACATCTGGCTTAAAAAACTAATTAACTATCAGTAGAACCATTTAAAAGTAAGAGGTTGTGTGTTAAATGTTTAAATGAGAATTCATGAACATCTCTTAAAAGTAAGCAAACTGCTGGAAAATAGAAGCATGCAAGCTGAGACGCAATGAGACAAGACACTGCTTGGTTGCTTTTACATCATTTCCTGTCATTTGAAACCTATAAACAGGTAATAAGCCTCTTAGAATGACCAAGAGAAAATCCTTTGATGCTTGAGGTGATGTTAGCATAAATCTTGTGTAAATACACATGCTTTGTGAAAGACAACATAAAAATGCTTGCTTATATGTAAGTGATCTGTGGACATTTGTGGATGTCAGTTGTTCGAGTAGTAGAGAAAAGGTAGTTTCAGAACAGTCACTTTGAACTTTTCAGTGACAAACACTACAGCTATCATTTGTAAATGACAGACCCTGACACCTGGCCAATAGTTTTGCTAGAATATTGAATTTATTCTGATAAAAAATATTAAGCTCTGGTTCTTGAAGAAAAAAAATGTCTTTTTTCTTTATTTTAAAACAACAAACATTCTCCAGTTTTGAATACAAAGGCAGGTAGATTATAGATGTTAGGCATATTCTGAATCAAGTTACCAAATAATTTTTAAGTAAAATAATTGCAGGAGATGGTACTAATACTTAGCTTTTATAGAGATCTGTCATTTATACATTTTAAAGGACTCAGTAAAATAGTGGTAAATCTTTTTTCCTCCTTCCTCCCCCTCACCCACTCCAGGATAGTAAGCCAAAACAGAATGAAAGAATGACCTGCTCAAATTCAGCTAGAAATCTGTGACAAAATTTGAAACTGAACCCTTACACCTGATTCTCTGTTGAGGCTTAATCCATTATAACACAAGGAACCAGAAAGAGCTACTTCTCTGCTAAAACTGCACATCTAAAAGTGCTTGAAGCCTTGATAAAGAAAGGTTAGTGGCAAGAGCAGTCAGTGAATGCTTCTCTAGTCCTGATTCAAGCCTACCCAGTGGGAGGAATGTTGGGCCACTGTGGAAATGACGAGGAAATCTAGAGGGAAGGTTGAAGAAATAATTTCTGATCCATGAATGACAGTATGGAAGCTCAGAATCTTTTCATCTGCTTGGCTGAGAAGTTTCTCCCTATTCAGTTACAAATAAAGATACTTTTTCTTGTGATAGTTAAAGGGAACATATAATAACATTTACACCAGCTCAAAGAGTTTGGTGTCAACAAATGATCACACAATTTAACCTGCTTAGACAGATGCCCAAGGATAGCTGTGATATTTAATGAGCTCCTTAATGTCTATAGGTCAAAGACACACATTTTAAAAGCTCTCCAGGTAGATATAGTGCTTATTCAATTAATATAGCAAACCTGATCATCTCCATTTAAGATAAATATGTCTAAATTGTACTTAATTTAATTACAAATGTCGGTAAACTTACACACTTATCATATTTACTTGATACGAAAGCATCACACTTACACCATCCTCACTCAACAAATATATTTCTCTTTAAATTGGGATGTTTTAACTGCACCTTTTTGCCGGAAGACAGATTTCATCCATTATTATAGTTGCTTTCATAAACCATAACAGTGAAGAAAAATGCTTTGTTGGCCTGCCCTTTAACAAGATTCCTACTGAGCTATTAAAAAAATGTATTGTGCTAAACCTATCAAGGGTTAACCTTAAAAGACATTCCTTAAGTTTTATTCTGCAAGTTTGCTTCTCATACATTGTCAAATAAATGCAATTAGGTAAAAATCTAATGCTCAAAATCAAGTTAGCCTTCAGTTAAGAGTCAGTGACTCACAAAAGGTGCTTGGTTAGTTAGTACTTCAGAAGTTGAAATTTAATTAATATAACATAGTTCAAAATGTTCATCCATGCCTGAATTTTGCAAAATAACAGCTGATGAGCAGAATATTGGGAAAATAAAAAAGAAATTAAAAAAGAGGGGTGGCTCAGAGGGCAAAACACTAACTTTCATCTCTTCTTTGATTCCCTGTTCAATCATCCACTGAGAAAACAGTCTAGATCACAAACCCACACTTAATTTATCAGCATGAGTATGATCCCCACCTCTGCTCTCAAAGTTTATGACTAATCTATTATTGAGTTTTAATAGCCTCCAGAAGAAGAAAGAATCCTGGCAGGTCAGCATTGCGGTCACTATACAATAAGAAAGATCCATGGTCTAGAGACAGAAATATTGTCACCCTTACACCTTCCTGGTACATGTGGCTTTGAACAATTTTCAGGTGAGTACATTCTCAACCTCAGTTCGCATATAATCTATGTCCTGAAAAAAGCTCTCAATCACATTCTCAACCTTATTTGTCTCTTCAGGGAAAAGATTCTGAAATCTGACTCAAAAACCTAAAAATTATCAGTGTTCTCCATGATACTTCAAATCATGTATTCACTTTTCCTTTCCATATAATTGAAACAGGTAATTATTAGACATTTCACCCAATAAAGTTATATTCTCTCTTATGTCTTCCACCTGCATGGTACCAAAGTCTTACTATTGACAAGTGAAAAGTAAAAAAAAAAGAAAATGTTTGTTGTAATACATAAATATTAAGTAGTTTTCATCTGCTTTATTTACTATCAGATTCATACCATATCAGGATCTATAATCAATGATGTTTCCTGCATAGAGCACACGTAAACTCTGCCACTGCTGGGTGCAGACGTTGGGCTGTTTTGGGTCCTGGGGGTGGCTGGGCTGCCCTCAGCCTAAGCGGGGCTGAGCTGGGTTCCTTGGCACCCCATGGACAAGTGTTCATTGCCCTGACTACTTGAGCTCCAGCTCTGCAAGTGCTACTGGGGAGGGGGCTGGCAGCCCCAGGCAGTCCCCAATGGACAAATAGGTTCTGGGCGATAGTGGGGGGCTGCAGGGCAGCATCTATCCCTTCTCTGAGAGCAGGGGGAAGGGAACAGGTGAGGACAGGAAAATGTATTAAGGAAAGTAAAGGAAACCCCAGGAATTATGAGGAAAAATATCATATGAGGACCATACTCCTCCCAGTGAAGTTTGCAGGATAGTCACAACTTATGAGAGACATCCTCAGTCTTCAAGAAGACTGAAACTATCAACCTTGGGACACACTGGAACCTAGAAAGGATAAGCATGGCCTCAGCAAAGAGGGGCAGAAACTAGAAACATCCATATAACAATTTTAATATTTTATGAATAAGGCTTTTCTACTTTATTTGCATGATTTGGACTGTTAGAGCATTACAGCATTAATTGTACTAATATAGTCTTAGATCTATTAAGGCAAGATGTTCCCTTTCACCCATAATGAGGTTTTGGGTGTAACAGAGCAAAAAAATGTAGAACCTGCAGAAATGCTGAAATGCAAATTTAGCCACTAAAGCTAGCTCTTCTCTTTGCATCATTTGTTTCCTCATACCAGAAGTTCATCTTAGTAAAAGGAAAAATGACTAGGGGATAGAAAATCAGGAATTGGACTGTCTATATGGTTGTTTCTCCCTTGGGACTGCTTTTTCTCAAGGCTAGGAATTCTCTTCCAAAACAATGAGAAATTACTCTAGGAATGGTGCTATAGTACCAGCACAACACAGCCACTGTAGCAGCTTGCATTCATTGATAATAGCTCTGTAGCACTAGAGGCATGCTTTTCAAGCAAAAGTTCTAGTCATTCCTACCTTCTGGTCATAGCATCACAGAGTCACTCAGGTGGGAACACAGTTTGGGAGGTCTGTAGTCAGGCCTCCTGCCCAAATCAACTGGGGTCAGACCAGGCTGCTTAGGGCTTTCACCAAGCAGGCCTTCAAAGCCTCCAGGGATGGAGTCCAGACAACCTCACTGACCAACCTATTCCTGTACTCAACTGCCATTGTTAGGAAAAACCTTATTCTTATATCTAACTTTAAGTAGCTTGGGATTCTTTTGCCCCACCCCTCTCCCTGTAGCCATTTTTCCACAAAGAAGATCAGGTCTGTCAGCATTGGTTGACTTGCTCTTCCTACTCTTATCTTGCTTCAATTTGTAAATGCTTTTGTCATACTAGATGCTCCAAACTGTACGCAGTACCTAGATCAATCTAATGACTAAGAGAAGGCATACTCACTTCCCTGAACTCACTCTGTCTCTCTATATAATAACCTAGAATACTGCTGGTCATTTCTGCTGGCACAGCAGGTTGCTAGCATATACTGTACTTCCAGCCCAGAGACTAGTATTCCTTCACCATATCTCAGGTAGAAAGATGAAGGTTCTATGCTGAGCTTAAATAGAGCTCATAGGCGCTCTGGTGTGGGTAGAGGTTTCAGGAGAGGCTGGCAAGCTTTAGTACTATTCAGGGTCCTGCTGTTCCTCATTATTTGCTAAAATAAAAGTAGTCTTTGTTTACCTGCTTACAGAACCTTACAGTCCAAACACTTTATGGACTTGTCATGTGACCATCCCTCTTAAGCAAATAATAACTACATTTGTCAATAAAATTTTGCACCCTATTGTATTTCTTGAATTGTTCCATATTATCAAGTGTGTACTTGAAAAAGCTTCTGCTACTGCTATCTTGGTCTAGGAAACATTTATATTTTCATAAGTAAACAGTGTTTCATTAAGTAAACAAGTTTCATTTAGTGCCATAATTCAGCTCATTTTGTTTGAATAGTCTACAGATAAATTGAGTAAAATTTGAAAGATAGAGGATAATTATATTTGTATTAGAAAGGGAAACTATTAAATAGCAGGTCTTCCCTTCTGAGGGTGTTGTGGGAATTCAGAAGCAAAAATATACTACTCAGTTTATTGTGACAATAGCTCCATTTAAAATTGGACTCAGTAAGAGGTACGCTTAATTACTTGTAAAGATCTAATTTCCAAGAAAAATTCTTGCTATATATCCCTGAATACCTCATTCATTTGCTTAGTCCAAAACCCAGGTTCAACATAAAAAATAGCAATAAAAATTTCTCATCCCATGGCACATTTCTGAAGAGACAGAAGAGGTCTGGTTTTTTGACCATTCAGTGCACTGCAAGTGCACTGACATTGTCTGCTAGCGTGCTAATTAGTCTCAGTTGAGGCCACGATTTTATCGATGTGGACACTTGGCTTCTGGCAATTGGATCGAGGTCACAAAACTCATTTCATGTAGTTCTTGAACTCTGAATTAAAGGTATATGTGTACAAGTGTTATTTGTAACTTGTTACTCTGCTAAAGCTGCGCTAAGTCAGTACAGCATCGAAGTGATTTAATGCAACTGCCTATGTGCTAACCATTCCCTTAACCCATGTGTATCAAACCTTGAAACCTGGAGGAGTGCCCTGTCACTGCCTCACTTTGGAAGCAGCATCTTGAAAAGGTGTTATTTCTGAGAATGACATCTTGGTGTCAGCAAAATACTAGAGTTACACGGTATGTCATTTCTAAAAAAAACCAGTCTTCAAAGAACAGGAAAATGATGGAAAGCCTGAAGCAAATAATTGATGTTATTTGCATAGGCAAGCCACTATAGTGACCACAAATTTCAGTTTGGAAATGGGTCATACTGTTATTTTTTCCTGATCTTATTTCCCTAACCACTGATGACTATAGTTAAAATGTACTACATATTTATACTAAGATCTATTTTGCATCATTTATAATTTAATATATCCTACTTCATTGCTTATTTTCCAACCTTGATTTGAATCCTATTTAATGGAATACAGTTTAATTTTTTGTTTCTCTTTAGCCTCCCTTCCTTCATTGTTTTCTGCTATTTATTATCCTATTTTTCTATTTCTCATTATCCCGTGCTTTTGTCTAAGTCCATTCTGTTCATTTCCATCTCTACAGAAGCATGACTAAGTGGCTATCCTCGTAACTGTGTTAGGTGGGGGAAACCCTGTTTCTATCTTTATATTAGCAACTAATCTCCTTTTCTCTGTTTTTTTCAGTTGCCATTATGGCTTGTTCTGCAGTTGGTTCACCGTGAGATGGTAGACTGGCTAGGATGAACTGGGGGAGGTCTGACATTGTTAAGACTTCCTGGAACATTTGTGAAATCTCTGTGGAAACCAGGTGTGAGATGAATGTGGTGAGTCTAGAAGCCCCTTGGTTGGTTTTCATTTTCATTGTCATAGAAATGAAGCATGTTTTGAATGCATGGAATTATGTTTTGTAATCTGTTTGAAGAAACATGCGTTTGTTATATTTTGTCAGATCTTCTGAATTTCCAACAAGGACAGAACAGAATATAATTCAGTTTAAAAAATTAAAACTGTCCAACAAATAAGGGTTTTCAGATTTCAGTGAAGAAAAAAAAATATTTTGGAACTAAATTACATAAAAAATCATTTAAAATTACTTTTACTCCAACGGACCATGTAGCTGATGTATAGGAAAATAGGCCTTTAGATATAAAAGACATGGAAATTCAATTTATGAGAAGATTTCTTTTGCTTGGAAAAAAATTACTCATAAAACTGAGTTTTAGCTCATCTTTCTTTAAATTTCTACAATACCATTATGAAATCATCCATTAGATTCTTGTATAGTCAATGGAAAGATTTGGATGTGTTTTGCATGCAATTCATCTGCCTTGTGTGTAATATCTTTTGATGAGGCTCATAGGACTATGGAAGTGGCATTTTTTCACTATAAGGGCAGCCTAAAAGAATCTCTCATATGCACATATTTCATGACTACTCTTAAAGTGAGGGCATATGATTCTTCAGACACTGGTATTTACAAATAAAACAGGAAAACAAATCATAATCCAAATCAATCTTTGGTAGTGATGCCCTAAAATAGACAGTTCTGTTTTCCCTAACTACCATATTTTGATATTTGTGACTGTAAGCTGAAACTTTAGATAACCTGACAGTAATTTAAATTCTTAAAATGTTATGGTCATATGAGTGAAAAAAAGTCTCTGTAGCTGGTTGCAAAATTGATTGTCCCAGGTGTGACCCATTGGACACCAGAAATCAATTGCCAGCTAGGAAAACAGCATGATGTCTACTAGTAAAAGTTCAGTATGCCTAAGCTGCTTTTACAGAATTAGTTTTGTGGGAAAGGTAAGGTCAAGCGCTACCCATAAAGCACCACTTTTCCTTAAGTGTGCTGCCCTTGTGCTGGCCCTGCATTCTACAGTCTTTGAGAAGAGATGTCAGACTGTGAAGCACACTGCTTTGTGTAGAATAAATTATAAAATGTTGCTAAAACAGTTAGTTATATTACTTTTTTAAAGACCTTAGAAATAATAACAACATCTAAATAGTGTGAGCTCTATTTTATTGTACAACACAGCAGATCCGTAACTCCTCAGGATCATTCTGTAATAATAGCATTACATTATTACTCTGTATCATTACAGAATATGAATAAAAATAATTTGCATGTTTTTTTTTCCTTTTTTTCTTTCTTCTGCAATTTTGACAATGACATTCTCATCTTTCACCGAGATTAGTCTCTCTTATCCTATCTATTAGTCTATCTCTTTGTTCTCACTGATGCTATGATGAGGAATAGTGTATAATCGCTCTTCAGGAATTAGTCACACACATGACACATTTTGTTATGAAGCAAGTGAGTAAAGTATGTTAAGCATACATGCTTCTAAAATAAATGTTACCATCTTTACAACTTCTCTGCCTTGGCAAGAACAAAAAGAAATGTTGTATGTCAGAATCCTCATAAAGAAGAGAATAGCTTCTCCTCATAAAACAAACAAACACACACCATAAATGTCCAAAATACACATTTGTACACTATATCCAAAATAATTTCCATGGTGGTGTTCGAATATCTTATTCTGCTGATTTAATGTTGTACTTCTATCAATCTTATATTGCAGCATCACCAGAGTTACATTAGCCACTAACTTTATAATATCATGAAAAGGACAGACTAACTTCACTAACAACTAAACTTGATGATGAAATATCTAAAATATATACAGTCAAAAACCTCTACTATATATTTTACAAGTATTTCAAACCCAATCCATGAATATCTTACAGGGATAAAGGTTTTTGTTTCCCCATTACTAAAAAGTAATATGCCTGCCCTTACGCCAATGCCATTTTACATGCTTATTTCCAAGGGCTCCTACAGCAAGTACTCAGACACGTCAGTCATATGAAAGCAACAAAAATTTAATAAAGAATATAAAAATCTCATTAAGTTTTCTTTACTTACCTTAAAAAAAATCCTAGAAGTTTTAATAAATAGAAAACACCATAACAGAATTGATAGCCATTACTATTAAAAGTAGAACTCAACACTTTATTCCAATACTTGCTAACTTTATGAATAATGCTATTGTGGTCTGGAGGATTGTCCATATGCATGAGTTACATATGTGCAAAAAAATCAACAAGATTAAGGTCATAACTTATTGAATGGCCCTTTTCCTCAGATGTTTTTGGACTACAAACACATTAATGTGAAATCTTGAATTGTGTCTGCTATATTTGCTGCTGTTTTCTAAGCCAAATTTTGCTGAACATAGAAAGCAGTCTTAGGTTACACATTTAGATGGAAGAAAGTCTGCAGTGGTTCTTAGTTTATCTGAAACGGATGTCTGTCCTTAATACAGGGATTAAAGTAACATGCATTACTGCACAATTTGGAATATTGTGTTTGAAATCTCTGCAGGATCACCCAACCTGCTGAGCATAATTTCAGAAGCTAGCGGTACCATTAAAAATAAATGTTCTATTGACTATTCTACTAAATTGCCATTACAACAAATGACAAGGATCATCCCCCAAGGCTACCCTAAAATGTCTGATCTCTGTCCCACTGTACGTTGATTCTATGCTGAGCTGTCTAATGTTTGAAGAATATGCAAAAAACACCATCTCCTCGACTTTCTGCCTTTAAGCCTTTGAAATGAATTCTGAGGCAGTGAAAAGAAAATATGCCCCTATGTTTTGCTTTATCAAGTCATATTACTTCTCCCCTTAACAACAATAATAAAACAATACAACCATGATAACCTAGAGAGAGCTCTTGTGTTAAATGTATGTCTGAGTTGTTCTCACTGTATGATTTCTTGACCTTCTTCCAGGTCTTATATGGTGTGTCACTAATTATTTGCATCCTTTCCAGCCTGTCTTCCACAGACTATCAAGTTAGTAAAGTGTTTATTTTTGTTCACTGTATGAACCACTGATATATGGAATTGGTAACTAGAAATATATAAACTCATGGAGTTCAAATCCATTCTTGTATGTGACCTTCATAACGTGAACAAGTAGATATAGTTAAAGTTGATGAACTATACTGAATGAATTATATTTAGACAAGTTACTAGATCTAGGAAACGCTTCATTTACCTTGAATTTTATGACTATGGTTCTGTGCTCTTTATGCTTATAATTCTCTGCAGTTTTGAGAATTAAGTGTATGTACTGCAATATTTTTGAATTATACAGCTCATCTAACTGAGGATAGAAATACATGAGGACCTTAAAAGCAGGAAAGATTTTTCTGTAGAAGTAGTGTTCTCTATATCCCAGTGATAGCCCACTGAAATGTTTATCTCACTTTTCCCTCCTCTCTTTATGTTATTGTCACAGGAGTGCAGCTATGCTGGGTGAAAGACTCCATAACATTGTCTTACTCTGACCCATATCCCTAGGATGAATTGTGCCCAATTTGCAGAAGACATCTGGGATTCATAAAGAAACTTCAGAGATATCTGTTCTGAGATATTTCCACTGAGAAGAATGTTTACCAAAGGGGCAAGGTATTTGCACTTCAGGGAATTGACAATTTGGAGGATAAATTAAGGTAATATAACAAATCCTCCCCTAATATAAATGAGGGAAGTTTGCCACCCTCTACTATGTTTTCTGTGGCTGCGACTGCTCTCCCAGCAGAATTTAGCCAGACTCTAGATGTTTAAGCTCCAAATCTTAGCTTTATCAGCTTCTCACAACTCTCCCAAAGTCCTGAATTTTGGTGATTATATTGAAATATAATATTTCATAAGTTTCAAAATATACTGTTACTATTCTGACTGGTTCTTGAAGTCCCCAGCATTAGTTTATTTTACCTGATAGATGTGCCCAGAGGACCTACGAGTGGTATGGAATTGTCACTGGTGTGGGGTGAGCAGCAGTATTCACCCATGGCACTCCACCTAGGAGGAACAAAGTGGCTCCCAGTGACCTGAGCATGAAATCCACAGGACATTACCATGCAGCTCATGCTATGTCATCCTTCTTCCTTCATTTTTCAGATCTTTGCTGCATGGAGAATGGCAGCCCTGAGCAGGTCATCCTTCAGTACCTTCATACTCAGAGGTTTCTTTCACTGCTTCTTCACACCTTCTTCTAAGTTCTTGCTTGCAGCTGCCTCCACTCTCTAGGAGTTGACTTTATTGGTATTTTTTAAAAGAAAGGCAGCTGAGTTGTAGAATATACTCTTTCAAGTGCTAAAAATATCCACAGCTAAACTGTCTCACCTCCAGCCTCCTCCTCATAATTTTCTCTTATTCCACACTACCTGATCTCCACAGGCATTTTAGTAATCAGTTTCTTCCTTTAGGACTATTTGTATAAGCAATGACTCATCCTTAGTTGTTATGATATCATTAGCTTGTTTTCAGATCACTGAGGTAGGTGTCTTCCTGCTTTGCAAACTGCAAGTTTAATGTTTTGTTTTGGTTTTTTATATGAATAAGCCAGAAGTATTTCATTACTAATGTAAGTTGCAACAACACCTATGTGGTTATACTTCTTGACACTTCTTATCTGATATGATGTCTTAATTCATTGTCATCCTTTTATACAGAAGTGGCTCTGTGATGCAAAATCACAGTTACGTATCAAAATTACCCGTTATTCTAGCATTTTTCTGTATAACTGAAAAGTTGATCGTGATTTTACAATTCTGGATTGGTTGTTTCCCTTGTAAGCTCTTTTTGGTTTTCAGAAGTCATATTATTCATTTTATCCCTACCTGTGATAAATAAATACATATTTAATCTCATGTATAAATAATATTCTCTTCTGAATGTATCAAACAAAATGTGATGAATAGTAAGGCCATTTTCAGTCTCTGCTTTAGATTTCCTTATGATGCTAGTAGACAGCAGGAGAATTGAGTCTCAGTCCCTAGGGATGTGTTACCATTGTAATGGAATTAATAGAGCTGTTAAAATGAATAATTCATGAGGCGGTATCTCTTGACAAACCTTCTCAAAAGAGTCCAGTACTGATGAGCTAATCTTGTTAGGAAACAGCAATCGCTTGTCCCCTCTAACAAAATATATCTAAGGAGGGATGTGGGACTAAAATATACAACCAGTAGATACTTAAGAAAAACTTATCATAAGAAAAATACTTTATTATTCTAATCGAACAGAACGATTTAAATTTTTCCAGTAAGCTGAATTATACATATGTGTAATTAGCACCTATGTGATAGGTGCTAATTACACATATGCACATACATTGCAACTGCATCTACCCCAAGTACTTTAAATATACTCTCTCTATCCATGACTCAGACATGTTTCAGCCACAAGAATAATTACCAGCACACTTGAGTTTCTCAGGGCTGTGATTTCCAGTGCTTTTGGGTAGATGATAAACCCTGTTTGTCTCTCAGAAAATTTGCAGCTCCCATAGAACTAAGAAAAGTGACTGTGGAGAGTGAGGAAAAGGCAAGTCATTGCTTGTTTCTTAAGGTTATGATGAATCTCCCTACCTCAGTTCAATGTTTATTACTTAATATTATCTACAGACATAGCATTCTCCTGGACAACTGGAGAATCAGTGAGAGAAAACACAAAATAGAGCAAGTCTGTCCTTTAAGAAGTTACACAGGATTTTGGATATCAATCTGTCATGAGCAGGATGGAGCACCTCATGGAATTACAACCTACATTTAAAAAACCCTAAACCTCTATGTATATTATGATAACTGGATTGCTTGATTTCCTATGTAGCTTACTGGTCATCAGTCAAGGGGAAAGTTGATTGCCAGGTACCATTGTAGATGAAATTACACTAAATGAGATCTAGGTTTGATTTTAAAATCTTCTGAAAACAGCAGAGCTTCAGAGATACTGAAAAAAATATTTAACTTATACATCATTTTAGATGAAACACATTAGATATATTATTCTGAGATGCATGTGGACATTGTCTGACTCTACAATTCTGCACCAATTCATTAGATTAGGAAGATTTACATTATACAGAGAAGATATAATAAGAGATGTGAAGGTGCAGTTATATCTCCCCTAAGCCATCTGGTCAATCAACATGTGTTTTTAACATTTACTGTTCTGTTACTTTATCCAAAAGAAGGTTAAAAAGGTAATTTAGTAGAGTCATCAGGAATTGAAAAGATTTCTAATAGAACAGGACACTTGAATTAACCAGAGAAAAGAAGTACAAAGTTCAGAGGCTGAAATTCAAACCCATATAAATTAAGACTGGAAGAAGGACATACATTATTAACAGTGAAGATAAGAAACAGCTGGAAGAATTTGTAGGGACATGGTGGAAACTTCTAATCCTTTAAACTAGGATTGTGTGCTTTTCTACAAGCAATGCCTTAGCTCGTGATTATTCATCAGTCACTGGAAAAGCTGATTTTTTGACAAATTTGTTCTATATAGGATTTACACACTTTTATTTAGAATATGCAAACTGAAATATTTTGAAATGCTAGTTGTGAGAAATAAAGCTCTTTCTAAACAGGGATTGGCAGAAGTGGTGCAAAGGATTCTATCAAAAGAAAAACTATGTTTACTACCAATAGTCCTAACATGCAGCCTTGTACCTCTCCTCCTGTGCTCAACAGAGAATTGGTATCTGTATCTGCTTCATTACCCGCCTGCTGCTGCACACCTCTGTGGTAGTTGCAGCCAGGACCAAGTTCCTGCAAGCCTGATAGTCAGGAAGTTGTTCCCTCTGCCCATTCCCACAGGAAAATTTGATCTAATTTAGCTATACTTTTGCTAACAGTCATATGGATTCTTAGGTATGATGGAAGTGAGTCAGTTAATTAAAATTAATTTAATGTAGGTACTATCATGCCAGTATGTATCATGGTTTATATGTTATTTCTCTCTCTCTCCTGACACACAGTGACCAAAAAATAGGATATGAGTTTGCATGGATTCATTTTAGTCCCCCTCCCCCCCCCCCCCCCAGTAATTAGGTAACCAGTTAAAAGTGTTGGATTCTAGGGAAAAAAAAAAAAGGATACATTTTGACTGATGTATCATTCCAGCAGCAATACCAAACATTTTCTGCTGCTGTGTATGTTTGAGGCACTGTGATAACCATAGATGTTATCCTTTAAATGCAATTTTATAACTGTTTAGAAATAGCATATACTGATTTTTCAGTAAAATAAAGTTCTTTAAGCCTCAGTGGTTTACATTGTTGGTTTTTAAGAAGGATACTTCTATTTGAAGACTTTTGATGTTAACATTATTGCTCCATTCATAATAGTGGTAGTGCATAAATAAAGACTGGCAGAATTAAAGCATAAAGCCTAAAATTGACATAAGGTTCTCAGCCCCAAACATGCTAAGAAAAAAGCTTAGTGATGTTTACTGTCAGATATTTACCATTCTCAAGTGCATAAAAGCTCGTGATCAGTATGGGAAAGTTCTGCATACAAAAAAATATTTTTAAAGTTAATTCAGCACTATGATGCAAACTCATTACTCTACTGTAGAAGTACTATAGCGCAATTTATTGCTTTCTATCTTTTTACATTTCAATTGTAAAGTTGTTCGGTGTTCCCTATGAAGTAAAAAGCTGTTTGGAGTTCAGATAGCAGTCAGATATGCTGGATCTATTAACTTACAATGTTCACCACTAAATGACATCATCTAGTTGTCATCTTCATATAATAATGTAATAAAATTGCGTTGCAATTTGAGGAACTTTCTTCTGTTAAACTTATACTGTGGGGGAAAAAAAGGAAGGTACAGCTTATGATGTAAATAATTGAAATAAAGAAGACCCTGGTAATTACAGGCTTGTCAGTCTCACCTCAGTGCCTGGTGAAATTATGGAGAAAATCATGATGGGAGTTGTTGAAAAACACCTAATGGACAAAGCAGCATTGGTTGCAGCCAACATGGGTTCAGAGGAGGAAAGCCCTGTCTATCCAACCTGATTCCGTTTTACCACATGGTCACCAAGCTGGAAACCAGTTGATGTTATTTTTTTGGATTTCAGTAGGGCTTTCAATATTGTGCCTCACAGTATCTTGCTGGACAAAATGTCCATCGTACAACCAGACAAAGCCATAACGTGTTGGGTGAGCAATTGGCTGAAGGGTCAGGCCCAAAGGGTGATAGTGAATGGGGATACATCTGGCTGGTGGCCAGTCGCTAGTGAGGTTCCCCAGGGTTCCATTTTAGATCCAGTTCTTTGTAACATTTTCATAAATGACCTTGAGACAGGACTAGAGGATGTCAAGAAAATTTGCAGATGACACCAAATTGGGTGGAACTGTTGACTCCACTGAGGGTGGAGAAGCCTTGCAGAGAGACCTGGTCAGATTAGAGAGCTGGGCAATCACCAACAACATGAAGTTTACTAAGGGCAAGTGCTGGATTCTGTACCTGGGAAGGGGTGACCCTTGCTGCACATAGAGACTGGGGGATCAGAGGCTGGAGACCAGCCATGCTGAGAGGGATTTGGCAGTCTTGGTCGACAGAAAGCTAAACATGAGCTAGCAGTGTGCCCAGGCAGCCAAGAGAGCCAACACTATCCTGGGGTGCATCAAACACAGCTGGTCCAGGGAGGTCATTGTCCTGCTCTTTGCTGATCTGGTGCAGCCTCACCTTGAGTACTGTGTGCAGTTTTGGGCAGCACAGTACAAGAGGGACAGCTATTGGATAGTGTCCAGAGGAGGGTAATGAGTCTGGAGGGGAAGTCTTACAAGGAGAGGCTGAGGTCCCTTGGTTTGTTCGGCCTGGAGAAGAGGAGAATGAGGGGAGACCTCGTTGTCTATGGCTTCCTGATGAGGGCGAGCAAAGAGGCAGGCGCCCATCTCCTCTCTTTGGTCATCAGTAATAAAACCCAAGGGAACAGCATGAAGCTGTGATGGGGAGGTTTAGGCTGGATGTTAGAAAGAGGTTCTTAACTGAGAGGGTGGTCAGGCATTGGAACAGGCTCCTCAGGGAAGTGTCACAGCACTTGGCTGAGCACAAGAAGCATCTGCACGATGCACTCAGTCACATGCTCTGATTTGGCTGTCCCTGTGTGGAGCCAGAAGTTGGACTCAATGATCCTTATGGGTCCCTTCCAACTCAGGATATTCTATGATTCTAATTATGAAAATTGCACATGCAGATAAGATCCTCATAAAATCTTATGATTATGAAATCTTTAACACATGAGGATGACCTGAAGCTCTGCCATTTAACCTGTTACTAAAGGTGCCCCAGGAATGCAGGTTGTACCTTGCACTTATAATGGATTCATTTGGTGTCATCAGAAGCTTTCATTTAAAAGCAGCATTCAATCTAAATCTCTCTTTACAATCTAAATCTCTTGACACTTTCATACCCAGAACTTGTTGTCCTATCTTCAACAGACTTGGATAAAAAATAACTCTTTTACTCAGTTTTAAAAGTACTTGAATATTGTTTTTCTCATCATCCTCTTCTGAAGTGTAAGGAATCTATTTTTTCCCAACATTTCTTAGTAGTTTTCTGTAATTTGCATGAATATTTCTGAGCAACAAACTATCTTCACACCTTTTGTGATGCTTGCCAGAGAGCTTCTGACTGCCTAAGGAGATTTCTTTCCAGTGTTACGATATCAGTCTTTAAACCTTGCAGATTGGTGGAAAGTGTGTACTCCAGCTCTGAATCCTATTTTTAATAACAGCCGTTATAACTCATCATCCACTGGTCTTGTAGGAGCAGCACAGCTAGTCTCTCTCAAACAACTGTGGAACTTTCATATGACTTTTTAAAAAAAGGGTAAGTCTAGTTTGTTCTCTCTGCATTTTGTAAACTAAGGCACAAAAAGTAACAAAATGTATTGTGACAGCTGTATTCAGAACCTTATCTCTGTCACCAGGTGCTACTGGAAAATCTGAACAGTTGCTGCCCTCAGGTGAATGTCTTATAGACATCCTTCCTAGAGAGCAAAGTCTGAGACACTGGATCTGCTCTGAATGTAGACTCTCATTTATACCATTGATATAGCTAGTGAGTATAACAACCAATTTTTTACAGGGTTGCTCCATCATTGTTACAAAAAAAAAAAAAAAAGTGTTTTCATCAAAATATAATATGTATCAGGTTTCTTTGCAAAGATGTCATGAAAGGAAATGCTGCTCTTTAAGACAGGCTTATAGAGTACCCATTATAAGCATTAAATGAGAATAAAAAACTATGGAAAAACTCAGATTAGCTTTTTTAGTCTTCATAATTCTGCTTCATTTAACACCAATGAATATCAATTGGAAGTGAAAGGTTTTCTTTTTTCCTTAGGAGCTGGCTGAGTCTCTCCACCTAGGCTGTTCACGTTGTTACCCAATCTGTCTAGGTCAGATAACTCCTTGCTGCCAGTTAAAATATTTAATAAATAATATACCTCAGGGAGAAAATGATACCTGTTCTGTTAACACTAGAAACACATATTGGTGTCTTGCATTCGTAGGAACTAAGAAAAGCACAAAGGTGTAACAAACAGTGAATTTGAGAATGACACTGCTCATCACAGAAGCTGTAGGGACAGAGAGTCACATTTTTCCAGATTGCAAGCACTCTTGCCTTAATTTTCCTCACAGTAGTTCTTATACAGATTTGCACCAAAACCTGATTTTCTGTAAGCGCAAAAATGCTGTTGACTTTCTATGTACTTCTATTACAATGCATGAGATTAGAATCTATGCATAGTGCCCTATAGCATCGAGTCTCTCCACAGATCTAGTTGTCTTGCTTTTTGGCTGGTCATTCAGGGAAGATCGCTTGTCATTACCTTTTCTCCTCGTGACCCAGAAGTGTCAATTGTCATCTGTCCTCAAATGACACAAATTAATCTCCTCATAGAGGAAGTGAGATAAGGGATTATCCAGGACTTTACGTGACAAAGCCAGAGGAAAAAGCTGTGGGGCTCAGTATGAAGTGAAGAACAATAGATGAGGTAGCAATGACAGCTATGATTTGGGTGTGCGAGAAATGACCCTGAGTGTGCAAAAAGCACTGGCAGTTTGTGAGACTCTGCAGGAGCCAGCCTACCACTTGCCTTTAACACTGCAGGAGATGCTGTCAGTCAAGGAATCTGAAAATCTTATCCCTCTTAGATCTTGAACATTGCCAAAGCTGGATTTTCTTAGCGTGAACTATGTGAGAGGGCAGGATCTGAAATGATAGTCATACCTGTCATGATGTCCCAGCTTGGACCTAGCAGATTCTATGGGCATGGGAGAATTAAGCCCTTTTTGTCCAAAATCAGCAAATAAATCAAATCTCGTAGATTCATATTTAAGTTGCCAGATGCCTATCCAAAATTAAAGGTGCTTCTGGCTTCATCTGCTTTTTTGACCCTGACAAACCAGCTTTTCAAATTCCTTTTTTTCCTGTAGGTTCATTGTTTGTGCTTTGCCCTGGAGATCACATAAGTATGAGATATTTCCCTTGAGGAATCACACTGAAATATTTAAGGAGCTTTATTTCCTCCCTCCAGAAACCCATGCTACTGTAAGAACATTTCCCATTATACCATTGCTGCAGGGTTTAAGATTTTTATTTTTTTGGGGAAGACATTTTATGACTATTACTCATTCCCTGTTTCTATGCTAGATTCAACCTAAAAGACAAGCCTTTTCTAAAGAACTTTTTAGCTTTTATTGATAAGCAGGTCATACTTAAGTGCTACAAAAATAATGACCTTGTTTATAATCTGTGCTAATTGACAGATCAGAGACATCTGGCTGAAGAACCGTTGACTCTCCTTCTGGAGGCAAGCAGAGAAAAATTACCTAGGCATTTAAGAGATCAAGATACAGTTAGACAAGCATTTCTACATATCTAAGGCTTAAGTTTTGCTTTTGCTTCTCTCATTATTTTCTGCAACTGTTAAACTTCCTCACCAATCCCTGTAGCAGGACATACCTAAGACAGTTGTGATGGGTTAACATTGTCTTGAGGCCAGTTGCCTACCAGAGCTGCTCAGCTGGATGAGAGACAGACAAATAAAAAAAGACCTGTGGACCTGTGAGTCGCTCACAACTACTGTCATGGGCAAAACTGAATCAGCCGGGGGAAAATCAAATCAGAATAAGATAATAAATAAAACCGAATCTTTAAACACCGCCCATCCCTTCTTCCTGGGCTCAACTTTACACCCACTTTTCTCTACCTCCTCCCCAACCAGCAGCACACAGGCATGGAAAATGAGGATTGTGGTCAGTTCACCACATGTTGTCTCTATTGCTTCTTCCTCAGAGGGACAACTCCCCACACTCTTCCACTGCTCTAGTTGGGGTCCATGGCAGACCGTTCTCCACACGTCTCCAATATGAGTTTGTCACATAAAGGGTATGCGTGACTGAGGAAATCCCTCCTGTTGAGTCACAAGATTCAGAAAGGATCCCCTTGCTTTCTAAACTTGTTCTCAGAGAGGAGCCTAAGTACACCCAGGTCCAGTCTCAGTCCCAGACTTGGTCAATAGTTTGTCTAAAGGATTATATATATGCAACCATCAGAGTCAATGTTTGCCTGACAGAGCCCCTTGAAGATCTTTCACTGAGACAGTTTCACAAAGTTGAAACCAACAGAAGGTTTATTAATGTGACAGATATAAAGAATTTGGGATTGCTGTTGATAAATACTTTTACTGCAATAGCTGGAATATATGATGATTATAACGCTGGCAAAATACCGTCCTGGTGAAATAGCAATTGCTTACCAAGGCGGCATCCCTATCTTGGGTGGAGAAGACAGAGCACAGCCCACTGACTACCACTTTGGAGTCTTTAATTCTTCAATTTCTTCTTCCCCTTCCCCCTAGCGGTGTCTTCCTTATATCTTTATACCCCAGTCTTATCTGTTCCCTCCAAAAGGTTATGTTTGAGAAGATTTGGGTGAAGAGTTGTGTACTATAGTCATCCTTGTTTAGCATGCACTGCTTTTTGATTATTAGCATATTTAGGGATGTCAAGTTCAATATTTATTTGCAGTTAATGAAGTAAAGAGTCTACCTCCAGGCACTGTGGCCTTCAAAATTCTGTGTAGAAATCATCTATCTGTTTCTTCCACAGTCTTTAACCAAACCAGATCTGTCTTGTCACCATAAGATTCACCTCTTCAGCTGGTTCTCATACCAGCCTTGCAGTCTGTTCCATGGGGTGCAGTCCTTCAGGAACAGACTGCTTCAGTGTGAGTTTCCCATGAGATCACAAGTCCTGCCAGGAGCTCGCTCGAGCTCAGGCTTCCTACAGGGTCAAATCCTCCTTCAGGTGCACCCACTTGCTTCATTGCAGGGTCCTCCATGGAATGCAGGTGGATATCTGCTCTAACATCCAACCTCCATGGGCTGCAGGGGACAGTTATTTGTCTACAATCTGGACTGGTCTAATGAAATACCTAAACATCTTTCACTTCTGTGTTGGTTCAGCCCCAACCAATAGCTGAACACCGCACACCACCCACTCACTCCAGGAGAAGAAACAAACAGAGCATCCACGGGCTGGGATAAGGACAGTTTACCGACAAACTCACCACAGAAGGGGAACAATAACAGCCTGCAGCAAATTACACTCATACTCAGTAAAGACACAGACTACCTTACCAACCCAATAATAACAGTGTACTACAGAACAAGAGGACCAACCAGACACACCAGCATCACTTGGACTTCCCTGGAGGCACCCAATAGCACCCCTCCCCAACCAGCCCCTTTTATGGGGAAGTGATGTCAGGTGGTGTGGAAAACAGTCTGGGCTAACTGAGCTCACCTGTGCTGGCTGCTTGGGGAGGTTAACCTTGGCCTCGCCAGAACCAGGAAAACTTCCATAATAGTTTGCATTTAATTAGTATCCCAGTCACTGTAGAATCATAGAATCACAGAATGGTTTGGGTTGGAAGGGAACTTAAAAATCATCTAATTCCAACCCCCTGCCATGGAACACTGCCAGGGAGGGGGCAGCCACAGCTTCACAGAATCACAGAATCCTAAAATATTAGGTAGTTAGAAGGGACCTTGAAAGATCATTTAGTCCAGCCCTCCTGCCAGAGCAGGATCACCTAGATTAAATCACACAGGAATGCATCCAGGCGGGGTTTTAATGTCTCCAGAGAAGGGAATTCTACAACCTCTCTGGGCAGTCTTTTCCAGTGCTCTGTTGCCCTCACAGGGAAAAAGTTCCTCCTTATATTTGCACGGAACTTCCTGTGCTCCGGCTTGCACCCATTGTCTCTTTTCCTATCACTGGCCATCACTGAGAAGAGCCTGGCTTCATCCTCCTGACTCTCACCTTTTACATATTTATAAAAATTAAGAACACCCCTCAGTCTCCTCTTCCTCAGGCTAAAGATGCCCAGCTCCCTCAACCTTTCCTCATAAGGAAGGTGTTCCACTCCCTTAGTCATCCTGGTGGCCCTGTACTGAACTCTTTCACGGAGTTCTATGTCCTTCTTGACACAATATTCCAGGTGCGGTCTCACCAGGACAGAGTAGAGGGGAAGAAGGACCTCTCTTGACCTCCTAACCACAACCCTTCTAATACACCCCAGGATCCCTTTGGCCTTCTTTGTTATGAGGGCACATTGCTGGCTCATGGTCATCCTGCTGTCCACCAGCACCCCCAGGTCCCTCTCACCTACCTGGTCTCCAACAGGCCAGTCCCCAGCCCATACTGGTACCTGGGGCTGTTCTTCCCTAGATGCAAGACCCTACACTTGTTCTTGTTAAATCTCATTAAACTTCTCCCTGCTCAATTGTCCAGCCTGTCTAAGTCTTGCTGAATGGCAGCACAACCCTCTGGTGTGTCAACCACCCCTCTCAGTTTTGTGTCATCAGCAAACTTGATGACTGTACACTCTATTCCCTCATCCAGGTCATCAGTGAATATATTGAATAGTACAGGTCCCAGAACCAACTCCTGAGGGACTCCACTAGACAGAGGTCTCCAGCTACACTGTCCTACTGATCAAAATTCCCTGGCTTCTCCCATTCAACCAGCTCTCAACCCACCTCACTACTTGACCTCACAGACCATACTTACTCAGTTTAGCCATGAGGATGCTGCGGGAGATGGTGTCAAATGCTTTAATGAGGTCAAGGCAGACCACAGCCACTGCCCTACCATCATCTATCCATCTGGTTATATCCTCATAAAAGGCTATTAGATTAGTCAAACATGATTTCCCCTTGGTAAAATCATGTTGACTGTTCCTAACAACCCTCTTATTCTTGATGTGCCTAGAGACAGCATCAAGGATAAGTCTTCCTATCACCTTTTCAGGGGTGGAAGTGAGGCTGACCAGTCGGTAGTTACCTGAGTCCTCCTTCTTGTCCTTTTTGAAGACTGGAGTAACATTTGCTTTCCTTCAGTCCTCATGTACCTCTCCTGTTTCCCAGGATTTAGCAAAGATGATGGATAGTGGCCTAGCAATGACTTCTGACAACTCCCTCAGCAACCTTGGGTGCACGTTCCAGTGTCTCACCACCTTCTCAGTGAAATATTTCTTCCTCATATCTAAGCTATCTAGCCTCTTTTAACTTAAGGTAATGACCCCTTGTCCTGTTACTACATGGTCTTGTAAACATTCCCTCTCCAAATTTCCTGTAGGCCCCCTTCAAGTACTGAAAGGCGTCCCCAGAGCCCTCTCTTATCCAGGCTGAAAAAGCCCAAGTCTTTCAGGCATTCTTCATAGGAGAAGGGCTCCAGCCTTTTGATAATCTTTGCGGCCCTCCTCTGGACTTGCTCCAACAGCTCTATGTCTTACTTACGTTGGAGGGCCCAGGGCTGGAGACAGTACTCCAGGTGGTATCTCACAACATGGGAATAAATGGGGAGAATCACTCAACCTGCTGGTGACTCTTCTGTCGATGCAGCCCAGGATATGGTTGGTAAAGGCATCTTGTGATACTGCTTGCATCACAGAAAAATGACTCATGAATAACATATCTTCACATTACCCAAACTGTTTTGGTATAATATTAAAAAAAAAAAAAAAAATTCATTCAGAACATTCTAGTCAATACTTCTGAGATATTATTTTTGCCCTATTTTTCCCTGCTTTCATTTAACTTAAATCATGAACATAGCAGAAAGACAAGAAACAAGCAAACAGAAAAAACTCACAATAAAACCACCCCAAAGCAATCAGCCTTTTAAATTCTTGGCTTGTCACTGCTGTCTTTCTCTAGGTACCAACTGAAAAATTAAAGCACAAGGTCTTCTGAGGAATCTGGGTTTCTAAAGATTTCTGTGCATAAATAATGAGATTTTAGAGACAACAATGAAATCCCTTCAGGACTTGGTCTGCTAAAACAAGGTTAGAAAAAAATAGGAACTGTTACCAGTAAAGGGTCTAATAAAGGAAGTATGTCTTCTCTAAAATATTGTCAAAATTTGGTAAATTTGAAGTTCAACCAAAAAACTACGACTGTGAATGGTTTGTGATTGGTTGGTTGGTTTTGGTTATGTTATATACATTTGTCTAGTCTGTGCCTGTAACATAAGAACTAAGCCTAGTTTCCATATATGTCTTGAACAAACAAGTTCTCTTGAGGACTCTTAGTTTTAGAAGAGCATAATATGTGGGTGGTGAAGAACACAGTTTAAAGGAAAAGAACAGCCACTTACCATTTTTCACTTGAATAAAGATTTCAGGATAGATCTCTCTCGTTTAACCTTATTCCTCCTCAAGTAAAGTCCCTCTGAAATTTATTTCAGAAATGACAATTTTTTCAGGAGGAGCTTTCTAAAGACTCATGATGTAATATCACTGATTACTATGGTGTACTTTTTAAAGATGTCTGGTTCATCCTGGATAAAAATTCCCTTGACAAAATGGATTCCTGAATTAAAAGAAAGGATGAGTTTGGCTTAAGTTGTTTTGTTAGCCAGGTTGTTTACTTCCTGGATCATCTGTTGCCCTCTTTGTGACTTAAGATTCTCTTAACTGATCAGTGTTTATGCGTTATCTGTTGCTCAACAGATGTCTCAGACACAAAGGTTCCCCCTGAGTACAGTATTTGTTTGTATGTGCAAGCATTCCCAGTTCCAGAAGTATACTTGTTCTGAAATATGAGGTAAATTAATGCTAAGTCCACCTGTGCATACTAAATACATAACAATTCTTCTGTATGAAACATCCAATTTAACCAAAAGTCACAAGTAAAGACCAGTGACATAGAAGCTTATTTTTCTGGTCAATATTTCAGAAGAATATATCACTAAGAAGTAAGAAATGATATGCTTTTCTCAATTTTAATGTCTTTTACGATTTTCACTAGAAAAAAAAGGCTATACCCATGTAGGGAAAGGCCAACAACATGAGTATGAACGACCAGTCTCGTGAATATAAGATTTACACAGTAAAGAATCTTCAGTCCTTTGCATCTGCGAGTCTCAGAAATAAGTACTATCTTGAAATTTTATTACAACACTTAATTTTGAGTTTATTCAGTGTTTACCAGCTCACAGAAACAAATGAATTATTTGAGATTTTTTTGCATCCAAGTTAGAAGAAAATAATATATCTTTTTCCACTGCATTAAAGAAATAGAGAACAACAACTTATTCATTGTATCATAATTGATTTATGAGGTTCTAATTTCATGTAAACACAAAATACAAAAAGGTGAGAAACCCAGGTAGTTTTCCAACTGTTATTCATTCAGTTAAACTAATTGACCATGAATTTGTTGGTAGTTGAGCTTTGAGCTGGGACAAAACCAGAGCACAGGTACATATTATTTTAATGAACAATGATGTGTGAAATGAATCACAGCCTTGTCAACAAGATAATAGTGAATTATATCCCAGTCATGGTTGAGAGAACATATGACAAACATGCTGGGTGTAGTTTCCAAAAGCTGCAAAGGGTTTGTCAGTTTGATATTTCTATGTAAAACTGCAAAATGAAGAAACTCTAAAAGTGCTCGTTAATTGGTCATAATCAATACAGCTTCAATGTAATATTCATATAGCGAGTTTTTGTGGCCACAGGGCAAATTTGGAATTAATTTTTATTTGTCTTCAATAATTCTAACAACCAATTCTTTCTCTGATGTTTATACTAATAAAATTTTCCTAAACATATGGAAACACAATAGAAATATCTAAATTAAAAATGAGGAATATTGTTGTCTTATTTGGAGATTTTATCTTTTCATTTTAATATTTACCTATGAATCTTGTTAATTTCTTTTCAGGAATGCTCAGTATCAAAACATAAAATGATTGCTTTACGTATAAATTTAACCTGAAACTACTTAAAATTTAGAAATAAAGATCAGAGAGACTAATTTTACTCATTTTCATATTTGTTAGGGTTTTATTTTTGCAGTTTGTTCATTGAGGTAGGGCCTTCAGATTTTAAATTAGCAAACCCCCCCTCTTTAAAAATTATAATTCTGAATAAATTTGTGTTTATATTAGGCCTGTAATCCTTTTTAAAATAACATAGATTTAGATAAACTTTGGAAATTAGAAATAACAAGAGTTCCCCACCTGTTTACGCCCAGGAAAAGAATGCATACTTAGGTTATCCATTGAAAGTCACGAAAAAAAATCCCCACCAACTGTTCTATATGGGGTTCTGGTTTATTTTCAGAAAAATAAATTGTGGTGTATATTGAGAATGCTAACCTTTAAATAAAATATTAGGTACAAGCAACTTATTGGAACGCATTTTGTTACAAGTGGATTTTTATGACTGCTTAGAATTGATAGAGTTTAATTTCTTAGATGGTCACACCCTCTTAAAATGATTATTCTGAAGCATTCATTTTTACGTTAGCCATGACCTACTTTCTGTTAAGATGAGTACTTTAGGTGCAAATATCTGGCACCTATTTCAAAAGCCTTATTCTCATAGAATAATGGACGTTATTTAGATACTTTCAGTAGAGCTTTTCCTCTCTGCTTCACTCTATCTGGGTGATTAAAAGATTTTATTGTATTTTTAAAGGAGACAAGTGAGTGAGGGGAGAAAGGACTTTGTTAAGGAATTTGTACTATCCTTCAGTATCTCTACAATTCTTCAGGATTTGTCTTACTTGGATCGCTAAATATCTGCTGTACTGCAGTGGAAGAAAAGGAAAAGTAACAGAATCAGCAGTGTGCCTCACATAGTATGAATAGATAGATAAATAAATAATAAAACCTTACCAGCTGCTGCCATCTGGATGGGAAATACATTGAGGAGCTTGCAATCACTCCTCTTAGTAAGGAAATACAGAGGTCTTGACATTTGTAACAGTGACTGTGTCATATCCAGGTATGGATGCAGAGGTCTATAGCATTGAGCTTAGATGATGGAGAAGGATATAATCAGTAACAATGTTATACAAGGTTGGAACTTCATTTTGCCAATTCCTGCCAAAATGCATAGTGTGTTCATTGACCCAAAGATATGTTCACCTGTTCTAATCTCAGCACAAGTGCGCAGTTAACTAAATTGAGGATTAATTAGATTTAGGTAAGTGAAATCTCCATACAGAAAACTCAGTAGGTTTAAGACAAACCAGTCATTCTTTCAACTAACGTTACATCATGGTTTTAATTTCTGAATTTTCACATTTTCCTTTCTTCTCACATTGCTGAATTAAGGCTTCTGATGGTCTGGCTTCTTTCCTTCTTGGAGAATCTCCTGGCTGCCTTTGTTCACACTCTGGCGCCACTTCCATTGAGTGCTTCTGCTGAAAGTGCATTTCTACTTCTTGAGTAATCCTTCTATCAGCTACAGATTATCCTCTCCTGCCTGATGCCTTCATATATTGTCTCGCCTCACACTATGTTCTTGGATGCTTTTTCTGGTCTTGGAGCACAGCCATAAATCAGGCCTAAGTAGGCAATGTAGTAGCCATGAATAATAGAGGAGGTTGCAGCACAGCCTAAAGCATGTTGAATAATATCCTTCTTTCAGAAGTTACTCCTGGATTATGACTGCTTTAATAGTAAACTGATTTTCTAAACAAGCAACTATTGCCTTCGGTAAGACTGGATGAATAACAATTGCAATTTTACATAGATTTTTATCAGGTGAATGTTAAGTTAGTTTCATTAGATTTTTCTAGTCCACACAGCATCAGCCACTGATGATTTAGAAGCATTAAGGTGAATGCAGAGGAGGAAAACAAAGAGCAAATAATAAAAAACAACCATTAATTGGCCCAATTCAAATGAGTTTTTAAGTGTACCAGGACTGTTGTTTTATAGACGTGATGGTTTTTAGTTCACAGTAAGAAAAGTACTGGCAATGCTGTGACTTCTGTAAGAAAGAAGGTTTAAGAAACATGAAGAGAGTGGCACATTTGATCTATTCACCAAAACTGCAAATGCTCAAATCTCTAGGTACGAATTTTCCAGAGGGTTTTTGATTAAGACAGTTACATAATTTCAAAGAGAGATGAGAGAATTTCTGAACTGCAAGAAAGCTTTATTTCTGTATTATTTTAAATCCACAGACGATTTGTCAGAATAAAGAGAAGAAATGTACTCTTCAAAAGAGTATGTATTTGATGTGTTTGGGATTGAAAAGGAAGAAAACTTTTTCTTTTTTTTTTAATACTATCCAATATAATAGATTTACTTGCAGACTAATTTTCTGTTTACTTAATTGATGTTAGCTATGATTTCTCTATTGTGTGGTTTGGCGTTTTTGTTTTGTTTAGTTTTTAATTTTTAGTGAGGAGTGGATCTGTAAGGCTATTGATCTTGAAACATTAACTTAGCTGGTCGTAGTTGTATTAGTAAAATACTAGGCAAAGATCAGAAGAAAACTTGTTCTTTTAAACTGTGGCACAAAAGGTTATAAAGAAATTGCAAGCAACCGATGGTCCTGTGCTTCTTCCTTGTACCACAGTCTAATACTAGATAGTATATTATTATTTCCTTGCTATTTTTATATCCATTATTATT
Source organism: Gallinula chloropus (assembly GCF_964237585.1). Classification (NCBI taxonomy): domain Eukaryota; kingdom Metazoa; phylum Chordata; class Aves; order Gruiformes; family Rallidae; genus Gallinula; species Gallinula chloropus. The sequence goes on along the minus strand of NC_140085.1, from coordinate 109,165,912 downwards.
GGATTTTTTCTTCATGACTTAAGGCCCATTTTTATGCATCTTCAAGTGAAGCCAACTAAAACACAGGACAGAAATATTTCTTGTGTTTCTTTCTGATCTCACAGTATGCCCACAGTGGTTTTTTATTTCTTTCCTCTCTCCCTTCCTCCCTTTTTTTCTTTCTTCTTCCCCTCTTTTTCTTTTTTTTTTTTTTTTTTTGAGATCTATGCTTTCAGCAGTTAAAAAATAATTCTTATAAGTGAAACCTCTTCACCAATGGGCAATTTTTCCTTATGTGATGACAATAGTGAGATTGTGTAGTCTTAGCTCAGAGTTCACCATACATCTTGTCCCCCTGGTTGGGGTAGGTACAGGTCAGAGGAGCATACAAGACAGACATTTAAAACATGAGGCATTAGAAGTGTTTAAGACCCCAGGTTCAAGGGAAATGAGTTTCAGCAAGCCCATTACTGTTCATTGTCACATTCTTTAGTTTCAGAGTTACCTTGAAAAAGAAATTATAAAATATAAGTGACTGCTGGGTCACATGAAGATAAGATTCCTTGCATTATGGTGATACTAAAGATTTGAACTAAGTTTTACAGCCTTTTAGCATGAACCATGGATTTAAGGACTACATTTTGTCATAAAATGCTTTTCTCCTGGGAGTTCAAATGGACCTACATTTCATGATAGAAAAGGACATAGACATCAACATAAGAGAAAACAGTTTTACAGAAGGAGGCCTTTCCACAGAAGAGAGGATGCTTCAACATAGAGCTCCAGAAGTCACTGAAATTAAGAGGTTTTTTTCATCTAGGGGACAGAATCTGCCAAGAAAGAATGAGTGCTTCACTAAAACCAGTTGTCATATAGCAACAGAACAGAAAAGGAGTTATGGGCCCAATCTTAGTGTGAGGAATGCAGAAGTTAAGTAACTATTAATTTAGAGTAGGGTCAAGACTGGCACAGTGGAAGAATGTATTTTGTTGAACATATGGCTTTGTGAATCAATGAAATCAGAGAAGCAAAGAAGCAGAATAAAAAGCTCTCTTCCATGATTCAATAGACAATAATTGGTTACAGGAGTGAGGACATATGGGTACCGTATGAACTCCTCTAAATTGATGAAGCTTCCAGCAGCTACTGCAGGGACTCTGTGGTAGCAGAATTGAGCTTTGAATCATCTTTAATTTCAATTCTTATAAATTCTTTATAGAAAATAAAAGAACTTAGAAATATATTGGAGAAATTAAACAGAACAAAAGTCTGGTGAAAAAAACTTAATCTTCTAATAGTAAATTTGCTTGGGAATTCAAGCGATCTCAATTCCCAAAATACTTGTGCAGGTACATTTGTTTTGTCATTACAGAAATAAATAATAATTTTGCATTGTGAGAAGCATAGCATCTGGAATGTATTAGAAAAAAAAAAAAAGAGAAAAGAAAAAAGAAAATCCAGCAACATTTTATGTTGATGTAGATACTTTACGTACTTGGAGTTTGTGTCTGGGTTAAAAAAATATGGGGAATGAAATAGATTACGTATGTAAATATTTAGCTTTATTTACAGATATATGACATTATGAGAGCTATTACCGGTCCTCTCTGAGTAGTATTGACACTAAATCACTCTGTACATAACAAGCAAAGTGGTACTATAATTTTACAACATGTCTAAGTCTGCACAATAACTGATGCAAATTATGGAGGACTCCATATTTACCCAAATACAAGGATCCTTTGAACAGTGTTACAGATAACTCGTTTTGCAGAGCAAAAGGACTTTGCTTTCACTTATTAAAAAAAAAAAAACACAACAAAACTTTCATGAACTCCTTTGGCAGTAATAGGGCAAGACTTTGGGCCTTTCAGACTATTTTACTGAAACAGAGTTGCAAATGGAGGCTTGGAAACATATTATTTCCTTAAATGCAGCAGATAACTTTTATTGTCATACATAAAAAGAGGAGCAAACCATATTTCAGCTTTTCTGTTGGCTTGATAACTCCATTTAAATGGGATATTTAATTGATATTTCCATCGTTTATTTAATGTTAAATTAAAAGTAAACAGACTTGCCTATAAAATTGTCTTTATGGAAACAACAGCCTACAAGCATTCTTGTCATATACCAAGAAACCAGTGAGAAGAAATGACTGTATTTGTGCCTTGCAAACACACGTCTCTGTTGCATCCTCAAAGACTCAGTCAATACACCTATCTTTTTAATGATCAGCATGCTGCATTCAACTTGTTCTGAGATCTAATCTTTAACAAATGACTGGAATTGTTTTGATTAGTTCAAATTTTTATCTGAATTAGTTTGCGCTGTCAGTAATTACCTTCATTTGTTGTATTTTTCATTTGATTTGAACTTCTAAAATTTCCTTTTAATCTTAATCTTGTATCTTTTTCTTTGACTTTTGCTTTTATTTTCTTTGTCTTTGATGATTCTTCTTTCTGCAACCCCATCATCCAAAGTATCTTCTCTTTCCTTACCATTTTTCTCAAGCTACGGTAACATTGCTTCACTTTTCTCTGTCATTTCCAGTTATTTCATTTATCCTAGTTAACTTGACTGGATATTTCTAGCTAACATTACCACTCAATCACTGGGCAGCTAATGCTGTCCAGTGCTGAACTACCTGAAAAAAATTCCTGTGCTTAATCAGAATTTTCTGCGATTTGTGCCCATGGCCTTTCTTCCTTTCAACGTGTATCTCTCAGAAAAGTCTGGCACCATCTTTTCCATATCCTTCCACTGAGTAGCTGAAGAGATATTTGACCAAAATTAACCAATGCCAGTTGCAACGGATGTTTTCAAAGAACTGTTTGTGAGAAATTTGAAGAAGTGCTTTGGGGAATATTTTTAGAAATAAAATATATATAGAAGTAATCCTACCATTTCTTGAATGTATTTTTTCCCCTAATGTTTGGAGAAATCTGAATGTTTTGTTTAAATGATTTGCTCAATACATTATGTAAGCATTTCTGTAGGATTGCTGCTTTTATAGCAGGAAGAGATCATATGTTAACAGCTTGCAGCTGCTGAAATGGTGGTGCTCATCCTAAGTACAATTTTAGAACTTCAACATTGAAACAAAACCAGTTTGTGAGTGACAAGTCATCCTTTAGATATGTGTATCACAACCTAAACAGCTTGCAATAAGTAGTTTGGAAACACAATGAACTGCAAACTTGTTTTATATCATTGGAGTTCCTCCTCTTCCTGCTGTAGTCCATAGCTTCTCAGTTTCATCAAGGTGAACACTGGTCTAAAGCCTTCAGGAATGTGGCTCCATAGGTCAGTCGTGAGACAACTGGGCCTGTGAAGAATAAAACTTATCAATGAGGAAGATGTTGCTCTCTGAAAGAAAAAAAAAACCCACATGTTTATTTTCTTGAACAGCCAACATCACATTTCTTCAATAAATTCATTATGGGATGTGTCTGAAGTTTGTTTCTTGATCTCTTCCCTCAAGTAAGCACAGAAGTAAGTCTTGAAACTTTGTTAATGGCAACCCACTGCTTTAGATTAGACTTCCTTGTGGATCGTGGAACTTCAAAATTCCATGTTTAGAAACTGAACTAGGCTGAATTTTGCCACAGCATCATCGAAGAGGTATTAAAAGGTGTTTTCAGTTGTGAAGAAAATATTTTAAAGAAATCGTAGACATGATTTCCTTTATCATTCACCATATGGATAAATCATAAACAAGGAAGTTGATGTTAGTTAAGTAAGTACATAAACTTGTTGTTTGCATATTCTTGATATCTCTATACTGTGGTTGCCTATGTTAGAGGTCCTAATTCGTTCAGAAATTAATTTTCATTGTTTTTCTCACATACAGGATTTAGCATCAGACTGTGTTAATGTCATGCAGTCATTTAAAAGTTGATAGACTCTATGATGTCACATTATTGAGCTTTCTAGTTCACTGTGTGACAAGCCTTAGTCTTTCCCAGTGTATTTTTTCATTTTAATATCTGTTCCTCTTGTTTTATTTCTTGTAAATCTTTATATGGCCCTTAACATAGGAATACTTACAAAGTGAATATGTAGAGTCTTTCCATTTCTGCATTTTTTCCTTCTAACTTTGTGATTTTTAAGACTTTTTCTGAAATGCTTCTAATTTGATCGATTCTCCACCACACATCGAAGTTATGAAATCATAGAGTCACTGGGCAGTGGAAGCTGTCTCAGGCGTAAAAAATCTCATGTGAATATGTTGCAGTTTTGTGAGGCTGTGCTGCTGGGACGGTTTCTTTAAGCAGCAGTTAGAGTTTTCTGCCAGCCTCAACTATAAACAACGAGCAGCTCAAGGCCAAAGTCGCGGCCCGAGAGATAGTCGAGCGCCTCTGAGAATCACATGTAGGAGAAAACAACCCGGAAGCAGCTGCATTTTGCCACCAGAGAAGGGAGTGAGAAGATGTAACGAGCTGTGCAGACACCAAGGCCCGGAAAGGGTGGGGGAGGAGGCGGCCTAAGTGCCAGAGAGAAAGATCCCCTGAAGCCCATGGAGAAACCCATGGAAAGGGCTGAGACTCCACCTGCAGGCCGTGGAGGGTTCGATGCTGGATGGAGCAGGTGGAGACATAGAGAAGACGCAGTGACCCTATGTTGGGATAAGCCCCTGCCAGCACTTGCAGCCATGAGGAGAAACAGAGACATAGAGAAAACGCGATGACCCTACGTTGGAACAAACCCCTGCCAGCACTTGCAGCCATGGAGAGAAACAGAGACACAGACATGAGTGAGAGAGAGATTTGCATTAGAACAGGTTTGCTTGGGGGAAGCTGGTGACCCCACAGAGGACTGGGACTGAGAGACATCATGATTTATGACTGCCTGCCATAGCAGTGACCCACGCCAGGGCAGCTGGTGAATAGATAAAGCCCTGGGAAAAGGATTCATGTTGGAGAAGTTCATGGAGGACTATCTCCTGTGGGTGAGACCCCACGGTGCAGCAGGGGGAGGGTGTGGAATGAATGTCCCCCTCCCAGCTGAAAGGGAAACTAACTTGCAAGGGACTGACCGAAGCCCCCATCTCCCAGTCCCTGCCCCCCTGTACTGTGAGCAGGGGGAAGAAGGGAGTGAAATCATGACTAGAGTGAAGTCTGCTAAGAAGGGATCTGTGGGGGGAGGTAGAGGTGTCTTAAGATCTGGAAAAGGTAAACAGCTCATGAAGAAGTAACCGAGAACCCCATTTTTTCCCAGTCCCTGCCCCCTTGTACTGTGAGCAGAGGGAAGAAGGGAGCAAGATCATGGCTAAAGGGAAGTCTGCTTAGAATGGAGGGGTGGGAGGAAGGTGCTACCGAGAACCCCATCTTCCCCATTCCCTGGCCCCCCCCCCTGTACTGCGAGCGGGGGGCAAGAAGGGAGCAAAATCCTGACTAAAGTCTGCTAAGAAGGGAGTGGTGGGGGGAAAGCGTTTTAAGATCTGGTTCCATTTGTTTTAAGATCTGGTCGTGCTCTCAACTCCAGTTTTCTTCGCTGTTCTTTGTAGTGTCGTGTAATAAAGTAGAGTAGTTTTTCTCCTCTTCACTGTGTTGAGTCTGTTTTGCCCATGTTGTTAAGAGTGATCTCTCCCTGTCCTTATTTTGACTCCTGAGCCTCTTAATATATAATTTTCCCCCTGTCCAATTAAGAAGGGGAGTAATAGACTGAATTTGGTGGGCATCTGGCCTACAGCCAGGGCTAAACCATGACAGAATAATATTACAGATAAGTGATTTTGCTTAAAATGCAATAGATAAAATAAATTATTTTATTAAGTAGAAATGTAGTTAGACAACAAGTGCTTCTGCTTTACTGTGTCAGCAAGAGGGAAGAGAAAATCTATCTATCTATCTATCTATCTGTCTATCTATCTATCTATCTATCTATCTATCTATCTATCTATCTATCTATCTATCTATTTATTTATTTTTCCAGGATGTAAGAAGAATCATTGATGAAAGAGATGACTATCTATGTCTCCTTTAAGGTATATCACAGAGTCAGAGAACAATTGAGGTTGAAAGGGACCTCTCAAGGTCATCTAGTCCAAACCTACAGGACAATCAGGGACATCTAGAGTGGGTTGTCTGGGATTTGTCCAGACAGTTTTTGATTATCTCAAATGAGCGAGATTCTCACAACCTTTCTGGGCAAAGTGTTCCAGAACTCATAGAATCATAGACTGGTTTGGGTTGAAAGGGACCTTAAAGATCATCAATTCTACCCTGACAGTAAAAAATTTCCTGATGTTCAAAGGGAACTATTTGTGTTTAGTTCTGCCCAATGCCTCTTCCCTTGCCACTGAGAATCACTGAGAAAAGCCAGGCTTCGACCCCTTTGCACACTCCCTTCAGATATTTGAATGTATTGATAAGATCCCCTTTGAACCTTCTCTATTTGATTTCTTTCTGTAAGTTAGCAGGTACCTAAAAGTTGGGTTACATTAAGAGTAGTTTTATTATAATCTTTCTTTCTTCCCTCCCACCTTAATTTCAGCTTAATAATTCTTTCTGTGTTAGCTACTACATGACTGAAGACTGACAGGGGAAAGTGTAAGATCTCTGAGTGACTATCAGGTGACGGATGTTTGTGTCTTCTGCTGTTTGCCTGAAAGTGCTAATAATGATTGAACACCATTGCCATGCTGAGTCTTGTATGTGAACTCCTGAGTGCTCAGAAGGTAGGTGATTTGGCATTTTTACAATAAATATGTAATTATCAAAATAATGCAAAGCTGATTGTTAACAATACTAGGCAGCCTGGGTTTATAGGTTCTACATGGATATTGAATTTTCTTTGAAATGTAAGTTTCAGTGATAACAGCAATTGTGCAATTTACCACTTCTATTCCTGTAAACTGTTTGGTTTGCTACAACATGATATTTTGATTAAAAAGCCAGATGATACAAAATCAATAGAACAGTTCATATTGATTAAACACTGCTTTTCTAACTGATGTTTGTGAGGTCTTTAAGGATCAGTTCTTGACCTTTTGCTGTTTAATACTGTTATCAATGACTTGGAGGAAAATGAAGCTGTTATTGATTGAATTTATAGTATATGCACACACACACACACACATAAAGGAATGTCAAAGAAGTAGTATTCAACAGGGAAACGTAGGTTGCTTGGAAATTATAGTATAAATATATAATTTGCAATTCAATGTAGCCAAGTCACATTTTGGTACTAGTGAAGTGTGAATGGAAGCCACAATTTGATGCTACAAATGCTATCTTGAGGAGCAGCTGCTCTTAAAAGGTGCAAGAAGTCACACCAAACATAAACACTCAGTACAATTCCACATGGAAAAGGCAAATGTGAGACATAAACATAAGAATATTGAGTAGAAATGAGTTAGGCTTCCTCTGTAATTCTCCCTGTGTGGCTGTTGCTTCCATTTCTGAAATCCACAATTCAGAAAGGGCATTGATAAATTGGAGAGGATTAAGGGGAAGCCTGGAGAATTATTAAAGGACTATGACTCAGGGAGCTCAAACTATAAATTTAGGAAAGGAAAGGTTAAGAACTGTGTCTATAGCACTCATATCTCTTCACAGCTGGATGCTCATCAGACTAGACCTTTGTACTCTGACTCTCAAGCTTTCCTTGTTCTGTGAAAGAATGTCCTGCCAATTCTCTGTCCTTTCTAAAATGCTTGGTACAAGCATTGGTGTCCCTTTCCAGACATGGCACCTCATACCTGACCTGCTCCTACTTCTAGAATCATCACTGTCCACATTAATCATAGAATCATAGAATTGTAGGGGTTGGAAGGGAACTCAAGAGATCATCGGGTCCAACCCCCCTGCCAAAGCAGGCTGCCTAGGAGCTATACCTTTCCCTCACTGCTTGTTTACATGGTTTTGAAATAACCATAGTACATAGCCAACAGGCTTGAGAGGGTTTGGGTAGAATCATTTTGCTTTATTTACTACACAGAATGTCAGTTCTTGGCAAAATATTAAAAAACAGGGTAATTTTTTTTCATTTCCTTACCTTTTTCAGATTCATTTGCTGTCAGCCAGTGTCCTTAGAATCTCTTTTGAACATAGGATGTTAATCTTCTAAAATGTGCAGTCTTGCTGTTCATGTCTTTTGACTGTGTGTGTTGGCCTTCTGCTCACTTTCTTCTACTTTTAGTACAGCAGAGCTGTACCTCTTCTTGCTCCGTCTGCTGTTTAGGAGTGATTTGGAGTGTTTCAGGGAGGAAAATGCAAATTCTGGATATACATTTACACTTTTGATGCATACAGCCTTTTATTCCCTCTAGCAAAAGCAGACAAGGACGGAGGAGGTATGGCAGGGTCATAGAGCAGTGTAAGGGTTCACTGATGCTGTAGGTGCAGCCACTCCCAAACACAAACCAATGCACACCTACTTACGTTGCCTCTCCTAGCAATAGGAATCCTCACTTTTTTTTTCCTGTACCACTGCCCACTCGTTCACCCAGCAGGCTACTTTGGGATCCAGCGTGGCTGTGGTGTTCCTGTGGAGTTCTTTGGAGGTCTGGTGTCCCACAGGAGCTCCATGCACAAAAACAATGCTCATGCTGCCTATCATCCACCCTGGGGCACCCTTTAATGCTGTCCCCTGCTCTCTGGGTTGTCACAACCAGTTGGGATCAACCCGGCTAATTGTTGTGTGTTGTTTCTAGACAGATGCTTGGTGTCTTTTCCCCAGTGCTGTCTAAACAATGAGACAGTTGTGTGACATTCAGTCATGTGTTTTCATCTGTCCTTCCAACAATGTATGCAGGGATGGGACAGCTCCACAGTGAGAATCCAATATTTAAAAATAATTGGCTGAAACTGGCTGATAAGATCAACAGGCATTTTAGACTAGTTGATCTGTGGGTAATTTGGCAATTTGCATAGATTACTCTTAGTTTCTGCTCCATTAGTTTGTATCCATTCTAAAATAACATTTTCCTGATTTGTTTGTTTTATTTCTGTGTCATTTCCCCTCAGAATTCTTCCTCAAAATTAAGACAGAAAAATAGTAGAGAAAATGAGAAAAGCCCAATAATGGTGTCAAATTTACTCAAATGTGAATACTTCATAGCAAAAAAAGAAAGGAATTTATGAAGTCTACATCAATTCCCCCACTTGTTAAGTGTGATTTGACTGCAGTTGATGTTTAAGGAATAAATATTTATTGAGAGGATTATTGAATCTAGCAGGAAACTACATAATGAATTATAGTATATGGAAGTTGTAGATAGACATATTCAGATTAGGGAAAAAAAAATCCAACCCTAAACCTAAAACTATTTTAAAATATTAGAACAATTTATATTCCAGTTCAGCCATACAAGTTAATTCAAGGAAGTTGTATGGCCTATGTAATAGAACCAGTCAGATGATGTGATCATAGTGGTCCCCCCTCTGGCCTGAAAAGTCCATGAATCTATTAAATAAATGCAAGTAATATTGGATTTTTTTGTCATTTTCTCTGTTTCATCAATAATGTCAAGTACAATTTGCCCACAATTGATATTATACTAACCCTAGTGTCAGCAGAAATGAACCATCACTACAGTTACCTACCCACTGCTTTCTTTCCCTCTCCAATTTGCATTTATAATCCCTGAAATCTGTAAATGGAACCATTCAATTTTGAAAAGGTAATGCTATTAAATCACCTACATGTAATCAATATCAATTTAATTTAAAAAGTAAAACTTTTCTTTGATATTAAACAACTATTTGTAAGTACGTTAGAATCATTTACATTAGTTTTCAGCCTATTTCTTGTATTTGTATGTTGAAAAGGCCTTTCTTCAGAAAACAGAGGCCAAAATGCAACAGTTTTATGGTATATAAAAGTAACAAGAATACCTTAACAAGCATATGAACTAAGCTCCAAGTCATGTGTTACACTGATGGTAATGAACAGGTTTTTTTTACTCAGCAGCACTTTTGTAGGTTCATAGTGGTCTGTACCATTAGTTTGTATAATAAATATGAGATCTGGTCCCTTTAACAAATTGGAATTATCTCTGTTTCTGTCTGCATGTGGTTGTATTTAGACAAACACCTCAATTTTCACAGTTTGCATTATGTACATTATATCCCCACTTCAAGGAGACCAAAGGAAACCATCCCCAATTTCTGCAGAGCAGAATCTCTATGACTGTATTATTCTTGTCATCTGTTCTCTTCAGAGGGCCTCTGTTGTTTGAGAGCCCATAACTGCCTTTACCCAAGTGATCTAGGACCTCACTGAACTTACCATTGACAAGTTGCACTACTATTACCTTTGCAGATCTTATATAATCTCACTTTGGTTCTATTCCCCATGAATATGGAAAATAGATTATTCTTCAGATCTTTGCAACAGCCTTTTATATGTATTTATGACTGCTATCTCCCACTTCACTCTCTCTTTTATTAGACTGATGAATCATAATTTTCTTTCATAGATCATATTTTGCTCATATCTGACTTTTCTGATTGCACCCATTTAGACTCTTTTTAGTTAGTCTACATCATAACATGAGCAGAGCAGAAGGCCTATACTCTTGTCTAAATGTCCCACTAGTGAATCAACAACTACTTAAATTCTTGTGCAAAATGCATTAAAGTCAATGAAGTGCTTTCATTTGCTTGTATAAATGATTAAAAATGCTGTAGAACACTGGTTTTGTAAAACGAATCATAGAATCATCCATCAGTTTTGGTTGGAAGGGACCTTAAAAATCATCTAGTTCCAACCTTCCCTGCCACGGGCAGGAACACCTTCCACTAGACCAGGTTGCCCAAAGCCCTATCCGACACTGCCAGGGAGGGGGCAGCCACAGCTTCTCTGGGCAGCCTGTGCCAGGGCCTCACCTCCCTCACAAGGAAGAATTTCTTCTTAATATCTAATCTAAATCCACCCTCTTTCAGCTTATGGCAATTACCTGTCATCCTATCTCTATATGCCCTCATAAAGAGTCCTTTAAAGTCTTATATTTCTAACTGAACATAACAAGAAAAGAATCAGTTTTATTGATCTTTATGGTAAAATAGGTTTCGGTGTCGAGGCATACATTGGCTTGCACAATACTCTAGTGGAATAGTTACAGCAAGTAACTAATTGCAGATTCAATACTTAGCATGGTTCAAGTTAGAGCTATTCAACAATGTAGAGTAATTCCTAGCCAAATTGTCTTTTTCCTATGAGATTTCTATTCTGACTAGAACTAATTCAACTACTCTATATCCTCATGAATTTGAAGAAAAATAATATAGACACAGAATCATGATAATTTCTTTCATGAAAAATGCAAATATTGTATTAAAATTAGTATTTCATTCTTTCTGTTCTTGTATTAGTCCTAGTATTTTATACATCCTTCATGCCATGAGTCATTAGACATATGCTATAACATGAAATAATAGGATGGTCTAAACACTATATTTTATTTCTGTGTTAAAACTAAAGGCACATGTAAATTACTACTCTTCCAAACTTCTCACATTCTCAGAACTACTCATTTTTTCATAATGAAAGAATCTGACATTCTGAACGCAATGAATTTTATCATCATGCGATTTTGACATCATGCCACAGAAATATTGAAATATACTATAAGCATTTTTTAAAGTATGAAGTGAAATGACATTAAAAGTCTTTTTAAATGCAAAATCATTCTTTTAGAGAAATTGCTCCATATCTATAACAGTTGTGTTTTTCAAGATAATGTTCTTCTCTGCACAATTTCAAATTTCAAGTTCTCTCACAGAGCTCTTACTTTAAAAGACAAATCTCCCCCACCCCCACGGCCTCATTTCTAAAACATCCACTCCTTTGGGACTTCGCATGCATTCAGAGCAATGATGCTTACACCTCTTAAACTTTGAAGTCAGTACTTGCCCAAGTTTACTGAATTCCTTGAACTGGGCTTCAAGACCTCCCCCACACTCGTGTCAGGAACAGCAACAGCGGGAGGGAGGGGTATCCAAGTATTTGTCTGGTTTATATTATGGTGTAGCTTTTCTTTTGCCAAAAGCAATAGCCACTCATCCATGTCTTTGATATGGGATCCAAGAACTGAAGAGATGCTGTATTAGCCCTCTAAGAATAAATGCTGCTGTAGAAAGAAAGCACGAAGCGGGTATGTACTAAAGAAATCTCATAAAGAAAGCAAGAGAACTGACAAATTTCCCTCCTGCCTTACAAAGCTTTTAGTTCTGCTTGTCTTGAGCTACCGAATGACTGTCAGTACCTCCTTTGCGTCTGTTTCGCCTGTCAACAGTAAGTAAACTCCTACAGGTGGTGGTGTTTTTTTTTTTTTCCTTAAGCTGTTTCAATGGAAAACTGGGTTTGGGGTATAGGAATCAGCAGGGTATTTAGACCTATTAAGAGTTCCTTTAGTAAAATGCTTAAATGCTTAGTACCTGCTATATATTTGAGTTAGAAGTAAGAACAAAATGGATTTCATAGCTTGATAAAGAAATATACTGAAAATTCATGATTTTCCTACTTTTTTTTTTTACTGATAATTTAACATTCATATAAAGGAAGTATGTAGTAAAACCAAAGCATTAAATAAAACCAGTGAAGATCCTTATCTTACTCAGTTAAAATAAATCCAAGGAATGTTTTCAATGTTTGCTTTTTTTTATTTTTCAAGTTTCCATGAGGGATAAATTAATATACTCAACTCAATGCCTAAAAACTAACTAACTGCTGCCAGAGAATCATACTTCAAAGCTTTATTTTGTAAATGTATTCCAGGAAACATGTAGAAGTTAGAGACTTAAGCGTGACTATATAATTAAAAAACTTCCTACTGCTTTTTTTTTTTTTTTTGTTAACTTTATAAAATAGAAGATCCAACCTTTTCTAATTTTTAACCCACTTGCAGGGCATGCATTGATTTAGACTTGTATTCTGGTTGCTCTTGCTTTCCAAATCTCAGTGGGAATTGTTTTAGTCAATTGTTAAGAATGATTAAATCGCAGAACCTTAGCATACCGAAATGTGTTAAATTAGAAAGAAGAACAAAGCTGTCGTTGTTAAACAGATAACCTGTGAGCAGTGTGGCACTCTTTTATTTATGGACTTTGTTGCTCACAGTATGCCTTCATACAATACAAAAAAAGGGTTTTCTCTAAAGACTAAGTTTCAAAGACTTATGTATCTGTGACTGAAGAAAAGCATTTCTTCTCTCCAGGTACACATTCCTGAGAAAGATTAATAAAGCTAGAGAATAGATCCTCTTCATAAGAGATCACACTCTAGGCATCCTATGTATGCATCACGATGTTGTGCATCAGAGCAATGGGAAGGAAATAAAATCCTGTCCCCAGAAATCAATGTATAAACAGTAGCAGTCCAGAGTCTTGAGAAGTATAAATAAATGTGCTTATCTTTGCAGGAGTTAGTGGGCCTGTGCCAGTTGAGGCCCAATATGGATCCCCATATCATTAAAGCAATACAGCTCTAGTTACCCAAGTTAAAAGAATTAAGTCTGATGAACCATCCACAGGAATACTTCTTTAATCTCTCCTTGTACCTCTCGTTAATATCCTCTGCAGATCTATGAAATTTGTTCATGATGTTTGAATATATTGACTTTTTAAGGTATATATTTAACATTATCTTTTGAAGTATCATAGTCAAAGCTCATTTGACACAACAGGTAACAAAACCTCAACAACAGTAAAATCAGAAACTCTGTGATAGAACTACCAGAAAATACGTCTTGTGTCTCAGCTGATGCTTCTATTCTCATACCATTTCACAGAAAAGTTTATTAAAATATGATTTTATGCTTAAATTTTTAAAGTTTTCTTGCTACTTAGTAGAGTTCTACATGAATTGTCTCTTGGGATGCTGTGCTTTTTTGTATGTGTATGCATTTGAAAAAAAATCTAGAAAAAAAGACCATTTTAGGCTTAGGTCAGGAAGCACCATTTTTGTTTGTTTGTTTGCTGTTTCAATTGTTTGCTTTACCAGAACCCATGTTATTAAGTAAGCATCCTAGCTGTTAAGATTTTTTTTTAAATCCACAATAAATATTTTTTTTTCAAAATATCTATTTCTGTAAGTAAATATTAGTTATCTAAAAATGCATTTAGAAAAAAAAAAACTAGATGTAGACTTCTGATCTTGCTTTTCATATGCCATCTAATCATGAAGCTACTAGATCCCATGGAGACCTCATGTCTTTTTGTTCATTGCTCCAGAAATACCTCAAACTGTGTTATTAGTATGTTTGGAGCTACACCTATATTGTCAGGTCTAAGGAACTTGCCGTAAATCCCTGCATCAGAATCCATAAAGCATGTACCCTCCAGTCCACATTCCCTGTGGGAGATGATCCAGCGAGCAGTGTCAGGGCATGCTCTTGCCACATATCACTAGGAGTCAGAGAAGATGCCTTACCACATAAAATGAGTAGTGGGCTGCTTTCTTTTCAGACAAGGTGGTTATACTTCCTTTCTGTTCACGAGCTTGACACGGGCTTCTCAAGAAATCATGTAACCACAACCCAGCGCAAGGCTGAGGGCACAGAACGGGGCAGTTCCTTATTGAAAATTACATTTGCCAGTTTTCAAAATCTGTGGGATCTATTTGCCACACATACATTTATTATTATGCAATGACATCTTGACACTGTTAAAAGCATGCAACAATAATAATATTACTCTTAAAAAATTACTAATAAATAATATTATTGCTACGACAACTGACGCACAACTTAAGGCACAGGAAATCTTATTTTGTCCTTTTCTTCCCGTGTTTAGCGTTACTCAGTAAGGAGTGAGGACGATATGTTTCAGTCTGTTCTCCCAGGCAGTTTATACTACATGTGTGTATGCATGCATTTGTTTGGCTCTGTGTGGGCCGTTTCTCCAGCCCTATTGTTGAACAGGCCATGCTCCTGGAAGTGCACATGACAAAGGGGGAACAAAGAAAGAATGAAAAGGCAACTTCACTGCAAATTGCAGCACTGACCTGAAGGAGCTCTGGGTCATGCTGAAGTGTCTCACCCAGTGAAAACTTGGTGTAAAATAGAACCAATTGGAAATGAAAGTGAGAGTCACATCCCTTTTTTTGTGCACCTCTCTTTTACTGTCTCAGAGAGCTTTAAATACCTTTCTGCACAGAGCCATGGCTTTTGAAGAAATAAGGTTGTGTTTCATTCTGCCTTCTTCCACTTTGCAGCTGCCGAGCCCCTCATTGCAGAACAGTGTCCATTAATGATTGATTTTTTAAAGATGTGGGTGATGCTGCACTAACAAGGACCTTTTCTATGAACCAGTGGCAGTTGGAGAATTCTCAGGGGGCAGCTGTATATACAATAGCTCTAGCTGCTCTCAATTTAAACAGAGGTGATCTATTTTGCACTAAATTTATGACATTTCAACTGTGGTGGCAGAAATGTCTAATTAGGAGAAGTAAAAATCTGCCAGAGGTGCTAAATTCTTGAATGGCGAAAGCTACATGTGGAAATGAAACTTTGAGAACATCCCTATGGTCCAAAAAGGAAATCAGGGAGTGAACACAAGATAGATCAACTGATACAAAACAGAATCACAGAATCACTAGGTTGGAAAAGACCTTTGAGATCATCAAGTCAAACTATACATGTCCTCTGCTAAACCACATCTCTGAGCACTTCATCTACCCATCTTCTAAATGCATCCAGGGTTGGTGACTCAACTGCCTCCCTGAGCAGCCTGTTCCAGTGCTCAATAACCCTTTTGGTGAAGAATTTTTTTCCTAATGTCTAATTTAAACCTGCCCTGGCACAGCTTGAGTCCATTCCCCCTCATCCTATCACCTGTTGCTTGGCTGAAGAGATGAATACCCATCTCTCTACACCTTCCTTTCAAGTAGTTACAAGCAGCAGTAAGTTTCGCCCCCCCCCCCCCCCCCCCCCCCCCCCCCCAGTCTCCTCTTCTCCAGGCTAAATAACCCCAGTTCCCTCAGCTGCTTCTCGTAAGGTTTGCTCTCCAGCCCCTTCACAAGCCTGGTTGTCTTTCTCTGGACATGCTCCAGTACCCTTAGCCAATATATTGAATATGTTTTAAATAAGTTTTACAGCTTGAGAACAGATTTTTCTGGGTAGTATTTTGTCATCTATACCATTTATGATAAAAAGACTATAATGTACACACCGCTGCATCTTGCTCTCACATTTCTTGTAGTTCTTATTTTGAAGTGTTTATTGTTTTCAGCCTGGCTACTGATCTCTTCATTCACATCAACACATCAGCTAATGGGCAGGCATGAGAGCAGCTGAAATTGCATCAGGCTATGTGCAATCTGTCTGCCCCTATACAGAAACTATCTGCTGGCCCATTTCTCAGGCTGCTTCAAAGCACCTCACACATTCTTACCTGGGAAGATACACAGCCTCAGAGAGTGCTGCAACTGGCTGTGAGTTTGCTGCATGGTCAACTGATTGGAACTCTGAACTCCTCAGGTTATTTCTCCTTGTGTAGTGTTGTTTTATCTTCCAGCATGAGCGTGGTGACCTGACATGTAACAAATTTTATAATTCAGTCCATTAAGGAAACAGGGCAAGTGGTCAATCCACTTAAACTGAAATCGCATCAAAATAACTAAGGTGACTTTGGCAGTAGGACAAATAACAGCAATTTTCTCATTTTTGCCATTTTCTGTCATTTCATTCTGTTGCTTTCTAGTTAGCTTTACTGCATTAGGACACCAATTCGGCAACACATTTAAGGCATAATTAACATTGTTTGGAATCAATACTAAAGAATGTATGTAAGGTAAAGAAGTGCTTTCTTTGAATACCTGAACTTTTGGATTGGGTTTTTCTTTTTTGGTCATCTGTTCTTTTGATCCTAAGTGAAATCTTTATTGAGAGATTCATGCAGGACCCATAGCAGACTTCTGAGTTCAATTATCTTCAAAAGGTGTATTAGTAAAGGGTAGACAATCTTTGTACTGACTCTCTACAGCAGGGTGAAATTCAGACACATTCAGCAAAGTTTAGGAGAGGAGAGTCTGTTTAAATAAAAGCACTTGATTGCAGAGCCACTGTTAGTCTATCATTGAAGCCACAGGAGAAAAATCTCTCTCTGCATAGTGGGAAGAAAATGTGAAGATCACCATATAAATACCGTACTGTTATCCGATGCTATTATCCAAACCCTTTGGTCTTGTGGTGCTCTCCCTAGGTGCCAGGTCAGTTTACATGCTCTGAATTCATGACTTTTACAAGCATTATCAGAGTTCTCTTCATATTGCACTCTTGCAACTGACCATAAGAATTCACTCCTGAAGTGTTACCAAGCAATTAAGTTCATAAAAATGAAAGCACACTTTTATTTTCAAAATGATTTCTCATTGTTTCTTAGTGTTTGTGAACCAAAACTACTACAATTTGCTCTGTAGTACAGTTGATTAAATCTAGTTTAAGGTCTTTTTTGCTCTAGTTTTTCCTCCAAGATTTTTAAACAAGGGATGACAAATAGTCATATGGAATGATTTAGCCAAAGAACTTCCCTCAAATGAATTTGCTAGGACAGGTAAGTACAGTACTAATTTCACCAGGATGGCCAGATTTTTTGACAATATTTGGACAGAGATTTTTAAAAAATTACTGCCTGAGCTAATGACATTGAAGAAAAGACACAATAACACTGATAGCTCAGAAGATACATGAGATATTATATCTGAGTTTATCAAAGATAAGGTGATTGTTTTTTTACCTCCTGTTTAAATCATGGTCCTGCCTAGTGCAAATTTATCAACTAATAAAATGAAGATGTTTGAATTTCAGAATTTTAAAACATTCACACACACAACATTGATCTTTGCCTGTTTCATAATATTTATTGTGTTATATAAGACTACATAATATCAGTAAGAGCCGAACTTCATTACTATGTGATGGTTTAATGTGTAGGTTGTTGGCTTGGTACCAACAAGATCAGCCATATAATTGTTTGCTATTTTAGTGAAGAAGTAAAGACTGGAAGGATAATTTCAATGACTACATTTTTTTCTTCTTACACTTTCTTTGTCAAGGTCAAAATCAATTAATCTGTCAGAACTAGTGTACTGTTTTTATGTGGCAAGGTTTTGGTAGCAGATGAGCTGTAGGAGTGGCTTCTATGAGAAAGTGCCAGGGGCTCCCCCATGTAGGACAAAGCCAATACCATCCAGCTCCAAGACTGACCTGCCACTGGCCAAAGCTGAGTCCATCAGTGATGCTGGTGGCCACTCTGTGGTAACATATTTAAGCCAACACAAAAAATCCACTGTGCAGTAGTTATGAGAGAAGAGTTACTGACGATAACACCCATTCCTCATCCTCCTGTGCCACCTGGGGACAACAGGAGGAGGCAGACCAGGGAAGAAGCAGGGTTTGGGGGAAGGTGGTTTTAGTTTTGGTTTGTTCCTTACTATCCTACTCTGGTTTTAACTGGCATTAAATTAAATTAGTTTCCCTAGACAAGTCTATTTTTCCTGTGACAGTAAATGGTGTCCCTGTCCTTATCTCACCCATGAGCTGTTTCATTGCATGTTCTCCCCCAGTCCTGCTGTGGAGGGGGAATGAGACAGTGGCTTCATGGGCATCGGGTGGCCTGCTGAGGTTAGCACATCACTGCTAGTATAAAGAATATTCTAAATCTTTTTTAAATAGTAGACATCACACTGCAAGCATCTATCATGAGTTTTTGCACATACACACACATACACGTATATATGCGTATGGATATATAAAGTGCCAGACAGTACTATAAACCCAGCAATTTGAAAAGGTCAGAAATACTTGGGTGCAATCACACAAAATTAGTATACCTCGGGATGACAGAAAAATTCCTGACAGCATATTGTGTCTCACTATTCAAATGTTATGTCAAGTCACACAAGGCATGCACAGGACTGAAATACCTCCTGGTTAATGTGTCAAGACTTGTGTCAACACACGCCATGTTATTTCCAAAAGCAATGAACTTATTAAAAAGAAAAAGATACCATTGTGCTATGACAGGCTTGATCCTTTGCTACTGCTCTTCCAGTGATCTCTGAATTACTGCAGCATTGAATTGCATTCAGCATTGGAAATATCCCTTGTTCAGCTCTACTCAACAGCATTTTTAACATCAAAACACTTTTATTTTGAGGCACCAGATATCTCTGCAGCTGGTTGAAAGGAGAAATGGAGATTTTGGCATGAAGGAAGTTGTGAGAAATAGTTTGCGATTTTGAAGTACAGATGGCAATTGGGATACTAAGCGATGGGGACAGAAGAAAACTAGCACCACTGACATTGGCAAAGCTGAAAAAGAAATATTTCAGTCAAGCTGGAATTCTTCCTTTTATGTCAAGTGCTACAAAATGCTGCTGTGCTGTCCACCAATACCTTACAAATGAGCAGCTGTATAATTCTACAAAATGAACCATAAATAAGTAGTGAAGATCTCGATTTTTACAGCATGGAAAGTCTGATACTGTGTAATACTCTCTGCAATTATCTCATAACTTTCTAAGTTTGTTCACATCTGTGCATTTGGCAATTAGCCATAATAACATTTCAAGAAGAAAAAGCAGAAGTATATGCTGGCACTCTAATTTGACTTTGGAAATCCTAAAGTCATTAGAAATATTCACTCTGTATAGCAAGATATTTTTTTACTGCCTCTGAAAAATGATAGGGATAACAATTTGCCTCTTTTCTTTCAACAAATTAATCTAAAAGGCTTTCCTGGTATTAAAATGCCATGCACTACTGAGCTATAAAGGCACAGGCTTATCCTTCTTTGCTTCAAGTCTGTGTTTTTCCTGTTATATATGCATACAGACAGATTTAGGTGGGTTTTGTTTTAAACAGTGGACTGTGCCACATTCTAATCTTCTCCAACAACTAATGCCTGTTGGTTTTGGAACAACCCATCCCCAAAGCAATTTCATTCTCTTTTAGCTTGCCTTCAGGATGTATCATTCAACATGAAGCATCTTCTACATGCTATATCTCCAATAATTCATGCTGCTTCCATCAATACTGATCTAAGCCACATATCTGTCATACGAATCATCTGTTTGCCAGGCACAAATACATACACTTTTTTCCCTCTGTCATTCTTTAAAAGTCACTAACTATCAAAGCTGCCCAAACATCAACTATGGTCTTTTCCAAGTTAATCACCTTGTTTCTCACTGTAGGCCACTGTGAGGATTAAACTTTTCTTGAAACCAATACAAATGGTCTTGGGCACTTATCTTAGACAAGCACAACTCTCCCCCTCGCCTCTCTGTTGATTAGATGGGTACTTAGTTGACTGGTTTAAACTAGGTGTATATCTTTTAATTATCTTGAGTTCAGTGACAGAGATCTTGCCCTAATAAGCAAAAAAATGTAAGCTATGAAATAAGTTATCTTATCTTAGAACAGTCTGCTCCATCAGTATATTTTTGTCAGAAATTTTAATAGTAAAACAATTTATATAATATTTGTTTAAAAATTACAATTCTTGAAAAGAATCAGTATTCCAGAACTATGAGGAAAGTGTTTTATCTGTGGTGTTACAATTGGATTTTCTTTTCTTACAACAATGCACATCTGAGAAAATGGTCAGGTTACTAGTCACAAAGAGATACTTTACATAATTACATTTTTATCACAGTAAGCAGTCAACATTTTGAAACCTATCTTGTCAGAATGTTTAAATGAACTGATTATTTAAAGTGGGAGTCCTCTGAGTGGGAAGAGTCATTGTGACTGCTCAGTCCCACTTGCTTAGTCTTTAGGTGTGAGTGATCTCAGTGAAGTATCTTCCTGTAATTTCATGAGACACAGGTAATCATACCGATGAGGTTATTTTTGTTATTTTCTATTTACTCACTTCACTGAAAATGTCACTTAGTCTTTAATTATGTTTTTATTCTTTCTCAAGTTTTCTTCTTAAAAAATTCATAATAGAAGAAATTAGATGCTCTCTTATCCTGGTGATGATAAGTGTTTATTCTTGTGTATATTTTTTATTTTTTAATTTCCACGGGGTTTTGTAAGGTTAAGATTAACAAGTGCCTTTTCCCCATAGAAGCCAACTGTTGACATCTCCGGCTGTCATGCCTGTGCCAGGCTCAAGGGGAACAGTGGGAACAATGCTTGCACCAGTAGCTGAAACAGTGGCAGAACTGTTTTTTCAGAAATGATGCGAAATAAGATACGGTATGATTTCTAGCATTTTCCTTCTTCTAATTTTTAATTAATCAAACAACAGCACCAGTATCGTGCTAAGACTGCCTTTTGCTCTTTTTCATACAGACTGATGGCACACTCTGCTCTGAAGAAAGTGTCTCCTGAAGGGGAGAGAGGAAGCAAAAAGAGCAAATGAGAGGCTAACAACAGCAGCTGGCTGGGTGATGAATGAGAGTTTCCTGTCTTTTATCAAAGGAATCGGCAGGCATTCATCCTGATCCAGATTTCAAAAATGCTGTGAATAACACTCAGTAGCTTCCTACAGATGTCTGGAAAAAACATTTCACACACACACACATACATGTGCACGCACATACACTCACATACATCACGTGAACTTGCACACAACACACACATACACATAATATCTGCTTGGCCAATGATTCACCATAACTGAGTTTGCATGGTTCCCTATCTTCATGGAACACAAAATGTAGTTTTTAGGAGTTCTCCTAACTCAAGGACACCTCTTGTCCCAGCTGTTTAATTTCACTGCTGAAGGGTGACTGTTGCCTGTGTGGTAGCAGATTTTTCCTCCCTTACGTAGAAATGGGTCTGTTCTTGAGGTGCAAGGGTGGGCAGACCTTGTGCCGTCTCACTCTCTGACAGACATTGATGGTCAAAGAAGCTCCTGATTCACTGGTATTACTGTACAAAATAGCAACAATATGTGCTAGGTGGTGCAGTGGGAGAGAAGTCCCTCTGCTTGGATTAAAAAATGTATTATTAGAGATACTTCTGTTACTGGCTTTGAGTTGTTTTCCCTTTGCCAATGATCATGGAGGAAATAAACCAGATGATTTGGGAGATGCAATTGAATTCTGATAGAAAAACAAAACTGCTTTTACAGCTAAATTGTAAGAGCAGCATTATCATCAAGAGAAGAGGAAAGGAGACTCATGCTTCCGCCACATGTTTTCCTCCCAGCAACATAGTGGCTCTAAAATATTGGCACTAATCATGAATTGTGAAGAGTGTCTTAAATTTTCTTTTGCCTAATTCTGGAATGTGGGGGTTTTTTATGTTTAGTTGATGTACATTTTAATAGCTCTAAACTCGAAAACAAGTTCTTACAAGGCTTCATGCTTTTCTGTCCTATGAAACTAAATTATGAAGCTAGAGTTCCTAAATTATACTTACCTATATTTGCAAATTAGCAGCTATTTTTCATTGGAAACCTTGGGAAAGGTTATGATCCGCTCATTTCTTGATGAGAACTCCATCTTCAGTTGATAAATTAGTTCATGCAAAGGGTTGCAACATGTGAATAAAGAATACAATATAAATCTCACACATTACTCTCATAGTTTTAGGTGCATGATTTAAATGGATGCAATGGCAATTTGTTTTAAAAGGAATCAACCCTCCACAAACTCACTGACTAGCTAGGATTCACTCATGAAATTTGTTAGTCTTCTCATAACCCCTAGTGCTAGTGCATCTTTTTATAAATGGCCAAAAGCTCAGTGTAGGTTCATGTTAATAGTCCTAAACAAGATTAGTGGTAGTGTTAGTGTATTTATTACATGTCACTTGTCTATGTTTTACAGCACATATCTCTAAAATAAATTAATTTAAAGGTTCCAAAATTTTTACATGTATGTAAATATTTTTCCTGCTGTAGTTATAAACTTTGGTCATTCTAGGAAGCACTTTGCATTGATATCATGGCAACAAGTTTTTTAGGTCTGTTTAGAGAGATTAGATTACAAAAACTAGACATTAAATAATCTTTGAATATCTTTCTCACCTTTCTTCACAACCCTTCTCTTGCTTTGTCCTTTTGAAGTGGTTTTATTCCCTTCTCATACAGATTTACTTACTGTGGTAGGGAAAATAACATTCCTTTTTCTACAAAAATAGAGATACAAAAGTCTTCTCAATTGAATTAAATCATGTGATGTACACAAGAATAATTCTCAGTTTTCTCTCATTTGGTTAATTTTAAGATAGTTTTTGTGAAATGTTACAATAGATAATGTGTAGAAAATGTGTTCCTTTAGTGCTTCATTTTAGAATGGAATCATAGAATGGTCTGGGTTGGAAGGGACCCCAAGGATCATAGAGCTCCACCCCCCCTGACACAGGCAAGGACACCAACCTCCAGGCCTGGATCTACACAAGGCTGCCCAAGGCCCCATCCAACCTGGCCTTGAACACCTCCCGGGATGGGGAATCCACCACCTCTCTGGGCAGCCTGTTCCAACACTTCACCACTCTCTCTGTAAAAAACTTCCCCCTAATATCTAATCTAAACCTTCTCTCCTTTAGCTTTAGTCCATTCCCCCTTGTCCTGTCATTATCTACCCTTTTAAAAAGTTGATTCCCCTCCTGCTTATAAGCTCCCTTCAGGTACTGGAAGACTGCAATGAGGTCCCCCCACAGCCTTCTTTTCTCCAGGCTGAACTAGCCCAGCTCCCTCAGCCTCTCTTTGTAGGGCAGGTGCTCCAGCCCTCTAATCATCCTTGTGGCCCTTCTCTGAACCCTCTCCAACAGTTCCACATCCTTCTTGTATTGGGGGCCCCAGATCTGGACACAGTACTCCAGATTTTAGTTCTAACACTTCCATTAATTGTCTCACATTCGTCAGAAATTCAGACACACCACAATGGGAAACATCTGATATATGCATGGTAGAAGACTTTTATCAAAAGAGGAAAAATGTCATTCATTAGCATGAAAATTTACACAACTGACTAACTGCATTTCAAAGGTACTTGTTTGGTAACACTTCTAAAGGAGAATGGGAAGTGAAAGGTATTTTCACTAAGATGCTGAGATGACAACCAGACATACATGGAATAATCTTTTTTCTTCTAGGTAGTAGAAGAGGAAAAGTTAATTCAGGACAGCTGCATTTCCATGGATTTGCATTTATCCATAGTTCTGAATATTTTTTAATGCTTTCATTAGTGTTTTTCTATGTTTCTATTATATATATGACAACAGATTTTGATTGTAACTGTATTCATGAAAAGATGCCAGGATTGTGCTGTGAAATGCATGAGTCATATGCTCACTTTACAGTTCGTGAATTGATTTGCAGTAGAAAATCAAAGTCCTTAAAAAAAACCCAACAAAAAACCAAAACCAAAACCAAAAAAAAGCCTTAGAGAGCAAGCTCTTTATCCCAGGAGCAAAAGCTCTGTCAAAAGGTCCCTCCTGTTTTGCTTTGTCTGCACATGGTTGATTCTGACCTTTATGGAAGCGAAAACATGACTTTCACATCAGGAATTCTTTTGAACTGCTGCGACACAGATATTACTTCATAACAAGGCATGAGGGCTTGCAGCCTCTGGCTATGGGTGTACTACACAAGCAATAACATAATTGTTAACTTAGCTAGCTGATCATTTTCTTCCTAAACTCTATGATTACTCCTTTATCCACTTCAGTCTAAATAGGCAGCTACAAGAGAACCTCTGTTTGAGCTAAGGTGGTACAGAGAAGCACCTGAAGGTGCCTGGAGTTAATAATGTCTGCAACTACAATGTACATGTGTACATACAAACATAGACTCTTACAGAATAGACCATCCTTCTCAAACAGTTATGAGCAAACTTCACCAGTGTTCACCAAAACTGATGTGCTGATTTGTTTCCTACTTTCCATTCCTGCTAAAACATAGTTAGGGGTTCCCAAAGACTTGTGTGTAGTCTTCCCAGTTTTAGTAGTCAATTTAGTGGCATGATAGGGCATCACATGATGATGACATAGGTGGTCTTAGATAAAGCCTGATTACAAGCAATACAAGAAAGGCTGTGGTCCTCTTTTACCCTGTTTTCTTGAGCTTTAAGGTTCCAAACAATCTTAGGATGGATGAGTACCATAGTTTGTTTATTTTTTCGTTGTCAGCTAGCACTACCATTTCTGCTGCAGTGCACTTGGGACACTACTGAAGAAAAAACAGAATCCCTACACATCCAAATTGATGCCCTTCTCATTTGTTAAATTGGCATAGTCGGTCCAGATTTGAGCACACAATTGCAAAAACAATGTCAAAAAATAATACTGCTTCAGGATGAAGGGGCCATACTGAGGCAGCCATACCAATGTCTCAGAGTGGACAGTATGTTATCAAACAGCAGGCACTACAGTGCTCAGAGAAAAAGATGCTGAGATGCTGAGCAGCTGTCAGGTAAAGAAACAAGATATTTTAATCAGTAATATATTAATATGCATGCTATGTTACAGGAAATACTTTGTCATTTGCATCAAAACTGAACTTGGGCATACACAGGGATCATATTATGAAGTAGCAGTGCTCACTATCCTTTTTTGCAAGATTAAGTAGCAGTGACTTAGAAGGAAAATCTTATGGTAGAATTTGTCTTTCACTGAACAGAGATGGCCAAAAGCATTCAATATCTGCGTGACATGGGCCCCTTAAGAACTGACTTGTATTTTCATATGGGGAATTGCAGCAGAACTGTGTAGCAGAAAAGGATTTGGGCAGTATTGTCCCAGGGTTTCTGTTTCCCACAGCAGGGAAGAAAAAAGCTGATTTAAAGTCTTCAGATCATACATTTTGTCATAAAGGAGACAGTATAGACACTCTCTGCCTTATCCAAAGTTAATACTGAACATTGCATATTAATATGCCCAGACAAAATATTGCACTGTTATCTTGCTGAAATGTACTTTGTTCTCTTGGTTTCTAAAACTGTTAAAATGAGAATTAAGACTATCACATTTTATAAATACTTCTCTATTTCCCTGGATATAACTATTTCATTTTGAGAACCTTCTATTTCAGATAAATGCACTGATTGCAATTTAAATGTCAATTATAAGGAGTCTTGTAAACATAATAAACCAGACATTTACACTGTGTTTCACACAAGCACCAAAAGAAGAATTGAACACTATCACAAATCAAATCAGTGACCTCCCTCCAATGTATAATAAAGAAATCAAAAGTGCTTTCAGCCTCAAATGGCCAAAAAGAAAATCAACAAGCAATTACTGCAAACATCCCAGTAGTTGCATGACTCAGTGGTTCATTCAGATTCAGGCCAAGGAGATGCACAATAAAACCCATCTGCTCCAAAATATCATGTAGATCAAATTTAAATTACAGTTTTGCTGCTATAGGAAGCAGCTTTCTCTGATGCTGTGTAGATGACAGTGTGAAATCATACCGGTAGCCAAGAAAAAGAGATTAAGACATGGAAAATTTAAGATAAGGAAATGCAACTTTTTAGTTACAGAGATTTATGAGACCATATTGAAAATGAGACTCACAGTTAAAAAGAAGTCAAGACATGAAAGGGAAATAGATATTTTTTTTGAAAGTGACAGAAAATGAAATTGAGGAATGGAGCAGTGAATGGAATTGAGAAAGTTCAAAACAGGAGATTCTGTGGTAAATTTAGCATCCTACCTAAAATGAACTTTGTAAAATTAAGTTTTGAATCAAATATAGCTGTAGCTGTATCTACCTGCCATTAAATTTTAATGTAAGTATGTAAGCATTTAATCATGTTTGTAAAAATGTGTGAAAGCCTTATTTGTAAAAGTAAATGGCAAGAGGTACTAGAAATTAAAGATGAGATTTAGTGTAGTAAATTTTTGTTCTGAGTAAATCTTGTAGCATGTAGTAATTTTTTTCTTTTAATATTATATTTTAATATACTTTCTTTTTAATTGCTTGAGCTTTATTCCCTGTTTTGGAACCTTTGAAAGACCATTCTTGGTTTCCCGGGGGTTTATTCAGCCTTATGAATCAAGATCACCATGCAGTGTCATGCATTGTTTTTGGTTTTGGGGTTTTGTTGGTTTGGTTTGGGTTTTAGTGGTCCTTCCTGTTCTGTGACTGCAAAGTGAAAGAGTAGAATAAAGTTATTTTTCATGTGTCTATTTCTCTCTTTATGTTTGTATTCTAAACTCATGTTTCCTTCTGTGTTTATCGTAAGTGTGTAGCTAAGCAAAAGATGTGCCCTAAACCCTAATATATAGTTACATGTAATTTATAGCATTTACTAGCCTTGACTATAAAAGAAATTCCAAATTATCAGACTAACTGTAAATGATGGAAAGGAAAGCCATATTCTCTCTTGCCTACAGCATAAACCAACTAAAAGTTAGTATAAAGCTATAAGATACAGCATAATAAAATAACAAGGAACCCATTCAATACATTCAAAAACCGTGGAATTCTCTTTACTTCCTGGCTTTATGGTGTCTTTGAAAACTCTTTCCAATTAGTTCCATTTAATTACCTTGTTGGAGACCTGGCAGAAAGACATGGTGACTGGGAGAGTGGAATATTCAAGATGGGGAATTTTTTGCAGTGACTTTTCTTATTCTCCTCTGGTCTCCTGTTCTCCACACTCACTTGTAAAGGGTGACTTCCTCCCATCAGGGGCAATGTGGGACACTGTGGGACAAACAAAGCTAATAGAAAGTGATACAGACCATGTCCCTCATTTAACTGGGATGTCGCTGAAGCCTGAAACTACCTGCCAGCATTCACATCTGTGTATTTTTGATGTTAACTAATGTACAGAGGCTGCTGTGTCCTGGATATCAGCCCAGATAGCAACACCAGCAGGTTAAGCATAGATACTCTTTTGACTAATGTCTGCTAAAAGAAACAACTTATTTGACTTCCTCATCTAGATTTATCAACCTTCCACCAAAAGCCAGCCTTTTATTGAGAAACATCTGATGAAGCAGCTACCTCTCTTCTCTCTAAAGTATATGTTGTTTGAGTACACAAGTGGATTTTTTTTTTTTTAACCTGTTCACTTCTCCTTTCAGGTTACATGGAATGTCTATTTTTTTTTCTTCAAGAGATAAAAATAAGAGAGAAGAAAACTCTACTGTATATATTTTTTTAAAATATTACAAAATAACTCACTGGGGAAATTTTTTACAGATATAAATGGAGATACTAACTTATGAACATGCTTAGGAGGAACATCTTTTAATATTTATGTAAGTCTGTAAAAGAGCTGTAGATCAAATTTCTCAACAAATAAGGTACACTTTAAAAGAAGTTTTCTAAGAGTTTTTACCTCAGTTCATTTCTTTAGTCTTTGTTTCCTCCAAGATCTGACTTAAGCTTACCTAGAGAAGCTAGTGAACAGGCTAGCATCCACAGCGTGCACTGTTATCTTACTGGATTTGACTCTCTCTCGCTTTTAATCAAGCTGATTTTCTTTGGCAGGCATATTTTGAAGTATTCCTTGAATTTCTAGAAAGCAGTAAAAATAATCTATGCTATGGTTTGCGGTCTCTATGATTGAGGGTTCTTCACCTTGATGGCTCTTTTTGCCATTATTGATCATTATGAACTCTGCTGAGCCTCCGAAATATATTAGAAATTTAAAACTTGTGAGTTACTTCACTTGTGAAGCAATTCAGTGTAACTACCACCTAACAAAACATTTCAAAAGTTAAATGCACTTCAGCATATGTACTAGTATTGGTTTTAGGGTTGAATTTAGCTGCATCCAAATTGTGGCTAGACTTAAAACAATCCACTGAAGAGCAGGGTAGGACATTTTCTCAGATTTGAGTTTTGCCTGAAATGAGTTTTAAAAGGTTGCATCATGTGTTTTCCCCTTGTAAATGGAATATAGTCAGGAATACTAGTAAACAAAGCAAAGATGTGCTTATATTGTGATGAGGGCTTTAGAAAGAGAATAGGAATTATTACATTATTGATTAATTTGAAATGGATTCAGTCCTTTTGTGGTCATTATTTTATTTAATCACTCTAAGACTGGAAAATAATAATAATAATAATAACAACAACAACAATAACAACAACTACAATAATAAATCTAATATAAAATTAGTGCATTCTATGGTGGAATAGAATAATACACATCTCCAAACCACTTTCCTATGATGTGCAGAGCTTTTGCTTTTGCCATGATAAAAATACATCAGTGTTCAAGAAGAGACCCTTGCTACTACTTACTGCAGACTTTTTTGCTGGTGAGAATCCAGGTAGCAAACACTGTTTTGCACAACTGCAAATATGAATGATACTTTTCTTAGTGAATGTAACTTTGAGATTTCTATATTAATTCCCACATAGCCTGATCACATATCCTCCAGGTTTGTTTTCTGAAGTATAGGAAGTCATGCAGCATGCAGTTGCTCTGTTGAAACCCTTCCTTTGGGGCAAATTAGACCTGACAACAGCCCCTGAAAGTCACCAGCAAATTTGTAATGTTTGTGGATAGTGTTGTAGGGCATACAACTTGAGCTGGTGTATGCTGTCAGCTTGCTGTCTCCCTTACGTGGAAAAAGTTGAAAGTAAGACCCTGTGATCTGAAGTGAAGAACATATTCAAGGTGATTGCTATAAGCAGAGATGCAGAGATGCATCCTGCAGGGTGAAGTGTAGTGCCAGGAGAAAGCTGAGTCCTTGAAAGGGCAGTACAATGAAGTGAAGTATATTAAGTTCCTCAGCAGCTTCCAGGCAACTTCTTTGTGTTTGGAAGAGTCAGACTATTTCTTCCAAGCAGTGCAATCCAAGATCTTCTTAATTCTGGCTTCAGGGAGCTACAATGTGGCTCCCTGCCTTTATACAGTGCATTTTGGAAGCTGTAAGGTAATTACATATCTCTGACATGTCTGAGAGGGCATTATGTCTGGATGCTTTTGTTACTGAATATATGTATGGGTGTGTAAATTTATATAGACATTCCTATAAGCACATTATACATACGCATTTACAAATATATATATGCATATGTATATACATACTTGCATCTGTCTATGTATCAGTTAGGAAATTTGATATTACTGTTATGAAGTGTTTGAAAGATTACCGAATTAGGACACTTTCAACAGATCAACATTTTGCTGACAGTCATTAATATGCTAATGGTTGGCTCTTAATCACTTTTGATCATTATCAATACATGTGCAAAGCAGTCAGTCCTTAATACTTATAATCTGAATTGTATATTAATTATATATTCAATGATAACTATGAATATGCAACACCAGGGAGCTGACACTGAGTAGTTAGTGTTTACGGTCATTGTTGCCTTTGCCAAGGCAATAGGGTTTCAGAGCTCCTCAATGAGAGAAGGCAGACATGAAACAGGCTGTTGCCCTTCTTCCTCATCTTTCTTTTCTCATTGTTGATGCTTTATGGTCCTTGTTGCCTCTCATCTGACCTTGACATAATGTAGTTAGCTTTGGGACCAGGACTTGCTCTTGTTTTGCCAGACATCTTTATTGATTATTCTGCAGGATCCTTCTGGTTCCATCAGACATCTCTCCTGCTCTTTATGGAGGTTTACTTTGGGTTTCATCACACATAATTCTTGCCTGCTATAAATCCTTAACTATTACCAGGTTTTACTGTTTGGCCGTCTTTTCTTCCACCCTCATTGTGCAGCTATACCACATTGCATCCCATTGCATCCAAGTATTTTTTGTATATTTATGCTTAGCTGTGTTAAAAAATTGTTAACAATCTAACAGTATTTGAGAATACTTATGTACAGTCACAGATCACCATGTTTTAGTGTGCTTATGTCTGGGTTCAAGACAACCATGCTTACTGTACATTGCTTGGTTTCAAACTCCATGGGGTGCTACAGGCTTCTGTTATATTTTCCTGGGAGAAACTCTGCTTTATATGAAATTTGGGGTTCAGTCTTAGAGACAGAACCAGACCAGGTTTGGCTGGACAAGATGTTTGTTTGCAACTGGTTTTAAATGTCAATGAATCAGGCTTTGTTTTGTTTTGTCTTAAATTAACCTTTACTTTGCAGGACTGTGAGACCAAACATAATGGTATTGCATTAGCAGACAGGAATTATAAAGGAAGCCAGTCACACATGAGTGATATTTACTTCTGTAGCTTCAGGGGATTGGTCTGAATACAGAACAAGACATAGTGTAAGTTCTGATAAGTAAATTCAGTTCAAGGACTTGTGAATACAAATGTAAAGTAAAAATTATTGCACATGCAAAGAAACAGAAAAAATCACTTGTTTGAAACCCATTTTTTAAATAAAATAGGCAAAGAAAATTATAGTCCTTTTTGGATGTAGATACATGAAGTGCACGCTGAATTTGTGAAGTTACTGGAAGTGATTGCTAAATTTAGTTACTGAATTTGTTTTGCTGAATTTAAGCTATTGGGTATTACTCCTTGGTGTATGGATATCAAAAGTAAGCATATATGCCCCAAAATAGATTTCCTGGTGATAAATTAGGTACTCCTACTTTCTACAGAGTGAGCAAAGAAGGTCAGTTGCCCAAGAAAGTAATAAAACTTATTAGCATAGATGACAAGAGACACAAACTAGCAAGGGAGATACTGCCTGGCTGTCAGGCACCTAATTGGAGCTGTAGTGTGGCTTGTCTGAGAACCCAGTGTTCAGAGCCTGCTTCCCAAGCTCAGCTGCCTAAGGAAAGTGTGGTGTGGTAAGACCCGTCTTTCTGCCAAGAAATCTAGACTGTAGCATCCACCCAAAACCAGAAAGAAGAAAAGCAGGTTCCTGGCTCTGCTTTGCTCCACAGTTCTCTAAGTTGAATATTTAAACAGAAAGTAATGATTGAACTGGGGGAAAGGGGAAGAAAATTATGAATGCTGGGGTCAAGTGTAGACAGTTATGCTGGGGTCTAGACCAAGGATCTAGATAATCAATGAGCTAAAGACCCTCTTCACTCCAGTACTTAACTATTTAAGGTTTAGAGGCAAGACCTAGGATAATGTCTGTTGTTTTCTCGGGTTTCTAGTTCATAGAATTAATTCTGATGTTTATTTAATGACTGTAATATAATTAATAAATAATACAAGGAAACCAGAACTCCTAAAGTTCAATGGAGGGGTGGCTTACTCGTTTACATAGCAAGACTCAATATCAGCCCAATGATCTGCAGCTTCTAAAACCAGAAGGTCTGTGGTAAAAATAAACCAAACAAGTAAATAGATGTAGTTCAGTAAGAGTGTGCTTTTCTATAAGTGTATTCTAGTCTCAGATAGAAGATACCTATCTGAGATATCATTACATAGAGACTTGAATAGTGCTGAAGTGGGCAGGTAGCCATTTACAGCATTGCTGTGATTAACATAATAGGCTCTGATGTGAGGTGGCATTTTTGAAATGAAGAACAATAACCCTTCAGTGTCGCTTCAGGGCTTCCAGAGTGACACTAGCTCCCCTTCAGTGAATGAGTAGCATGGATTCCAGACATGACAGCCTCTACTCTTTCTTCAACCAACCCAGGAGCATTATCATGTTCTCTTCAGTTTCAGCTTGTTCCCACTCACATGACAGTACACACTCCTACTATGATGGAAACTCACTTTTTTTGTGTGTGGATGAATTTCAAGACTCTGTTATCAACGTATGCTGTGAAATAATCTGGGTTTCAGTGCGGGGTAGTAAGAGCAGTATAAGCCCTAAGTGCTCTGATTTTCTTCCTCAAACACTTGTTCTGAATGACATTTGGGGAGGGAATGATTAAAAAAAAAGTGATAAAGAGTCCATTAGTAAAAGCAAAGCTATGTGGTGGCAGTTTTTGACCTAAATCAAGTTTTATGTCACCATACTAGAGTGTTTTACACAAAAATGATATAATGCTTAAATACCAAAGGGAAAAAATACTGTCTTTTCCCTGCTTTCATTCAGGTCCTGCCCTGAGGAAACTTGCTCGTGGTTTTGAAATCCTCACAGTTTAACTAAAGTTACTCAGTTTAACTTACAGTAACTCTGTTCAGCTCAGATAAGCACTGTAGAGCCTAACTGCTTATGTAAACCTGATTAAGATGTTTCAGGCATTTGGAAATCCACTCTGTGCCTTCGTTACCTCATGTTTCTTTGTTCTTCGTGACACCTGAGCAAGCTTCTG
Source organism: Gallinula chloropus (assembly GCF_964237585.1). Classification (NCBI taxonomy): domain Eukaryota; kingdom Metazoa; phylum Chordata; class Aves; order Gruiformes; family Rallidae; genus Gallinula; species Gallinula chloropus. The sequence goes on along the minus strand of NC_140085.1, from coordinate 109,132,915 downwards.
GCACAACGCACTCCTCCCTCCGTCCTTTCCTTTGACTTCTCCTTGCCTGCAATCCCAGCAATCTGCAGTCATCTCTTGCTTGTGACAGGTGCCCTCCAAAAAACTTTTATTTGTAGAAACGCTTTGGGGTCTCATTGGGTAGAAGAAATTTAGCTCTCATCTTAAGAGTTTGCTTTCAGATTTGCTTAATGACTAAAAATTCTCCTGACTTGAATGCATTAAAATTAATGCTTAACCCTGCATAGAAGATACCCGTTTTTATCCATATGTGATTCCTTTGAGATTACAGTTCAGGTGCTAGCTCTCAAAGTCAGCAAATAGGTTAACATTAGCCCTTCTAAAATGTGTCGTGGTGCCATTTTGTCCTTTGGATATTGCTTGTGGCTGTTGGTTGATTTGTCAGTTAAGATGTCCTGCTTGTGATTTTATCTATTTAGCTATTTTAGCTAACATACATCATACTACTATAAAGTGTTTCCATTTGCCTCTTTATCCCATGTTTGTTGATTAATTTACCAAATAAAACTAAGTCCTGCTAGGAACAGCTGGACTACTAGCTTCTGTTCAACTTATCTGTTAGTTGGTCAGTGTCTTTAGTTTAAGACATACATGGAAGGGTAACCTGTAAGAAGGGGTGAAATCAACTTGATCCTTTAGCAAGCATCTCAACTTTCCAGTATCCTTCAATAGAAGAAATCACACTCTACATCATGACAGAGGGACTGTGTGGTGGGTTAACCCTGTCTGTAGGCCAAGTACCTACCAAAGCCACTCTATCATTCCTGCTTCTCAGCTGGACAGCGTAGAGAAAATAAAAGTCTCATGGGTTGAGATAAGGATAGGGAGAGATCGTTCACTGTCAAAGGCAAAACAGACTTAACTTAGGAAAAAAAAAATCTAATTTATTACCAAGCAAAAGAATGTAGAGATAATGAAAAATAAACCCAAATCTTAAAACACCTTCCCCCACCCTTCGATTCTTCCTGGGCTCAAATTTATTCCCAAATTCTCTACCTCCTCCCCTTGAATGGCACAGGGGAATGGGGAATGGGGAAATGGGATTTTGGTCAGTTCGTTCCATGTTGTCTCTGCTGCTCATTCCTCCTCAGGGGGAGGACTCCTCACACTCTTCTCCTGCCCCAGTATGGGGTCCCTCCCATGGGACACAGTCCTCCACAGTCTTGTCCAATGTGAGTCCTTTCCATTGGCTATTTTTGAACTGCTCCAGCATGAGTCTCTTTCACATGGTGCAGACTTTCAGGAACAGACTGCTCCAGTGTGGGTTCTGCACTGGGTTCCTGCCAAAAGACCTGTTCCAAAGTGGACTCCCCACAGGGTCACAGAACTCCTTTGGGTGAATCCATCTGCTCTGGTGTGGACTCCTTCATGGGCTGCAGGGGAATCTGCTCCAGTGCTGGGAGCACCTCCTCCTCATTCTTCATTGACTTTGGTGTCTACAAAGTTTCTCAGATAGTCTCATTCTTTTCTCTGTTTGTAAAAGCTGCCTCCAGGGTAGGTTTTTTTACCTTCTTAAATATCTTATCACAGAAGTGCTACCACTGTCACTGATAGGTTCAGTCTTGGTCAGTGATGGGTCCATCTTGGCATCAGCTTGCATTGGTTTTGTTGGACCAAGGGGAAGTTTTTAGCAGCTTCTTGAAAAAGCCACCCCTGTAATCCCTCCCTCTGCTGCCTAAAGCTTGCCACACAAACCCAAAGCAGTCTTTCAGGGTACATGATAGTACCATATTGTCTGATAGCTATGAGTTTTGCTACACAAAATCTATGGTGCAGCACTGCAGGTTTGTTATTTCATCTAGAGGAGCTCCTTCCAGGAAGGTTCCCTGCTAGGATGATTCCTCCTCATATGTTGTAATGAAACATGCTTAGCTTCTCTCTCCCACCCTCATCTCCTTTTCTCTCAGTCTATCTCAATTTGGGACCTCTTATGTAAAATAAAAACGCCAGCTGTTTCTGGCACATGGGGTCATACATCAAGAGAAGGTGTGCTACCAGGACATGATATACATATACTGTGGGGAGACAGGAGACAGAAGATGTGTTCAGGGAAATTATTCAATCTCAGATTTTCTGTGGGCATCTTACTGCTATTAATCACTGACCCTTAATTCTACTATCTAAGAAACTGTCAATTTTGATACCAGAAAAACATGCTCAATTAAAAAAAAAAAAAAAAGGTAAAAATACACATGAATTTAAGGCTAGTTTTATATTGCATTTTTAAATAAACAGGTAACAAAACGAGACTCTGAGTTGCATATTTGAAGACTGGACTGAGTGCCAAAAATAGTCCTTTGCAATGGTTCATGGGGCTAATAAGTGGATAAATAATAGAATCTGTCAGTAATGACTTCAAAAAACAGACTGTGCATAACAAAGAAGTAGCAATGTATGAAAAATGTACCTGTCAAATCTGTTATTATATGTGGATTTGACATCAGTCTTGCATAAAATAATTTTCAATTGGTATTCCTAATTAGAAATACAGTAAAAAGGTCTGTAATATTCAGTATCTCTTTATTAATTGTCATGCACTTGTCATCTTGTTTATATCTTTATCTTATTTGTGGATTTTAAAAAATGATAAGACTAGGAAGAAGTTATTAAAGTGACAATATGATCAAAAGACTCAGTTTTTTCTATTGTGAGACATAACAATTAGTAACTTATCCCATGGTTAAGCCATTTACTTTAAATAGTGGTTATCAAGAAGTTAAATGCTATACAGGATGTATAATCAAGATACAGATTTTCAGGGACCCTTTGAAAGAAAAAAATTTTCAGCTATCTTTTCATAGGAAAATTTAAATATAAGCCTAGAGCTATGCAAAACATTGTCTTTCTTCCACCACCCCCCAACCCGCCCCCTCCCCCCCTGCCCCGTATAATTTAATGCTTCATTGATAACTGGGATTTGATAAGATGCATCCCTGAGTCCTGAAGGAATTGGCTGATGTAGTTGCCAAGCCACTCTCCATGATATCTGAAAAGTCATGGCAGTCAGATGAAGTCCCCAGTGACTGGAAGAGAGGAAACATCACAGCCAGTTTTAAAAAGGGTAGGTAGGAGGACCCTGGGAACTACCACCCTGTCAGCCTCACCTCTGTGCCTGGGAAGACCATGGAACAGATCCTCCTAGAAGCTATGCTGAGGCACATGGAGGACAGGCAAATGATTCAAGACAGCCAGCATGGCAAGTCCTGCCTGACCAATCTAGTGGCTTTCTACAATGGAGTGACTGCATCAGTGGACAAGGGAAAAGCTACGAATGTCTTCTATCTGGATTTCTGCAAGGCCTTGGACACAGTCCCACACAGTATCCTTCTCTCTAGGTGGGAGAGATATGAATTTGATGGGTGGACTGCTCAGTGGATAAAGAATTGTCTGGATGGTTTCATCCAGAGGGAGGTGGTTAATGGCTTGAAGTTCAGATGGAAGACAGTGACAAGCAGTGTTTCTCATGGGGCTGTGCTGAGATTGGTGCTGTTTAATATCTTTATTAATGATATTGACAGTGGGGTTGAGTGAAGTCTCAGCAAGTTTGCTGATGGCACCAAGCTGAGTGGTGAGGTTGATGTGCCAGAGGGATGGGATGCCATCCAGAGGGACTTGAACAGGCTGGAGAAGTGGGCCCAGGTGAACTTCATGAGGTTCAACAAAGCCAAGTGCAGGGTTCTCGACCTGGGTTGGAACAACTCCCTTTTTCCATACAGGTTAGGAGATGATGTGCTTGGAAGCAGCCCTGAGGAAAAGGACTTGGGAATACTCATGGATGAGAAGTTGGACATGAGCCACCAATGTGCATCTGCAGCCCAGAAGGGCAACTGCAACCTGGGCTGCATCGCAAGAATGGCAGCCAGCAGATTAAGAGAGGTGATTCTGCCCCTCTACTCTGCTCTGGTGAGACCTCATAGAATCACAGAATTGTAGGGGTTGGAAGGGACCTTCATAGAATCATAGAATCATAGAATTGTAGGGGTTGGAAGGGACCTCAAGAGATCATCGGGTCCAACCCCCCTGCCAAAGCAGCTCCCTAGGACATATCACTCAGATAGGCATCCAGACGGGTCTTGAATATCTCCAGAGAAGGAGACTCCACCACCCCCCTGGGCAGCCTGTCCCAGGGCTCTGTCACCCTCACTGTGAAAAAGTTCTTCTGCATGTTGGTGCGGAACTTCCTGTGCTCCAACTTGCAGCCATTGCCCCTTGTCCTGTCTCCACAGACCACTGAAAAGGGGCTGGCTGATTCCCCCTGCATCCCCTTCTTAAGATATTTATAAACTTTAATTAGGTCGCCCCTTAGTATTCTCTTCTCAAGGCTGAAGAGTCCCAACTTACTCAGCCTATCCTCACAGGGGAGATGTTCCAGGCCCCTAATCATCTTTGTAGCCCTTCTTTGGACTCTCTCCAGGAGATCCCTGTCCTTTTTAAACCAAGGAGCCCAGAACTGGACACAATACTCCAGGTGGGGCCTGACCAGGATAGAGTAGAGGGGGAGGACCACCTCCTTCGACCTGCTGGCCACACTCCTCCTGATGCACCCCAGGATCCCATCAGCTCTCTTAGCCACCAGTGCACGCTACTGGCTCATGGCCAACCAGTCGTCCACCAAGACCCCCAGGTCCTTCTCTGCAGAGCTCCTCTCCAGCAGGTCATCCCCCAGCCTGTACTGATACAAGCAGTTACTCCTTCCCAGATGCAAGACTCTACACTTGCTCTTGTTGAACCTCATCTGGTTTCTCCCTGCCCAGCTCTCCAGCCTGTCCAGGTCTCGCTGGATGGTAGCGCAGTGTTCCCATGTGTCAGCCACTCCTCCCAGCTTTGTATCATCGGCGTACTTGCTGAGGGTGGGCACTATTCTCTCATTGAGATAGTTGATGAAGAGATTTCATCACTGCCTGCCTGAAAATTGAGTAAGGGGTGAACCGGATTCAGGAGTTTTCTAGTTATGTCCCTGACCCACGCCCCAGGGAGGCAGAACACTTCCCTATGGATAGGGTCCAGTCTGCATATGGGCCCCTCTGTTCCCTTGAGAACGGAACCCCCTATCAAAATCACCTTTCTATGTTTCCTGGTGGAGGCAGTCTTGAGGCACGCAGCTGACTTCCACACTCTTGGTGTCCTCTTAGGGGGATTGTCCCCCACCTTCCCACTTGCCTCCTCTTCAACTCCAAGCACCTCAAACCTATTGCTTAGGGGGACCTGGGGAACCAAGGTAGGCAGGGAGGAAGTTTTCCCACAGCACTGAGCTGGGACTATCTTCCAACCCTCTCCATCTTTCTGGTGTCCCACTTCTCCCCATTCTGCCTGATAGGGCTGGGGTCCATAATTTTTTGGGGAAAATCTCTCTGGTGACTTTTCCTTTGGCATGCCAAGGAATTACTCCACCAATCAATCTCCCACTTGCACTCCCTAAGGCTTCTCAGTCTCTCCCCTTCTTCCTTGAGCTCTGCCCCCATGCTGAGAACATCTTCCACCTGCTCACACCTCACACAGGTTAAATTGCTGCCACCATCTGCTGGCAGGAGCAGGCTCAGGCACTCCCTGAAGCCAGAGGATTGCAGAGCCATATTCCTGGGCAGGCCGTTGGTCTGGGTCGCCACACTCTTTATGGGGCGAGCCCTCTGTCTGGTGGAGACCATGGTAATCTGTGGGTTTAGAGACTGCCAGTAGGTGAGACAGCCCCTTGGATGCTGAGAGACAGAACCTACGTGCCTGGCCACACAAGCTACAATGTCAGCAATGTGCATGTGCTGACCTCCCTGAGGCTTTTTCAAGGTGAAGGGTGGTGCTGTGGCTGCTGTTGCTCTGGCAACCCCTATGTCACATCGGCCTCTCTCCTGAGGGAGCTACAGCATGCTGCAGGGTCTCTCCAAGTCCTGGCAAGACAACCACCCGAAACCCCCCTGTACCTCAAGATCTGTCGCTATGGCTCTGGTTGCACCAGTTCCGAGCAGTTGACCGGCTCACCTGGACTCACCTGGACTACTTTGTTCAGCTTTGGGACCCTCAGCACAAGAAGGACAAGGACTTGTTGGAGCATGTCCAGAGGAGGGTCACAAAAATGTTCAAAGGGCCAGAGCACCTCTCCTGTGAAGACAGGATGAGAGTTGGGCTTGTTCAACTTGGAGAAGAGAAGACTCTGGGGGGACCTTATAGTGACCTTCCAATACCTGAAAGGTGCTTGTAGCAAAGCTGGGGAAGGAACTATTCACGATGGCATGTAGCAATAGGATGTGGGTTTGATTGAATGATACATAGTAATGCTGGATAGATTAATCTTTAATATGAGGACAATAGAAAGTATTTATGCATTTTGGATTTTAGCATATGGCTAAAGCCGTTTGAGCTGTTTTCTTAGAGTAGCTACAAAACTTAACCATAACAGTGGAACAACCTTGAAGATAAAGAAATAATGAGACCACAGACAGAGTATATCTTGTTTTCAGCTAAAAGGGGTTCATAACTATTTTGTTCAGGAATGTATTTTTGAGCACAGAAAGTTGTTTTTGAGACTTGGAAAAAACTATAAAAAGCATGCACAGAAGAAAAAGGTAAAAAGTTTACTGAGACGAAGATGTCCAGCCTTCATCCCTGAAGACCACCAGAAGACCCCCCTAAGTGTCACTGAGCATGGCCTATCTGGGAGGAGTTAATGTAAATTACTTACTGGAAAAAATTTCATAACCCTGCCTTTTCTTAGAAATATAATGAATATGTATAGTTAATCTGTATAAATATGAGAAATTTTGCTTTAAATGGTGTGCACATTAGGAGGAGAGATCCCCTGTGTGCCCAGCACTGCAATAAAGCATACTGGCTTAATAGTCACCAAGGCTGTTGAATTTTGATTCCAGCTTTTCGAGGCTTCAAGGTAACAGTTTTAAACTAGAAAAGGAGATATTTAGGTTGGATATTAGGGAAAAAAATCTTCAATATGAGGGTGGTAGATCACTGGAACAGGTTGGCCAGACAGGTAGTGAGGCCCCATCCCTGGAGATATTCAAGGTCAGGCTTGATGGGGCTCTGAGCAATGTGATCTAGTGAAGATGTCCCTGCTTACTGCAGGGGTATTGGACTAGATTACCTTTTAAAGTATTTTCCAGCCTAACCCATTCTATGATTCTGTGATAATGAATGTCTATTAGGTTATGCAGATTTCATACTTATTTATCTTTCTTCTAGAGCAGTAATATTCTATTTGACTACAGCAGGGTTCATATCAATTGCCCTTACTGAATTCACACCTAAGGGTTTTACTTCTATTGTGTAAATATGGCTAGTCAAAAAATGTTCTTCCATCTTAAAACTGAAAGAAACAAAATGCTGAAAATGTAGATTTATAGGTATATAGGGATATTAGTAATACAGCTAGTGTTGGGACTGGGTCTATTTTTTCAGTCTTGTAAAAAAAGGAATAAATGAGCTACAATGTGAAACATTAGAAAAAATGGTTTGGAATGAAAGTTAAGGTTTCTCTCAATTTTGAAACAAATTAGTGTATGTGAGGCGGTTTAGTGAAAACTATTCTTCCTACGTTACAATATCTCTGGAGAAATTGAGGCAGTCACTAACCTTTATAGTACAAATCTTAAGATGTACAGATTCACGATGTCTTTCTGATTTCTTTCTAAGAGTGTAATTTTGGTTTCAATAGTGCAATTTTAAGCTACAAGTTCTTTGTAATCTCTATTTCACACCATGTATGTGTTACATACATCTTTGTCAGAAACATGGACAATGTGATTGAGTGAACCCTCAGCAAGTTTGCAAATGACACCAAGATGTGTGGTGCAGTCAACAACACAGTTGTCGCAGTTTTGTGCAGCTGGGTGCTGGGAGAGAATGGGGGCTGCAGAAACTGGCTGCTGTACGGAGCAGCTAGAAGCTCTCTGCAGGCCCCAAAGAGTAAGAATGGCCCCATCGGCCATTTCAAGGCCAGAGTTGCTGCTGACCAGGGCTGAACCATTGGACATAGTCCTTCACAAACTTCTCCAACATGAGTCCTTTCCCATGGGGATTCAGCTCTTCACCACCTGCCCCAAGATGGGTCACTGCTATGGGGTGCAGTCATAAAATCATAGAATATCTCTCAGTCTCAGACTGCTCCAGCCTGGTCCCCCATGAAATAGCAAGTCCCACCAGAAAACCTGCTCTGGTGTAGGTCTCTCTCTATGGGCTGCAGGTCCTGCCTGGTTTCTTAAATCTTCTCACTTCCTTCTTTGGTGGCAAAAAGTGGCCACTTGCAGTTTTTTCTCCTAAATGTGATTCTCAGACACGCTATGACCATCGCTGATGGGCTCGGCCTTGCTCAGTGGCGGATCTGGCCTTGAGTTGTCTGGTGTTTACTCTCTGGGGCCTGCAGAGAGCTTCTAGCTGCTTCTTGCAGAAGCCAAAGCCACCCCTGCAGTGCAGAACACCTCCCCCCCAACCCCTCCCCCAGCCCCACTCCACCAGAACTTTGCTGTGCAAAACCAGAACACGTGTATAACACGTAGATTGAAATTTAAAATAGCTGTTGAGTTTATTACTGCAGTACTACCTAAGGATTTAAACCGCAACTGGGGACTTTCTGCACTGATGAAAAAATAGGTAACAGAATTATCTATATCCAAAACATCGCTGGATGTCTAAGTAACCCACTTCCTATGTGCACTCTAGTGACATTAAGGACTGAGACTCTTTCAGTCTACATAAACACTTCCACTATATAAGTATAAAACTGACAAATGCAAGAAGGAAATAAAGGCAACTGACTTGCCCAGAGTATTGAAGAAAATGAAAAATGGGCTTCTTTCTTAATGTACTATCTGATAATTGCCTTCCTGAGAGGAAAGAACGTTTCTATGAAAGTGAAATAACTGCAAGGGAAGGAGGGAAGATTCATATTGCTCACTTCTGAATACTTCATGTAAATATTCAAATTAACATGCTAGTTTTCCTATTTTTTTTTTTCTGGTTAGTACATACTATGTTTTAGGGAATCTAATTCAAAGTGAGATAGCAGTCCTGTCATTGCTATCTGTTTAATTTGGGCTCTAGAGTTGATGGAACCACTCTGGTGACTGACTTGGAGACAAGGATTTATATCCTCAGCCTGCTGAAGTCAGTGAGTGTGTTATAATATGTACCAAAATTAGATCTTTTTTGCATGATTTCTGTAGCAAATTTTGAGTAAGATATGTCACATTCATGGCCATGATTGTTACTGAGGGTCAGTTAAAGGTTTTTGGAGACGTTCCTAATATTTTGTCCAGGAGTTCCTCTCACATGAATTCAACAGGTTACACTATCCAGACCTGAATTTGGAAAACTGTAAACATAATATTTTAACAGACAGTGTGTCAATTTCCTTATAGCAAGGAAACATAGAGGGATGACATGAAAAGCTGTTCCTTGTGTTTAACTGCTACAGATTGGAACAATCCCTAGACAATCTGAGAACAAAGTCTTCTCTTCTGGTGTTTGGATTCCTTGAATTGAAGCAGCAAGAGGAATCACAGAATCATGGAATGGTTTGGGTTGAAAGTAACCTCAAAGATCATCCAGTTCCAAGCTCCCTACTATAAGCAGGGGCACCGTCCACTAGATCAGGTTGCCCAAAGCCTCATCCAGCTTGGCCTTAAACACTTCCAGGGATGGGGCTTGCGCAACCTCTCTGGGCAACCTGGTCCTGTGCCTCACCACCCACACAGTAAGTAATTTCTAATGTCTAATCTAAACCTTCCTTCTTTCAGCTTGAAGCCGTTAACTTTTGTCCTATCAGTATGAGTAGTCCCTCTCCCACTTTCCTCCAGGACCCCTTTAAGTATTTGTAGGCTGTAATTAGGTCTTCCCAGAGCTTTCTCTTCTACAGGCTTAACAAGCCCAATTCTCTCAGTCTATCATCAGATGAGAGATTTTAAAGCTCTCTAATCATCTTTGTGGCCCTTGTCTGGACTTGCTCCAACAGCTCTATATCCTTCTTATGCTGGACACCCCCAGAGCTGAATGCAGTACTCCAGGTGAGGTCTCACAAGAGCAGAATAGAGGGGCAGAATCATCTCCCTTGACCTGCTGGTCACTCTGTTCTTGATGCAGCCCAGGAGATGGTTGGCCTTCTGAGTTGCTAAGGCACACTGCTGGCTCATGCTGAATTTCTCATCAATGAAGACCCCCAAGTCCTTTTCCTCAAAGCTGCTCTCAATCCATTCTCCTCCCAGCCTGTATCTGTGCTTAGGATTTCCAAGACCCACATACATGACCCTGCACTTGGTTGTCTTGAACTTCTCCAGCCTGTCAAGGTCCCTCTGGATGGCATCCCTTCCCTTTAGCATGTTGACCTCACCACACAGCTTGGTGTTTTTGGCAAACTTGCTGAGCTTTTGCCAGTGAAGAAAAGTCATTACCTCAGAATATAAAACACAAACACATTTACACATTTTTTAAGTTTTTCAAGCACAGCAGCAAAAATGCATTTCCTACTAAAATAAACCATTTAGTCAAGTGGAAAAGCTTTTGGGTAGAAATTGACAGGAATGTCAGAAACCTGTTAGTGTATTTGCCTACTAATGCTTCCCTCATGAGCTCATAATGATAACTGAAAGAAAGTAAAAGCAGTGGGAAGTGAAGTCCCAGGGATGGTGATTTTACTTGTTGTCAGTAACAATGCAGGTTATTTTCCTAAAAAAGAGAACAAAGAAAAAATGGAGAAATTGGTAGCAAAAAAGACAAACAGAAGTCATCATCAGACTTCTTCACAAAATGATGTTCAGGACCTTGCTGCTTTGTACAGAAATGGCTGTACAGGCTCCAGTTGCACTTCAGAGTGGCTGGAAATCACTAAGACCAGCAAGCAAAGTGGGGCACCATTGATGCCGAGAATCACAATCTATATGCTGGCCCTCTAAGGTATAGCACGCCGTTTCCAAAATATATGTATGGTTCTCATCAGGTTTTATAATCATATCAGTTTGCAAGCCTACTGAATCAAAAAATAGAGAGAGAATATCCTACAATAAGACCTAAACTACAACATATGACATGAAGGGAGCATATGTTCAAAGCCTTCTAGACTCATTTTCCTCTTATGTAACTGAAAGAGATTCATGATGAATAGTTTCTCTCAGAAACACCAGAGACTTGAAGAGATAAAGAATATGCCTGTTTCTCTTCAATATCTCTATGTCACCACTGAGAGAAGTAGTGTCACGCCATGGAATTAGATGTTACAAGTTACCTTTTTGAAGAGTACATTTTTAAATTTCATTTACTGATTCATCTGCTATTACTGATAGTAAAGTGCAAATCCCAACAGTGTCCTGGTCAGGCCTTGCAGGAGTGTATGTGAAGTAGCCATCAGCTTCCGAAGAAAATATCTAACTCTACTCAGGAGAATGCACAGATCCCCAGGGTGTCTTTTGACTCATTTTTCATCCTTGTTATTGGTAAAAATGCTGCTGACTTCTGCCTTTCCTAGAAGGTAACAAAACTTTCTAGATATTTCTTGTGTTGATTACTGGATTATTGTTTATGAAGATGATTCTGAATACAAAGTGGAAGTTTTACTTTGTGCAGAAGCTGTGTGCCTTCTCAAGAGTCTGTAAGCACAGGTGTGTGAAAGTTAAATATTACACAGATATCGAGCCAGCTTCTGAGATGAATTTAGGATAGCAAGATGTGAGGAGTGCCTGAAAAAGCCAGCGAGGTACAAAAAGCCAGTGAGGCAGCTATTTCTTTGAGGAGTGGAAAGTTTGAGTAGTATGTCTGGAAAAAAACCCTAAAACATGGAGTTTTTTCCATAGAACCCAAAATGATGGCTAAGTGGCCTACTAAGGTTCTGAGATTGTGTACTTCAGAGTTAGCTAAAAAAAGTTGTATGCTACTAAAAGTTGTATGCTGCAGTGCTAAGGTACTTTCATGAGTGTACCATGAGGTTTAAGGAACAGAGCAGCATAAAACTCTTGAGATCTATTCTTGACCAAGGTTATAATCAACTGCCTGGGTTGGGAGAGGATGTCATTTTACTTTATAGGTTTTTAGAGATATTTCCTGGTTTTGTTTTGTTCAATTCTGGGTTTTATTATTGTTCAGCAAAACTCTGATCTTTATTAGACCATTCTGTTAAATTGTCTTTCTGAATTCCCTAGCTCTTAACAAACAACTGCCCTTCTTAAAATATTTTTCCAGTGTTGTGGATATTGCTTCTTCTCCCTGCTGTGTTGTATTGAATTGCTTTTTTGATTTACTAATGGTCTACATTAATTCAAAAACTCCCTTTGGTGTTAGTGGCTAGAATGAAGCAGCACACCAGCTGAGATATATCACTGTATATATACATATATATATATATATATATATTTATATGTTTGAAGTCCAGAATTTAAATCAATAAGGAGGCAGTAGAACTAAAGATGATGGTTATGTAGCTTAGTGCTGCAGTATGAAAAAATAAACCCCATTTATTCCAATGTCAATCTATGATCTGAAGATGACTGTTTATTGCTAACAGTACCTTATTACGCACTGTGAAGAAAGTACCTGACAGATGGGGCTTACTAGCATGAGCAAGTGGAATTTGTCTCAAAGCGAGAAGTCCACTCTGTAATTATCCCTAATTCACATCTGCAATTGACCATACAGACCAGAGTCATTTACTGTACAGATGTTGTGGTTTTGCATGGCTGGCTTCTGGTGGAGGGGCGAGGGGAGGGGGGTTAGGCCGCAGGCGTGGCTTCTGCAAGCAGCAGCCAGAAGCTCTGTGCAGGCCCAACAGAGCAAACACCAGCTGGGCTCAAGGCCGGAGTCATTGCTGACCAAGGCTGAGCCCATCAGAAATGGTCACAGTGTTTCTGGGAATCACATTTAGGAGGGAAAAATGACAAGCAGCCACTTTTTGCCACCAGAGAAGGGAGTGAGAAGATGTAAGAAACTGTGCGAACACCAAGGCCAGGGAAGGGCAGAGGGGAGGAGGCGCCCCAGGTGCCAGAGAGAAAGATTTCCTGCAGCCCATGGCGAAACCCATGGTAGAGCAAGCTGTCTCCCTGCAGCCCATGAAAGATGATGGGGAGCAGAGACCCCCACCTGCATCCTGTGTAGAGGCTTCACTCTGGAGTGGGTGGAGACATATGGAAGATGGTGTGACCCACATTGGAGCAAGCTCCTTGCAGGACCTGCACCCTGTGGAGAGAGAGGCCCATGCTGAAGCAGGTTTCCATGGGGAACTTGTGAGTCAATGGGGAGCCAGGCTGGAGCAACCTGCGCCGGAGAGACTGAGAGAGAGTCTATGATTCTATGACTGCACCCCATAGAAGTGACCCACACTAGGACAGTTGCTGAAGAGCTGAAGAGCTGAAGCCCCTTGGAAAGGACTCATATTGGAGAAGTTCATGGAGGACTCTATCCCATGGTTGGGACCCAATGCTGGAGCAGGGGAAGAGTGCGAGGAATGCCCCCCTCCCCCAGCTAAGAAGGAAAATATCTTCTTAGGAAATGACCGAAGCTCCGATTCCACATTGCACACCCCCGTCCCCCTGTGCCACTCTAGGTGGGAGAAGGGAAAGAAATCATGACTGAAGTGAAGTCTGCTAAGAAGGGAGGGATGGGGGAAGGTGCTTTAAAATCTGGTCGCACTTCTTATTACCCAACTCTGGTGTCACTGGATGTGTAGTGCAGTGTCATAAATTAGTTTTCTTTCGTTTCTTCTGTGTTGAGTCTGTTGTGCCTGTGATGCTGATTGCAGAATGATCTCTCTTTGTCCTTATCTCATCTCCTGAGCCTCTCAATATATATTTTCTCCCCTGTCCATCTGAAAAGTGGAGTGACAGAGCGACTTTGGTGGATGTCTGGCTTCTAGCCAGGGTGAAACCACCATAACAGATTAATGTCGTGGAAATCCATGAAGTTTGCACCTGGGGCCCTGGAGCAGATCAGAGAGGCAGAATCAGGTCAACAATCAGTTGTTCTTGGGATTGTCCTGATCCATGTTCAGGACCTTGGACTCGGCATTATAGAATTGTCTGTGGTTTGCACAGGCCCACCTCTGAAGCCTGTCAAAGTCCCTCTGAATGGCATTCCTTCCCTCTACTGTGTTGACTGCACCACAGAGCTTGGCATCATTTGCAAACTTGTGGAGAGTGCACTCAATCCCACTCTCCATGTCACTTGCAAATATGATGAACAACACTGGTCCAAATACTGACCTCTGAGGAGCATCACTTGTCAGTGATCTCCACTTGAACATCAAGCCCTTGACAACAAGACCTTGAGTGTGACCATCCAGCCAATTCCTGATCCACCAAGTGGTCCAACTGTCAAGTCCATGTCTCTCCAATTTAGATACAGGATTACCACGCAGGACAATGTCAAATGCTTTGCACAAGTCCAGGTAGTTTAATTCAGATGCTCTTCCCTTATCCACCACCACTGTAACTCTGTTGTAGAAGGCCATCGAATTTGTCCTTAGTGAAGCCATATTGTCTGTCACAGATCACTTCCTCATTCCCATGTACCAGAGCATAGTTTCCAGGACAATCTACTCCATGATCTTGCTGGGCACAGAGGTGAGACTGATCAGCCTGTATTCTGGTGAATTTTAACACATTGTCCTTTATGTTCACTCCTACTGAATTACACTCCTAAAGATGCTTTGTTCTTTTTCATAAATGTGGCAAGTATAACATAGGAGACAAAACTGAAATGGATTTATAGCTTGAAGGGTATCAGGCACAGAATTTTAACTATTCAGGCAAGAATCCTGGTTTCTGGCAGATCTGAAGCAACATTTCATTAATCATTTTAAAAATAAGTTTCAGACAAGAAATAAAGCTTTATTGACCTATAGATGGGATCAGAATAATATATAAGGGGTCATGAGACCCAACTCTTTGTCAAGAGCTGCTTTTGTATTTTAACTTAGCAGTCATTTAATAAAAAGACCTAAGCAAAAGCTTTTCTGAAGCAAGGATTGGGAAAACTTAAAAGACCCTAAAGTAATAGCCTTGACTAGTACACAAATGTGCTCTTTTGTTGTCTTCTTAGACATATCTCTTTCTTCACTGTTTTCTTTTGCTAGTTCTAGATCACTGCTTGTTCTTCATTTTGATTGTGTCTGCTATTTCAGTCTCCTACTCTACCCAGAACTTAAACTGAGAGGAATAACTTAAACCCAACCTCTACCTTGTAGCATCTTTAGAGCTCTTTTGTTAATATAGCTTTTGAGCTTTATTTAATTCAATCTTGAAGGAATGAATGAATGGTACAATTTATTACATTTGAAGTTATCTGTGGATATTTTCTCCCCAAATGTTGTCATACCAACCCAATAACTACCTAACAAAAGTTACAGAAGTCAGAGAACTTAATGTTCTTTTTTTGTATGTAAGTTTAAATTAATTTTGAGGCAATTTCTTTTCTGTTCTATGTAACCATAGCTAGGAATATAAAATTAAATTAAAAAAATGTCAATGTATATTTTTCATTATGAAAATAGAGGAATCTGTCCCTGATAGAGGTTTGAAGCTGCTAAATCATCACATATTTTAGTAAACTATCTGTGTTAATAGAGATAACTTTTTCAAATAAAAATACTTTATGGATGGAATGTCCCATGTTCTTGAAAATGATTTCATCATGTTTTAACCTTGAAGTGTTTGCAGAGATTTTCTTGCTAGGAAAACATGGAGCAAATTTAAACTTACTATTGCAACAGAGATTTGGTTGTATATGATATGAATTAGCATATTTTGGTACACTGTTGCTCCACTATAAGGTAACAAAAAGGCACAAGTATAAAGCAAAACTGTTTCATTAAAAGAACTGATTGCATAATGGTACAGTATCTTTTTTTGCCTTTATGCTTGAATAAATACAAATTAGATGATAACACTTTATTTTAATGATACACTGATTAATGCTGAATTACAATAAACCCTCTATGAAAGAGCATATGACATTTCCATTAATAGCAATTGAATTTGTTATTATTACTGTTATTATAATGAACAGCAAATCAAATTACTAGTGATAGAACACTTAAATTATATTGCTTGCTGTTTCAAGAAAAATCTAATTTTAGCTCTAGAAACTTGCCCTGTTCCCACCCCAGGAACCATCATTGTATGAATTATTACATTTAAATAACCATAAATATTAAAACAAAAAAATTGTATAGTCATGATATCTTTTCATTCTGAATTTTAACAAGTCACTAACATAATTTCATTTTTAAACAATCATCTTACTAATTGGTGAACGCAGATAATTATGATAGAGTCCATAAAACATTTTAGTAAAATGTAACTTCTAAGTGGTTAGGTATTTGACCAGCAACAAAATCTGTTTCAAAGACTTTCCTATAGTCATATGCTTAATTGTGGCTATTGAAAATGGGACCTCAAGTATGAAATAAAGTAAAAAGTTTGCTCAGAATTCAAACTCAACTAAACTGTTCAGAAATACGTTAAAAAACTCTTTGAGCTATGTTGTGTACATTTACTTGTAATGAACTCTTTAGTATTCATTGGAGATACTCTGAATGCCCTTCTCAAGATACATATCAGAAATTTGCTCATTATTCTTTTCATTTCCTTTTCAATGGTAGGGGTGGGAGATTATTTCCTATTCCTAACCCAGATTTAATTCAAGCAGTTGTAGATATTCAGGATAAATTTTCATCTCATCCCATAACTCTGTATGCAAAGTACAAATAAATAGCTTCCCTTTCAAATATGTTTTGTAGGGAGGAAACTTGGCTATACAATGCTGTTGCAATATGTTAACATATCTGTGCCAAAATGCATGTGATAATTTATTTGGTACATAAACATCTGTGTTGCTGTAGTCACTAAGAAAGTAGAAGGCAGCTTTGTAGAAAAGCTCAGGTTCTAAAGATTGGCTTGACAGGCTCACTGCATAAATGAGAATATTCTGAAAATAGGAATTTCTGTCCCAAATCTTTTAAAATTAAGTTTTATATATATTCCCAACTCTTAGAGCAATGTGTTATTTAAAGATCCACAAAATGAAAGATTTTACTTGCTTAGAGGCACTTTAAGAGTGCTTTTTTGAGTATTTTATTTAAATGGCATTTATCCACTTCTGTGAATGTGAAACTGAAACTGAACAAATGGGTGAATGTCTGTCATTCGTTTTAAATACAGAGGAATTTCGAAAGCCCATTTCAAGAATTAGCCAGTGAGGGATGCACAGGAGTTTGCTCTTTCCCCGAAATGAAAGGAATGCTCCTTTTATAAGTCACCTAGTAGGCCTAGGTTTCAATTCTAAAATGCTTCCTTGGAAAAACCTGTGCAGACATTACTGGGATTACCTACAACCATTTCAGGTTCTGTGAAGCAATGGGGAAACGTATTCATCTTCCCGCTGTACGATGTGCACAGATTTCGTTTGGAAGGACTCCAGTCAAGGTGGTGGTGTTTCCTGTCTCTAACAGCTGCATGACTCAGAGATGGGCTGATGTCTGTTCAGCACTGACCCACCAGGAGAAAGCAAGTCTGACTTGAGGGGTCAGGATTCTCCAAGGGAGTTGGACCTGAATTTATCATATCTCTGGTTAAACGTCCTACTATCCAATCATAGATGGAATTGAATTTTTAGCTTTAGTTTACTGACAGAACCCATATTTTTCACTCTGCCAAACAGACAATTTGTGCTTGTCATCTGGGAAGATAAATTGAAAACTATTATAGAGAAACTAAAATGCAGAGTTCTCAAATAAACCTTTTTTAGAACAAACAACTGAAAATATGCCCACACATTCTTAAATCAAATAATAAGAGCACATCATATTCATTTGCAGAAGAAACAGCAACATACTGTTTATCCCTGGTCCTTCAGAGAGAGGACTGTTGCATATTTATAGCATACTTCTAGATTATAATTAGCACTTGCTCAGTGACTGAACGTGATCTTGCAAGATTATGAAGTGATCCAAATTGAAATGAAATTCATATAGGAAAAAACATTTATTAAAATATACAGCTTTAAAGGATACTTTAAAACATTATATACTTGCCTTACTGCTGATCTCTGTCTCTCTTCAGGTCATCCTCTCCACAGTTTTCATATTTATAAAAGAAGAACGATGGTTTTGAACAGCTTTCTGCCAACTGTTGGTCTTTAACAGTGAAAGATGTGTAATAAGTCTTGGGAATTATTGTGCATTGTTTCTGATAGTTGAGAAAAACATCTCAGACCAGTTCCCATCATGAATGATATTGCTATATAGCTCTCTTTTGTCTATATTGAAAGATTTTTTTTCTGTTGTTTGCTTTTCTCAGATGAAAACAAAGCAGACTTAGTGAATTTAATTGCCTAAGAGGAAGTCCTTGTGGGGAAAAAAATCATAGAATAAAACCTCGTAGAAAAACAAACCTGTTGCCTTTTGGTAAGGCATGGCGACCTGGTTCAGGAACGGCAACGGTGCCACACTCTGGCAGCACGGTCCATTCAGCTCACAGACACCAATGTGGTGGACGGCAAATGGCGTTTATTAGAGAGGGGCGCGGGGCTTTATACCCCAGGGATCGGATGTCACTTCCGTCCGCTTACCTCATCGGCTACCTACTATTGGTTACCTAAAGAGAGGGGGGGGTCCTACCTTTCCGTACAGCCCGAAATCTTCCGACCGCCAGGCCCTATCTACCGACATTTCCCCCCTCCCTGTGCTCACTAAAACTACTTATAGTGCAAAGTGCAAAAGTGACATACAATACTAATATATAAAAAGGTGATAGCTTATAACAGTGTTGGACTACAGTAGTGACAATATATAATAGTGATAATACATAATAGTGATAATAATAGTGATAATATGTTAGTAATAATATATAATAGTGGTAAGTTATAATATTGATAGCTTATAATAGTGATAGCTTATAATGTTAGTAGCATAAGGCACATTAAGTGAATGATAGTCAGGGGTAGCTTAGACAGTAGGGTATACTAGGGACAACTACAGAACAGTAGGGGTAGTGCTCAGTGGTTACTTTCTTAAAGCATCTGTCTGTTTTCTACAAAGAGAATGTTAACCCTCTCTAGACGACTCTTGACGAATGCTGTGAGCTTGTTCAGTACGCAGGGTCCGAAAATCAGTGCTATTATGATCATTACAACTGGTCCCAACAAGGTAGATATTAAGGTGGTTAGCCATGGCGAGTAACTAAACCATGATCCCAACCATCCCTGTTGGGCCTCTCTTTCCTTTTTTCTCTGAGCTAACCTTTCTCTCAGTTGAGCCATCGAATCCCTGACTAATCCTGTGTGGTCAGCATAAAAGCAGCATTCCTCTTTCAAGGCGGCACAAAGGCCTCCTTGTTGCATGAACAGGAGGTCTAGTCCTCGTCTGTTCTGCAAGACAACCTCTGAGAGTGAAGAGACAGATTTTTCTAGATGGGTCATAGATTCCTCGAGTCTTTGCAGATCCTCGTCGATGGCAGTTTGTAGTCGAGCCAGGTCTTGGTGATGGTTCAGCATAGCGGTCGCTCCTGTAGCTGTGCCAGCTATTCCCAGGCCGAGCAGTGTTGCTATTGTCAGTGCTGTCAGTATTTCTCTCTTTTGGATCCTGTTGTCTACATCTCCCCGGTAATGGCTCATTTCTTCATCCGAATGATATAGGACCCTGGGAATAATCAAAACTTGTACACAAAAGTCAGTTGATGAGTTAAAACGCTTAATGGACACACAGGGGGTTAGACCTGTCTGATGACAGATCCACATCCCCGATGCGGATGGAACTGCCCATTTATGGGTTCTATCGATCACAACCGTTTTTGCACAGACCGCGCTGTTCCAGCTCGCTAAGGTGGCATTACCAAAACATATGCCTTGGCCTTTAACCTGGTCCAAAGTGATTCCTCTCCGTGGTGTATCCCACTTGCACTGAGTCGGGTTATCTTTCGATGAGTAGCTAAAAGGAGTGTTGAGGGCAATACCCTCATAGTAAGGGGGATAAGCATCATAACATAGCCAACATTCCCATGCCCCTGTTATCAATTCATTAGGCTTCCACGTGGCCAGCCTGTAATGCTTTGTTCTTTTGGGAGGCCACTCATTTTTCCTCCTAATTTTGTGTTCCACCTATTTCAATCTCGACAGATCTTTTACAACTGCCTTGTACTCCAGCTGCTGAGTTGAGGCTTGTATTTCCTCTAATACCAATTCCTGTTATTTTCCATTTTCTTTGCTACGTAACCAGCCTTGCTCTCAGTTAGCTAATCCGTGAACGCTGCAAACCGACCCATCAGATAAGCGACATTGCAAGATGCGAGTTGCTACATTCCATTGGCTTCTCTCTACCCCCATAAATGAGGGCAGGGATAAACACAGCTGATAAGGCAGGCATCCTCACTGTGACTTCTTTCTTCCCCCTGGAAAGAAAATAAACAAATTCGCTTCTCGGTGAGAAGAGGAAAAAACAGCAAGGTGAGAAAAAGGGGTGGGGAACAGTGAGTCCTTAATGTTAAAGGCAGCAACAAGGCAATTTCTTATAAAACTATGCAGATAGCATCTTCTTTTCTAAGTGTGGAGATAAACTGTAGTGTCTACCAAAAATGTTACTGGTATTAACTTAGGTTCTACAAAACAAGTAATCAGTAAATCACCTCAGTGGTTTCCAGTGAGTTTTCTGATATATATATATATATATACACCCTTCGCCCCCCACTCACTTATAAGGGGATGAAGGAGCTAGCCTCCCATCAGCTTGGGGGACACGGTTAAATACAATAAAAGAGCACTAGGAACAGGATTTTTGACCTTGATTTGTGGATTTTTTGCTTGTCTTCATACTAACTTTTCCAATTTATCTGTTGGCACCCCATCTTGAGTTCTCGGGGAATGCCTTTTTGCCATCCCGTGGTCCACAGACGATTATGTTTGTTTTCTATACCTTCCGTAATTATTTCCCTTTTTCTTCTCTTTCTGATAACAAAATTCCATCTCCTACTGACAGGGACACTCTCAACACATAGTGTGACTCCTGTCCACACAAACAGCTTAAATTTGCCACTCGTTTTGTCTGTCTCCAGCTGCTCTCCTTGCGGAGACACAGAACCACAGATCAGAACTCACTCGCTTCACAGTCAGACTGCATCTCAGTCAAACACTTAAATCATTCAAACAACACACGGTACCGGGCACAAAGATTTCTTGCATATGCAAAGCATAACAATGGTTACGAAAAGTGTTTCTCTCTCTCGCAGATACGCTGCAGCTCAGTCACATACCACTCACACCAGAGTTAACTCATTTCACTCACACAAATAGTTCGTCAAATTTAAATCAATTTCCAAAACTCAGTTCCTTTTAGCAATATCTGAAGTCAATACCAATAAATCAATGTCACCAGAAAAGGACTCCCTGTTGGGGAATGGAACCCCGGTCTCCTGTGTGACAGGCAGGAGTTCTCTTGCTTAACAGCAATTGTTTGTTTACTTCTACCGACTGCCATAGGAGCAGCCATTCTATACAACTCAAAGGGGCAATACATCCTGAGAGGGTCCAACTTAAGCATCAAATTTCCCCTATTCACTCTCAGGACCTCACACCTTTCTGTTCTCCGAGAATCCTGCCGACTACACTATTAAAATGTCACGATCCACACCCAGATAAACGGCTTTGGCAGAAGTTAAACCCCCTTGCATTCCAACCGACCTCAGATTGCTCTGGGTGGCTGGGGGCGGCTGGGCTTAACCCCTGAGTGATGTCCAATTAGGTGCTTTATCATGAGGAGGTCTCCACAATTCTCGGGAACAGAATTAAGACTCAAAACTGAGTCAAGGTTTAAGTTACTTTATTTAGCCTGCAACATGTGCACACTAACAATGATACCTATTCATTAGGTTACCTCATACCCCTGTACATATTCCTAACTTGTCCTGCTTCATATTAAAATGTACCCCAAGAAGTGATTTCCATTAACTCCTCCCCATTGCGTCTGTGCACTGCTGTTTGGTGGTGGTCGTTGAGGGTCGTGGGGATGAAGTCGGATGGCTCCTCTCCATCACCGCAAGTAACCTTCTGTCTTGCGCAGACTCAGTTACCCCTTGACTCTGATCCAAACTACAAGTTTTGATTTAGCAGGTTTTGTATACCTTCAAGGACGAAGGGGAGCTTGAACTAGTTAAAGTGGAATGCTTTGCCTGCATTCGTGGCCAATTAGAGACAAGCAAGGAATTCATGAACAGATAAGGAGGAGGGGGTACTGGAACTCATCAAAGAAGTCATTTTATTTCCACAGAGCACATAGTCCTTGAGTGTGCAATTTACTTAAGATATGGTGTTAGACCCAAACTTACGTCCCTTTTGAAGTTTCTTCTTTATCAGTGAGGCAGAGGCCTTCAAGCGAGCCATTGTTTATGGGAGGTTACAGCTAGGGCACTTCAAGCTATCCTGTTAGCAATCCTTCCTTAACCCTTTACAAGCATCTTAATGCAATATTTCAGCAATGTTGAGACATAAGTTCTCTGGTACAGGCATTTGTTGAGGGATACGGTATGTCACAAAACCCCGTGGCTCAACATTGCCATCTTATTGATGGTACTCCGTGATAGATAGAGGATAGAGATAAAGTAAGGAGGAAGGAAAAGAAAAGTGTGTGCGCAATAGCTCAATAGCTACAATCAAAACATTCAAACAATTAACAATTTTCAAATTGCATTTGCAATAGTCAGTAACAACTGTTAACATTAGATAGACATTAATTAACAATTTGAATGTGTCCAATTGCAAAAATCCAAATCACGTCATATTGCTGTCCCTTGTAGTTCAGGGGCTGGAGGAAAACAAACCAATGATACTTTACACGAACTTTTACGAGGCATATCACCCTCTCGATCTTTGGGCTCGGCAGGCTTATCACCGTCTGGGGGCTGCAAAGTTTGTGTGGCCGCCCCGATTCCCAATTTTGGGATGACCGACAAACATTCTTTCACCTCCCTCCAAGTGTCCTGCTCTTGTATCGCTTTTCGGAGTGCCTGCACGACTCTCCCCCACGATTTCAGATTTTTCCCACTGCCGGAGGACATAGTTTCCTCGGCTGAAACTTTAGTACATTTATCCCACACCTTAGGATGGAGAATATCAACCGGCTGGTCAATGACCCCGATTTTTCAAAAGTCTCGCAACGGCGAGAATAAAATCTTTAACCTTACACTCAATATCCCACTGCACACTCAATACCAATACGACCTTCACAAGGGCTTCCATCCTCCTTGCGGGTCCGAGGGCGTCCCCTCCGCCGGGCTGGTCCCGCCGCCCGGCCGCCGTTCACCTGACGCAGGCGAGTCTCCCGGGTTTCGGCACCATTTGTTGCCTTTTGGTAAGGCATGGCGACCTGGTTCAGGAACGGCAACGGCGCCACACTCTGGCAGCACGGTCCATTCAGCTCACAGACACCAATGTGGTGGACGGCAAATGGCGTTTATTAGAGAGGGGCGCGGGGCTTTATACCCCAGGGATCGGATGTCACTTCCGTCCGCTTACCTCATCGGCTACCTACTATTGGTTACCTAAAGAGAGGGGGGGGTCCTACCTTTCCGTACAGCCCGAAATCTTCCGACCGCCAGGCCCTATCTACCGACACAAACCCCAAAAAATCTTACCATGAACAGACTACTTGCAATGTTATAAACTACGTTCATGGCAATAAAGAATTTCATTTTTAGTTATTATTAATTTATTGATATATTGATATTATTGAATTTACAGAAAATCAGGTTTGTGTTTTCACCAATATAATAATTTCTATGTGTGAATAGTGACATTTGCTCTTTAGTGATAATTATAATGGGAAAACCATACCAAGATAAAGTTCAGTGGAAAATGTAGGCTTTAGGCACACACAGGACTTTAAAAAGTTAAAAAACCCTGAAATACCTCCAGATTAATATCGTATGACTATTAAATCGAAAGAGTACTGTCCAATAATAAGGACTTGATGAAAGAAGCATTTCCTGGACTTTCATTAAAAAGTATTTGATAACAGCAGATATATTTCCTTTTACAGGAATTTGAGTTACCTGCAGAGCAGATAACATAATTCTAGAGCTGGATAAAAATCTGCATTTGGAAAACTGAAATTGAAGGTAGATGTTTATTAAGCAGTATGAGGCCAAATTTGAATGGTTATTGTTGCTCTATAGAACTGAAGCTTATGACTTCTTTTTAAAATAGTATTTTTCTGATTTATGATTCACCAGTTGTAACCAATGAAACAAAGACACCAAAACAATACACTACAATTCTTAAAGGTATGTAGTTAAAGTATAATGTAGTTGCTTTCAGGCTTCTTTAATACAGGTTCTGAAAATGCAGTGCAAGTATGCTGTATACACATATCATTATATGGCAGATATCAGTTAATTTTCTTCATCCCTTTTCATAAAATGCTTTTCATAAAACCTTGTCTATGGCTCTTAAACAAAATTGACAATTATGCATGAAAAATTCTACTGAATATATCATAAAGGATTCTCCAAGTAAACCACCAAAATGAGTGATAGGGAAAAGAAGGTAATACCACTGGATTAGCAGAAAGTGAGCATATAAATAAATTGAGATTCTTTTCCAAACTTTATCACAGAAATTAAAGGAAATACCTCAACATAAGAAATCGCCTACTGTTGCAAAGCAAGATCAACTACAATTCTGTTTTTCCTGACAGTTACATCTTCAACTTCCAATTCAGGAGTTCCTATATTTTCCACCAAAATACCTATGCTTCAGTACTGCAGCAAATTTGCACTGATAATGAAAACCGAAGAGCTCTAGAGCTCCCACACAGGCTGTCCTACACAAAACTTTACCAAGGGAAGATTTTCTTTCCACATTTTATGACAATTTTTTTCATGCATGTAGCTATTATTGTATGTTGTCTCTGCCTTCTCTTTAACTTGTCTTCCTAAGTCAGTTTTTCAAGTCTATGATCTTCATTATTCTCCTCGGAACCCTGTCAACCTGGGTTGCATCGTTCTTGAACTGTGGCAAATTCTGCTTGGCAGAGTTCATGCCAGTGCTGAATAGAATTAAACAACACATCATATGACTCATGGACAATAATCTAGTTTACGTATTCCAGAATTTGTTTCCCTTTCTGGTAATTATGTGACACTGTTGATTCATGTTCAGTTTGTGATCCATTAAACGCCTATGTTCTTTTCAATAGTGATGATGTCTAATCGTTTGTTTCTCATCTTGTATTTATGGCAGCTGATTATTTCTGCTGACTGCATAACTTGTCATTTGTCCTTATTAAAGTGCATTTTTAATCTCCAAATTGTTTCTTCAGCTGGCTGTGATCATGTCAAATTGCAAGCCTGGCCTCTGTCATACTCCCAGCCTGGTATCAATTGCAATTTTTCCTTCTCACACTTCATTTCTTATCAAAAATTAAAAAAGAAAAAAAAGACCAAAAAACCACCCAAACCCAGACTCAGTGTAGAACAGATTTTCATTTGACAGGGAAAAAATAATCACTCCTTAATTACTGTTTTCCATTGAGCGGACATTACGTTTCCTTAGCATGTACCTGAGAAAATGTTAGAAGTTTTAGTAATGCCCAAGTATTTACAAATTCTCCACAACCCCTGAGGTCAGTTTCTCTGTTGTAGAAGCAATTAGATTATCTTCATGAACCTAGATCATGATAAATCCTCACTGGTTTGTATTGATCTCTTTGTTACCTTCTTTGTGGTTTTAAAGAACTTGGTTTGTTCCAGCATTTTTCTGGGCAAAGAAGTGAAGGTGACTGGACAATAATTTCCTTTTTCTTCCTTCTTTCCCCTCTTCTTGCCCTCCCACTTTTACAGTGGGTACTATCTTTACACTTCTTTAGTCTTCTGGATTTCTTCAATTTCTGTAAACTCTCCAAGACAAGTCCAAATGGTTCTGGGATTACTCCAGCCAATTATCAGACTGTGAAACAGTGAATTTCATCACAAACAGCCAACTTGAAAATGTCTGTCTTATCTACACTTTAATACATTTTTTTTTTTACTGAAAGAAAATTGTTAGTCTTTGTCATTGCAATATACCTTTTTGAGTGTCTAATAACAATGAACATAGAAACAAAAATTATTTAATCAGTTCTGTCTCCTTGGTATCAGCAACTTTCAACACCGAGGAGATGAAGTAATTTGACTTCCTTTTCTACATCTCCCTTATATTAGTTAATCGATTACAGAAAATAGTTTTATTAACACCTGATTTATGATATTCATAGATACTTAAAGCATAAACATTTAATCTATAGATTTTGGTAATCTGGACACCCTTTGAAGGAGGAGGGTGAAAAGGATAATTACCTCTTCATAAAAAAAGTGAGCGGAGTTGTTTTCTGGAGATATTCTTCCTTAGTCATTGTCATCCAGTTCTGAGTAGATTTTTAAATCTCTGATAGCTAAATTTATGAAAGAAAAATTGTATGCAGAATTTTTCATATTTCTTTCCCCTTGTATCATTCTTTGTGCTATAGGTTTATGCTAATATTCTGCATCATAAACCTAGTATTTTAATTTTGTGTGTGTTTCTTGTTTTGGGGGGAATTCAAAGACAAATAATTAAGATTACATGATTTCTTATAATGATTTCTCATATTATTGCCTTATCATCATTATATTTTTTATCTTTGTTGTTTTTTTCTTTGTTCACTGAAATAATCTGCACTTCTGCCATTACAATTTTATGAACTTCACTTTTGTAGTCTACTAATCAATTCTCTGAGCTCATTAATATTTTTTTTCAAAGTTTTCTCTGTTACTCTAATCTTTCCCTCTCTCTTTCTTTTCTTTTCCTTCCTTTCTTCTCTCTGTAATTCCTTAATTCCTCTTTCCCTCTCATCCTCCCTCCCTACTCCTTCACTTCCTTCCTTACTTACTTCCTTGTATTTTTTCTTAGGTTTATTTTTTTTTAATAGTTAGACTGCATCAAGTTCCTTTCCACCATCATGTTCCCAAATACTTTCCCAATTACTGATAATTGAAACTTGTAGCACCTTCCCCGTCTAATTGTAACTGTAATAACTCTGTTCCCAGTACGTTCTGAGGACGTGTTACAGAATGACAGAATCAGAAGGTTGGAAAAGACCTTAAAGATCATCGAGTCCAACTGTTCCTGTCCTATGCTAAACCATATCCCTAAAGTACCTCATCTACCCATCTTTTAAACACCTTCAGGGATTGTGACTTAACTGCCTCCCTGGGTAGAGTGTTCCAGGCACTGACAACTAACTCTTCCGGTGATTTTTTTTTTCCTAACATCTACTCTGAACTTGCCCTGGCACCTCTCTGCAACCTCCCTTCAGGTAGTTGTAGGTGGTGATAAGGTCTCCCTTCAGCCTCCTCTTCTTCAGGCTAAACACCCCCAGCTCCCTCAGCCATTCCTCATATGATTTGCCCTCCAGCCCCTTCACCAGCCTGGTTGCCCTTCTCTGGACTCGCTCAAGGACCTCGATGTCCTTCTTATGGTGAGGAGCCCAGAACTGGACACAGTACTCGAGGTGTGGCCTCACCAAGGCTGAGTACAGGGGCACAATCACCTCCCTAGACTTATTGTGTTCACCACTTTTTATCCTGGGAAAAATATTCGTTCTCATTTGTTGACAAGTGTCAACACAGTTGTGCTGTGTTTAGTATCCCACAAGTGATCAGAGTGTCTCCAAGTCGGTATTACTATGGCCACAGAACATTCAGACTGTGTTGAAGATTTTATTTCCATGGGTTTAATTTTCACTTAAAGAAAATCAGCCACTGAAATAAAACTTAAATATGAATATCTTCAAACTGTTTAATGTATTTGGCTCTTGCTAATGGGTCACTAGTAGACTGTTACTAATGTATCTGCCTTCGACTTGCCCTCATTTCCTGTATCTATTTGATTCTAGTTTATATGACATCACAAGAAAAAAGTAAAGAAAACAAAACAAAAATCAAACCAGCAAAATTTCTGAAAGCAGATACATTCCTAGAAAAAGAACTATCATCGAGCAAGAGCTGTGGAAACTTTTCAAGAATTTTAATGGAAAAGAAGGTTAGTCAAACTGTAATTAGATATAATTGGCTCCCACATACATTGTGACACCATTGCCTGGAGCAAAGTGGCACCAAGTGTGTGTTTCCCTACTCCTGCCACCTTCAAAACAGAATCAAAGGAATTGATTCTTAACTGACATTTAGAGGATGAAATGACACGATCCCTAAGAACATACTGACCAAACATTTTCTTACAAGCTTGATAGGAATTTTGGAATGGGAATTTTATATATTTATTTCAATGGTACTTACAAATATACATTGCAGAATCCTGTAAGCCCTTAGTGATGATTGTATAAAAGAAAGAGCTCCTGTTTATTGTAGAGTTTTTCATGAAGAGTTAATGGCTCTAAAAAGAAGCATTCATTAAAAGCAATTAGAGGAATCCTTTCCATGCTATTTTATCAGCCTTTCACAAGCTTGTAAAACATGTTAAAAAGATATTTGGAAACTAGATTGCTGGATAATTAGCAAGTACAGTTGTTTAAAAAAAAAAAAAGTATATTATTTTATCAGCTTCTTTACTGTAGAAATAGATGCACCACAAACTACATTTAAAAATTCCCCAAACAACCCCACATGCTTCTAAAGCTAGTTTAGTATTTTTATTCATATTTATAAATAAGACTTTGATCTTAGCTAACTAATTAATGAACTTTTGTATTTAGAAAAGAAAACCCCTTGAATGTCCAATATCTTATCGATAAAAAATATGTTTTTCCTCCTTTCCAAAACACTGAATGAATCCCATACTTGAAGAAAACAGAAAGAAACAAGTTATATAGTCAGGCAAAATGTTATGGCCTTTCCCAGTTTTGGAATAAAATTGAAATAAATTTCTAAGCTAAATATTTGAAATAAAAAGCATAAATAAATTACCCAAAATTTTCCAATATTTTTCCTTCTTTATCAAGCATGTTTTGAGTTTTTCACCCTTGAAGTGATGTAAGATGTAATCAACAGACATTTCTGGGTTTTATTATGGATTTTTGTTAATGGCAATATGCATTTTTCACCAAACAAGGCTTCAAGTTAAAACTCTGAGCCACATGAAGTTGTCACAACAGTGCTCACAATCATCTCTTCTGCTTTCCTTGTTCCCCTTGCAGTGCTTGGTCCAATATATCAGCTTGCTGAAACCCTAACCCTATATCAAACAGCACCATTATTTATGCCTTACTCCTGGGTAGAAAACTCAGCTGTGCCAGACTTAGAGAAGGTTTCTTCTTTGATTCAGACCAAAGACTTAGTCTGTGCTCTCCCTGGCTTAGTACAGCAACTTAACCTCTTGGATGTTAGGTATCCTGGGATACTGCATGCTTAGTCACATCTGCTGAAGTGTTCCAGTTTGTACAAATCTGTGGTGAAAAAAACGCGATTTGGTAGAAGATTGTTGTTCTTATAGCTGTACTATAGAGTTGGATAAAGGGAAAAGAAATGCTATCATTTTAGAGGTTTTTGGTTGGTTTGAGGTTTGGGTTTTTTGGGGTTTTTTTGGTTGTGTTTTTTTTTTTTTTTTCTCTGAGGGGTTTGGTTTTTTTTTTTACTTCTTTTTTCTTTCCTGAGAAAAGCTGACCTGACTGACATATATTATGTGGTCCATGACTAGCTTTCTAACTGTGATGCCTCTGTGGTGATATGTATTTTACTTCATCTCTAAATGCCTGAGGGCAAGGAGACAGGGACATTTGGTTTAAGGTGTCCCTTTGAAAAATAACAACTTGTTGCTCACTGACAAAAAAGCTTCTGTTAACTCTGGTCTGGGCTACTGGTCCCTATTAGAGTAGATAGTGGTGAAAGGGGAATGCAGGGATGGTACACTTCAGTAGTACCGGATATGAAAAACCTAGTTAGTACAGTGTTAATTCCTTCCTTAACCACTCTATCCAGCTTCAGGCATTTCTATTTGACATTTAAAACTGTACGTGCATTTATGTTTATAAGTTTTCTCAAGCAAACAGTTCAGTAACATTTCCACTGGGGCTTTTTGTTGTTTTTGTGTGCTTGTTTGTGTCAATAGCAATACAGTAGACACTTTAAAAATATTTCTTTTAGAGATATATTATCATTAGGTATCAGAAACCCACAGATAGTTCTTCTGGGCCAAAAAGGACTTCATAGATAACTGTTAAACAATCAGATACCCAGCAGATTGTAGAGACAAAAAATAATCTTCTCCAGATTACATCCGTACAAAAATGTGCAGTGCTGAACTCAGTTGCAGACAGGTAAAGGCTTTCTTTAGGTTTTTTTACCTTTATTGACACAGTTGTTTCAATCCTTTTGTTTCAAGTTTTATTTTAATTAACTCTTTCAGGATGATTTTTAAAAAAAATCTTCACCCTTATCTGGATATGTCTGAAGAAAATTTTCAGCAAAAAAAGTTGTCATAACTGAGAAGTATGATTGTACTGGAGGGATGAAAGTAGAAAGAATGAGACCAAATGGATTTCAGGTACTGAACATTATTGTAAAATACCCTTTAGTCAAACACAGCTATTTCGGATTAATGATGTTCTTAAAATTTCCTGTACAACACCGTCAGACTCTGTTTAACATTGCTGACCTGTAAAACAACTATTTCACAAAATCCATTTGCTTCTGACAACTTCATTCTTCTCTGTCCTGTTTTTTTCTTTTTCGAATAGAAAACAGAAGGAATAGATGACGGGAAAGACAATATGGAAATAATAGAGGGAAAAGGAAGGAATAAAGAATGTAGATATAACAAGGAAGGAAGCAGATGGAAGACAAAAATTGCTAAGTTTTTACAAGACATACAGTAATTATATATGTCTTTGGATAAACATTCTAAGAGCAATCAGATATAGAAGGAGGTTTTCTTGGGCAAATTTTAATGATGGGAATGATGTTTGGGAATGTCGTTTAAATTTTAATTATCTACCCTTAGGGTAAGTGAACATGGCTAGGTTAAAATTAATGACAATATTATTTACAAAGTAGTATGAAAAGGCTGCTTCTACATGATGCCAACCATAAGAAAAAAGGAAAGGATGGCATGCAGACAGTAATCAACAGTGTAACCACATACCTATGATTTTCCAGGATAAATTTTGTGAACTGACACCCTATATCTCACTTCTTGCAAATAAAAACTCTAACTTTGTATTGTATTGATAAAGAAAGTGGTTTCTCATTATGTACCAAAAGAAGAAGAAAGAAAATAGAGGCTGATAAAAAAAAAAAATTGGTCTCTGTCACCTTTTTCTGTGCTTCTTGGAATTCCTTTTGGATAGTGGTCAGGTGTGGATATGGGGGGGAAGTTTCTACATTGTCACTGAAGATATACTGTTTAGCTCTGAAGCAGGGGTATATATTGGATAAACAGGTTATTAAATGTTTTGAATATTGCTTTAGCAACAATTTAATTAATGAAACAGTAATTTGGAGGTAAACATAAGAGAGAAAAATATGGTATGCAGTCATACAGTTTACACTAAAACAAAGAAAGGTATTCTGGATGAGGGGATCAAATGCACCCTCAAACAGTTGGTCAGGAGTGTTGATCTGGTTGAGGGTAGAAAGGCATTACAGAGGGATCTGGACATGCTGGATCAATGGGCAGATGACAGCTGTGTGAGGTTTAACAAGTCTAAGTTCCACTTCCTGCAGTGGGGTCACAACAACCCCATGCAACACTACAGGCTTGGGGAAGAGTGGCTGCCCGGCACAAAATGATCTGGGGGTGTTGGTTGATAGCCCGCTGAACACAGGCCAGCAGTGTGCCTAGGTGGCCAAGAAGGCCAACATCATCCTAGCTTGTATCACAAATAGTGTGACCAGAAGTACTAGGGAAACAATCATCCCTTGCACTCAGCATTGGTGACACCACATCACTAGACAAACACTAGAACAGGCTGCTCAGGGAAGTGGTGGAGTCACCATCCCTGGAGGCATGTAGATGTTCCGCTTAGGGACATGGTTTAGAAGTGAACTTGGCAGTGTTAGGTTAACAGTCAGACTTGATGATCTTAAAGGTATTTCTAAACTAAGTGATTCTATGATTCTATGTGCTGTTTGAGACTTGATGTCTCGTTTTTACTTTTTTGGTCCTTAAGCTATAGAAACTTTTCAACCTTCCTTACTTTTTCATTAAATACTTATAACAGTATTTGATATTTTTGGAAAGAAAACAGCCACACATTTTTCTACAGCCCTTGAGTATGTCTTCCAGTACCACAAAATGATGTAAACATATAGGGATACTGCTAGAATACCAATGGTATGCACAATTTATTCCTTTTTTTTCATTCTTTTGATATCTTCTCTAGTGATGACACTGAATCCTTTCACTGGAAATGATTTTCAATCAAAATGGAAAAGGCATTTTAGGAAATGGAGTGTCAAGCTGTGCTTTGAAAACATAAGTCAAATTTTCTTTTGGGTCAGCTTCAGGTTTTATATATGATGAAGGAATCTGTGGTTGAAATAGAAGTGATTGCAAATATGCTTTAGAGGCAGAAGCAGAAGTAAAAGAGAAAGGACAGGAAACAGTAAAAGGCAGAATCAGAAAGTTATTTCTGCCGCGCCCCCCCCCCAAAAAAAAACCTGTAACCTCAAACCCAACAAAAACAACAAAACCTTGAAAAAGAAAGGTTTGAAACTGGATACGTGACTTCAAACTCCTGTAGGAAATTGCATTGTAACATACTTTCTCCATTTATAATGTCTGAGTTTATGATGTGAGAAAATACCAATAAATACCAAATACCAATAAAATTCCCTGCCCAGTCAGAAATTAGTTTATGTATTTATGTTTTCTGTATGCTAAAAACCTACAAAATTGAAACAGAAATGTCTTGCTGTTAGAGGATGAATATACTCTCTTTCATACACATGCCTCACACCTTTTTCTTCCTTTTTTTTTCCTTTTACTTGTATAGATATTGAGAAGATAGAAAAAAATCTGTTTACTTTATTAAAACAAGACCAGAAAAAGAGCCTAGAATACACATTCTGTCTCCAAGGTACAAGAAAATATTCAGTGGCTTGCTCCAAACTCTTCGTACTCCCTCAATCTACAATCTTGTAATATTCCAACAGCTTAATGTCTGTAGTGAAGAAGGAAAAGATTGATACAACTCTCTGGGGTGAAGCTTTGTCTTGAGTAGTGATGGAAAACCAAGGGAAGATCATGAAGCATAGACCTCCCTTTTAAAAAACAAGTCAGGGAAAGTGAATCAAGAGCTCTCCAGAATTCAATTCTCTCACCCGAGTGAGCAGACAGCTGCTGCCACACCATGCTGAACTGGCAAGTACATTCTTAATTACTCAGCCCTTCTAGAAGGCAACACTTCAGTGGTGATGAAGAGGCACAATTTCCAGAGCTCCAGTGGGAATTGTTATCAGCTCCTCAGAAGATTTATAGGAAGTGCTCTACCAACATTAGACTATATATAAGAAACATTTTCTTGTCTGAATGCATGTTGAACCATTAAAAAGTCAACTTTTCCAGTTTCATCTCACTGTTGCTACAAATAACTCCTCTCAGAAGTGTATGGAGCACATGGAATAATGTATACCACTAGTACTCTTGCAGATTTCTGTAGGACAAACTTTAATCCTACAAACACTAAGTGGATTTCTCTCGACTGCTTTGCATAGAAGATGACAGAAGGCTTTAAGCTGCTTGTCACAGAGTGGAAGGAAAGAAAAGAAAACAAAACAAAACCCGAAATACAAACCAAACCAAAACCACAACCAAACAAACCAAATCAAACCAAAAAACCCCCCAAAAAACCACAAAACAAAACAGGGAAAAAAACAAACTAAAACACTACAGCAAAAAAATCCTCCATTACTTAAGTAATCTGAAAAGTTGTTTTTATGCAGATTTGAACAGTTTTGTGTGCAACATAAAACATTCCTTGACAAAATTAAGCAAAGCTCTCACTGTAGACCTTCAAGGGGAAATATTTCACCTCTTCCCATTACAAATATCCACAATAAAATCTCAGTTCACAACTTGTCTGCCCTGAGAAAGTTTGACAGTTTACTTTAAATATTTCCCATGCTAAGTCCCTCAGTATTTAGGTATCATCACATAAGAGTTTTTGGTTGTGTATTTTTTCCAGTATCATCACATAAGGGGTTTTTTTGGTTTTGTTTTTTTTTGTCAATAAAGCTTTTCATAAATATGAGCAAAAAGAAATAAAGAAAACTTTTGAGGTGAGGAAAACAACTGATTTTCTTCAATTTTTTTTTTTATTCCAATGAAAAAGTAAGTGCTGAAATAAGTTCCTGGAGTAAATAATGAAGACATACATTTCTCCTCCACAACAATATGCCTTAAATCATGCCAGTTTGCTAACTGTGCCTGCTGTTGTTTCTATCTCTGTCATGGGCGGGGGGGGGGGGGGAGGAAGTCTGCTTTTGCAGAAATGTATATCTCTAAGTTCCTCATGTACAAAGAATTTCCTACAACTTAGTTTTTTAGGGAAATAATAATTGGAAAAAATTTACATTTCCATAATTAGGTGAACAGTCATCTTATTTAAATAAAATTTTAGGTAGTAGCAAGGTATAGTCAACTTGGAAGGTAATTCCATAATATATATCTTCTGCATCTGATTTTTTTTAATGATTTATTTCTAAACTCACTTAGGAGAAATGAAAGTATACCAGTTAGACTATCAAGTATTTTTTTTCTAAACATTGTGTAAAAATATTGTCTTATAGTAAAAGAAATGTAAAAATACCAATTCAATCCTCAATTTATGAAGCAAAGCAAACTGTACAGAAATTGAATTAGATAAATTTAATTTTGTTGCATCTCTTTAGTTATAAGAAATTGCCTGCTGAGACTGAAGGAAACACTTTGGTGTGTATTAAATCCTTGAACAAGAATTTAACTATTACTGAAATAGACTCACTGCTTTTGAATACTGGGGTTACGGTTGGTTACAAAAGGAAAAGATAAATGTAGGCTGACTTTGTGGAAGCAAAAATTAGAATACTTCATCAGTATTTAACAAAGCAAAAAAGATGCTGATTAATAGCCTTATTCACTCTTCATGACTTTTACATTATAAAAACTGTAGTGACTATATTGTTCTTGTTTCACTGTTTTTCTTTGCCTTGCCCTCTGCTTTCAGTTGTGTGGACAGAACTTAGTAGATAGAAATGTGTTCACAGTCAAATCATACCTTTCCCTATCCTCTTCTCTGGAATATTCATATAATAATATAATATTCAGCTCTGGCTGAATATTATGTATCGCACTTATATACTCCAGAAATGAATCCCACTCAACCTCTTCATTTGTTTTCATTGCTTTCCTTTCTTCATTCTGTCTGTGGTCTTGATATATGTTATATTGCATTTTTATGCTACAGCAACACCAGTAAATCAATGGTTCATTCTATTCTGAAAATTTCCTCTTCCCTATCACAAAAAATAAGCTACTGTAACTGCTTGTCACTTAAATATCTTAGAATAACTTTGGTTGCTAGTAAAAGAACATACTATGTTACTATATTGTTTTTCTTTTAGTGCACTGTTTAAATTAGGAATGCAAATCAGTGAAATCCATTTTATAATACACTACATTAATCACTGTGCTTTTTGTTGGATTTTTTGGGTTTGGTTTCCTTTTTTATTTTTGTATATATAATTTGGTATATATAATATGGTATTTGTACCATCTTCAACTAAATTTAGACCGGAAAATAATATGCAAGAGTAATTATATAGTATTCCCCTGTCATCAAACTCACTAACTAGTTCTTAATATTCTTCTGTACATGTAAACAATGCACATACATCAACTGATGAATTTCTATTATCATTATTAGGAAGTATAAGGCAAACAATACAAAACCAAACACTTATGATTCACTGAGTTGCAAATACCACAGATTTTCTAAAAAAAAAACCCCCAAAATAAAACACCCAAGCAACACCTTTTATGGCTTCAAATGAAAATTGATTGATTTTATAGTGTGGAGAATTTTTAATAGAAGCAGAAGCCATTTATGAAAATGTTTGCTATTTATTCTATCCTTTTGCTGAAATAATGTTGCCTATCTCATTTTGCTGAAAAAAAAAAAGAATTGTGCATAGAGTGACACGTAAGTGTATATCTGGTTTATATATTTACAGTATATAAGAAAGAGTTGGATTTTCAGTCATCTTATTTCCACAAAAGCATATTTGTACCATCTGTTTAGTTTGGGATCCTCAAATTCATCTTGTATTTCCTTGCAAAAGGTATCTGAATCTCAAATAAAAATAACAATGCGCCTATAAAAAGGAACACAATTAAAAGAAGTAATTATTTGACTGTGATTGGAGGTTTACATATTGAAGCATCAGTTTGCAATGAGGAGACTAACCAAACCCAAAAATATAGTTTTAATTCAATTCTGTACAGTGGAAGTTCCACTTGTACCTCATACATCTACATCATACCTACCGTGTACACATGACATGGGTAGGTGGATATAGCAATCGTTCTGATGTCATGTAGTATGTTAGCATTACACTGCACTTGATACTGTACTAGCAGGGCTGTGCAGCTAAATACAGTTGTCTATTGTTTTATGGAAAAGGCAAAAGGGCACAGAAAGACCTTCATCAAGTATTAAAGACCTGGCCTAAATCTACTGTCCCCATGGGCAGATGGTGAATAGCTTACTGAAGTAGAAAAAAAGAAAGTTTGAAATGTCTAAATGCTTGGGAAAATAGGTATTTGATAGTTCAGTTGATGACTCATCCACCTCTATCAAAAACTCAAACAATCGTAATAGCTGATGACTTCAGTGATGGGAAGAAGATGTATGTTTCAATAAGTGTAATGTGGACTGAAACCTAACTATCACCACAGCCTTGAGGCACTTTCTGGTTAAAATAACTAATAAAAGATTTGCTGAGATTGAAGAAATTCTACAAAATCACCTACCCTTAAAGTCTGGTGTGATTGCAGAATGTTCCTTTAGAAAATAACTAAAAAAACCCCAAACTCTTAAATGTTATATATAATGAAACAAAGTATTGTCAAAGCGAAGAGTTTGATGCATCGATTGCTTGTTATATAACGTGTAAAATAAATAATTCAAAAGCAGTGGCTTAGACTGCTTCTTAGCCTGCTTTGAGTTAGGCACAAACACTGTACATTGTCTTTTCTGTGGATGCTGCAACTAAAATTGCCAAAGAATCACAATGGCCTGATGAAATCATTTCAGTCAATTCCAAGCTCAAGAAGAAGCGACAAGGTGGGAAGCACTTACAATGAGGCTTTTTAGTACAATGAAAGGAAATTAATTTATTATTTGAATTTTTCTTCAGAGGCCAAAATGACTTCAAAAGGAGTTTAATGCAGGGCCATTTGCTTTTAGCAATTACATAGCAACATTATCACTTAAAAGGTTAAAGCTGCAGAAAAGCTCAGTGAAGTACTGATTTCCCAGAGCTTATTATCACGAACATAATACATAATACAAAGACAGAGCCAAAAAACCCTGCTGTGTATCACATGTGATTCATAATTATTAATAACCTGGCATTGCAACTGGAGCTGTACCTCTTGCCTACAATGTAGGAAATATTTGCTTAATGAACATTTTTCACAAACCTAAGTTAAGTCTGGCCTTAGTCTGCATTTGTTGCCCCACTATTTGTCAGAAGGCATTACATAGGCAATAAAGTGAATTTGTGATACTCACTTTCATTTAAATAATGTAGACATGAGACTGGGAGCAAAGCAAACCAACAGAACATCCCAAAAGTCCTTTCTACAGTACTCAGAAGTTTCCAGTAGAGCACTGGCTTAGAACAAAAAGGAAATATTAGACATATTTTGTGCTTTCTGTGTGATTTCTTCAAGTTAAAAGCTAGTTGACTTACCTTTTTGCTTTCTAAGGTGAAATAAGACCTGTGGATGAAAGCAGTGGGTATTGTCTGTCTTTACTTCAAAAGGCTTTTGACATGATCTCCTATAGCACCTTGTTGTACGCAGAGTGGCACATTGTGGTCTAAACTGGTGATCTACTAGATAGATCAAAAAATTGGTCATAAGTCTCAAAGAATAATGTTTAGTGAATCTTCCTCTGGCTCAAGCCCAGTTACAGGTGGAGTTCCTCAGGATATGCACTGCAATCTATCCTATTTAATATCTTTATCAATGACCTAGATGAGGAGATGGAGTATGCTTTCCTTCAGTTTATGGATGACACAAGACTTGGGAGGACCTGGGACAGGGCTGCCTTTGAGAGTAACCTGAGTAGTGAACAGCCTGACAGGAAACACTTGAAAATTCCCACACTGGGGATGAACTAGGCCCTACAACAATAGAAGCTGAAGTCTGAACAGGTGGGAGGGAACTAAGATGAAAAAGGCTGAAATGGCTGGGCAAGTGTAAGATAGCTGGGGGTTTTGGCAGCAGAGGATGGTCAACAGTGGCCCGAGATGTATGAACAGGCACATAACTGGTAGTTGAAAGAAAGTTATTCTTTTCTTCTTTAAACAGCACTCATATAACCACGTATGAATTAATGTGTCCATTTCAGACCTTCCCAGTCTGAGAGAGGCACTAATAAACTGTAAGGAGTTCAGTGGAGGGCCACCAAGCAGGTCACAGGCTGAAGAATGTGAAGAGTCTGAGGAAAATGATCTTTTTCAGCCTGGATGAGAAACAGCTTAAGTGGAACTACCGGCTCCCTGTGGGAGGTCATAGAATCATAGAATCATAGAATTGTAGGGGTTGGAAGGGACCTCGAGAGATCATCGGGTCCAACCCCCCTGCCAAAGCAGGTCCCTAGCTCGTATTGCACAGATAGGCATCCAGATGGGTCTTGAATATCTCCAGAGAAGGAGACTCCACCACCCCCATGGGCAGCCTGTCCCAGGGCTCTGTCACCCTCACTGTGAAAAAGTTCTTCCGCATGTTGGTGCAGAAACTCCTGTGCTGTAATTGGCAGCCATTGCCCCTTGTCCTGTCTCCACAGACCACTGAAAAGGGGCTGGCCATTTCCCCCTGCATCCCAGGCTTAAGATATTTATAAACATTAATTAGGTCGCCCCTTAGTCTTCTCTTCTCAAGACTGAACAGTCCCAGCTCACTCAGCCTTTCCTCATAGGGGAGATGTTCTAGGCCCTTAATCATCTTTGTAGCCCTTCTTTGGACTCTTTCCAAGAGATCCCTGTGCTTTTTATGCCAGGCAGCCCAGAACTGGACACAATACTCTGGATGGGTCCTGACCAGGGCAGAGTAGAGGGGGAGGATCGCCTCCTTTGACCTGCTGGCCACACACCTCCTCATGCACCTAGGTCATAGAGAAGACAGAGCCAGGGTCTCCTTTGAGGAATGTGTCACATGGATCAGAGACAGTGGATATCAACTGAGAAAAAGACATTCAGTTTGCACACAACAGAAACCTTTTTCCCTTTGAACACAGTCAAGCAGAGGAGAATGTTGACAGAGATATTGTGCAGACCTCATCTTCAGAAGCTTTAAAGACCCATCTGGGCAAAGCCTTAAATGATCTGGTCCGATCCCAGACATGGTCTTGGACAGGAGGGTGAACAAGTTTACCTCTTGAGATTCCTTCCAACCTCAATTATTTGATGATTCTACATTAGCAAATACTTTTGTGCCCAGTTGGTCTTGACCACCAGCTAAAAACCAGTGCAGCTGCTAGTTCATGCTCCCCTTCCCTGTCTGGCACTGCACTCCCATCCCCACCCCCCGCCAGCAGATGGAGGAAGAGAGAGAGAAAATAAAAGGCAGGCATAAAAATTCATGGACTGAGATAAAGAGAGATAAATATGTGAAGTAAAACTGTGCATGCAAGCAAAGCAATGAAGGAATTAATCCACTGCTTCCCATTGGCAGGCCAGTATTTAACCACTGCCTGGAAATCTGCAGATCTAACAGTTACTTGGGAAAACTAACACCATAACAACAATCATACTCCTTTGTCCTTTTCTTAAGCTGTATTGCTGAACATAATCCCTTGATCAGTTTGGGTCAGCTGTCCTGGCTGTTTCTCTTCCCAACACATCCAGATGATTTGTTGAGGGGCAGAGTGGGGGAAACAGAAGGGCCTAGAGGCTGTGCAATGAGTGCTAAGCAACAGTCAAAACATCAGCGTGTTGCCAACACTGTTTTAGTCACAAGTCTAAACCACATCACCATACAGGCTGCCCTGAATAAAATCCCGTCAGACTCAGTACAAATATGTGCAAAAAATCACCTCAAAATGCTGAGGCGCTCCCTAGTCTCAGTGCATATCATAATTATGAACACCCTTGGGAACTATGAGTTATTAGTGTCTTGTTCAACCTATCACTATTACTTCCCCCCAATACAGTCTTAAGAAATGTGTAGGTGTCCTGGTGTCCTGGAATTTCACATGAAAACTTTTGTCACATAAGAGAATCTTTAAAGTGTGCAATGTATCTTCTGCCTATAAGGTAAGCTTATGGAAGTTAATCATAAGGGGTAAAAGCAGGAATTTTACAGGTTAAGTATTACTGACTTTGCTTTCTAGATTTCTTACTTCAGTATGCCTAAATTGATAGAAACCTCTGAGTTCTGCCTCAGAATCATTAATATCTCAGTGGAAAGCAATTTACAACTATTGGCTTCAAATATTACCCTAAAAAAAGATGTAGTGTCGTTGACTGTCTGAGAGTGGATGATTTCCTTTGCTTCTTATCCGTTATGTTACCTGGTTAAAAAGAATCACCAAACATCGAAATCAAGTTTTCTCATATAACCAACAAATGTACTGAAGTAGAACTAATAAATCTGGAAAACTTTACACAGATTTTTGTATCTTAGGCAAAAATATATTATCTAGTAGCACTGAGTGAAATGTATGTTACTGCAATGGGTGGACTGATGTCCTAATCAAAAGCATTTGTTTTTCAAAGAAAACAAGAGTAAGTAGAAAGTATAAGGAGCATCAGGGAGCCTGAGAAAGAGACTGTTGGAGCCATGCTCTGCCCTCCCTGAGACAGAAACATTAACATGACATGAGGAAAAAAAACAACAAACAAGATCAAGGGGATCCTGTATCCTCCCTCACCAGAGTGAAGGCAGTAGCTTAAAGCAAAGGATGACTGGAGGCAAGTCCATGCCCAAGGCAGCAGGACAACACCCTGCTTGCCCATCTCACCTTCCTCGCTGCCTCTGTACAACACATATGAAGCTCTGGACATTGGAGGCTAGTCAATGGATGATGTGGATGACAGTCCATCTAGATTGAGGTGTTACCAAGATCAGAAAGGCTTAGTCCCCTGTATCATGACCACAAGGAAGAAAAGAGTGGGTTACAGCTGCAGGTCACTGCCTTCTCAGGGGAACAACCTCCTCAAAACTATTCTAAGGCATATTGAAGACAGTGAGGTGATTTGATGCAGCCAGCATGATTTCACCAAGGGCAAGTCTTTCCTGAATATCTTAGTGGCCTTCTATGATGGAGTGAGTACATCAGTGGAGAA
The DNA here is from genome assembly GCF_964237585.1 of Gallinula chloropus. Classification (NCBI taxonomy): domain Eukaryota; kingdom Metazoa; phylum Chordata; class Aves; order Gruiformes; family Rallidae; genus Gallinula; species Gallinula chloropus. Next base: position 109,091,408 of record NC_140085.1, on the reverse strand, counting down.
GTGATGTGCTGCAGATGTCAACTACCGGGACATCAGTAACGTTTTTGACATGATTCCATACAACATCCTGCTTTTGAATTTGGAGAGATATGGATTTTATGGATGTACTGTTGATTGGATGAGGAATTGGCTGGGTGTTCACATCCAGAGGGTAGTCAACAATTCAATGTCGGGATGGAGTTTAGTGACAAGTGTTGTCCCTCAGGGACCCATACTGGGAACAGTACTATTTATTATTTTCATCAATGACATACACAGTGGGATCAAGTGCACTCTCCGCAAGTTTCCAGGCAAAACCAAGTTGAGTGTTGTGGTAGACCCGCCTGAGGAACAGGATGCCATCCAGGGGGACCTGGACAAGCTCAAGAAGGGGTCAGTGAAACTCATCAGGTTCAAGAAGGCCAAGTACAGGCACATGGGTCAGGGGAAACACCTGATATAAATACAGGCTGGGGGATGAAGGGATTGAGAGCAGCCCTGAGAAGGACTTGGGGGTATTGGTGCATAATAATTTGGAAATGAGCCAGCAATGTACACTTGCTGACTAGAAAGGCAATTATATCTTGGCCTGAATCAAAAGGAGGATAAGGGAAACGATTCTGCCTTTCTGGTCTGGTGAGGCCCAACCTGGAGTACTGTGCCCAGCTCTGGAGGTCCATGCTCATTGCAAGGGAGTTGGACTAGATGATCTTTGGAGGTTTCTTCCAACCCAAATTATTCTATGATTCTGTGATTCTGTTATAATGGAGAAAGAGAGTGCTCATTGGTTATTCTTATAAACGTGAGGTTCAGTGATATCAAGGCCTCAAGAAGTAGATGAAGATCATTTAAGTTTTATAAAAGTAAAAGTCATAATTAGAAATGTAATTTTGACTGAAATAGATTGATGACCATTTAATGTCTGAATAATAGCCTGTACAAAAAGATCTAATATACTTCCTTTTTGGTTAACTGATACTATAATTGTTTCATCTTATCTATCTGAAACATTTTTGAAATGTCTATTTTGTCTACTGTTTTAAGTTCTATCTTACTGAATCATAATGGTAATATAAAGTCAAGTGTAATTCACATACAAATAAGGTGATAATGGACTGGGTTTTTTCTGTTTTGCTTATTTTTTTTTTAATCTATTGTATAACAAAATGTTATGCCCAGTTATAATGTAGAATCAGCTGCAATGGACAAAAGTAAATATTTCATAGCAAGCAAAAAAGTCTATGTTTTATAAATTATTGAAACAGCAAAGTTTAGATTTGCAAAGGTATTTGAAACACTGTGCTGTATGATTGTCTAACAGTCATACATGAAAAAAAGTTTATATAATAAAAAAGTTTGTATAATAAAAAATAATAATAAAATAATCACATGCCAGAGTTTTTATATTTTTAACGTACAGGAAAAACACATTAGCTTTAAAGTGAGGATAGAACTCAGATACAGTCTATAAATATGAGACTATGGCTTTTGAAAGTCAGATGTTCTAGATACATCCTCTAAAGAACTGAGAAGGAAATAGAACACAATTGAGGGATTTAGGAGGTACCTTACTCTTACTATCTTTAAAAATTTGTTTTAAGTTTTTGGTTTGGGTGTTTTGTGGGGATTTATAAAAAGTAATACCTTTAAGGAAAATATACCTGTTTTAAGGTCACCGATTTTTATGGTTTCTGCTTCCTTGTACTTCAGGATAAAATTTTTAATCTGCACAGCATGGTTCACATGATTCTTACTGATGAAATGTTACTGTGATATGAACATGGTCATATAGGTGTAATATTATGTCGTTCTCCATCTGGAACTCAAACCTAAAACTTTTTCACCTACTCTCCCTTATACTGAGATCAAGGCACCTCAATATACAGAGTATTAGCCTGACCTTTGATACAAACAAGAGGTTCTTGATTCTGCAGTTATTATTTCTGACAGTTCAGAGATTTTCAGACTGTTTACTTTTCCTTTTTTCATAGTTCATAGATGAGAAAAACCCTTAGCAGATAGTATATTGACCATACAACTGTTGTGTCACAATTTCTTACACTGTAACAGAGAGATATGACTGGAATTCTCAATTCATTCTATCTTACAGGGAGAATTTGAAAACTCGTTACATTGCATTTCACCTCATGGGAACAGCTACTATTTGAGAATCTAGCTCTTATCTTCCACCAAATTATGGACATATCCAGCAGTTTGTACATGATAACAATAGAAAATAAGTGGTGAAAAAGTGAGATAATATGACAGTTACATTGAAGGCTGGAAGCCTGACATAATTCTTCGTGTCACTTTTTATCTAACTCAAATGGCACAGTTAATCTCTGACCCTGCAAAGTGGTCCATCTGGCTGGAAGGCGCTGTGCCCTTGCAGTGCCCAGATGAAGTCAATGAGGTTCACATGCCAGGAGCAGCTTGCAAGGCAAGGCTAATTATATAAATTAATAACTGGGTTCCATTACACAAGCATCTGTGTCAGGTTTCCCTTAAGTAGTCTGACCCAGCTCCATTATTGTTTTATCATTAAATGATCTTTTTCCAGCTGTAACAATCTGAACAAATCTCAGAGTAGCACTTTCTGCACAGATCTGCAGACCACAACACTGAGCGCTTCTCCAAAATGCTTGCCATATGCATAAAGCATATGGCACAGTTCTATAACTGTGTTAATGCAGCAGGAACCTTGCACATTTTCAAAGATCAAGAACTAGGAGATGAAATAACTTAAATGTTGCAGACCCTTTAGCAGGTAAATGCTGCAGTCCCAGAAAACAAATAGTAACATTAATAGAAATGAATGTCAATGAAATGTAATGGGGAACATGAAGTAATTGTGGGCAATTAATTTTGAGATTAGTATTTTTCCTGAACTAAAGAAATGCAAGCTACAGCATTTTATTTGGATCACCATTTCCCAGTATAGTACTTTATGTGATGTTTTCTGGCTGAAGAAAATACCTATAGACAATTCCTATATTTGTGTACTATTAAGAATGAGTATTACTTGTGTTACTGCATGTAATTGAAATTTGAAATATTTTATTTTAAACTTTTTTTTTCCCCTCAAAACTTCTGCCTTACTACCTTCTGGTCTTTACATTCCACAGTTCTGTTGCTCTTGCAAGTTAGTAGTTGTGTGTCCTAGTTGTTTCCACGAGACCTCATTCTAATCCTATCTTGTCTTACTCAAGCACTCTTCGTGATTAAAAAGGTTTCAAAGTATTTAAACCACACTGCTGAAATATTTGAACTTCAGAATTTGTGTCTTCACAGTTTTTTCCACTAAAATAATTTTAAAGCATGAGGTAGTTTCAGGTCAGCATTGCAGAAAAAAGGGAATTTAAGGTTATTAAAACTTTGAAAGAAAATTATGTATACTATTTATTATATTAGGAGAAGAAGCAGTGGTTTGTATGCCTAATCTTATTTAAAAAAACCCAATCATATAATATAGTGATTCCCTGAGGAGGATCAGGGCTGCTATAGTAAATGACAACTTAGAATCAACTACTGATGTGTTTCTTCCTGAGTCAATATTGACTCAGTAAGCTAGCACAAACAGTTTTGATGGGGTAACACAGAAACTAAGGCTGAAATTGGTTGCTAATACAAACAAAGTAAAAAAACAAAAAAAAAACAAGAATGCAGATAAATTTGAAGAGAGGCAAGATTTCAGCTAAAACCTAAAGATTCAATATGTCTTCTATAATTAAATGTATTGCCTGTTTTAACACCTGTCATTGCAAAACCTAGTTTGTGCAGTGAGATTCTGCCTGCCTCTACCCAAAATTTCAGTAGTAATGTGAGGAAAAATTCTAAAGCAAAACCACTTGGGTTTGTATCACTGATAGCTCCATTAACTGCAGAGAAATTACTGTAGTTATACCTCAGCTAAAGAGAAGAGGCATCTTTTCTTTTATGACGAGTGTTGTGTAATGTATTTCCCTTTTTCTCTCCTATTTTAGGCACATGGACAATTTTATGTGATTGAGAACGGATGTGTGAATAGCTGTAGGAACAGTTTATTTATCAATGTAATTACGTTAAATGGAATATAACAACTTATGTGACTTCTCTGTGTAAGAATATTAATATTGTTAACAGGAAAACATGTATTGCTCTAAAGCACTTTCTCTTTCCTGTATTTGTCATAAGTGAATAGCTATACCTATTAAACACCAAACAAAGAAAACTTGTAACAACACATAAAAATGTGATTTCTAATCACATTTTGATAAAATAAATAAATAGATATTTCATGTCTTTACTAAATACAACATAAATTTGATTTGCTTTCTGCCAGGTTAACTTATATATTCTGTGATGCAATTATGGTACAACTCCTGCCTGGAGAGAACTGATATAAATTCAGCATTCAATATGCTATTTGTGATAGAGTCAGCTATTATGTGATGAATCCATATACAAAGTTCTTTACATTAGCAGTAATAATGTATGCTCCAAAAATGTCATTATATTAATTTACAACAAATTTCTGCAGTTGACAACTGTGATAATTAATAAAAGCATTTGTTGTTCTGATACAATTCTCAGTATATAATCCTGCATGTGAAAAGTCATTGTTCAAATTGCAGATGTGTGTACACCACGCATGAGGAAGGAAATATATGTCTTCATGTCTCGGAACAAGTAGAAAAAGAACACTTATTGACTAAAATGCCAAAATAGCTATAATTTTGGTAAAAACATATTGATAGATAGATGTTAGCCAACTATAAGACCATTCCTATGTTGCTAAAGGTCTAAAATTTTAAAAAACTGTCTACAAAAACAGATTTTTCAACTCATTACCTTTTTTTTTTTTTTTTGAGGTTCTGTATCTTAGAGTCTTTCTTAAGATCTAGGACAAATCTTAACAATTTGGGAGAAAGTCATGAAAATGTTTCATTGAATCCTACTAATATTTGCATCATCACCACCATCACCTCAAGCAAAAACTGAAATCCAGCTCCTCTGAATGGCTATTAACATTTAAAAAGAAAAATAAGGACCACAGTTCCATATGAGACAAGTGTCTGACTGTAGTTTGGTATCCATTTCTGAAGGTTTTAACACAGTCTGGTGACATGTAAGTTGTATTCTGACTTTCCCCGGCCAGACAGAAATGGGTTTTTACTTTGGACTGTAGAATAGTAACAGGTTTAGCATAATATGTCTTTTTAAGATTTTATCTTTTGATTTAAAATTTGAAAAAAAAAAGACTATTTCCAAAGAAGCTACACAACTATAAAACTTTTTTTTTCATTTCCCACTACTTTTCACTACTTTTCTGAACTTAATGTTTCTTTCCACTGTTTAAAAATTTTTTCCCTATCATTTTACCTACACCAATTCACTCCATTTTCAAAACTTTTTCTACCTTACCCTTATTTCTGTATTTTATTTTTCTTTGATTCTTCTTTCATAGAATCATAGAATGGTTTGGTTTGGAAGGGACCCTTAAAGATCATCTAGTCAATTCCTCTGCCATGGACAGGTTTCTTAAAACTCTGTCTAACCTACCTTTGAGCACTTTCAATGGTGAGTTATCCACAATTTAACTAGGCAACTTGCTCCAGTGTCTCATTTCCCTTATAGTAAAGAATTTATTCCTTATGCCTAATTTAATTAATTAAAATCAGTATGGTCTAACTACAGGCCCTGGTAGAAATGCTTCTATCCATCTTTTTTTTTTTTTAAACAAACAAAAAAAAATTACAAGTTTGCAGAAATGAAGAGCAAAGAATGTAATAAGGCTGTGCTTCCAAGCCCACTTTTCCATCTCATTTACTTCAGTCTGTGTCATCAGTACATACCAAACACACATATGATCATGTTATCTAATGAATTTACCAAAGTAAAACAAATGTTATCTGACACTGGTTTTTTTTCAGAGTGTTTATTTCAAGGGAGGTCTTAATGTATTGATTATGTACAAAAAAATATTATTCTGTGACAATATATACAAAGTAGACAGACAAGCAAAAATTAGGACATTTTCTTAAACTTTCCCTATCAAGAAATGCTATTAAAAATCATTAATTGCCTATTAATGATTCTTTGCTTTAGACATATCAATGAATCTGTAGTGCTACATATACAGCTGAACATTTTTTTCTGTTTTAACATGCTGCCATATCATAATATTTTCAGAGCGACTGGTAGATGGGAGTAAGTTGCTGTTCCCACTTTAAACATTTCTATTATAAATACTATTTTACAAGCAAATTAGCTATGGCAAACCACTTTAATAAGCATCAGACTGAACCTATGGGCCCTACTCATTTCAGTTACACAGCATGTAACTCATGTTCCCATTTGCTTTGAATAATAAAGCTACATAATCCAGCTATCCATTAGAGTACATAAGCGTGGTAGTCTCCCATACAGATAATTATGTGCAGCTCAAATTACATTCCATTAACATGTTGGCTAGCTGATCACAGGGAATGGGGTGTATTCAGCCAGAAAGGGTAGGAGCAGTCCAAATGAACAACTTTAATATATTCAAAGACAAAGTACCACCAAGGCCAAGGCTGGCATTTTAAAGTGAGTAACTTATAGCATGAAAGCACAACTTTTCTCCTGTATTAACTTACTTCACTTCCCTACTACTTTTAGGGGTGAATGGAACTGAGGTTCAGATAAATTACTTGTGGAGGAGGTTACGTACAACTGATAGTGGAAGCACAGCCTTAGCTGGGGATGCAGGTTCTCAAACTAGTGTGTTGTCACTCAGTCATGATATTGAGATTCAAAACTACTATTTCTTCAGGCATTTGCCATAAGAGCTGAGCAACTTGTGCAGTTTCCTCTCTGCATTACTGTATTGCTTCAGCATTACATAGATCACTGATACCCATAAATGTTATGACAATTACTGTGGAGTCTTTATGCCTCCAGATCATTTCAACTGGGAAAGAGAAGTTGGAAACTAGTCTTACAGGACAATTTTTGGAAGAACATCTGGAAGGAAGCTTAGATGAAATTTTGGTATGCTACTATTCTTAACTACCAGTGAGTCATATCCTACAGAGAAAGACCAATAGTAACTGTACCGATACTGAGGGTGCCTTTTGCTTGATGTGGACAGATCACTCTATGCAGTTATGTAAATACATGATTATATGCATTAAATTCTCAAGAACATTGCTGAAAGCGGAACTGTTCTTTTCCATCTACTTCAACTCATGGAAACCACTATACACTCTCTACCTACAACCTTTACTTTTCTTAGGCATTATTATGCCATCTGTGAAAGATTCAGAATTTCATTCCATTACAAGGTTACTGAGCTTTGAAATAGGTAGCAGCCAAGCACCTCTTCCCTAAAAAGCTGTCGACTACATGCAGTGTTTAGGGACATACAATATATATAAGAAGATGGAGACAACCATAACCAGTTCCAAATGAACACAAACATCATTATAGACAGCACCTCTTAATATGTCCATCACATCTCTTGTGTAAAAGCATTATACAAATCTAGAAATCAACAGTGCTTAGAAATTAATACATGCATATTTAAATTCTCAAAGATCCAGAGAAAAGGCTTGATCACATCTGAGGAAATTGAAACAGTTGTAAGACATTGTACAATGGAAAACCGAGTCACTATGTAGATGGAACAAAGGCATACCAAAGGGAGGAGAATAAAATGAGCAATGAAAGTAGAGTCCTTGAGAGATGAGGAGTAAGAATCATAGCAATAATCACTTCATTGGACAAAGATGTATTTTTCTTTAATGTCTAATGCCACATGGATGAAAACATGTAAAAAATGAGCCCCAAGCCAAAATAGGTTTATATATGTCATTTGGGAACATTCTTTTTCTTGTGTAAAGTTTTTTTGATGTGTCATTGCAATACTACAGGTAAATGGCTTCTCTACAAATTTCTCATTTCATCTTTTCCAGCTGACCTGACCTTGTGTCTCATGTACAGGTGTATTTCCCAGTGTTACATTGTTCAGGCATATTACCTCAAAACTATCTGTATGAATAGTTAATGTCATATTAGCTCTACAGTGAAAGGGCAAGTAAAATTATTTGATGTTATACTTCTAGTTTGATCTTCTACCTACTGTGAATCTCTGATTTTATGTTTAATAATTTGATCCTCTTCCACGTGATTTTAAATTTTTTCTTTCTTTTATGGAAGCAGTATTCCCCTTTTAAAATTTATTCTCTGAGCTAATTTCCCATATATGACATCAACTAGATTCCATCCAAATAGGATGGACGCCTGAGAACGGAAGATGAACATTTCATAGACTCAGGGAGGAAACATTCAATACTGAAGCCCCATGGTCACTGTATCTGTATGGTATTGCTGTAAAAGTATCACCAGATTGTTTCACGGTATCATCTTCGGAAACTGGGGTAATATGACATAATAGAGGGTAATAGGGCAATAAACCCTATACCTTACTCTTTACAACCTTGTCAATAAAGAACATTTTTTTTCCATTGGCCTATTACATGTCCCAAGAATATACTGTGATTTAAAGATTTAAAAGCAGAGCTCAGTGTGGAAGAAATAGAATTATGTCGACCTACATTGAGAAAATTTCTGGATATAATAGCCATAAAACTTGATGATTTCACATTTGGCAGATCTCACCTAATTTCTGGCCATGCCTGAGCTAGCAAACAGACTTGTTTTTCATGTATAACATAGGTGGAGTTACTTCAAAGACCTTAGATAACTTTAATCTTTATAAAACATCTTTTTACAGTATTGAAGGTGGTAGTATTTCTGTGCAGCTTCCCAATCAAAGGTCTAGCACTTTATATTTTGTGGCAAAGATGTAAGGAAGCTGTACGATGTCAGATAAAAAGGAGCTTTCTAGAAGTCTAAGGTTCTATAAATCCATCAGTTTCCCAAAGGACAAAGTTCTGCTTCAGAGGATTGAAGAGATGAGCATTATCAACCTGCAAAATTTCTAAAGATTGTGTGTCTGATCTTTTCTGATTCAACCTTTTTGCTGTCTCTAAGTCAAATATTAAATGTATTTCTCATCTGAGAAACTGAGGTAACCTGGGAGAATTCATTATTGTCTAAACATCTGGAAAGTCTAAATCTTCCAATTTCAGTGATAAATTAGGTTGCAGAGGGACTAAAACATCCATTTATCAAAAATCCTATTCACATAGTAATCTCCAAACAGTTACAAGTGGATCTATATTCAATAAAATACTGCATTTTAAAGCAATGGTGAGAAAGAAATCAAATGCAATGGAAAATGCTTCTCTTTTAAAAGCTTGGTCCAGTAGTTTGTTTATACCCCCAAATTCTCCAGAGGAGGTTTTGGTTTAAAGTTTAAAATGCTAAGTATAGTCAAGCATATCTCTGCAGTTTCATGAATATGCTACAGATTTCTTGCTGGAGATAGAAAACAACCTAAAAGCAAAAACAAATTTCACAGTATGGTTTTATTATTGACCAGCAATAGTAAACAACAAATTTAATCTGTTATGTGGTAAGGTTCTCTTAGGTACAGTGATTTAACTATTCTATTCAAACAGGACAATCCAGAGGAAATTCAAGTAAGTGGGTCTTGTATAACATAGCTATTAAAAGCAGCAAAGATGACAATTCCTCCATCAACGGTGGAGGTAAATCTTGGGTTTATGGTTACATTCAAGTTAGAATAGGATCATATGACATGTAAAAGTTCTCCCACTTCTGTCTGTAGAAGTTTGAAAGAGCAGGAGGAGCCTGCCCAGTTTGTGCCTGTACAAAACTCTTCCAGAGATACATGTACACAGAGGGAGTAAGATAAAAGGACAGCAAAGGGTTATGCATTTTTTCTTTGACTGACTTTTTTCAGATAGAGGAAGCTAGCATGAAAGATTTCCAGAGGTCTACCCAATACCCTACACCCACACTCTTCATTTTGTTAACCTGCTTTCCTAAATATTTTGTGCCTTTAAACACTGAATGAATAAGTCTGCATTAGGAGACGTTGTTTTAATGTCAGAAAAAAGGCCAATTTTTACTCTTAACACCAAAGGTAATATGAGAAATGAGGTAATTTTCATTCAGATGGGATTACTGTATATAGATACCTATGGAATCATTCCAGATTAGCAAAAACTACATTTATGGTGATAGCAGCTGGTTTTATGTTAATTTTTCCTGAACATTTTCTCCAAGGTATTTGCAAAGATAGAGGGAGCCTCTTTAATGGGATTTCAGTTCATCAGAACAATCAAAATAAACTTGTACTTGAGTTGCTTTTAAATCATGCTTTGCTAAATGAAGCTTTTTTTATCTTTTTTTTTCTTAAGACCAGCTACTAATCAGTTTTAAGCCCCAAGTCCTTCTAACAAACTTTGGCTTCCATTTATAGTTGAATTACACCTCATCAGAGCACCAACACCACTCCTCACATGGCCTGTTGTACTGCTGTCTCTACTGTACATGTTAGCTATGTCTGAGTTTCCCACCGGTCTTCACAAGGGAGGCAGAAGGTTCAACCTCAGGACCCAGAGGGACACTTAAAGAATAGGCAGAATACTATAAAGTTACTAGTTTTTAATCTATAATTATTTTAATGGTGGTGTCAAAGGGGATTTTCTGTATTATTTTGAATTATAAGTTTAATTATAGTATATAATATTATATATATAGTATTATAGTACATATATAATATTATATTATAGTAAGTGGTCTAATAGTTTCACTATTAGGCTGAAAGAACATTCACTGAGCCATTGTTCCACAAGCTTGTGGTTTTACATACGTAGTTTGTTTTTCTTGGCTATAAGATTGAGTATTTGGAGCACAGCGTGATCATCTGTTTTCTTATAACAATTATTCTGATACTCGGTCTCAAAACCTCCTTTGGGGAAAACCTGCACAATTTTATGTTTGGCTGAGTGAAATTTGCTTAAACTTTTGGTTTCTTTCTTTGTTATTATCAAATACAAGGAAAGGTTGGAAAGACCAAGGTCCAGAGCAGGGCTGAGTATTGATGTTTGGAAATACAAAACAAATTAGCAGGCAAGGGTCTGGAGCAACAGTCAGAAACTTCAACTGCTGACTAACCAAAGTTTGGAGATGTTGCCAGTGTATCCAGTGACAGATGTAACCACCATGGAAAGGCCTTCTTAACCATCAGCTGTTAATGAATCTTTTATTTTCATTTTAAGAAAAATCAGAAGCCCCAACAGCATTCATCTGTCCTGCTCTACCAAACCGCTCCCATAATAATTAACATCTAAATGGTGACTGTGTTGTGGGCTGGCCCTAGCCAGCAGCTGAACAGCCACACCATACTGTTGCTCACTCCCTCCCTTCTCCACTCTATATGGGAAAAGATGTCAAGAAGAAAAGGATAATTGTGGGTCAAGAAAAGGAATTGTAGTAAGTCAAGAAAAAGCCATTCATGTAAGCAAATTAAAAAAAGAAATCAATTCACGACCTCCCAGCAGCAGGCAATTTCTACTTGCTGGAAATCATGGCCTTTGCATGCATTGTAGACTCCAGAAACAAGAAAATTCCCCCTTTTTTTTTCTTTTCCCTAGCTGTGCACAATGTCAAATGGTATGGAATATACATTTGGTGAGTTTCGTCAACTGTCCTGGCTGTGTCCCCTCCCAGACAACTCACTGCAAAGTCAGAGTGGGAAAAAGAGAAAGCCTTGACTAAGTATAAGCATTGCTCAGCAATAGCCAAAACAGTGAGTTAGAATGTTGTTTTAGTGACAAATACAAAACATAGCACCATACAGGATGATATGAAGAAAATTAACTCCATCCCAGCCAGATACAGTTCAAAATGTCAGGCTTTAAACGAAAATGGGTAGCACGTTGCTTATGTCTGCCAATGTCACTCCCAAATCTATGAAGGTTTGAGAGAGACAATGCATTTCCTGATTCAGATCACTGATCTTTCACTCAGAGTCTCTGAGTAATCTCCTGTTGCCATGTAAATTCAAGGTAGTATAAAATGTTAACTTTGAAGGTTTTAATTTTCTATAGTAAGGTTTGAACTACTTGGACACACTGCAAGAATTATGACTAGGAAAACTGCTTGGAAAAGCTTGTATCCTCTTCAGCTGTGTAATGAGGATACTAGCTTTATAGTGATCATGCCTTCTGGTAACACAATTTTTCCACCGAAAGTTTCTTGCAAGCTAAGCTTATTAACTGTTACATAAGTATTGCAACGTCATCAATGGGCTGTATAGCATTTAGTTATGCTGCAGGTTGGTGTTCTGTTCTTTACAACATCCAAGAAACTGATTTTATATCTCTGAAATATTCAACTAACAGATAAGATCTTATGTCATGTGAAAATCAAGAAATATGGACAGATTTCAGGAATGTCCAAGTTTCATTCCACAATTACATTTCTTTAGCCACAAACAACAGAATTTCTGATTTTTTTATTTTTGTAGTTATGCTTTCTCACTCGCACAATGATTTTCACTGAAGTGGAAAGTACTCTTAAGTGACTTGTGAGATAGACAGACTACATATGCCTTCAAGCTGTGTAAACCACTATAACACTAAACTTTGGAAGTAGTGTGTCTTTATCTGAAAAATTCACTATGTCTTATCCCTAGACACTTCATCAGCACTCCACTACTCATGCCTTCTACGAAAAGCAGACTAACAACAAGCTTTTTATATTCACTTTTTTATCCAAAGGCCATAGCTTTTATTATAATACAATTTTTTAAACCTCCTAAAACAACCTTGCAATTCAGATTTCTATAGACCTAATTGTTCAAACTGATCATCTCAAATAAAATTGAAATAGCTTTTTCTCACTCACCAACTTTAGCTGCTTAAAGATGAAACACCAAAATACTTTCAATTATATCTTAAACTAAATAACCATGTAAGTACTGCCCTTAAGAACAGTTATGAGCATATGGGTTTAAAAAACCTGGGAGATATATTGGGCTATGCCTACTGCAGAATGTCTTTACATGAGAGCATAAAACCTTAAAAATAATACAAGATGTTATAGAGAGCAAGGGTAAAGACTATAAAAACAGGGAAGTGGTGCTTCTGAACATTTGATAATGTCTGAGAATTGATGCAAATGTATTGTGTATAAACTATATTTTGAGGATGCTGTAATTAGAAAATCCCACAGGTAAGAAGAGAAAAAAAAGAGGGCATAAACCAATAGAAATCTACATGTGCTAACTGCAGGCTATTCTGGTTATTGAAGGACATTTATTTAAAAAAAAAAAAAAGGAAAAAAAAAAAAAGGACCCATTACCTTCCTTACTCAAACATATAGCCAGTGGACAAGAAAACCATTCAAAAACCTGTAGGATGTTCTATACTACAAGAAAAGAAAGAGCATCCAGGCAGAAATTCTGCGGCTTAGAAGTCTGATTTATTCAACATTTCTATGCTGGCAATAGTTGTCTGTGTAATTGAATATACACTTATACAGAGAAACCAATTATTCTTTATGATCCATCTTCCTGCTTTCCCCATGAAGTTGAAATCAACATGTTGATCCAGTTGGTGGAAAGGCTTCTAGCACAAACTCTTGTGGCTGAACAACAGTTAGCATGGCATTCATTTCCCACTAATTCCTGGGAAGTGATGCTGGAGAACTCAGTAATGCCTATAACAAGTGCAAATATCCATAGAAATAGGAATTATATTCTACATAGCAAATGCAAAATCAGAATTCTCATAACCGTTGCAGAATATGTAGATGGAAAAGCAAAAATAGACATTGGATTTTAGAAATCAAAACCTGAGAATCTTAAGAACTGCATTATATGTAGTATCCTATGCAATCATTGTATCATGGATAATGTAAATGGCTTCATCATAACTTTAAAAACTTTTGATACCTATGGAAAAATATTTGGAAATTGCATCAAGATTGCTTGTTACTAATAATTAAAAAAAATAACACCTCAGAACAGAAGCAAAGAGCATTTCTAAATGCAGTATTTTATCAAGAGTGTAGTGGTGATATTGAGATGAGGCAGGTTCAGGAGTGCACAGTTTGATTGACTGGACTCATAACATGAAACTAATGTGAAGAGGTTATTGTTGAGGGGATTGCTCTGAAGCAATTTTGATAATGTACCAATTATAATGTCATTAATAAAAGATATTAATGCAAATAAATAACTATGCATGTGTCTTCTAATGGATTAATATGGGGTTTTTAAGTGAAATGCTCCTACAACACAAGTGTGGGCATTACTAAGTGCCTCTAATAAAATGTCTGTTACCAGGTAACTGCAGCTTGAAGGCTATTGAATGAGAACAGGCAATTTTAACTGGGATCTCCAAAGTACAGACACAAGGTAACTGGGGTCTTGAATGTCAAAGTAAGGAATAATACCAGTGGCCCCAAGGACATAAACACAAATCGCTAAAAGTTTATTGATCATTAAAGCTCACTGCTGATCACTATGGGAGTGTAACCTTGACAGCTTGGTAGAACCAATTTTACAGTATGAATTTAACATGCATAGAATTGTGTGTGAAAGCGTGGGTAAAGTTGTCTCTATATTATATAAAAGACAACAATGGAAACAAGATGTTGCTCAGACATACTTCAGATATGGGTATGAGGAATAGATCACTGTTCAGATGAGCAGATATTCTGGACTATAATCACATGTACATATATTTTATTTGTGTTAAAAGGACATACGCTTTCATTTTTTGTGTTTGACCCAGTATTCATTGTGTTTGGTCTGGTATACCACCCTTGAGGCATGATTATAACTTAGACGCTATTGTAGTTAGGTGTGGTAGCCTTCTGGTGGAGAAGGGGGTGCTGTAGGGGTGGCTTCTGCAAGAAGCCACCAGAAGGTCACTGTAGGGCTCAAGGCCAGACCCGTCACTGACCAAAGCCAAGCCCATCAGTGATGGTCACAGCACTTCTGGGAATCACATTTGGGAGAAAAAAAAAAACCACAAGCAGCCTCTTTTTGCCACCAGAGAAGGGAGTGAGAAGATGTAAGAAACTGCGCAGGCACCAAGGTCAGCGAAGAAGTAGGGGAATGAGGTACCCCAGGTGTTGGAGAGAAAGATTCCTTTGCAGCCCATGGAGAAGATCATGGTGGAGCGGGTGTCCCCTTGCAGTCCATGGAAGAGGAAAGGGAGCAGAGACCCCACCTTCAGCCTATGTAGAGGCCCCTAAGGGGCAAGTTAAGCCTCTAAAGTTTACTCTCTCAGACCTGTCTGCTAAGAAGGGAGGGGTGGGGGGAGGTGCTTTAAAATCTGGCCACACTTCTCATTACCTGACTCTGATGGTGTGGGTGTGGGTGCAGTGTCATAAATTAGAGAGTTTTCTTTCCTTTCTTCTGTGTTGAGTCTGTTGTGCCTGTGATGCTGATTGTGGAATGATCTCTCCCTGTCCTTATCTCAACTCCTGAGCCTCTCAATATATGTTTTCTCCCCTGTCCAGCTAAAAAGGAGGTTAATAGAGTGACTTTGGTGGGTGCTTGGCCTCCAGCCAGGGTCAAACCACTGCAAATGAATAATGTATATATATACATACATATATACATATATACTTAAACCAAAATAAAATAATAAAATAGGTAACATAATATATGTTAGTATAATATACTATGTTTTATTTAGTGCAATCTAATATGATATATACATAATATTTTTACATTTATACAGATATCCATGCATATATATGGCCTAGATGACACAGATTTCCAAACTAGAATAGAGGAGAAAGGTAGGAAGGAAGGAGAATGACAGGACAGTCATCGGCATCATTTGCTATATCCCATTGGGCACTTCAGGCTCCAATGAAATTCTTTACTGCTTTTATCTAATTCTTTCTCCTTTTCCCCAAATCTTTTTTTCTCTCTTTCTGGACTGAAATCTCTCTCAATTCTTTCCAAGAGCTCTCAGAGGAATATGGTGTCTGTTAAATCAGCGTGAAAGGCCTGGTCAAGGTTCCAGCTTAGGTTGTAGCACATTTTGACCTGTTATTTTGCCCAAGCTGACTTGTGAAAGTCATACTTTTCTTTCTTATCCCCAAAAGTCTGTTTGCTGCTGCACAGTCCTCACAGGTGTGGTTCATCTCAGTTTTCCTGGCACAGTCCAGATTCACACCCTCACTAGGGTGTCCACAGGGCCATTTGGAGAGGAGGATGTGCATCACAGCCTGTGAATGCAAAGTTGTAGGCTGAGATTGCAAGAGGCTCCCTCTAATGGCATTTGAAGTACTGAGATATCAGAAAGATGTTTGAAGATGAGAAGCATTCTTTGGGAGAAGCAAGATTAGATGGAACAGCAGAAAGATTCTTATTCAGAAACGTTTAATGCAGGGAGATTTATAGGGGATTAGATGAAACAGTTATTGCAGTCAGGAAAGCTGATAGCTAGGTCATTCAACTACCAGCAGAAATACTTAAAAAGACAGGAAGGTTACTGACTGCCTCAAAGTAGCACAGGAAGGAAGCAATCAACAAGGAATATAAAACATCTGGCATGCTAGTTTGTGAAAGATATAGTCTTCATCTTTGAGTCTTATAACTGTGTAAGTATATTACTGCAAAAGCTTTATCTAAAATGGTGTCAAGAAGGGTAATGCTTGCGGAGATAAAGCATCGATACCCCCAAGATGCAGGACTTGGCCCTTTGTACATTAGAAAGAAATTCTGGTGGAGAAATCCACAAAGAAATCCAGATGTAACTGCCCCCTAGATCCTGTACTCAGAAAAGTATGCAAAAGAAAAAAACAAACAAACAAGTGCCAACATGAGTCTGAGCCTTGCTCAGCAAGTTCCTGGAGCCAATTAGTAAGATTTCCATCATATTTGGATGTAGTTTAATTAAATTATACAACAAGAACAACCAACTGTCTCCAGGAATTAATAGATCATTTTTACTCATTCTTCTGAAGTGCATCCAGTGTTATCCTGAGACGCATATGTAGCAATTGCAATGCAGTCTGAGTTGCATAGTCTTACAAGAATGTTACCTTTTCATGTATAGCTCATAAATCACATGAAACTAATGATAGCTCCACCTACAGTACTTAATGTTTTGTGCTGGAAGTTAATTAAGGAAGTCCATTCAAAATGTTTAATTGTTCAAACATAAATTACATTTTTGTGCACTATAACCATTGTAAGTCTTTTACTCCATCTGTTCTTTCATCGTAGTTTTTACATAATATGAGAAATATGCTGACACACTGATTTTCACAAAGCATCTGCCTTAACCACAATAGTGAAACAGTCCTCAAATATTTGCTGAGCTAACTGCAGCTTGACAAAAACACAGCTACATCAGCATTGAAAAATATTACTGCATTGCACACGTTAGACTGGGAGACACAATATAATTTGTTTGTTTGACAAAGTCCTTTTTTTTTACTAACTTTGGTAAATCATAATTTCCCAGACCATCAGTTCCTTCCTTATAGTTTGAAAATATTATATTCCTGTCTTTTCCCCATTTGCTGTAATAGACATTTTAGAAGAAACACTATCTTAACTGCTCTCCCACAAATGCTGTACACACTGGACTTTCTCAAACCTGTTACTGCTACTGCATTCAGAAAACAGCATGACCCCACTATTTGAATGTCAAAATTAATTTAGTTCAATATTTCATTTTATTTAACAAATAGTGAATAAAATGGTTTGCAATCAAGTTAGATTAAAATTTTCAATAAAAGAAGAGACAAAATTATAGATTACTTTAAAAATTCTTGTCATATTTTGGCATTTACAACTAAAGCGGTAGCATGGAAAAGTCTAATTTAATTGCCTTGATTTTTCAGTTTTGAGTTTGGAGGGAAAAGCAAAAAAGAGACAATGTCTCCAAGTAAGGATGAGTGAATTTGTTGTATATTAAAAAAAAAAAAAAAAAAAAGGTCTATTTGGAAAACATTAAAAAAAAAATTGCATTTAATCATTGGGATCTTTTCTAATAATTAAGGATTTTGAACTTACATTTTTAAATGACAGATTTGTGTCAAAAATTAGTTCCAAAACTTCTCTAGTGAGTGACAGCTGAAACAAATTTTTAAAAAAGTATATAGTTATTTACAGAGATCCATTGCTCCTAAGTTAAAAAAGTACAATCCAAAAATATTTTTTTAAAAGTACTGGAGAATCCAGGACCTTAATGATAACTCTCAGTGCTTGATAATTATGCGTATTAATTCTGACCCCTTGGACTGTAGAGTGACCACATGTTCATTCAAGTCGAGAATATTAAAAAAATAAAAACCCAAATCAATCCACCTTCTAGGATTTTTACAGCAAATTAGTCTTTGAGGGGTGTCTTCTTCAGCATGCCAGGCAAGATAAAAGATTCCATTTGAGGATCGTACATTTAACAGTACACTTACATCTATGCTTTTAGTCCTTTTGCTATACATTTATCTATTGGCCTTTCCAAAAGTGTTGGAATTTTCAAAATTCTTATTGGAATTTTCAAAAGTATACTTGCTTTTATCACTTCTAGAAGTTCACTTCCATAAGTACATACCGTCAATTTCAATGTAACTGATAACTTTTTGCCATTCCCCTTTCACATCAAGTTCTAGCTGCTATAGGTTATTAGTTTTGTTAAAGGAAAAATAAATAAACCTATCTTGAATATGTTAAAATACCCATGATATAGGTTTGTTGTTGTTTCAATTAATGTTTTATTCTTCAAGTTTCTAGTAAAATACCAGGCATTGATCAATATGAAGCATTCGACGTATGTGGATGTTTAGTTCCAGCTGGGCATCTCTTCATTATTGTGATTCAAAATATTTCCAAACCATGTGACAGAGAATGCCTTGTCAAAGAATATATATCAAAGTCCCATGGACAGAGCAATGCTAGATTGCACTACAGTCAGTTTCCATTTTTCCAAGTGTTTATCTAATTCCTCTGGCTACTGTCTGGAAATGCTTTGAAGAGCTTATTGTCATGAACTGCTTCAAGAAGCTTCTTTACTTTTCTATTCATATTTAAAATATTTGCCACTAGTTTAATTGAAATATATATGTATGTATAGATTGCAATTTTTTATTTTTCTTTTTTACAGATCATTCAAATGAATAATAGAATGTAGAAGCTCAGCCTCTCCATCTCTCATTCATTTCTTGTTGAAAAGAGTAATTTACAGGACAGTAACTACGCTGTCTAGCAGCAAATTAGGGGAGTAAAGTAAGTATCTGAATATGTATGAAAAACTATGTATACATACATAAGGCAGAGAACTTTAGATCCAAAGAGGATGGGGCCACAGATGTCTTCCTACTTCCTAACCATAACAAAATACTTTACTGAATTTTTATTGGAATTTCACAGTGTATCTTTTTTGGAATAAAGGTAAAAATGAAGTTTCATTTTTGAACAATGCAACTCTGCTCAGACTGCGCCACAAGATGACCCACAGCAGCAGAGAGCTCCTCTGATTTCAGTGACCTGCCTTAGTTCTGGCAAGGGGGTGACTATTTTGTAGTCTAGCTGCTAAGTACACTAATGAAGCAAAAGGCAAGGACAGGTGAGCAGAAACTTTGTGTCAGTCTACGGTGGTTACAAATAGATTTTTAGGCACAGACAGTGCTTTATTATAGCTCTAACATTACACGACAGAGTTATCTTGTTGCTCTTTTCTAGCTGACCTTCCAGACATACAGGATGTGATATTCATCAATCTTCCCTGGCTCACCTTAACCTTTCTAACAAGCACTTTATCTGCTGCCCGATAATATGAATTTGCAACATGCCCACCAGCACAAAGCTGGAGCATGGCCTGAAGACATTATAAATTTAATAATCAACATCTTTCCAATCACCCCATCACCTCTACTTGACATGATCCCAAAAGTCATCTCTCTCTCAATTCCCCATCTCCCTCCATAGGCACATTACTTCATGTCAATGTACAGGAAAAGGCAGCAAGCAGAAGCTTATTCTAAACATAGAGGTTCACTCTGTCAGAGATGGATGATCAGAGTTGCCACTGATATGAACAAAACCCAGGGTTTTTGGGGGTTTTTTTGACTGGCATCAGCCTGAGTAACCTGATTAAATGACTGCTATGGGGTAGTGATGATTTCTGAGTTTTGATTAGACTTTGGGCAAGATGTAGGATTGGGTTTTTTTGATGAGGAACTAATGTGCTAGCTTTAAATCCAATGCTTAGGAGCTTCACAGATTTTAACATTTGAGCCTGGCTGGACTGCTGAGCAATTGCTATTGCATGATCCAGTTCAGCACTAGAAGTTAGAATTCACAGTATCAACACCTCCCTGACACTGGATCGAGAGAGCTTCCAAGGTGAGAACTAATTGTGAATGTTCACACAGCTTCTCAGCCAGCTTGTACAGGTAAGAGCTTGGAAAGCGCTGCCTCCATTGCTATATGGTATTCTGTACTACATAGTATACTCCAATAAAGGATAAGGAGATAGGTAGCATAAAGTAGGTTTAATATAAGAAAAATCTATTTAGAGTATTTGGACAGATTTAACTACAGCTAATATTTTCAGTGGGAGATAACTTTAAAAGCTTTCTGAAGTACTTTGGCTAAAAGCTCAACTTTGAAACTATTATGGTATAAATTGGATAAAAGATCTGCCTTGTCCTTGTATCAAAATTGTATCACAGTTCATTATATTAACGAGTTTATCTACAGGTTCTACTTGAAACATTTTGTACAATTCAGAAAAAAAACAAAAAACAATAAAAAATACACACCAGAGATTCTCTGTGGCTATACATATATTAAACCCTGCACAGCAATGCAGGCTCTGGCACATTTGTATTACACAAATAAAAATCCATAGAAAGACTGAAAACCTGCAGTCTTTTGAAATTTTGATATACTATTCCAGTCTGGGTAACTGATCAACAATGAAGATGCAGAAAAGCAGGTCACAAGGTGATAGGAAAGCACACCAGTAGAAAAAAAAAGTGCTGGTTTCGAACCTGATTTTATGGGAATCTTCCCTGTGTCTGTAATTCAGTGAGCGATGTTGCATTACACCCTGAGTGCCCCTTTAGCGGCTCAGCATGAGAGTCTAATAGCAAAACATGAGTCAGATCACAGAGGAGCAACTGGAGTACCAATCAGGCTTGGCACAGTTCCTTCTGTACTTATCATTTCAAAACACAAAAGGGTTAGAGAGATCAAGCAATCTGTTCTCAACAATCTGAAGGTATGGAGACAAAGATGCCATATTCACCACGGTAATTCCCAAAGTTAAATTTCTTAATGCTGCGTAATTTTAACCAAAGGATAATCCCTATCTGCTGAACTAAGATATTACCCAGTTGTTAACAAGCAAAACACAGTTTCTGAAACAACAATAAACTAAACGATTGTTGCATACAGTGCAGAAGAAGGACTATTGGGATGTACAACTGATGATAAAGAAAATGTTGTCTGGGTTACAAAGAGGTATATATATATTGAGGAGATTTACCTTTTAAATCAGTAACTTCCATAATGAAGCACTGGAAGAAGTTGAGTGAAGTTATGAGGAGTTAAATATGAAACAAGGAGAATTTTACTACTGTTTGGAAGTAGCAGAGGACTTCTTTAGTTCTTGCCCCTAATTTGAGTAAATGGTTATCAACTGATTTTTGAAAAAAAAAAATAGCTTTGGTTTAAAAGTGTAATTGCTGTAGTAAGATCATAAGCATTATCACCATTTTAAATACCTTTATCCAGATAGTTCTAAGGAACTTATTTTTTCATCTCTTATAGTAAGTGAACATTTTTCTTCTTTCCTTATTTTCCATAGTTGGAAATATTGCACTGCACCGTATGAATAGGCTGTCGTTGCTAACACTGTACATTGCAAGGATCGATTCCAGCAGAATATTTTTGGGAAAAAACTATTGAAAACAAATGAAATCTAATTAAAATAAAACAGAAAACCCAGTTTTCACTTTGAAAATATTATTATCCCTAAGCAATATTCTTGGATATGCACTGTGACAGAAAAGAAAAGGTTGAGAGATTCCTTCGGAAATGTCCACCTTCAAGTCCAATATTCCAGATGATAAAGGACTGGTTTATGTCAGTGAAAGAGATTTTCTTTGGGTGGGTAAAGGTTTCATTATAGTTTTTAGCACGATAAATGAGAATTTATTGATCAAAAATCATTCAAGAAATATTATTTTCCCAGATCATTATTGCTACAATAACTGAAAATGAATTAAAATTTTAAAATTATGTTTAGCAGTATAATACTGAAATCCAAGAAGTTTAATGCTATAGACATGTCATTTCAGCTTGTAAAGATACAGACGTGACATTTCAGCTCTATAATCAATCTATATCTGTCTGTTACACATTCTGATAGAAAATGTACAACTTCAAAAATAGAGATGTCTTTCACAATATTTCTGTGTGGTATGGATTACCAGCCCATTGAACTGTGTGACTACAGAAGGGTCAGGCGAATTCTTCACATGGCAGCTTAAATTACATAACAAAAATGCAGCCCCTTAAGCAAAAAAACCTGTGTTTTACATAAGGTGGAATAGAACTGTAATGGATAGATGTCAGAAAACTAATAGGCCAGAATATTAAGACATTAGGCTGTTTAATAAGGGTTGTCTTTCTCAATCCTCCTTCTCCTATTAGAAACAGTCATTGCTGAAATGGGATTCACTTTCAGATGTTTCTAGTTATGTTCAGCATTATGTTCCCTGTTAACTCACACTCCTCTGATGTGAAACGATGTTCTCTGCAGGAGTTCTCAGTTTTTCCAAGCCACAGCTCTGTGGTATTTTACTGTCTTTTTAATACTGTAATTTTGCTTTAATTTAAAATGAGTGCTATTTGTACTGATCTTGGATGGGGAGTCAAGGATTACTTTATTCAAAAAGCATTCTGCCTACACCAAGGCTCACAGAAATTATTTCTTTTCCAATTCAAGATTTGGCTGTGTGCTCAGAATGTTTTGCTAAGAAGATACAGAATACAATAATAAAGTTTGATTTGCACTGGAAATAGTGTAATATATTTTACTTTAAAGAGCTCCTTTCCACTACAACAAGGTGTGTGCTTTCTCAGGGATCTGTAATACACTACATGTAAGGAAGGTTGCCTGAGGTGCCTCCTTTCCACTTCTTTACCCACGAGGGGTGGAAAGGGTGAAATAACAGCACATGTATTTTTCACAGTTTTAAAAGTGATGGACTTCCAACTCTTTTACAGCTTCTTTGTGACTGAGAAACAAAGTATTATTTGGCTTTGGCGGTAGCATCAGGACTTGTGGCCTGAACAACCTGTCCTGCTTGCCACTGAAGATGCTCTGGGATGAAGTCGAAAGTCTAAGCAAACATGGGAAAGGGCCATGTTGCATTGAAAAATAAACTTAATGGCCTAGGATCTGCATAATTTGGACACTTAGTCTGCCTATAAGCCCTGATATGATGGAAATATGCATTTTGTTCTGTTAATTTTTAGCAGCTATTAATGGGGGTCATGTCACTGGAAGTGTCGATACTGAAGGACAAAGGGATGCCCCTCAGATTCTTTGACCTGGACTCTGCACTAATCATTGCTCATCCCACTTTCACACAGGATTTAAAGCCATCTGAGCAGACAGGGAAGATCTACTCTTTTTCCAAGTGGTTACCTGGACTGAAAAATCTGGGACTATGGGGTAAGTGTAGAAATTGTCTTCTCTGTAGCAAAGACATGAGTATCTATGGATAGAAATCAGAGGTGGTAGGATGAAGTTCCTGATGGTCCAGACACACAGAGTGCATTGATTTTATTGGGAGCTTTGAGCATGAAAGAACTGATTCTGGCAAATAACAAGCACTTACAGCTCAATGTGAAGCCAATAAAGGTTGTGAATGCTCAGTTGGCATTTCAGGCTATTCATTTCAGCTGCTCAGCAGTATAAGGTGAATACGTGATGCTGAAAGTCTGTACACTAATGTGACTTCATTGATTTAAAAGCAACTGTTCTGAGAGAGATAAATAGGATTGGTCACTTAGTTCTTAATTTCACACTGCAGACAGCACAATATTCTGCAAAACTAATATCAGAAACACATCTGTCTTTCTGACCATCTTATTCATCCATTTCTGTTTTTCAGTCAACAAAAAGAATATCACAACTACTTTTTTCTGTCTTTTTGATACTTACATTGTGCTTCATTTCCACCCAAGTACCTATAAAGACAGAAGGCATATTAAGCAGTTTCCTTCAGTATTTGACCATCTCACTGTTCTTGAACTAACTGATTCAACCCGCTGTTAAAATGAGCTGCCTCTTATAAAACTGAGAAATTCTGGCTCTGTAGAGGGAATCCCCAAGATGTTATATTTTCCAATGATAAAATGCAATTAAAGAGTATCTTTTGCACCAAAAAATCTCTCTTTTCTGTCAAATGCAGCACCATTGAAACAGTATTGGAGCTTTGATACCTTTAAGTATGTCTAGGAAGGTTTTTTAAATGGTACTTTTTGCCTGAAAGTAATCTTAAAAAAAAAAAAAAAGCTGAAGAATTAAATACATTTCATCACTTTTAAGCACAGATCTTATAGATTATATTTTTTCAATTCACCAGTGCAATTAAGTTGACAGTAAATGTTTCCAAGATCTACAACATGAATGGCAGTTTCTCATATATACTCAGTGAATTTAATTGACATATATTTCCAGTGAAATGGCTGACAATATCAATTGCTATGCCTTATACATATGCCACAGTGATTAGAAAATTAACATCATTATGTTATTTCTAGTGACACTCTAACTCAAAAAGGATATATATGGAGGTCTTTCCATGGCAGTGTTCTGAAGTTATACAAATTAATGGAAATAACATGCATATTTGTCAAATGTTCTAGCCTTTATGTTATCCTTAGATATGTCCAAGAAAGATTGCAATTTAAAAGTAGATTTTGAAAGTATTCACCTCCAAATGGTAGTGAAATGAAAAAAGAACTAATATTATACCATCTGGTGCAACCTCAAAACACCAAGATCCCTCACTGTTTGGAAATTATCTGTTCTAAAAAAAGCCCCAAGAATCCAATGAACTAAAATACATTAGAATTTGTAAAGCTGTTTATGCACACAGTCCAGATTCCATTCCAACTAGTTTTGAAATAAAACCACATGACAAGAGTTTTTAGTATTAAGGTTTTGGAGTAATAGCTCTTGTATAAATGACATATATTTTGTGAATTAAGAGTGCACCTGCACAAGCAAAACTTGTGTGTACATTTTTAAGATATAATAGGTCTTGTATTATGTGATTTGAGTTTCCCTACAGAAACAGTAGGGAAACAGTAACAAATGGCTGTAGATTAGGTAGTTTAAAGGTCTGTGGAAGTGAAACACATCTCTCTGACCTTGGGGTTGTATGTAGAACTTTTAAAAAAAACCCTCCCCTAAAACTTGCAGATGCTCATGTCACTGTGAATAAACTGTAAAGCAGTTTAATTGATGAACAGGTATAAATCCTGCTCTTTTAGGCCACTGTGACATCAGCTTTCAGACTCTTGGGGTACAGGGTACTTTACCCTTGAGACTTAAGTTAGCAAGTATCAAAACTGCTTATGAAGATAGTTGGAAAAACATTTTGTCTTTGAATATCTAAACAAATACATCTGCATGGTTGCTTCTTTGCTAATAAATTAAATTTTTGTTCTTTGAAACACTGAGTCAGACAAAACAGACTCCAGTCACGACATAATTAAACTCTCCTAACTTCTGGAATAAGATGTTCATGTCAAACTGTCTCCTGACAAAACAGTCTTTGCTGATGCAGTGACTCCTGGAAAGTACCCACAACTTCTTTCAGACACTTCTGAGTGACATTGGCTAAAACCACACTGGGATGCTTGTAACATGTGAGCAGCACAAGGTATGAAATTCCAGCCATGGGAATTTTCCCTGGTATCTTTCTATTTACAAGTATGGGCACTATTAATAAGAACATGCAGTGTCCTATTTTTTCAAGGTTTTAGAAGTTCTAAAATGAAATAATCAAAAGCAAAGACCATACATGCAGCACAACAGATAAATAAATACATAAATCTATGTGCAACATCAGCTTGAATTTTTTCAGTCTGAGCAGCCAACATACCAGGCCGTTTTTCAGAGCACTGCTAGCTGAAGACTCTGTTGTGGCTTTGAAATAGACTATTAACCTAGGGAAACATTAGTCCCATTATTGTCCAAATCTATTTGTGTGATCAACAAAATTCAATAATCTCTTCACCGCATTTATTATTTTTTTATACAATGAACCTTCATGACACTGTGCCTTTGTTTGTTTTATTCTGTTTTGAAGATGATTTCTCTTTGAAATGACTCAAGCAGTTCAGATAATAATTATCTTCCTGCTTGGCAAAGCCATATCAGATTATTTATTGTGAAGCAAAACATCCTTTCCCACTGGAATAGAAAATGCCCAAGTCTCACAGCAAATATTTTTCATGTTTGAAAAGAGTCACGTTTTCACTAACTTGCAAAAAGCTGTGAAGAAATGTAACTAGAATTACAGCATGTGTTTTATTGCTGAATCATTTGAAATCCAGCACAGCCAATCATTCTGAAGTGTCAAGTATCTAAGGAGTTGCTGTACAATAAGTTTCTGATATCTTTAGAGATATACCATGACATCAGCCTAGGTGAAGTTGGCACAGATTGACTTTCCCCACTAAAAAAGAAGATATTTCTGCAAAGCCATTCTAGTAACTCGTAAGTAAGAAAGAGTTGCAAGTGATCTCAATATTGTGGACTACACTAGGGAGTATATGTCATATACTGAGATTTTATTGACTCGTTTTCTGCCAACTCTGCTTAAAGGGATAACTTTCTAGGCAAGATTGAATAGAAGGTTACTTGCAGGTTTCTCAGTCTCTTAGGATTTTCACCATGGCATTTATCTTTCATAAAAAGTACCTACATAAAGTAATAGCCACAGGCAAGTTGTCTTTGTGTGCAAAATCTGATTTTTATTGTTACATTCTTGCTGGAAATGACCCTAATCTTAGAAAGAATTATCAAATCTACAGGTATGTTTACTTTGCTTTAAACAACTTTTCAGTTATTTTCCTATGAAGCTGTTTATACTTGTGTCTTTTACACTGTTAAAGGAGGGTTATTCTGCAAGATTTTCTTTAGCACTTACTAATGGCAGGCTCACATTAAAATCTTTCTTTTCAGATTTGAACTCCTTTCAGTTATTATACTGTATAAATGTGTCTAAGGCTGCCTAACCTTCAGCCTGGTTACATTATACCTGCTGAGCATCTGAGGTCTCTGACTTCTGAGATATGTTTATGAATGAACACTTTGTGGACAAAGGTAAGCTTCGCTAAGAGGTAAGGCAAAGTACCTAAACTAAGAACTAAGGCTCCAGCTGAAAATCATTCCTTAGAGGAGATCCTCTCTACTAGCTATTGCGTAAATCTAGGCAGAATGTTCTCTTCACATTATGAATAGGTCCCTAAATCTTTGTTATGTTTTTGCATTTTTAATGGTAACACTCAGTCACTGAGTAACTTTTGATGAATTCCAGAAAGGGAAAAAAAGTATTTATAGCAATACATTATTGTAATTTTGAATAAAATACTATATTTAACAATATTTTTTGTAGCTTCAATTTGTCACAGTAATGTTAACCTGTAACTATCAGTAAAGTGTTGAGACCAGAACCACAAAAAGAGATGATATTTTCATTGTTTAGCATTGGACAAGGTAGGCATACTACTCTGTACACAGAGCACAGATCTGTGAATATAAAAGTAATTTTGATAAAATATTTACCATGGTAGACAATTTTCTATAGACAAAATATTGCTCTTCCTTTGAATGTGATATAGAGTCCATTCCTGAAGATCTCAAGGGGTATTATTAGCTTGGACTAACATCTCACTAGTTATGCTTGTAAGGATCCAGTTTGTCTCAGAGACTGAGCACACTTGCAATTCTTTAATTTAATGTGTAGATGGAGCATATTGCGCTCTCCTTTGCAAAACTGTCTAGTCAGAACCATAGATAATCACCGATTCTCTGACATCTATGAATTTTAAGGGCAACATTTGCGATTTGTATGGGAATGGTAAATACTGAGGAACACAGGTTTTGTAAGTTGATTTTGTGCTCTGAACTTACTAAGGTAGCAATCTAATTTTAGCTGAACTGAAAGCACTTGACAATCTGCATTTGATAAAGCCTAAAACTAAATAGTAAATGAAGGAATTAATTTCAGCTCACAACCACTTATTTAATTTCGTGAGCCCATGCTGTTTTACTGTCATCACTTCTGGCTCAGCAGGAGAAAGGCCTAAGGTAGATGCAGAGGTAGAATGTACAGAAATCTTCACTGTAAACTGAATTAGGTATATGACTATATCATGACTTTCTGTCTTTTTTCTCAACCTGATAAAACTAACCCTGTCTGACTCTGTTGTAACCATTAATAACAATAGGAAAAATTAAAACCCTCCAATTCCACTAATTGGCTAGGTCTATTTTTCTTCATTAGGAAAAACACAGTATGACAATTCTCATTTAAAAAAAAAAGGTAACTTATTAAATTTTGGGGTATAGTGGTGCAATGCAAAATTATCTAAATCTCAACTTAAAATTCCATTTTTGAAGTATAGTATACCAGTCACACAAAGTCAGTATTATAAGAGATCAATACATATTATTTTGAAGGTGGAGTGTTTCCTGAGTACATGTATTCTCAGTCAAGATGGCTCAGCTGGACAATAGTTACTTGATAACCTTGGCTTGTGCCACTACAACTCAAATAATGAATATCTGAAGATGAAAGTTCACAAAGACCAGACTGGAGACCAGTTTTCTACCAAAGTATAAATGATAAACCTAAAAATGTGAAACAATTTTCATAGAACCATAGAATATATTGAGCCGGTAGGGACCCATGATTATCAAATCCAACTCATGACTTCACACATAGCAAACTAAAAGTTAAAACATAAAAGTTAGTGTTTTCCAAATGCTTCTTAAACACTGACAGGTGTGGGGCCATGGCTATTTCCCTGAGGAGCCTGTTCTGGTGCTTCACCTCCCCCTCAATGAAGAACTTTTTCTTAATGTGCACACTGAACTTCCCCTGGTGCAGATTTCAACCATTCTATCACATCCTATCAGTCTTGAAAGGGGAAACAGATTAGCACCAATGTCTCTGCTCACCTTCATGAGGAAGCTGTAGACAGAAATGTCTCCCCTCAATCTCCTCTAAGCTGAAAAAACCCGGTATCTTCAGTTTTACCTCATAAATCATGCCCTCTATTCTTTCACTATCTTTACTGCCCTTCTTTGGACACATTCTAATATTTTATTTCTTTTTTGTATTGTGGAACCCAAAACTGAACAGAATTTTGTAGGTAAGGCTCCACCAATGCTGAATATAATGGGACAATACTTTTTTCAACTGGTTAGTTATACTAAGCTCAATGTGCCGTGGAATACACTTGGCTCTTTGACCACTGGGGCACACTGTTGTCTCACACTGAGGTTGTCATCAACCAAAACCCCAGATCCTTTTCTGCAGGGCTGCACTCCAGCCTCTTGTCCCCCAGTCTTCCCGTCCATCCAGGATTACCCCATCTCATGTGCAGAGTCTTGTCATTTGCTCTTGTTAAATTTTAGATGGTTGTTGACTGCCCAGCACTCTAATTTATCAAAACCTCATTGCAAGGACTCTCTACCCTTTAGAGATCCAATGGCTCCTCCTAATTTAGTATCGTTGGAAAATTTCCTTAGTGTGCATTCAAGTCCTGTGTCCAGGCATTGATAAAACATTGAAGATATTTTCTTTTGCCTTTAGGCAAGGGCATGGTAGTATTCTGTCTTCATTGTGTCAATTCCTTGTATTTTTGCTCACTTGACTCTAGCCCCAGACCTCCCCCTCAAAAAAATATGTCAAAAGCCTAGATTCAAATATACCTCAACTTCGAGAAAGTTCAGATCGACTTGAACAGTGAGATTTATGTTACAGTTTGTCCTTCATCCTGATTTGAAGGCAAAAAAGAAAGTGATGTGATTCTTTAAAAACCACAGTATTACTGATATGCAAAGGGACAGATGGCTGGGAGAGACAGTAGAGGGAAACTTTGGAAGGTGTGGTAGTAAAGTGAAGGAAAAAAGAAAGACTTACTTTTCATTAAGCAGCTTATTATACAGATAAAATATACAGATACTTGTACTGATTTGACTGCAATAAATTTTCTTCATAGTCATTTGCATGGACAGTGTTTTGGATTTGTGATGAAAACACTGCTGATAAAACATCAGGGTTACATATATTTCAGAGCTTTGCTTACACAGTGTCAAGGTGATTTCTGTTTCTCACACTGCCAGGTGAGAAAGTAGACTTGAGGGTGCAGAAGAAGCTGTGAGGAACACAAATGGAACATCTGACTCCAAATGACCAAAGGGATGTCCCATAACATGTGACATCATGGTCAGCAATAAAAGCTTTTAGGGGAAAAAGGAGGTTACACACACTTGTTTAGAGTGACAGCATTTGCCTTCCTTAAGTAACCATAGTACACAATAGAGCTCTGCTTTCCTGGGGATGACTGAGCATTGCCTCCTGATGGGAAGTATTACTTTAATTTCTTAATTTTGTTTGCATGTGCATGCAGCTTTTGCTTTAGCTATCAATTTGTCTTTGTCTCAAACAAAGACTTTTCTTACTTTTACCCTTCTGATTAAATCCCCCACCCCCTGGGATAAAAGTGAAGCCGGTGGGCACTGGTGAGCAGTTGGTGGGGCTTAGCAGCATACCACGGTTAACACTGTGTGTGGTAGATATGTAAGTATGTGCAGGTACTATTGCAGTTACTATTGCAATCAAACCCCATCTTCTTTCAGTCCTGAAAGAAGAGAGAAAATCATACAATAGTATCTGGCTTGGCCAGGGATGTGGCAATTTACAGTCAATCAGGTGCTTTATGGCAGTCTGTCTGCATGGTGTTGCACTAGTCATGAGAAGCCTCAGAGAAAATTTGTCTCAAAGGCTGTAATAAGGATAAAAAGCTGCTATTGCAAAGATGTTTCAGCAGAAGAATGGTACCCAAACTCTCATTTGTGTGGGCCAATCGATCAGACACAAGCAATAAGGTATGCAACTGCCACAGTACAACACTGTGCCAGAGTCAAAAATCCTTAGTTAGAGGCAAACTGTAGTAACTAAAACAATATTTATGTACTTTAAGAGCTCCCTGTTGAGTTTCTAGGTAGCTCTGCTGTGTCTCTACTTTTGTGTATGCATGTACCCATGGACTTTTCTTCTCAAATACTTAACTTTAAAGAACAATGACAGCACATTTTTAGTGACTCCCACCCTGTTTCCCTTGCATTCATTCTTTAGTTTCTCCAAAACTTACTTTCTCATTTTCTTTTTGAAGGGATCATTTTCCAATTCTTCTCCAGTTTTCCATTGCCTTGCAGTTTCTCCTGCTTTCCCTCCATTGATTTGTCCTCCTTTTTTTGCTGGGATTTTTTTTTTTTTTTTTTTTTTTGCCAGCCTCAAGACTTTACAAATTATAGATGTCTGTTCATTTTCTCCCTCACCAATTATACCCCAGCAGCTGTCTGTAAAAGAAAGATTACAAGTTAGTCACTTCCCTGTCTGTATTGAACTGTGGGCAAAAGACTGAACTTGGTGCAGGGAGGAACTGTCTAATCAGCCTTCCTTTACAGCCAGATTCATGTTTAAAAGAATTCAGAAAAATGAATCATTTCCAAAGCTGATAAAACATTGCTTTGCACCTTGGGGGAAGTCGTTTCAGGCTCTGGCAGATGAGTTCTGGCATCAGCAATTTAAGACAAAATTGTGCCCAACTCTCTGCCCACCCACAGATTAACCTTCTGTAGCAGTGTGCAGAGGTGGTGTGTCACCATGCTTTGCTGCTCCCACTCATTAGCTGGCTGCTCAGATTGAGACCCAAGCCTGGGGAACAGAACAATTCAAATGTGAATACACTGCTCTTTCCCCATTGCAGACCGAACTTCAGTGCCTGTATTCCTCTTCCTTTAAATTGTGATTATAACCTAGAACAGCTGAAGTTTTTGGTGAAAGTACGCTTGCACACAATCATGTCTTGGTGACAGAGCAGAGGGGCAGTTGATGATCTGGGAGGAAGGAATGGAGAAAAACAACCTGAGATGGAGAAGCAAATTGTGAACTTGTAAAAGAAATAAAATAATTTCAATGATCTCCCCTTTTTATTGGACATTTGTAGATGTGCACATATATTGCATGAGCTCTCTAAGGTAATTGCTAATGACTTCAAGATCTCATTAGCCATCCAGTTGATAACTCCAGATGATCTGAAAACATCTAATTCAGATAAATACACTCTTTAACTACTGTGGGCTGATGTTTTATTCTTGCATCACTGTTTCTAATTTTTTCAGCTATCTGCTTACAGTTGACCATTTTGGTGAAAACTAGTTGCAAATGGCATTAAACACTGTGTCTTTCTTAGAAAAATTAACCGAATATTTCCTGTGGTGGGTTAACCCTGGCTGGAGGCCAGATGCTCACCAAAGCTGCTTTATCATTCCCCTTCTTCAGCTGGACAAGGGAGACAAGATATAACAGAAGGCTCATAAGGAGATGGGGACAAGGAGAGATCAGTGACCAATTGCTCCCATGGGTAAAACAGACTCAGCTAGGGGGAAAAAATAAAAAATATCTAATTTATTACCCAATCAAAACAGAGTAGGATAATGAAAAATAAAACCAAACCTTAAAAGACCTCTCCCTGCTCCTCTCTTCTTCCTAGGCTAAACTTTATTCCCAAATACTCTCCTTCCTCTCCCCAAGTGGCACAGGGAGATGGGGAATGAGGATTACAGTTCATCACACATTGTCTCTGCTGCTCCTTCCTCCTCAGGGGGAAGACTTGTCATACTCTTCCCCTACTCCAGCATGGGGTCCCTCTCACAAGAGACAATCCTCCATGAATTTCAATAAAATTCCTTCTGCCAGGATGCAATTTTTAATGAACTGCCCCAGTGTGTGTCCCTTCAATGGGGTGCAGACCTGCAGGAACAGACTGGTCCATCCTAGTCTCCCACAGTGTCACAAGTCTCCCCAGCAAACCTGCTCCAGAGTGGGCTCCTGTCCTTATGGGCTGCAGGTTCTGCCAGGATCTTGCTCCAGCATGGGCTTCCCACAGGGTCACAGCCTCCTTCAGGTACCTCCACATGCTCCAACATGGGGTCCTTCACAGGCTGCAGAGGGAATCTCTACTCCCATCATCCTCCATGGGCTGTAGAGGGACAGCCTGCCTCACCATGGTCTTCTCAACAGGCTGCAGGAAAATCTCTCCTCAGGTGCCTGGAGCACCTCCTCCCCCTCCTTCTTCACTGACCTTGGTGTCTGCAAAGTTTCCTATACCTTCTCACTCATTTTCTCTCTAGCAGCAAAAAAGTGCTGCTTGGGTTTTTTTCCTTCTTAAATATGTTGTCTGAGAGGTGCTACAACCACTGCTTGGTCTTCACCACCAAAGGTCCGTCTTGGAGCTGCCTGGCATTGGCTCTGTCAAACTTAGGGGATGCTTCTAGCAGGTTCTTGTAGAACTCACCCTTGTAGCTGCTCCTACTCCATAGTACCAAAACCCTGCCAGGCAAACCCAAAACATTTTTCTTTTCTGTGAAGAAGAAACATGATGTTCTATTTATTTCTTCTCTCTCTACAGTATATACTGACAATATTTTGTTGCATTTTCTTAACATCCTTTTCTCACAGCATCTTGTAACATGTGCCTTGATTTTTTTTTTATTTTTTTAATCTAAACTTATGCTGAATTTCTTTCCATCCTTCCTAATATCCACTGTTGTAAAGGAAGTAAATGAAGATAATTTATGCATTGGCCAAGTTGGTTTCTTGCTATTCCTTTCTATCTTTCCTTCTTAACTGAATTGTTTGACTTTGTACCATCATCGTCATTATCATCAACATTACTACTATCTTCACTATTATATTGTCTTGGAGAAGACTTCCAGAAGAACTCATCAGCCATTTTTCCAAAGCTAGCAAGGAAACTTCATCCTGAATCCTACAGCATGTCCCATCAATCAGATGTTTTTAGTCACATTTACATAGAAGCTCTAAATGACTTCGAATTTGTGTATTAAAAGCCCCATCCATGTGCTACTTAAAGTTGGCAGATGACAGTGTATTATCAGATAATTTCACTCTGCTCTGTAGTGAGCCTGAGAACAAATGTATACATCTCTGATATCTGAAGTAACAGTTATTTCTTTATTCCTTCATCTTCATGGGCAAGATGTTCCTCTTCAAATCAATATTCAAATTTTGAATTATCCTATTCTTTCTTCATTACATCAATTTACATTTTAGATCATGAATTAAAATGTCAAGATCCTCTACTTTCCTATAGTTAGATACTATCCAGGAGACATGGAAGACTAATACTAACACATATGCAGTTTGATAAGATAGTATACAATTAAAATTGCTTTTCTTTGGGTTTTTTCCATGACCTTGTATTTTCTGAAGATAAACACCTTTAGTTTTGTGTTCTGTCTACTCTTGATTTATGTGTAAACTAGGGTTATTCCAAATGGACTTTCTTCCTCATGAAAGAAACAAATGTAGTTTCCCTTGCTGGAAGTTTCTGTTATTGAAATTTCTTTCAGCTATCTTTGCTTCAGGTGAAGATTCTTAAGAGCACAGACACATGAACATTTAAAGTAATAAATATAAATTAATAAACCGTTTTGAATTTAAAGAATTAGAACTTGTTGGTAATGATTTGCTAGCAACTTAACATTATCTGTCTCACTGCACCATTTAAACTGAGTTCCAAAAACAATCAATCAGTTTCAAAATGAAGAAGGTTGGGGTTTTTTTTGTTTCCTTTGAAGAAAGATGTTTGGTTTCTCTCCCTTGCAAGTATTTCATATGGGAATGGAAATATTTACTTGCAAAAATAGTAACACTGGATTCCTAACATAACTGTTCATCAGAGAGAAGTGCTCACTCGTGTTGTCAGGCTTAGAATACATCACCATGGGCTGTCCTCAGAATCTACAGTTCACCATTTAGCAGATGTAATTCTTCCACATGGGACTGGGACAAAATTCATCTTACTTACATAGGAGCGGCAACAAATGACCTTGTGAGTCCCTTTTGTTTATTACCTTTCAGTATCACTGAGGAAACCACCTGATGCATACTAAAATAAGAATTGTTAGGAATCTGCATAATGAATACAAATGGGAGTACACTGACAGGAGTAAATTAAGGAGTCACTCTGTGTAGAGGAAAAAAAAGCAAGAAAAAAAAAGCTTTCTCCTAGAAACAACTTTTCAAAACAATTTCTTTGGAAGCTATTTCTCTTTATGCTGCAGAACACAGCTTTTAACATCTGATTCTGTTTTAGATGCTGAAATTTTTAATCATTTGTGTGCTTGATACATTAACGTTATTATCCATCAAATCTAAGATTTCTGAAGGTTCAAGAGATCACATTAGAACACTTTCCTTTCTTCTTTCAAGAATTATTAAAGAGGTCTCCTATACTATTCACTGAACATTACATACTTTCTCTTTGTCCTCAATTTCCTTATTACTTTCCTTATTATTTTCCTTTTTTTTTTTTCTTTCCTTCCTTCCTTCCTTTCCTTTTTTTCTTGTTTATTTTCTTATCGTGGAAGAATTACACAGTCAAGACCAAGATTGGTTCCTCCTTCACCATTCCAAGTAGGGCTTGGAAGGAATCATGAAATAAGGAGAAAACTCATAAAAGTCCGAGAAACTCCTCCTCATCTTGAATAGCAAACAAAGAGACGTATCATGGCTCAGAATAAATTCACGGATATTTTTTCTTATATCAGATGTCTAAGACTTACCATAGAACTAAGATAAACTGAGATCATACATGTTCCTTGCATTATGATCAATAATACTTTGAAAAATTAATTTGATTAATTGCTTGCATTTGAAAGACAACGTTTCATACCTATCACACAGTAATAGAATAGCTTCACAGAATCACCAGTTCTTATCCTCAGTAAAAGCTGAAGAGGTGCCCATTTCTGCCTTCTCAGTTAAGCACCTATCACAGAAATCCATACTTCATGTAAAAATCTCTGTTTTCTAGAAAACTGTATATACTGTTAGCACATAAACAAGCTGTAAGAAAATTATTTTTCCGTTCAACTTTTTCTGGAGACTCCAAAGGAACCATAAAATTTTGTTCTGTATTTAAACACATGTAAATCTTATCTTTGGGATTGCTGTCTGAGATAGTTGTAGTATATTATGGTCTTTTCAGACTTGCTCCCAATAATTGTCCTTTTCGCTAGTGACTACAGCATAACAATTTTTTCTGCAGTTCCTAGTCTGAAATTGGCACTTTTCTTTCCTTCAGTCCCATGACCATATCTGATTGTGCTGATGCCAGGCAGCATAAAGACAGTACTTAGCTGATTGCATCCATATCTATCCCTTCAGGTTTGGAGAATGGCAGGCAGATTATGAAGGATCATAGCCTCTCTCATCAAAGGAGAAAAGGTGTATTAACAAGATAGATCTTAATCTCAAAAATGTAGGAATGAATTTAAAATAAATCTGGAGGAATAAAAGCACAGACAATCTGAGATGGGTAGAATGTGATCCTTAAAATAAATCCAACAAATTTCAAAATTTCCAGCTTTGTTTAATCCTAAGATTCAAAGTCTATTTAAAAAGCTCTTTCTAAATACTCATCATAATTCATTATGATAAACTGTGAACCAATGTTAGCTTTTCCTTCATGGGGCAAAAGATAGGACCACAAAAATTATCTGTGGGTTTTTCATATAGCAGGCATTTAGTCTGGCTCTTCAGAAAGTAAAGGAAAGCAAGGATCCAAGCCATCAGCCACATGAGTATTCCAAAATCTTTTGATCTTTTGCATCTTCTAACAGATGTGTCATTGAAAGCTTCTACAAAATGATATGGTATGGCCATAAAAAAGAAACAGCAATACAAAATTGTGTTGAATGTAGTGTTAGAATAGTTTACATCCCAAAGGAAGAACAATCTTCACAATTATAGTTATCCAAGAAATTTGAACTTATCTTCAACTTATTCTACCTCTACCACGGATTCCTGGGAACTGGTTTACATAGCAGAAGGGAATCAAAAATAGCCAGAATATATGACTTTTACTGTGCACATGTAAATCAGTCTAGCCTTAATGGAGATTCTGCAGACACACCATCAAGAATACATAGTCTCTTATGCCAGAAAGCTTGGAGCGAAACACAAATGCATTAGTAAAATGTACAGAGAGTAAAATGAGAGAATTAATTACAAATTTCATCTTCACTGGAATCAATTAATAATAATTATAACATTAAAAATTACAGAACTAAAGCTATTCTGACAGTCACACTTTAAACAAAATAATAATAAGGATGAATATAAAATTTGAGGTAATAAATAAAATAAAATTTAGCTGAACTTTAGAGACAATAACTCTATTCAGAAAACTGTGGCCCATGGGTGATCCATGAAGGCTTAAATCAGCCACTGGTCAAAATAATACTGATTACCAAACTAAAAAATCTAAGGGCTAAGAATTGTGAATTGGTCTAGACTTTTAGTGGTGACTTAGGGAGAAGTTCTACCATTCAAAATGTATTTTGCTTTCTGCCTGAAAACACATCACTGACTCAGTTTTCTAGAATAAGTGAGTTTGCATTTCCAAGCAAATTCATAGATATGTGAAGACATAGACCAACTGACAGTTAACACAGTCATTTTTCCTTCTAAATAGGTTACTTCAGCCTTCCACAAGTGGGCCTCTTGGGGTTGAAATGAATTCAGAATAACGTAAAGTTTTATATTCATTTAATCTACTCAGATTTAAGTATTGGTATTTCTTCCAAGATTAGTGCATTATTGACTCCTTTCCTCTGGCATTCTATAAACTTCTCCCAGCATGTGATTTTCAATAAAAAAAATGTTCTAGAATTTCCTTAATTAAAGTGCCTGGACACAGTCATGAGAAGCAAATACAGAGATTTTTGTTATGTCAGAAAACATTTCTTCTTAATCATCTCAAAGTTCTCTACATCAAAAAGCCAAAAAAAAAAAACCCAAAACAATCTCTGGCAAAATATACTAAAGCCTGTGTTCAAAAGCAAAGTCCAGCACTGTTTTTGGCATCCTTTCTGAAGTAGTGTATCTTCTGCAGCAATTTCCCTTTTACGCTAAGCTCATGGCTTTATATGTTTCTATACATTTCTTCATTCTGTTAATGGCTGAATATTTTCATAAGCATTACAATGGGTTCTATAAGCTCAGGCATGTGATGATGTTTTCCCATTTGCTACAGTGGAGTATGTTTTAAGATTCCTCTGATTTGAATGAATTTTTAAGAAGTTAAAATTCTTGATGGGATTTGAAATAACTTTAAAATAACAATCACCTTGATTAAGAAAAATGTACTTGGACTAATGCTTATGTCACCCAATAGGACTTCAATGAATGTGGTATGCATGTGTAAAATAAAGCAGGCATTATTTTTCCATGCTTGTACTTGAAAGAATGCCAGGAAAAAGCAATTTTTGTCAAATTTGCAGTGCTTGAATGTATTTGCATATACACAAAAAGAAAATAAAAATCAGGTGAAGCTGAGTCAAGAACATTAATAAAAATTGAGGTATAAAGTTGATAACAGTTTTTGAAGTTCATCATACCTTTGTCTGTTTATTTACACTTCAGCAAACTACTGAATGAAAAACCCTCACTGCAGCCTCTTAGGAATATATTGAAAAGTATTAATTTCATCTTCACAGTTAAATGACCTGGTTTCAGCTAAGGAACAGTTAATTTTCTTTATAAGAAGAGTTAATTTTCTTTATAGTAGCTTGTATGGGGCTGTGTTTTGGATTTGTGCTGAAAGCAGAGTTGACAAGATAGAAATGTCTGTTAGATAGAGGTGGTTTTTGCTATTGCTGAGCAGTGCTTATGTAAAGTCCAGACCTTTTCTGGCCTGCCAGTGGGATGGCTGGGGGTACATAAGAAGTTGGGAGGAGACACAGATGGGACCATAACTGACCAAAGGGATATTCCATACCAAAGGTCGTGCTAAGCTTATAAGGGGCTTGAATAGGAAGGATGGGGGTGGTGTTGGGGGGTGCCACAGTAGCTTACACGAGTGTCTTTTGCTTTATTTATTAAACCCCCAAGAGTTTTCTCACTTTTACTTTTCAGATTGTATCCCCCTTTCCTCCAGCAGGGAGTGAGCAAGCAACTGTGTGGGCTTGGCTGCCGGCTGGGGTTAAACCACAGCACTAAATGATACTAGCATCTTCTTGCAGCTAAATGCCAAGTGATGGTGGTAGTGGAAGGGGACAAAAGCAAAAAACCTCAAACTCTCAACCCATTGTTGATATCTGGATGCATTTGAGTTCAACATTTACAAAGAATCATTACAAAGAATCTTTTACTTCTGTAACAGAAGTGTTCCCAACTGAAGGCTGAAATTATCTCTTTTGTAAGCAGTATTAAAAGAACAAAATATAGATAGCAAGATATTTCCAGAAATCACACCTTGACAATGAAACTTTTGCATCTAGCAATGTGCTTAGAAATTTTACTCGAACCCCAAATTCTCTTCCCTTTGTGGTAGAAATGGACTTCCTGCTATTTCATTGTGTTCCTGAATATTTTGTGAAAAAGTTACATGTGACAACATTATTTGTAAGCTATGCCACAAAAATTACCTTATAAAACCCATTTCTGACAATATTTATATGTAACCCTCTGTCTGGCAATTTATCCTTAGCCTAACATATTATTTATATAGCACCAATACCCTGCAGGATTTATTACAGGCATGCAGGAAGACATATGGGCAGATTCTTCTCTCATTTATACTAGCATAAATCAGAACTAATATTACTGAAGTCAGTGGAGTTCCATTTGTTTAAAGGTGGTCTAAAAATGCTCAGAACCAAACCCAAACTCACCAGTAAGTTTTCTACTTTAATGGGATCATGTCAGGCAGGTTTTAACTTTATTGTCCAAACTCATCTTTTTATACAGCGTCAGTAGAGAGTTATTTAAACCTTTTAAACAGCAGCAAGGCTCTGTGTCATTGTCTTGCCATCTTTGACTCAGCCATTATCTGAATCTCTCCCTTGAAGCCGTACTTATGTCATTGGAGTAGTGCCAAACAGTATTCATTTTGTCATCTTTTAAATTTAGGGACAACGTTTAAAAAACCTTGAAATATTTATGGCACTTGCACATTACTTAGTACAGCAGTTTGGATGTAGTTGGATATGTTCAGAACTTTAAGTGATCAAGGACATTTGGAAACTGAAAAGCAACCACTGTAAGAGTATTCTGTAGCTTGTAGTGGGGTTGATACTGTGCTGCTACATCAGAGCTGTTTGCTTACATGTTTAATTAATGGCAATAAGGAATAAGGACCTTTCAAGAGCTTCAGTTAAAAACAGGTTAATATTAATTTATCAGTATTAATCATTTAAAAAATAAAAACAAAAATGACATATGAGCCCAGCATATCAGCCCTTTGAAACTATAATGTCTCTATCTGGTAAAGCATTTTGTGTGCCTATGTTTTAATCAGGGGGTAGAGTTACTTTGTCAACAGGGAGTCTTGTACTAACCAGAAACTGGGCAGGTTCTCTTCACACCTCCTCACTTAACTCTTAATGGGGCAATTAATCTCTGATCTACTTCACCCTATTCTGGTACTTTTTTCCCAGAGTAATCAAACCTCAAAAAACTTCAATGAAGAAAATCTGACACAAAGGCTCTATGACCTATATTGCTAGCTACTAGTACTCCAAGGTGACAAGATGTGGCCTCAGGGGTTTATAGCATTTTACGGCAACACTTCTTATGGTGACAGAAATGTGTAAACTATTTTTTCAGAATTTCTTTGTGAGGAAGGGGAAGGAGGGGAAATGTCACCTTTCTATTTCATTTCTGCCTTAAAAGAAGAGGTAAAATCCAGACTAATCCTAGATTCCTCTGGTGCACTTGTGCTTTCTGAAAACAGGAAAGGAAAGGATAATGTTAATAACAGTAATTATTTCAAGAATACATAATTCAAATTTTTTAGCTACAATTGTGTATGCATGTATATTATTTTAATATTCATTATATTGATAAATGCATACATGCAGAAATGAAATGGACTCTTCATCTTAACAGCTATCATGTTTCCCTTGGATCTGCTGACTGAACAGCAGTAGTGAGTGCTGAATGAGTGGACCTAAGTGGAGACTGAATAGTGGGCAGGAAAAGGCCACTTGTTTTCCCAGAGCCCCATGACCTCAGTGACTTTTGATCTGCTTCTGTAGTGAAAGTTCTATAGTGAAAGGGAACAGCAAGCTCTTAGTTCTGCTGAAAGTGAGAAATTAAATAGAACAGAATTAATTTTATAATTGCAAGAGTTAAAATCTAACATATGCTTAAATAACTTACGGAATGGGACATAGAAATGAGAAGCATATTTAAAAAAATAATCTGTTTAGAGGTTGGTTGTCTTATATAACTACCACATTTTGCACACCTCCATGTCTGGCATTTATGCAAATTATTTCAGGAAACAATTTGCATAATTGACTAATTTGCATATGCTCACCTTAAGCAGAAGGATAGATTTTGTGCTGGAGAATGTGTCAGCCTATTTGACAGCTTGGGTGAACGAAGGCTAGCAACATGGTAAGTTTGTGTTCACTGTGCCCTCCACCATTTCTTATTATATCTGTAATGGTGAAAACTGGGGTAGCAAGGAACTGTGAACTTGAAAACATAAGCAATCTGAAAGTCTATTTTCATTTCTGTTCCCTCTTTGTGCTAATTGTAGG
Source organism: Gallinula chloropus (assembly GCF_964237585.1). Lineage (NCBI taxonomy): Eukaryota > Metazoa > Chordata > Aves > Gruiformes > Rallidae > Gallinula > Gallinula chloropus. The sequence continues at coordinate 109,049,589 of NC_140085.1, read as the reverse complement.
TACTGCATTTTCACACTCCTTAAATGTCCTCTCTTATATTCCTCCTTATCAACAGTTGTCACCCTGTTCTTCACAACTTGGTTATCATGCACAAAACTAGTTAGTCAGCTGAGTCAAAGTCATGCTAACAATCTTGCTGAAATGGGCTGCTAAATATTCAAAGCACATATAACAGCCCTCCTTCTTTACACTATGAACAAAATCCATCCCTTGCATAGAATCCAGGAAATGGCCATGCAGTAGTTTCGGCTCTCATATTTAAAAGGTGCTTGCATTGAAGTATATTGAACATAAATATTGTGTTAGCATGGCATCTTACCTTAATATGACATTAGAATTTCATGCCATTGTTGAACATGAAATAATAGCTGTCACTTTAAAGTGAGCAAGAGCTTCTAGCCGTAGACCCACCCCTTGAATTATCATTTTCAGATACCAGCATTTGCAATAAAATCAATTAGCTTTTCATTAAGTTTAGAGTAAAACTTGAGATTGCTGCACCCTTGCAAGTATGGAGAAAGGAATGCTGCTCATGGAGTCTTTCTCTTCTAAAAATACTAGGGATGAGTATAAAAAAAAATCCAAAGATTCCTTGTCATTCTACTTGTTCAACAGAAATCCATGGGAGGATCTTGCTTAAAAATAGGTGTAATTAGATGTAGCAGACAAAACCAATACTAACTTGAGGATTCATTTTGCTGGATTGCATTGGGATGCTTTCCTTGGTGTTGTCAATAGAATTGACTAAGAACAAAACATCAAAACCTGCAACATAGCAGGAGGCTCAAACACAAATTATTAGATGCATTTCACTGTTGTTTGTACAGCAGAACTAGTAGCATTTTGAAACTAATTGGATTCTGTCCAGAAATTACTAAACAATAAATTCTTTTACCCCTGGAAGTTCTGTAACATGACAGCAGTTGTCTGAGAACAGTTATCCTGCATATGACAGCTCTTGCCCAGATTCGAAAACCCTTCCCTGACAAATGAATCATTTGCCTCTGTCAACAAACTGGAAGATTCCTCAACAGCAGCAAGGTCAGGGTGAGGATGGACTGCAAGCTGTCTGTCCCTAAAAATATTCACTTCTACTGCTGTGTAAAGCAAAGGACAGAGGACAGGCAAGAATACACAAGTCAAAACCACCACAGTGCACACCTACGGTCATTCTTAAGAATTTAAACCTTATAAATAAAAGTAAATAACAATCTATTCTTCCCACATAAAGGACCTTTAAATATCTTCCAAAACTAAATCTTGAAAATTGTTGATAATAATGATGATAGATAGAATATTTTTGCCTAAGAATGCCCAACATTTTTCTGAGACTGAACAATTTCAGTCAGTTTTCTTCCAGGGCATTATGGCGTTTGTCTTAACTAGGGTGAGATTAAGGCTAGAGTCCAAATTGAAACTATTAAGTCCAAACAGCAGTTATCTTAAAAGTTCAAGATGAATTTGGCAGAGGTAATAAGGAATGTAATGTGGTAGATAGATAGATAGATAGATAGATAATTAAGATGTGGAATAAATAATTAAATGTTTCTTCTAGCCTGACCCAGATTAAAATGTTTCCTACAGGAAAAATCATAGTTAATTTAGGTGAAACAGATGTTGCCTGTTTTAAATACTTAAATTAGTGAGTCTTGAGTATATTCCTCTGTTATCCACCCTTTAAATTTCTAGTATTACATCCAAATCAAGACATATGACTGTCATCATACTCTAATGATTTCAAAGCAAAATATAAGTATTACAGCAACTTAAATGGAAGTCCTAAAATAATTTAATATGAGATAGACATGATGAGAGGACTCAAATAACAGCACCTGTTGAAAGATTCTTAAAGTAAAGAATTATATTAAAAAACCTTGTAGTCAGCTCTCTAAGACAGACTTGAAAACACCCATTTGAGTAACCAAAACAGGAACAGACCCCACCGTAGCAAGTCTTCTCAGCAGCTAGCTAGGAAAATGGGCTTGACTCAGGACCACTTTCATAAACTGCTATGGGATGCCAATTTACATGGATGGCATACCTTCTGGAAATCCCTTCAGCTTGGCAAGAACCAGGGGTACTGAAGAGGTGCGCTGGAGAGGTGCATGCCTCCTGCCCTGTGAGTCTTAGATAGTTTCTGCTGTAGAAATGATAAAAATGTACGTAGATAAGACATTATACTGGCTGCAGGTGCCCAGAGTCTGTCAGGTACTGCAGGGCGGCCTCTGTGAGGCACACCTGGGGCTGCCCTATGCTGGTCACAGCTGGTTCCAGTGGTTGGACCGAGATAAAAGTGTGAGAATGACAGAGCAGCAAAGAGGAGATGTTATGGACTGAGCACAACCCCCATTTACCTCCCCCCTGCACCATTTGGTGTGAAAGGGGTGAGGTAGAGAAGTGAAGCTGCATGTGGGATAAGGGAGAAAGAGGTAACCAACCAAAACTATTCTAATCAGCAATATATTTCCAAGTTATACTGGGTTTATGTGGAAAGGTTTTGGTAGCAGGGGGGCTACAAGGGTGGTTTCAGTGAAACTTTCCCAATGTCCAACAGAGCCAGTTCCAGCCGGCTCCAAGTCAGACCCACCGTTGGCCAAAGCTGAGCCTATCAGCAAAAGTGGTACCATAGTTAAGAAGGGAAAAAATGCAAGACAAGGAGCAATTTGCAGCCAGAGAGAGGAGTGAGAATATGTGAGAGAACCAACTCTGCAGTGAAGAAGGAACAGAAGGAGGTGGCCCAGGTGCCAGAGCAGAGATTCCCCTACACCCTGTGGAAATGACAGTAGTGAGGCAGGCTGTCCCCATACAGCCCAAGAAGTATGCCATGCCAAAACAGATAAATGCACTTAAAAGATGCTGTGAACCTGTGGGAAGCCCAGCACTGAAGCTGGCTTCTGGCTGGACCGGTGGACCCATGTAGAGAGGAGCCAAGGCTGGAGCAGGTTTGTTGGCAGGTCTTGTGAAACCATGGGGGCCCACGCTGGGTCAATTTGTTCCTGAAATTCTGTACCCAGTGAGACGAACCAACACTGGAGCAGTTCACAAAGAACTGCAGCCCATGGGAAAGATTCATGTTGGAGAAGTTCATGGAGGACTGTCTCCTGTGGGTGGCACCCCACACTGGATCAGGGGAAGAGTGTGAGGAGTCTTTCCCCTAAGGAGGAAGGAGCAGCAAAGACAACATGTGGTGAACTGACTACAATCCCCATTCATCATTCCCCTGTGATGCTGGAGGGACAGGGAGAAGGAGGGAGAGAATTTGAGTGTAAATTTAAGCCTGGGAGGAAGGAAGGTGTGAGCGAAGATAAAATTCTTCATTTAGGATTTTATTTCTGCATTATTCTACTCTGATTTGACTGGTAATAAATTAGATTAATTTTTTCTAAGGTGAGTCTGTTTTGCCCATGACAGTAATTGGTGACTGATCTCTCCTTGTCCTAATCTCAACCCATTAACCTTTAGTTATATTTCTTTTCCATGTCCAGCTGAGGAAAGGAGTGAGAGAGAAGCTTTTATGGGCACCTGGTGTACACCCAGGATCAACTCATCACACAAGTCAAGTCAGTTTTGCCCATAATAGCAATTGGTCATTCCCTGTCTTTATCTCAACCCATAAGCTTTTTTGTCATGTTTTCTCCCCCCAGTTCCTGTGGAGGAGAGGGAGTGAGAGAGTGACTGAGCAGTCTTGTGGCACCCAGACGAAGTTAACCACAATAAACAGTATCAATTACTTACATAAGTGCCAAAATTGTTACAGAGAACAGTCTTAATGTACGCAGTTGAGATATTTAAGAGATACGTTCTGTGTAAGTAAGATAATTAATAGAGATGGAAGGTGCATGTGCCGGTTTGTCTTATAGGACCTCAGTCTGTTGCAGGATAAGAAATGAGGAAAACAGCAGTTTGGGCAGTCTTACCTGATTGAGCTAAAGATGCTGCTACTGGCAGTGGAGACACTCATCTCCACTGAACAGTGAGTGACCATCCTGTTCAGGAGATTAGAGACTCCCCATGTGAGCACTAGCCTGTGCCAAGTTCTCCATAAATTGGTTTATTTTTTTAAGCACACTCTGTCCCTTAGGATCTTTGCAGCAAAAGTATTATCTACAGCAGTAAAGAAACCTACAGAAGCTAAACGCTTTACCTAATCACCAAGATTAAAATAATCAGTTCTGACAAAGCTTAGAGAAGGAATGTACACAGCTGAAACTGGACTTAGTACTAACTTTAAGTATACCCTGGCTGACCCTCTGCAGAGCACTAAGCTTCAGATTTATTACATAGAGTGGCTGTATGAATGATTTTCTTTTATCTTTCTGTCATATAAAATGAAGGAGGTCACTTCCTTATTTTTCATTTTTTGAGTTATAACTACTCACTGGTTATTTTTTGTTTTGTTTTGTTTTGTTTTTAACAGAAACCCCTCCCACACCACTACCAACAAATATTATTTTAGCATCAAACAAATGTTTTTAATGTGTTCTTGGAAGTCCACAGGTTGTTTAATTTCTTGTTTCTTCTACGTTTTAATTCTTAGATTATTTTTTCTTTTGTCTTTGAGAAAGCATAATGCAATGTATAGAGGAATAATTTGAACCTCTTCTACCTGGGCAGAACCTCTGGTTACTACCAGGCACTGGAAACTACATGATGTCAGAGAAGGTTATTTGGTTTCTCTTGGTCTTTTACTCCTATGCCCTGCCCAAAATCTGTCTCAACTATTAAAACTATAGGCTAAGAGGGAACTATCCCTCCGTATGTACGGTTTAAATGCTTAGTTGAGTGGACACGTAATTTAAGACAGAAACTTAAAGCTAAATTTAGTAAATATTTATCTCAAATCCTAGTGATTCATGTCCTACACTACCTCTGCTGTGTAATGTATTTTTGGACACTGACAGCAAAATTATTTTACATTTCTCTTGAGGTTTACTTTAAAAATAGATCAATAGCTTCTTAGAATATTGCTTCTCAATGTCTGGAATTAAAATACAGAAATAAAATTTGGTCTTTGATAACAAAGAGTTTAATATTCATTATTTAATATGAAATTCCAAAGAAAGAAACTTCCTACTAATTCTATATTCCAAAATGTTCTTCTAGTATTAGGAGTTTAATAAAAAGCAAGATCCAATTTAAAGAATCACAAAGGTTTGGGGTTTTTTTAAATGAAAAACAGGGGTAGTGGAAGATATGGAGAAATAATTATGTGTTGAGATAATATAAAGACTGCAGGTTTGCATGTCTTCATATAGCTCTACCACGTATAAGACCTGATGTTTGTTAATTAAAGGCTTTTCTATTTCCGCTAGATGGCTGCTTCTGAAAGACTAGCTTCTTAGCATAAAATTAATTAACCTTCAGAAGACAGTCCAAGGTACTTCAATGACCCCACTGCTGCCAAAAAAATAAATCCCATTACAGGATCTTCAACAAATCTTTTAAAGGCCTTCTATGACATATGTAGTGAAAGAGCATAAAATATTAGATACCCTTTTATTTTACATTATGTGCTAGAAGAACACAGAAGGCAATTATTTCTGCACCATATATCAGAACAGTGTCTCTTCTCACATTTAAGAGGTATGGGGACATTACGAGGAAACATGTAGAGGATATCATATCAGTTTTACTCTCCTTGCTCCTTATCCTATACATCTAATGTTCACTCTCTGACTTCCTTCCCATTCCCATCCAAAAAAAAAATTATTATTCAGGTATTAAATATCAGAAGCTGTTGAAGCAGGCCTGTTTTTAATTCACATCTGAAAAACTTCATGACTTTGGTCCAGATTTCAAGTAAATCAAAATTGCCTTATTTGTATCCTTTTGAAAGCAAGGAAAACGAAGGATCCATCCTAATCCGGTACCAAAGCTGAAAGAAGGGCAAAGATTCCACTTCTAGATACTTCTGCCTTTTGACCAAGAACTTTATAGATGGTTAAAGAAAAGCAACACCCAAGACCAACAATAACCATGCTGACAGACATGTCATCTGTTTTGACACAGTCAGCTGTAGTGAATTAAATTAGGAATGAAATATCTTCTCTGGCAATAGAACTTGTCATGACTAATGATACAAAGTTACTCAGTGGTCTGACATATATTTTTATAATATAATTTGGAATACTATAGGGGGATTAAGAGTAAGGGTTACACTTGCTTACACGGAAGCCTCACCGACAGGATACTGAACTGAGAGTCAATGTATGAGCTTCCCTGCAGCCTCTGTTGATTTCCTGTAGGGCTTTGGATAAGTTATTCTGTGTCTGTGATTTGAGTTTTCCCATCTGTAAATTGAGAATAACAATGTTGCTTCTTTCAAAACAACTCTTAAGATCAGAAAATTTAAATGTAGGATTTATTACTGTACTAGATTATGATACTTGTGCTATATATAGAAAATTGCTCGCTTACACACAGGTAAAGATATTTCACTATGTATTGCACCTAACATTTTCGTATTCCAGTTCTACATCTGGTGCTGCCAGACGCTGCCAGCTTTCTGAGATGTTTCTACTTAAGCTCAGATACTAGAGAAATAGAAAGTAGAGAATGATGGGATTTGATCAAGTCTTGTGTGCCAAGGCTAGTCCTTTTTTGTCTGCTGCCAAGTCTAATAAACCACTTAGCAGTAGCTGTCTCCTGTGGTCTTAAAAAATTATTGGAATTTTTAAACACTTATTAGTATAAGAGAAAGATCTGTTTGCTTGTTCTGTCCTTACTGAATTTTCTTACTAATGGAAACTTCCCCCCACCAAGTAAAACTAACAGATTTAACTATAATGAATTAATGATCAGGATGCCTGCATAGATCCTTCCTAAATCACTGTGTAGTTTCTTCTCACCTCAGAATGGGAATTCTGCATCTGTCTTTCAAGGATCCAAAGCCCAGCACTTACACCATGGCTCAGAGAGCATAGGAATTTGCTAGGTATTAAGAAAGAGCAGTGAGAAAATGTGGGTAGCAAGGCCATGCAAGATAAGAATTGTAGACAGAAGAAGGACTGTAGAGACAGATATATTATTAGAACCTCAAAAATTCAAGGTTTAAAACCAATTAAATGGATAGTTTTAAAACCCTAAAGAGAAAATGCAGAGAAGGATCAGTGTCAGACAGTATACAGGCCAGCAGGCTGCAGGTTCTGAGGACTCTTTCCTATCTGATTGATGCCTGCTTGGCCAGCTAATGCTCTTCAGATTTTTTACTGGGGTTTTGAGCCCACTGTTGCTTGCCCTAGCAGCTGCTTAAATCTTAACACTCTTGGGTGTGTATTAACAAATGCAAAATTGCCTTAAACCTTTATTTTTATGTGTGCATGTACGTGTATGTATATGTACATATCTAAACTTATATCTATGTACATACTGATTCATATTCTACATGCAAAGTTTCTTCCTGCTCCACTAAAACCCAAACAATTACATTGACCCAAAAAGGGGGAGTTACACCAGTAATCATTTAAAAATATTTTAAAAAGAAAATATAAATCTAAGAGGTCACAGGGCCTCTTTTTTAAGAATTACAAAGTAGCACATATAAAACTATTATAAAGTCGCATCTATACAAGTAGGTAAATGCTATGCACTTCACCTCCCCTGGAGAGAGTTATTGAAACTCTGGGACAGTTTAAAATAAACATAATTAATAGTTCTCCGTCTCTGCTCAGTCATTCTGACACTCCAGAATTTCAATATGAAAGGCTGACTTTGCTGAAGGATAACGCTGGGCATTCTAAGTCACCAATTAGGATGCAAACCTGAATGCTACCTATTGCTAAAATATACTCCATTTGCATACAAAAAAAAGAGAGTCAAACAAACAAGAATGCTGCTTCCAGAATCTAAAGTAACTGAGACTTACTTTGGCTTTAAACCAAAAAAAAAGAACATGACATGAGAAAACTTTGTTTTTCAAGGATTGCTTGAAAGTCCTTCATAGTATCTGTTCAATCCATACATTTCTGCATCCCAACACAAAAATAATTTCCTTGATAGATCCCTTTTCATTATGCGAATCATAGAACTTATTAGAAAAGCAAACAAACCACAACATAGTTGGAAACTTACAGTGATTTCACTGTATCGTGAGAATCTTATACCGACACTTGAGTCAGCATCAAAAGCAGGAAGAGTGCCAGGGTTCAAAGCAACTCAGTTCTTTTCTCAGAAGTTATTCAAGTCTTAAACTTATGCTTCTTTGCCTTATAACAATAAGATATGTAGATAAAAAAGCCTACTGTCATGGTCTAAGAATTTATTTCTATTCACAGTTGACAGTAAGAGAAAAATTAATTAGTGAATGTGTGTTCCATAAACAGGTTCCCAGGGTTTTTTTAATATTGTCTCAGCCAAGTACTGTAGTCATTACTTTTGTTGCTGTAAAGCATACATGAGCAAAAGCTGCTTACTTTTGAATTTCATATGTGCTGAATTTTTTGTCATGATTTTAAGCATCTTCAACTAAGCAGAAATAATGTTTTTGAATGGAGCACCACACTCTTTAATGTAGTTGAAATCATGTCTCTCTATTTAATTTTCTTCCTTCTGGAATCTGAAAGTGAGAGCAAAATGACATACGTAGTGACATGCCACAACTAAACATTTACACAAACAAAACTATTAATAGAATATTAGAGCTATAAAAACAAGCACTCCAAAGTAGGAAATGTCAGAGCTAAATTTATTCTCTGTGACCTTAATTCATTCTTTTTCATGGCATGTTCATTACAATATAATATCTAATTGCATATTCCTATAGTATATTTGATTTTCTCATGAAATACACTCAAGTCACTTGAGAAAAAATTTGTAATGATAATAAAACAGAGGGGGAAAAAATGCATTTGTCATTGAGAGGAATTACCTCCAAAACAAAAACTACACTCCTAAATTAGCTGACTAGTGTGATATGCATATTCATTCTGCTGGAATGATGTAGCTGCTCTGTATAAATACTTTGGTTTGTTTTGTTACTAAAGTAAAAGTGGAATTGATTTGTTACTCAAGTATTTCCAGTTATATATCATGGTTAAACGTGTACTTAGGTAAATGTCTGCTAACCTTGAAAAGGATAGACTAGGATTCTGAGTGGTTTAAAATCCAGTAATGAGATTTGACACTCCCCTAAGCTTTTAAAATTCTGCTCCTAGCTAGCTTCACTTTATGCAGCAAGTAACAGCCCTTAATTGCAAAATTCAGTTAAAACAATGCAAGGGAAAGAAAGCAAGTATCCTTCTTGGCAACGTGGCATAATGAAACCACAAGATGTTTATTTGATTGTTGGGTTTTTTTTTCCCTAGTAGCTGCTTGAGTTACTGTATATATTTAATGCCACAGTCAGAAACTCAATTCTGTTTCCTGCCCTGTGTGATGGTGTTACAGAAATCTCTCCTGTCACAGTCAGTAAACACATCACTTTCAGCAGTTTCCATGTGGTTCCATGTGACTCTTCCTCCCTTATCAGGTCCCAGAATTAGTGGTCTTGATTTCTGTAGTTTTACATTCCTCTGGGCACAACACAAATGTCCTTCTGATATTGTAAATGCTAACAATCTTGAGGAAGATTATGTGCTATCTAGTGGATTTGTTAAACTATAACTGAATTGTCTGCTTACTGGAAAGTAAACCAAAACAAAAACTCAGTGTAAATTTTATCTCTGAATTGTTCATTTTACATTAATATATAGAGAGATAATCATAAGTAAAGTAATGCATGTAGATGCATGGGATACATCCAATCTTGACCAAGATCTTGACTGGATCTGGACTAAGACCCACCGAAAACTCAGTGCTATTTAAACTTAACTCTATTTCTAACTCGTTTTATGGCAGATATAGCAACAAAAGAAAATAATTAATGGAAGAAAGGAACTACAGAGATTGAGAAGGAAGCAGGTTACACTGCATAATTAGAAACTAAAACCTATTATCTATTGCTATTTGAGCAGGCTGGTCTCATTGAGGGATTCTCTGGCCATTGTAGAGGGGCTTGGAACTAGATGAACTTTAAGGCCCCTTCCAACCCAAATCAGTCTGTGATTTTGTTTCTTTTCAAGGCCTTCTGTTACATTGGTTATGTCATCCAAGAAGACTTTGGAAATCCTACTCAGTGTTGGTATTTATGAACATAGCCCTTTCCTTTTGGGGCATTTCCTTTTTAGGCTAGGGTTTCCTTGTATAGACAGAAAATTACCTTGGTTTTTATACTGGCATTAAAATGTATTGCTTTTTAAAAAAAAAAATCTTTCTTCAATACCTTTGCAAACACAGCAAAATTGGTGTCCTACATTAATGTGGACACACAGTGAATGAAATAGGTGAAAGAAGTAATCTATTTAATGAAAAATTAATATCCTGGAGTCAGAGTCTACAAAGGAGTGGCAAGTATCTTACCAATTTACAGATCAATATACTCCAGACACCTGGAGTACCTAATCTTCTTCACTGGCCTTTGTGTCTTACATCTTCTCATTCCCTTCTCTGGTGGCAAAATGTAGCTGTTTGTGGGGGTTTTTTTCTCCTAAATGTGATTCCCAGAGACACTGTGATCATCGCTGATGGGCTCGGCCTTGGTCAATGGCAGGTCCAGCCTTTAGTCCATCTGGTGTTTACTCTCTGGGGCCTGCAGAGAGCTTCTAGCCCCACTCCACCAGAACTTTGCTGTGCAAAACCAGAACACGTGTATAACACGCAGATTGAAATTTAAAATAGCTGTTGAGTTTATCACTGCAGTACTGCCTAAGGATTTAAACCGCAACTGGGGACTTTCTGCACTGATGAATAAATAGGTAACAATTATCTATATCCAAAACATCGCTGGATGTCTAAGTAACCCACTTCCTATGTGCACTCTAGTGACATTAAGAACTGAGACTCTTTCAGTCTACATAAACACTTCCACTATATAAATATAAAACTGACAAATGCAAGAAGGAAATAAAGGCAACTGACTTGCCCAGAGTATTGAAGAAAATGAAAAATGGGCTGCAGCCCCACTTCTCCACCAGAACCCACACACAGAAAACCACAACACCCTGATATCAGGTAGTTACAATACCAGATTGGTCTTTTCTTGGTATCTAAAAACTGTCTAAATGGTGCTGTTTCCTTTGTCTATTTTCTGAATCTTGCTGAAATAGCACTGGACAGGTCTCTTTTTAAAAAATTATTATTAATGCTTGCAATTTTCCCAGTTCTTTCCTTACATTTGATGTCCACAAATCTGGACATGTCTGTTTCATTGCATGTCATGACTGTTTCACTTGTTATTTAAAAAGGTTTTTCGGAGTTTTTTTAGGGCAATATAATTAGAGAGTTTAGAGACTTGGGATCACTATTGTCAACAGTCATCTATTGGAAATGTTGACTGCCACAGAGAGATAAAAGACCTATAATTCAATTTCATTGAAGTGTTTTAAACAACTAAGTACAGTTCTGAAACTCTATTAAATATTGATCAGTTCTTTCAAGTAATTCAGAAATAACCCACTTAAAGTCTTAAAGACATACATAGGGTTTCTATTTTAATTGTCTAAAACTACTGAAACTCATTTCTGTTAATAACAGAATGGATTAGATAATATTTACAAACAAGATTATCTTAACATTTTTGGTAATTAATAAACTATTCAATTTTGTACCAAACTAAAAAGAAACTTGAAGGATTTTTACGTTAATTGGATAGACATATATGTTTTGAAAATATTTTTTCTTTCTTCCTAATATTGTGAAGATTAAATAAAATCACTGATTTGCTTTCACATAAAAAAATACAGCCCCTTTTATTACTGATTACCATAATAATACTACTTAACCTTTATGTAACACATTTCATGTTCAAAACACATTACAGAGGTTAAGTAATTAATCCTATCCAGCCTGGTTTTGAAAAAAGGGTAAAAACATTGTCATCTTCATTTCAGGTTGATGACGCCGACATGAAGGAATGGAATGGTTTGCCTAAGGTGATGCAAAGGGTAAGGGAGAGTCCCAACATCATGAACAGAGTCTCCTGTTATTGAAAGATTACACTTTCTTCCTATGATACACTAATGTCTACATTTTCAAATGGTCTCTTAAAAAGTATGTTTCCATCTATAGCAACATCTTCCTGAAAACTGTGATCATTTTGCATGGGGTTACATTGCATTATCATGAATCATATTATTTTTTTTTTTATTTTGCCTCTCTAACATTATCTGTACCTCTGCCTGTAATTGCAGGTGTAAAGCCCAACATGCCAATGGAGCAATGGAAACAATTTCACCTACTGCCTTTAAAAAGAATATTATGTCCTTAGTTGTGTACCATGCAGTTCTGTATTGATGTACTTTGTTACAGTATTGACTGTTATTTGAGAGCATATGATACCATTTTGAGACTGCTTGTACACTATAGAGAAATTATGGGTATTAGGAGGCTGTATACATTATATATCTTCTCCCCCCAAAACCTTGCAGATTGAGAACCAGCTCATCACTGAAATGAAAGGTGATAAATACAAGGACATTACTTTTTTATTGTTGGAATGAATCATGGAATTATAGAATCAGACAATTGTTTAAGTTGGAAAGAATCTTTAAGATCATTGAGTCCAATCATTAACCTAGCTCTGCCAAGTCCACCACTAAACTGTGTACCCAAGTGTCACATCTACACATCTTTTAAATACCTTCAGGAATGGTTACTCTACCACTTCCCTGCACAGCCTGTTCCAGTGCTTGACAACCATTTTGATAAAGACATTTTTTCTAATATCCAATCTAGACCTCCCAAGACACAATTTGATGATGTTTACTCTTTTCCTGTCATTGGTCACTTGAGTGAAGAGAATGACACTCAGCCCACCCCAACCTTCTTTAAGGTAGCCGCAAAGAGCTCTAACGTCTCTCCCCTCAGCCTCCTCTTATCCTCCCTTTTTCTCTTGGATGCTTCTCATAAGGCTATTTCTCTAGACCATTCATTGGCTTTGTAGCTTTTCTTTGGATACGCTCCAGAACCTTAATATCTTTACTGTAGTGAGGGCCCCAAAACTGAATATAATATTCAAGGTGAAGCCTCACCAGTTCTGAGTACAAATGGACAATCACTTCCCTATTCCTTCTGGCCACACTATTTTTGACACAAGCCAGGATGCTGTTGGTCCTCTTGGTCACCTGGTCACGCTGCTGGCTCATATTCAGCTCACAGTCGACCAATATACCCACATATACATGACCGGCTTTTGTGCCAGGCAGCTTCCCAATCAGTCTTCCACAAGACTGTAGCTTTGCATGGGATTGTTGACACCTCATAGGAATATATTGACCAAAGTGCAGGAACTGGTACTTAGCTTTATTGAACCTCATATAGTTGGCCTGTGCCCATCAATCCTGCCTGTCTAGATCCCTCTGTAGAGCTTTCCTACCCTCAACCAGATCAACATTCCCAGCCAACTTGACATTGTCTGCAAACTTACTGAGGGTATATTAATCCTCTTATTCAGATTATTGATGAAGATATTAAACAGAACTGGTCCCAGTGCTGAGCCCTGGGGAGCACCACTTGTGAACGACCACCATTAATGAGTAGGGAAATTATCTTTTAACTTACGTCCATGCAAACCTGCTATCTGATAAGTTAAAGGAAAATATTGAACAATATACACCTAAAGTTTTGAGACAGAACAGCAAGTCGCGTACAGTAACTGCTATCACAAAACTAAGTCAAAAGCTGACTGTAATGAAGTTGAAAGGGAATTTACCACATTGCTATTAAAAATCAGAATCTGCAAAGAGTGCTCTCATGTCAACATTATCTAACATTCATGACGGGAAATAACAGTTAGGTTTTAAAACTCTGTAACAACTTTGGTTTACTCACTTCCAGTTACAGATCAAATCCTTATTTATTTTCCTTGAAGCATTCATAATCAGGAATTCATAATTGTCCATGGTAGCTTGGACAATTAATTTCCCACTAAAAATCAGACTGCTAACAACTGGTCATATTGTGAGTTACAGTTTGTCTGATGCTGCTTTGGATGCTCCTGAAAGAGCATAGGGACGGTGTAAAGTTATGTTCTGCCAATTACTGATCCTTTGCAAAGGACAAATATTTTGGCAGTCCTTAAACAGCTGCCTCATGAGAGGACGGGAAACATGTTTCCTTCTAGAAATCCCAGAGGCACTAATCACTTCAGAAAGGATAGAGAAGACACGGGACACTGATTTGCTCATGCACAGACATAAGTCTGTGAATAAATAGTTCAAATAATATGAAAGTTGATGCAGCTTTCAGGTTTTCATGGCTCCTCTGGGAAAAAGGTTAGTTCTTATTCCATCTGGAAGCATACCCTCACCCTGTCCACCCAAAGGGCTTCATAGAGACATGGAGATGGCCAGAGCTTTGAGGTGAATCGTCCTAGTTGATCCCCTATTCTAAATTCCCTGAATAATAATGAAGGTCACTCTTGAAGTTACCTCCCTCATAAAAAACCCCCTTCAACCCAATCCAGTGTAACACCAAACCAAACACAATAAATAGGATAGGTTCTGTCAGATTAAATAATTTTAAAAAATCCACATTGTTTGTTCTTATTTTTTTCTTAAAGCAACCCATCTAAAGTGACTATTATACATGGTGGAAGCAATTAAAAAAAACCAACAAACCAAACACACACAACTTTCTTGCTCGCTGCATCTTTGAAAGCTGTCTTTGGTCCACCTTTGGTCTGAATTAACCCATGACTGCAAATTGTAACAAAATCCCTTAGTGTCCAACTTTCTTGGTCTTATTTCTGATACCTGTCCAACTAGTCTCTCCTTTTCTCCACAATGTGTCTTGATTCAGCATTTTACTAGCTCTTTTGCCTGCCACATCTTGCATTCTGTGGAATCATGCCCCTGAGCACGGAGAGTAGGAGGAAAGCACTTTCCCACCCCTGTGAGAAACATGACTTCCAGCATATAATGAGAAAAGCAATGTTACATTTTTATGTAACATGATATTATATTGCATTCGTAGAATAAACTTTACCCAATAATTTAGTATATTTTTACTTAGCTGACAGTGTACTTAGTTACAGATTTTCAACATATTATAGTTTTGATTTCATGGCACTTAGAGGTTTCACACCGCTCCACTCCCTTAGTGGAACATAACGTACAGAGAGAAAATAAAATACCAAATGTCTCTATTTTGTGCAACGTAGCACCCCTGAAATACATCCAAGTGTCTATGTCTATCTGTTTTTCTACAGTATAACAAAATTTAAAAGTAAGTATGATTGTTATGGGGAAAAGGTCCATCCAAATGTATTATTAACTCAGGGTTAGACTTGATTAATACGTACGTATATAGATATGGGTGAGTGAGATTCCTTTTATTGACTGTAAGGAAAGGTTTTCCCCTATAACAGAGATCTTGAGGCTGAGGAGAGGCATTTAAAACAAACAAAGTATTACAAGACCAGAAAACCACAGTTAAAGTGTAAGAAGTTGTTTGTGAATGGACCGATTTACCCTGTTAACAGTAAAATTTGTCATCTCCAGTAGTAATTACAATAAACATTTTCTTTACGCAGTACATAAGATTACATCATAATTCCAACCTTTTTCACTTAGAAACTCAGAATGTATGTGAGTTCTCAAAAATGCTGTGCTATTTTGAGAAATCACAAAAATTGCATTAATTTAAACTGGGTCATAATAGGTCTCTATCACTTCACAATTAAAAGAAAAAAATCAATTCACAGATTTCTGGTTATCTAATATTTATTTATTTTACATAAAAGTATTAATAAATACCTTTTATAATAATGAAATGTGAATTATTATTTTACTATGAGAAAAAACCCTAATGTATTAAAACATATGTCTCATGAAATATGCAAAATAACAATTTCATCAGCTCATACATCAGCAGCTGTTGCATATTTGGATATAAACTTTTGTAATAAAGTAATTCAGCATGGTCATTGTATTTAGTTCTATGTGATTATCCTAAAAAAGAAAACAAATTCCTTTTACAGCATATAATATTAATGTTTTTATGGAATATAGTGTCTTTCTGCAATCAAATTGTATTACCCCAAAGACATTATGAATGAAGCTTTGCTACCATTTGTTGTTTAGATAAAGTCTTTGTTTTGCTGTTATAGCCACATCCGGAGAGCAACAGGTTCATGTTCATGCATCTACACATGGTCACATACACATTACTGACATTTATTGAAAATCTGAAATCACTGACTATTATAATGAACAGTGCTTGTAGAACTGAATACTGTGTAAGTTGCGAGTCTCTCACCTAGACAAGCTGTATGTAATTCATATTGCAACAGTGTATTTAATTCGTATTTGAACAGCAGAAGTCTGGTCTTTTTATTTTATCTTACGGAGTAAGATTCTGTACAAAATGAGATCATTTAGTGCTACAGGCGAGGACACTGGTGCCATTAGTTGAAAAAGCTGCCAGAAGACGCAAACTGACTGTGGACCACCAGGGTAGCTGAGCAAGATTTCCGTTGTCTTTGGAGAGGCCCTGCAGAACCAAGAGCTCGAGACCCACAGTTTAAGATCTAGAAAATACACTCAGATGAGTGGTGGTTGGAGACTCCCACAAAGAGAAAGACTGGAAGCTTGTGAGTTCTGGCAGGAAGAAGAAAACTGCTTCCCCACCAGGTGCAAATCTGTAGCTTCAGAGCAGGTATAAGGTATAGTGCCCTGAGAAGCCAGAAACAAATGTCTGTTTTAGGATGAAAAGCTGGGAGATAGCTATCAGAGACTGCTCCTTGCAAGGATAGATATAACCCCCCTTGCATGTCTCAGGAGCCTTTTTTTTTTTCCAGGTGCCCTGTGGTGAGTTAACTGCTGTCTGCATCAGGAAGACAGAAAAGAAAATAAGGTGAAAGACTTTGTGGGTCAAGACAGGGAGATCACTCAGGAATTACTGTCATGGGCAAAATAGATTTGACCTATGGAAGAGATTAATGTATTTTTTTTTGCTAATTAATAACAGAGTATGATACTAAGTAATAAAAATACAATTGAAAACACCTTCCCTCTAACTCTCCTGCATTCTTCCCAGGCTGTCTCACTCCTGACCCTTCCCTGAGCAGTGTGTTGGGATGGGGTTTGCAGTCAGTCCATAACATTTCCTCTGTGTTGCTTCTTTTCCCTCAAACTTTTTTCCTGTGCCAGCATGGGACCTTCACATAGGCTGCAGTCCTTCAGAATAAACCTGCACCAGCCTGTGGTCCTCCAGGGGCTGCAAAGGGTCCTGCTTGGGTTTCTGGGGACAACCTACTTCACCACAGCCTTCCTCCCAGGTTGCAGGGATATGTCTTCTCTGGCACCTCCTCCCACTCCTTCTCTGACCTTGGTGTCTGCAGAGTTGTTTCTTACATTTTTTTCACTTCTCTTTCTCACAGATGCTGCACAACGTTTTTTCATTCTTTTTTTAACCTGTTATCATAGAGACACCACCAGTGCCACTGATAGTATATCTTTGGACAGCAGTGGATTTGTTTAAGAGTCTTCCGGAACCGACTTTCTCTGACATGGGGACAGCTCCTGGACTTTTCTCACAGAAATCATCCCTGCAGTCCTGCCCACTACCAAAACTTTGGCATCTAAATCAAATATACACACAAATCTGTGATGTTACAAAGTGAGTGCCATGTCTTACCTTACCCTTGAGCTATTAATTGCTGCAGTTTATAGATCTGGAGAACAGTGGTACTGCTGGGTCAATCCCAATTGTGGCAAGGGAGACAGAATATGGAGCTCAGGAAGTAAGCGTCAGAGGACTGAAGATCTCCTCAATCCTGCCAGTGAAGTGAGAAAGTATTGGACACTTACCATGGATCGATATCTGGCTCTGGGGCTGATGTCATGGGGAGAACTTTGGCTGAATCAAGAATCTGTCTTTTGGCAGAGTTCAGTGGCATTGCATCAGTTTACCATGTGATTGCATGTATCTGGATAGACTAGGGCAGGTTTTCAGGTTTTTATTGAGATATGCTTGTAGGCAAATAACTCAGTCAGATCCTTCTTTAGAGACAAGGAAGTGCTCTCCCAAGCAATGTAAATACAGTGGTTCTTCCCAAGCAGAAACTGTTGAGCTGTGTGCAGTGCCAAGTTCATAATCATCAATAGTGCAGCAATAACATTAACGGTGCATGTAATGGAATATCCGTAGAGTGTTTGCTGCTAAAACACTCAGTTATAACCCCTGGCATGGTAACTACATATAATTGTCACCTGAACTAGTCATTATGACACAGCTGAGCAAAATATCTGACCTTTATGCAATGGCTGTGCTGAGCTAGTTTTGACAGACGACAGCAGTTATCTTCAACGTATTTCACAGATCTTTGAGGATGAAAAATCTGTGATGATGTGAGCACTTAGTATGCTGAATTTCTGACTCCCTGTATTTGACATCTTTAAAACCTCCTTTAACTCTGATTGCGAAGAGTGCTTCATGTACCCTGACCTTCTGTCTTCAATGTGACCATTTTTTTGCCAGCTCAGCAGACTAGCAGCAGTTACGGCCTTCTGTGGCATTGTCTGATTAAAGCAGGGGGCTTTTTCTAACAGGGGTGACAATTATTTCCTCTACATGCTCATCTTGAATCATTTTGTCAGCCATTACCTGAAGTTAAAGACAGTTTGTACTGACAATGTACTAACACATCGATCCACCCAATTTGTCTGCACTGGTGAAATTCTTAGTAGCTCATTACATACACTACTTTAATACTAATGGATTTGACACACACACGGAAGAAACATAAGATATATGTTGGTTTTCTACTCTCAAAGACAAGCCTACTCCACACTTTAGACAACTATTTGCCACAACTTTGAAACATGAAGCAGCACGACTCAAGGGCCTAGTAGTTTTCCTGCTTGTCATTTCACTGTCTAAGGGAATAGAGTAAGCCACTGACCAATAAGGGTTTATCATGCAACAGAAGAGCACCTGTAACACAGTAGTTGTCATTACTATAGGGCTGCTAGACACTGGGACCCCTTAGTACTTCATTCTAGCTTTTATATAAAATTCCTTTTTTGATTTTAGGTAAATTTGCACTGTACTCAAAGTTACTGCATATGGCCTCAACATATTTATATAGACAAACTTAGGAATTGTGCATATTTCCATTCAAAATTTTCTGGCTTTTGCAAACTATCCTTTTCAGCCTGTCTTGTAATGCATTAATTTGATAATTAAAATATTAATGTAGCAAGTCTGCATGTTTAATCCTGGCAAATTTAGCTGTTTCAGATTCATATTTGAAAACAGACTTAGAATCCATTTCTGCAAATACTGAGGTTGGTGAGAAAGTTCATGAGCTAAAATTACTGGACAATTTGACAGTACTGGCCAACTCAGAGAGTACTGAGTAACAAAAGAAACAAGCACTGCAAGTTTTTGTAGTAAACCCACCTATGAAAAGCATGCCCTGTTTTATCACCTTCTCATTAGTAAACAAAATTCTAATTTCTTCAAATTTAAATTTAACACTATAAAACTGTAAGGCAACTATTAGTCTTAAATATAGGCAGTCATATCAGAGCATATTAATGCCTCTGAATTCAGTTGCATACAGATTTCTTCAAGATACATGGATAAATCTCTAGCTGTAGCTACACTCAAGAATTAAACTGGAGGAAAAGAAATCAAAGATGTATTCAAAATTAATTAGATGTCTAATTTCTATTACAATTTTTAGAAGTGGATATATGAAATAACGAATTAGCTCTGAAAAACTAAAACCGATTTCTTTTTTGTAACACTCAGCATATGAAGTGATAATGTTAAATATCAGGATTCACAGCTTAGTCTATTAAAAATCCTGGTAAAACAGAGCAATGTTAAACAACAGTTTCCACTTAATTATATACACATACAGTGAATAAGGCAAAAGCTGATGAAGAATCAATATATAATCTATCATATTACAATAATCCTGAGAGTTACAATACTCTATTTTCTCTAGAAATACTGGTCCATATCAAATAACTTGCATAGCCCTTTCTGTGTTATAGGATTTTTTTTTCCTCAGATGTTTGGGGTTTTTTTGCTTGCACAAGTTATAGACAGTTTTATTTGATTTAGCCTCTCAACTCAAGGAGCTGATAAAGAAGCTGCTGAAGGATAGCTTTTCCACACTTCTAGCTCTAATCCACTGTTCACAGTCAACTCCTGCGCATACCTGGTGAGACAGAGTTCCTTGATGTTGAAGCCTGGCAGGCTAAGCAAAAATTTTTCTTAAAAAGAGCCATTCATTGATCTAACTTAATCTTCTGTTTAGGAAATCTACATCACAATACTCAAAGAAGATGCTTATTATCTTATTCTTTTCCCTTCAGCCTTCTTTCTTATCTTTATAGCAATATGGTATGTAAACTTATGTTAGTAATGGCCCTACTCTGAAATATACAAATATCTTCAGAATAGTTGAATAAACATTTTCTCAAATAGCAAAAGATATTAAATTTAATGTGCATTCTCTGTTTTATTCTGTTCATTTTCATTAATATTCTGTGAGCACCGAATATTAAAAGAATATCGGGATTCATATTAATATTCTCAATGAATACATCATATAATGAATATATGATTATAATTCTCTCAGTGAATGCCAATGTAACTGCAAGAGTATTGCTGAATGGAAATTTTTATTTTATAAATATGTATATTTGCACTTTTAACCTGAGATTTAAATATGACTTCGGTGAAAATTCTGCTTGTATTTCATTAAATTAGAATCAAAGTTGCAAGACTTACAGCTTGCAATTTACTAGACATTTTGAAGTACTTTACATTAAAATTTCGAGAGCTTTTTATGAACTATATACAGACAAAATACTGGAAACCATATTAACATAAAAGACCAATCACATAAATGATTTAGAGAAATTTATGCACCTTGTGGACTGAAAGCTCAAGAAGACAGAAACAGTTTAAACCTATTAATATTTTCAGGAAATAGGGATTTCTGTGCTCTTTTCATTACTCTTTTTTATTCTTGTCACTTTAAACAGGGTTGGTCCTCAGCATCCATGTGTAAGAATAAGACAATTAGCATATTTGTATGTTGTCCAATTGACTTAAACTTATTGTGTGTGCATACAGTGCTTAAAACTATGGTAATTTGGGAGTTGGAGATACTAGTACAGTACAAGACTTGTCAGTACTATTGTCATTAACATTCCTTTCGCTTACCATTTAAAAAAAATTCTACCAACAAATTAAAAAATCAGAAACCAGGCTGGCATTTAAATAAAAAGGTACTTGAAATATTTCTTTCCAAGGTGTTGAGCATAGATTTTAAAATTAAAAGAAATTTCCCTAGTTTTCTATAGTAAAATAAAAAGCTTCATGAAATAATGGAAGAAGAGAAAAATACTTTTAAAATGTTTTAATTTTCTGCAAATTGCAAAAATTACTCTGTAATGAAAAGTATCCTTTTTAAATTTTGCTACACAGAGGATCCTTACATGCTATTTCTACTTTATACAAGAGGTACATATCCTTCGTGTGGCTGTCCTAAATTTCAGTTTACTCTCCCTTGCAGAGAGGAATTTTGCCTCTTAAAAGCAAAATATGAATAGCAGGTATTTTTTTAAGGACTGAGTAGCACAAAACACTGCAAGTAACTTAAATCACATTATTAGTGAAAGGACATTCAAAAGAGAGATTAAAAGACAACAAAAATTCGTGGGAGTTTTGGCACTGATGCTATGTTGAAAGACAAGTAAGGCATTGCCAACAGAGTTTAGATGCAGAAGATTTCAGAGGAAGATTACTGAAGTACATATATTATGCTGTTGATACCAATTTAAAGGCAACATGGATTTTAAGATGCATTAATTAAAGTGGATGAATAGTACATATATTAGCTATATAAATTACATATTTTGGGAACGCAGTTTAAGTGAATGTTTAATTTGAATACTCACATTTAGTTATAAATGTGCTAATGAAACCAAGAAAACAGACTAATCGCTTTTTTGCCACTGAACCTTTTAACAGCTGACATTTTTGGACATTCGTCATATCTGCTCAGAATCATCATGTTATGGCGTTGCTATTTGTTGTGGCTTAATCCCAGTTAAGGTTAGCTGTCCCAGCTCCTAACTTCTTGTGCACCCCCAGCCTACTCACTGGTGGGGTAGTGTGAGAAGCAGCCTTGGTGCTCTGTAAGCGCAGCTCAGTGGAAATGAAAGCATCCCTGTATTGTAAGCACTGTTTTCAGCACAAATCCAAAACACAGGCCCTTACTTGCTACTATGAGGAAAATTAATAGCCAAAACTAGGACTCTATCTGAAGTTGTATAAGAAAAACACAAACTCTCCTAAAAACTCTTTACCATAATAAAAATAATTTAAAATGTAATTTCCCTGAGGATTTTCTAAGCACTTGCTGTATTTTACTTTCTACAGACATATTTTAAATATAAGTATCACAAACCATAGCTGGACATCTTTTGTTAATTTTGGTCTCAGGATCTGCACTCAGTTACAATAGACCAACAGATGAGTACTGTCCTGTCTGTTTCTTCACAACCATAGTTTTAACTGGCTAAAGCAACACCTCATAAAATCTTTGTAATATCTGTTATGCTGTGGACAGAGCAGTTTTACAAGTATTAATAGTTGTGTCAAATCTGATTTTTTTAAAGTTAATTCTCCTTTATTAAATTCTGTTCTCATGCCTCTGTGTTTTTCAGTGCAAATTTAGCCAGAAACCCAGCATTTTCATGAGAAATGTGTTGCTTTGTCCTATTTAAAACCTTAATATTTGTTAAATTCGGAAGACTTATAGAAAATAAAACTCTTCCAATTACCATTCTGGGGAGTGCAAACAAAAAGAGTCAGACAGAGAGACATTCAAGAAGAAATTTAAAGAGGTGTCTAAGCAAAAAGGATGGGCAGTTTTAAATATTTTGCCCTGTATTTTTTATTTTATTAATGCTGAGAAAAATTTGGTCACATAGTAGCATAAAGTACAATGCAATACATCATCCTTGCTAATATCCTCTCCCAGAGACAAAGAAACAAAACATCAGCAGAATTTGGTAACAAATCCTCTTTATCAATGATGATTTTTGTCCTGTTCAAGCAAAGTATTTGTTGAATCTTGTTAACACATAAAAAAATTACAAACTTCCTTTTAATCTCAATCTTATTTTGCACAAATTAGGGTTTAGGGCAAACAAGAGCCGTACAACTAAGAAATATTTTAAAGTATTGTTTACATGTTTTATTTTCTCTTCAGCTCTGATGTTTTGTTAAATATAGGATGAGAAGAAAGGAAAATAAAAGGAGTGTTTTTCTCTGTCTAGCACTCTCAGGACTGACAGAACTCTCACAATGGTGAAGACTTCTCATCCATCACAGGAGAAATGTCAGAGATGAGCAGGAGCCAGGTGCCCTGGTGCATGTTATGTACCTGCAATTCCAGCTCAATCTTCCTTCGCCATGAAAGCAAAGCAAGACACTCTTTTCTATACTTTCATATAATTTTGCCATTCTTCTAATAAAGTCTCAAAGAGAATTGGGACTTAACATAAGGACTTAACATTCCAACTTGCCTCTGCGAGCTGACATTAAATATAACATCGGACACACTTCATTGTATCCTCCATGATTTCTGTTTCTTAGTTTAGACATTTGTGATTTTAGATTTAGAAGAAACAAAGTTTTTAACACTAGACAAACAAGTCAAGGAAAAATTAAGTATAATCTATTGGGTTTCTTATTTTTAAAGTGTATAAATGTTTTAATGCTTATATCATATATTGATAATATTTAATAGCTATTGTTAATCTTTTTTCTCTAAGGCAACAGAAGTTCTAGTCTACTTTATATAGGAAGAATAAAAGAGACAAAGAAAATCTCCTGAATTTTGATATTTTGAATTGCAACTTTTCAACTCCACTTCCCTTATTTAGACTTCCCTCTGGTATCTTCAGTTCTTCTAATGAGCATTTGTGCACACTAGAATAATGAATGACATTTCTAAAGATAAGCACAGATGTTGATACTCAAGTCACAAAGACATAAGCTAGTAAAAATCCTGGTTCAGAATTGTAAAACTGAAATCTTTCAATCAAAGAGTTCAAAACAGAAAAAAGTGCCTCTTTTCCCTTTATCGAAACCACTTGTCAATTTGAAAATGTTTTCAGTAGCTTGAATCTTCTGTAAATAAAATGTTCAGTTGTAAATTGTATAGCTGAAATTATACTTTTCAAAAGCATTCTCTCTGTGGCTGACTGAGCAATATCTGAGAATATACATTATGCAAATTAATGTTTAAAATCTAATGTTTAAAAGAAAAAATATCTAAGGTACACTGTACTAGAAAAAAGTAGTCAGTCTTTTTCTTGTTCATTCAAGAACTCTGCATATTTGCCTAATTGGGAATAGTCAGATCACTAATGACAGCAGGAAGAACTGTAGCTAAGAAAGTTTCTGACAGATTAACAGAAATAAGACATCCTGCTGTAGGAAACAGCTGTTAGCAGATAATAATGCTGTTAAGAATTTGTAGCATTCTTGAGAAAGATGAAAAAAAAACCCAGACAAAATGGAAAGGAATTATATGAATAAAAGTCCTGTGACATGTGGGCCAATTCTTTAGCCCTGGAAGTCCTAAATTAAATATTATTTATTTGGATGAACATTTTTTTTCACCCCCAAAGTTTTATCCTTTTTGGTTTTTTGTTTGAAAGATAACTTATCTGTGATTGCATCCTAAGCAGTGGTGATCAAAGCTTCCTCTTTATTTCTCCTTTCAAGCAAATTATTTGTTCCTGTACAGTCAGGACAGATGGGATAGGATTGCTGATTGGAAGTAGCAATCATTATCTGATGTTACTTAATGTTTTCAGAGAAAGGTAGGACGCATGGAAAGGAAATATTAGCAATCCCCAAAACAAAGGATTTATTTAGTTACCTTTTACAGACTTAGAAATACCCTTAGACCTCTAAGGCTACAGACTGAAAACTAATGATTTAGACACTTCCTGGAGTTTCAGAACAAACATTTGTCTAGAGGAGCTGGGAACCAAAGGAACTTATCTTCACCTGCAGAGACTTTGTTCCCAGCCAGTAAGCAGATGATCCTCTTCTTAGTGCCTTTCCTGGCCTCCCAACAACTGATTAGTGGTGGGAGGTTCATAAATCCAGTCTGATACAAATTTTGAAGACCTAAAAGCAACATATCTAGAAAGACTTTTTTCAAAATTATGATCATAGTACTACCTTCAAACTGAATATCACTCTTTTCTTCACACAGATATAAAATGTATTTTATTTAATTTTTATGGGTACTGAAAATCCCAAATATTTTTCTGGGAGAATAGATTATGCCAGACTACTTAAAGGCTTCTTTCACTCACTCCTGCAAACATTTATACAAGGAAATTTTTATTTATAAAAATGTTTGCAGAAGAAACAGTTGTGACTAAATATTTGCACAAATGTTCCCTTGAGTATTTACCTTGATGACCCTTGTGGATTTCAGTCTGTCACATCATCAGGGAAATGAAAGAGTGTGTAGTTTAACTCCAAATTGTTTTCTGTACTTCACAAATTCAGAAATTAGCCATAAACCCCTAATGTATCTATTTCAATATAATCTCAATATCAAGACATACATATTACAAAATAGAAATATACTTTTTAAAGATTGCAAGACCTTTCCTACCTGTTAAAAAAATTCTTTCTAATATTAACTCTTTGGGGGGTGGGAGGGAGGGTGTGGCTAAGGTTGCAGTCTGTCAAAGAAAATCTTAAGAAACCATGATGTTTTAAGTTAACACAAAAGAGTCCCAAACACAGCATTTTAAGATTAGGACTATATTTTATTGCATTTTGCCAAAATTTACGTCCCCTCTGTCTCCTTTTGGGTAGCTTACCATGCCTGTTGTAAAGTAATCAAAAATATTCTTTATGCTCTGCGTCAAAAGGTCCTTTTGAAGATTGATAAAATTCACAAAAATGGATGAAAAGTATCTAAGACAATAGAGTGTAATTAAAATTTATATTTTTTTAAAGAATGCTTAATTATAAAGTTTTTAATCCTTATGATTTCATTTATTTATTTCATTATAAAACTATCCCTAAATATAAACTATTAGTCTGAAAAATCTTCTTAGAATATTTAGGACACCCTGATGGTAAGTGTTATGTCTTAGGTGTTGGTTTAATGTCAGTCCTGTGGGCCAGTAGAGAAGAGGAAAAAATATGAACCACCAAAATACCCAAATAACTATGGACAAAACAGAGCTGAGGGGAGAGTGGGACAGTAAGCTCATCTGAATTGCTGAAGTTCATCCAGCTATGGCTACATAATTATCAATAACTGAGCCAGATTGTCTAGAGATACCTTTGGGATGTCTGGCTAAAGCCATTGTTTTCAGCGCTGTGTAGCTTTAAGCTACAGGCTATATTGAAAAATTAGTGCTGCTCAATATACCTGGGTTTGTACTGAACCAGCAGATAAAGAGAAGCATTTATGCCAAGCAACACAGAAGTTAAATGAGCCTAATGAAAAACAGGGTGCACTGACTCGCTTTCGTAGTGGATTAATGTGGCCTCATAGTTTTTAATCTCAGAGGTACAGACACAGCAAACACACACCCTGGGAAGTGCAGTAGTGTTTCAGCATAGCATAACTCACTCTAACTACGTCCCATGTCAGTCAGTGCCTACTGGCAGACTCAGTGTCCCTAAATCTTTGGCTGATCGCTCAGCATTTGAACTGCCACTTGGCTGTGTTAGCCAGTATTTTTTTAAGAAATTAAATTATTTTTGAGATGGAGATATTGAAAAAAAAAAATAATTGTTCTTACTTTCCATAGCCTGAACCCAAATTTTCTCTAAACAAGCAAACAAACAAACCCTTCATGGTTATATTTTCATTCCCCAAAGTTTTTTCACTGTTCTCTCAAAAATGATGCCATTTGGACTAGTGCATCTTTCTTTTTATTGTGTTTCATTTTACAATTTGTTCAAACTTAGATACTTTGATGAAATAAGATGTGTGACAGGGAGGATCTGCTGCTAAAAGCATGTGCCAATGTAACTGGTGTTTTTTCTGCTCATATAGCAATAATACCAGGATTTTAGATTAGAAAACCAGCAAGAGAGGGTATCTAAACCCCTTAAATACAACACTTTTCTAAACCAGAAGAATTTTATAGATGTTTCCTATATACAAAGTGCAAAAAGCAACACGTGATCAACAGAGGGAAATACTGGAATGCTGCATAAGAGCAGATATCTTCAGTAGAAATTTTCAGGCTCAAGAGCACAATATAGGCTTACAGAAATAAGATATATAATCTAAGAATAGATGAAATGATCCTGCTTAAGGGGCTAAAATTGTACAAGCATTAAGAGTGGCTGCTGTGATTTCAGAAACTTTGAAGTAAGGAGGACAGCTGTTTCTAGCACAAGAAGCAGTGGCTGGGTGTGGGAGAGAAGCATTCCCTTCTTCAGACACTGCCAGAGGAACTGGGGTGCGGGGCTGAGGAGGAGGCCAACAGTCACATTTCTCCCAAAGCCTCGGCTGTCTGTGTCCCTGTGCTGGGTTTAGTCCACTACAGCTCTCTGATCTTGAATCAGTGTTACCAGGACACTTGTTTTAAGGCATGAAAAAGTACGTGAATTAATGCCAGCCAAAAGAGGAAAGGTAAAATCCCAGAACTGTCATTGCTGAGACATTACAAGCAGCGCAGACTTTCAAAAGGGAAAATACTGACATGAAAATTTATAAAGCCCTTGGGGCAGCATTTGAAAAACAAGGAATCAGAAGACACTAATTCAGCAATATCTAAAATCAGAATGTAGCAAGAGAGGCCGATGATAGATTGATTGAATAATGGCTGACTGGTCAACAAACACTCATTAAGTCTTCTATCAGGGCCAGTGAGCTGATTAATGCTTAGCCTAGTAGCTTTTTAGTCCAAATTATCTACTGTGTACGTATTAGCCAATAAATAATTATGCTGCACTCTCACAGTGTACATATATTTTCCAATTGACTGACCTAAGTGACCCAGAGAAAGAGCAGAAAGGAGGGTTGGTCAACATGGGAGTAGAGAAGGACATCAGGTAGAGCTGGCTGCAGGCAGGGAAAATTGTGTTCATGCCCCTAATGCAACTGAGACTGAAGCTGCAGGTTTAAAAGGGAAATTAGAATTTGGCCTAAGCCATGCTTTTATGCTCCAACTTATTTTCTTTAATGTAAAACCATGATATAAAAACATTCATTACTGAAAATTTGTATGTATGAAAATCTCAGGACTGCTAATAATCTTCTTTCCTTCCAAAGAAACTTTAAAGAAATAAATGTAATGAGAGTGTCAAGAAGAAAGAGGAAGAATAATTAAGAAAGGAAAAAGAATAAAGAGATGAAAGGGAAAAGAGATAAGGACCAGTAGCAGAAAAGGGGATAAAAGAAGAAATAGGCCATGGGAAAAAAAGGATATATTTCAAAAAAATAATGTTGAAAACTGATGTTTTTACATTTTCAGCTGTTGGTTGCTATACAGCTGAATTATTCTTTCATTCACTGTACATTACTAAAATTAAATTTTCTTAATATTTTACAGTACAGAAGGTTATTAATGCAGAAAAAAACACATGGCAGCTATCTGCATTTGACTGATCCTTATGAGTTCTGTCAAATAACTCTTGATAGTAATCACACAAATGAGTGCTCTAAAAAGACTCATCCCCAGGAATTCCATGGAAAAACATTTCAGGCAGATGTGAAAGCATATCCTGTTGTGCTTACAGAAGCCTTTTCTGAAACTACCTTCAGAACAACCTTGTTCTTGTATTATTTATAATTCTATTGTCTCTGATCTATAATTCAAAAAGAAAAATCCTTTGATTAATATATATGCAATAAATTTCCAAATCAGTGCTGAAAATTTCTGATACTAGTTGTCCATTATTGTTATCAGACACAAAAATGTGAAGGTAGACAATACTGATCAGGCCATTCTGTCCAAATTACTGGCAATAAAGGACATACCTTGTCTATTTATCATAAAAAAACAAGGATTGCGAGAATTGCTCTACTTACTTTCTTCCTATACAGCTGTAACTACTGAAATGAAAAAGTCTTGCTCTCCCTCTGTAAACTAGTCCTTTCATGCCTGAAACATGAATTATATCACAATTTGCTCCAGGGTCACTCTGCAATCATGTATTTCTTTTAGTCTTCTCAGTGATTACATCCATCCATTAAATTACAAGAAATTTATAAAAATGAAGATAAGTATTCATAAGTATACTACTGATGAGTTGAGCTTTAACATTCTAATAGGTATCATTATATTAGATTATGATATATTGTCTCATGTTTCTCATTAATATTTCACTGCAAGTTTCTAATTATAATGGTGTTCCTTAATGCTACTAAAGGAAAGGTTGTGCTTTAGCTAAAAATCTCAGTTTCTACATGGGAGAAATTTGCAAAGGTGCATATGTACCTCGCATACATTGAAATTCAGTAAGAGTTAGCCACCTAACTGCTACTTATCCCTTATGACTATAATTAAACTGTAAATATTCTTTGTGGCTGTACAACATGGGGGGGAGGAGAGAAAAGGTTTCTTTTTTTTTTTTAATCTTCAGAAAAAAAAATCCCCAACAATTATATGACAGTAGACTCATATTTTAATAACTAATTTGCTAATTAGAGAACTCACAGTTTTTATCCTTCACTGCAATTCTAACTTCATATGTGTATATAAACTGCATGTGTTTGGGAATATAGATTTATCTATATGGCGGTAATTGCATATGCATATATATCTAATTACATAGAAACATGTAACTATGGAAGAGGTCTATTATCCAATGTGCATGACTGTCAAATTTCTTATATGATAGATGAAGCCTTCTTCTACACAACAGTATAGAATCATCATAGAGTGAGAAGGTTTGGAAGGGACCTCAAAAACCACATAGTTCCAACCCTCTGCCATGGGCAAGGACACTGTCAAGTATATGAGGTTACCCAAAGCCCCATCCAACCTTGCTGTGAACAGTGCCAGGGAGGGGGCAACCACAGCTTCTCTGGGTAACCTGTTCCAGTGCCTCATCACCTTCACAGTAAACAATTATTTCCTTATGTATGATCTAAATTTAACTGCTTTCAGCTTAAACCTATTACCCCTTGCCCTTGTAAAGAGTCCCTCTCCACCTTTCTTATAGACCACCTTCTGGTGCTGGAAAGCTGCTATCAGGTCTGCCTGAAGCTTTCTCTTTTCCCAACTGAACAAGCCCAACTCTCAGCCTGTCTTTCTAGGATAGGTGCTAGAGCCCTCTGATCACCTTTGTGGCCCTTCTCTGGGTGCAGCACAGCAGGTCTGTGTCATTCCCGTACAGAGGACTCCAAAGCTGGACACACTACTTCAGGTGGGATAAATGGGGAGAATCACATTCATTGACCAGCTGGTCATGTTTCCTTTGATGCAGACCAGGATGTTTTTGGCTTTATGGGCTGCAAGTGTGCATTACTGAACCATCTTGAACTTCTCATCCACCAACACAAGGCCTTCTAAGGGCTCTTCTCCATGCATTCTCCATCCAGCCTGTAGTTGTGCTTGGAACTGCCCCAACCCATGTGCAGGACCTTGCATTTGGCCTTCCTGAACTTCACAAGGTTTGCACAGACCCATCTCCCAAGCCTTTCATGGTACCTCTGGATGGCATCCCTGCCCTCCAGTATTTTAAGTACACCACACAGTTTGGTGTTGTACACAAACTTACTCAGGGTGCACTGTCCATGTCACTGAGAAAGATGTTAAATAGTGCCAGTGCCAATATGGATCATTGAGGAACACCTCTAGGTCCCCACTTGGACATCGAGATGTTGAACACAACACTTTGTCTCTAATTGGAGACACATGGATTTGACAGATGGGCCACTTAGTGGAATTGGCTGGACAATCAGACTCAAAGATACTTTGCGGGGCTGTGACAAATGCTTTGTACAATTCAAGTTTGATGATGTCAGTAACTTTTCCTTTATCTACCAATAATTTAACCCCATTGTAGAATGCCACCAACTTTGTCAGGCACAATTTGCCATTTATGAAGTCATGCTGTCTGTCACCAATACCTCTTTGTTTTCTATGTGCCTGAATATAGTTTCCAGGAGGATTTGCTCCATGAAATTGCTGGGCAAAAAGACTCATAGTCCAGTGAGTTGTGTGCATGTGTCCTGGGCTATGATGTCATTGGCATCACAGAGACATCGTGTGATGGCTGGGGTGTTGGAATGGGAGGATATAGGCTTACATAGAAAGGCTTATGTTTCTTAATTCACATTACTCTTAAACTGGGTAGGGTGAAAAAAATCTTTTCTAGAGGGAAGATTGATATGAAATGAAAAGTTAATACATGGCTGATTGACAGGGAGGTTCTTCTGAGGACTGTACTTTCCCACTAAGGTTAAAATAAAGGGGGATGGAGGGGGGGAGAAGAATCTAACATGATCTAAGTATCATCCCCTCACAAAGTATGCCACATACCGAGAGGCTTAAAATTAAGAACAAGTACAAACTTTGGCCTCATGAGGCAAAAATATTCACAGGAGGTTGGTGGAGCCTACAGCTATGTGCCAGCAGCACAACAATAATGGTCTTTGTGTGCCACAGTGTGCAAGGCTGTGAGACAAACTCTATAACCTGGACACCCTAGGAATTATTGCTGTTGTCCTCTCCTGTAACGTTAGTCCAGATAGGAATAGAATAGTCTTGCACAAAGAACATATCTTAGATTTCAGCCTTAAATTCCTCTGCCTTTTCTGTCTATAGACACTGTTATTTCTGTTTTATATGTGTGACATGATTTCTATCAAGTTAGAAAACAATGGATAATTTTACAGAAGAAAATCTCACATACAGCAATGCATGTTGCTACTGCTGGATTTTACCCTACAGGCCTTTGGGCAACAAGAGAAAAATGCAAGCTCTTTACAAATATCTGGGGAAAATATTATTAATTTAATCTTCTGTATTTTTAGAGATACACATAATGTGCTCAATATATCTTTTTTATGCTTTAATATTAAAGCTTTTGCAATTACCTAAGGCTGCTTTTCAAGTGTTTTAGATGAATTGGGACATTCTTTTCACTTTACATTATCCACCTTTCTTTTGCTAGAGACCAAGATCATACAGATAGATTCATCAGTTTTGCACAGCATGTACACTTGTTTCATTTCTACTGCTACTTCACTAAACAATTGAAATGAAAATAATTATTAATAAGAAATCTTATGTCTATAAACACATTTATTTCTAAAATCTGGCAGTCAGAATACTTGTTGAATACTAATGAATGATCACATGGCTTTTGCCCAGAATAATAGTTTTAAGCATATGCATACAGCACATATACTTTATAGTATGACATACAGTTTGACGTATAGTATAACTGATATCCCAAAGGAATCTGTTTTAGTGAGAAAATAGTTTTATAATTTAAAAAAAAAATAGCATTTTCCTTCTATGTATCTAATCTAATAGAAAATAATGAGTATCTTCAATTTTGGAAAAAAAAACCCCAAACTTTGGGATATTTTGCATATATGTATGAAATTATGCATATGAATATAAAAATTTACACAGTTAAATGACAAACTATTACATGTATCAGTCACAAGTTCTGCTGACTAGAACAATATGATATCTTATACTATTTATTTCTATGTCCTTCAAAAGGTTCTTCACAATCCACATAATTCTAGAATTAAGTTTTAATGTTATATATCTTTATATTATATAGATGGGTATGGTGATGAAATTCTAAAATCAATATTTATCTTCAAAAGCCTCCTTAAAATTACACGATGTAGCAGTATACATCCTAAGTTGCAATACATATTTTATTCCTCATTAAGTTCTCAAATTCTTCAGTGCAGAGCAGTGAGGTGTTTTTGTTTAATTTATCTTTGTGCTGAAATTACTGAAGATTTTCAGGAAAACACTCCAGACAGGATAATGTTAAATTGTAAATGTGTATCCTGGTAATAAATCAATTAAATGAAAAAAAGATGATTTGGCTTAGATTTTTTTTTTTTTAAACACCTCATGCCACAGTCTAATTATTTTGCTTCAGAGAGGCATCATGGTTTATTAGACAAACAACTGAGTGATGACTCAGGAGATTGGTAATCTAGTCCTTGCATTACTCCTGGATGACCTTAGGCAGGCAGCGCACCTCTCTGTACCTTAATTGCTGGCAAAATGCAGTGGAACAGCCAAACAACATTGAATCAGTATCCTAGCAAAACTCTCTTGCTTTGCTGCTTTTTTGTACTTTTTTGGGGTGATGTTCACCCCATTCATAGATCCTTTTCTTGTCATAGCAACACTGCCTGAAGGAAACTTCTTCTTGAGCTCTACCAGGAGAGACACTGGTGCTGTAGTATAGCTCCCTCACTGACCTAATCCTTCAGGGATCAGCCTGCAAAGAAAGGAAAAAAAAACAGGTTTCTGAGCTAGAATACCTACAGGTGAAGGGAGCAGCCACAGCAGAAGCCCTAAGAGGTATTAAGAAAGAGATGGCAGCTGTAATCCCAGCGGGTAAATACAAAAAGCAGATGTAAGCAGTGAGGGATGTGAGTTGTTGTATTCTGCTAGTAGAACCTTTCTGTGCTTTTGGGGAAACAGATAGACAGTTCAGGTGTCACAGTCTGAGATCTTTGGTACTACATAAACACTGTTTGAATTACTGAGTGGTTAGTCCATGCTAAAATGTGTTTTAAGATAAAGTTGCTGTAATGTTGAGGATAGCTTGAGAAAGAATTCATCTGGGTGAAGGTCAAGTGTTTGCAGCTATCTATGTCTCCATCTATAGTTCCCTTCATATTCTTTATATATCTTAGGCTTCTGTGTTAGGTCATGATTAATTGTTTTTTTCTGACTGCAGACATTAAAGGGTGGTAGGTGTGGCTAGCTGACTGAATAGTAGGGTTTTGTAATTCCTGATACTAATTTTACATACCTAGCAAGAATTTTTAACAGCAAGCCTGGAACTGTTAGTGCTGTGCTCTGACCCATCAGTGTAAGTGCTCTATTTCAGAGTTCACAGAAAATTCTTTTATTCAAGGTACCTGAAAATGTAGTCCATAATACAATTTAGGACTTTTTACTATTAAAAGAACATAGATGACAACTGAAAAGCATCACACTTTTAATCCAGCGCTTTTACAAACTCATTCATTCCAATTAGAGATAAGACCTCTCTACTGAAAAGTATAAATTTAGAGTGTGAAAGAGAATGGACAGCTTGCGGACACAGCAGCAAAGGTAGAGGACTGAGTAGGGTATACATGAAAGCATAATATTTATGAGGTTATCTGCACTGTAAAAACAAAATGAACAAAGTAAAAACACAAATCAAAGTGATATTTATACATTTATCCGAACGTTTTTCTCAAAGCTTTTCCTCACATGAAAATATCCTGCTTTTTGTTAAGCTCGCAGTAATTAAAATGATAGCCAACAGAACTGTTGAAATAATTTTTTTTGGAAGAAATCAAAGTATGTTTCCTAATTACATTTAGCTGCAGTCTTCCCTGCTTGTGTGTTCTCCCTATGAGTCCAAACCTGCTGGAAGTTTTAAACTCCAAGGTAAGAATACACAGGTTTTTATATTCCTCATTCTTCAGCTAATAAAGTAAAAACTTGTAAATGCAAGCCAACATTAAAGAGACAGATTGATAATATAATTAATTATACACAAAGCCACCATTAAGTTAGACTAATTATGTTCAGATTCAAATTCTGTCATAAGGATGCCCATGGGAGCTGTGTTAAGACACAAAGCAGGAAAATTTTTTGTTCTTCGGAATAGAACTATTTTACCTGTCTGATTACATGGATTTAAACAACTTTTCCTTTGTTTTCTTTTTGGTGTTGTTTTTTTTTTAGGTTTCGTTTGTTTGGGTTTTGTTTGGTTTGGGGTTTTTTTTCTGAGTAGTGAAGTGCACAACTGCTACAATTTCAGGTGCTAGTTTTTCAAAGAAATGATTACTGTCCAAATTATATCCATCACCATCTCCCCCCCCCGTCCCCATTATTTAAAGACCATTGATTCATATATAGGAGAATCTTGAGGACAAGGCATCTATAAAAGTATAATTAAGAAAAGAGGTAAAGACGGGTGATTTACAATCTCTTCAAGTTTTAGACAACAAGATTATTCTTTTGTTAAATTAAACTAAGATTTACCTGTAGAGAAATAGAAAATATTCACAGAAAAAAAATATGAAGCATTATTAAACACCATATAAAAACCAAATATTGAAGTAGATATCCAATGAAAACATCATTATGGCTACAAATGCAATATTAAATATTCAGAAATAGTGTGCAAGTAATACATAAAATTCAGTTTCACAGGTATGATTATTTTTCTAAAATACAATAGATGCTAAAAGTAGGATTAAGATTATTTCTCTGAAGAAAGATTATTACATTCAAATGGAGCACATAATGGAATAAAAAGCACATATTCACAGAG
Source organism: Gallinula chloropus (assembly GCF_964237585.1). Lineage (NCBI taxonomy): Eukaryota > Metazoa > Chordata > Aves > Gruiformes > Rallidae > Gallinula > Gallinula chloropus. The sequence goes on along the minus strand of NC_140085.1, from coordinate 109,014,033 downwards.
GCATCTTTCTAAATCAAATATAAATGGCTAAGTTGGAACAGTAAAAAGTGTACAGAAAAAGAGGAGATGCAGGCACACTTCACTACAAGAGAAAGATGAATTTTACTAGAGATCTGAAAGAAGTGAAGAACCAAGGGAAGAGTTTATGTTCTGAAACCAGAAAAATAAAGCAAACCATACTTTTGAAGCTGAAATGCAATAAGGTAAATGTACTTAGAATATTCTTTTACACCTAAGAATGCTATAATTCTGGGAAAAAGTATTTTTGAAATGAAAAATATTGAATTTGTTTTTTTCTCTAATGCATACTATTGAATAAATTGCAGACTAATGTAAAGAGTCTATTTTGGAAAACCTCACAACTGCTTCTACCTGAATTTTAAATAAGAACAATTAAAAAAATTTATTTTTTAAAATTATAAAATATGTTAATATATCAAAAGTTTGGAAAATCATCAAACTCAACCCTGAAATATAATTTCACAAATCAAAATTTTTGAAAGAAATGTCCCATCCACAGTTTTCAAGGTGAAAATATTATTGGACTTCAATCACCTATCATCAAGTCTCTAGACACCAAAAAAAGAAGTAATCAAAATAATTTCATTATTGTATTTTGCTAGATTTATTTCAAGCATTTCATGCATACAGGACATGGTTCAAATTCTGATTTTAGGTATATATAAATGAAATGGAAGAAATTTCTTTAGTTGATTGTTTCAAGACAGCCTTGCTTACAGTTTTGATGGGAAAGGCAGCCTTGTGTACTTGCTGCCATGTGTATTAATTAAACTCGAAAATAAAACAACTAGTGAATAACTAACTTTAGAAAGATCAAGTCAATCTCCTCTCCAATTAGATGGGATAAATTAAATGGGAAAAAAAATGGAGGAGAGAGGTTGGAGAAGAAGAAAAATGCAGAATATATATGTATATTTTTTTATTGTGGTCAAAATTAGACTGCAGAGATTTTCAAACTAATAACTTGCACATCATGTGTAAATCTTCTGTCCAAATACCTGTAATCACATTCTCCTACCAAAGCATAATCACAAGAAGTTATTTCAGATTTATTTCAGTCTGACAAGAATTGCTGTCCTAACATTGCAGAAATTTTGAAGAACTTTGAAAAATAATCAAGATACAAGAAACATCACAATAACAGACAAAAGAAAACAAGACACTGCAAATATAAAATACCAAAGTGCATGGGTTGACCTAAATATGCCAGCAGTCCTCCATGATAGTTTTTCAAGAAGAGATAATTTTATACATGATCTACATTCTACAGATTACTTCGTAAACTACTGAGAAGTAGTGTAGCCAGCAATACACTGCCAGCAAACTTCTCCAGAAAGCAAGGTATGGCAGTTGGGATCCATATTTAGCTTTATTGAACTTGCTTTTATCACAAGAATAGACTTGTCAGCTCATTTGGAAGAAGAGCTAAAAACCTTTCTCAAAAACACTTATTAGTGCTATAATGTGTGATCACTGATTATAACGTATTAGCACTAATTATTTCCTATGGCATTTAATGTGGCTTGGCCAGCAGTTCAAACAGTTAATTTTTACAGTTTGTGATACCTTTTCGGAAAATCTCTAAAGAGGTAGAGATCTGACATGTACTCACAAAAATTCATATTACTTCTACATGATTCAAAAAGTTGCAAGAGATTTTAAACCCATTTCTGAACTCCTAGAGCACAGGAGGGTAATGCTCACAGACAGATGTCTGTTTAGGGCACATCAGTTCATTAAGAAAAGACTGAAAAATTAATTAGTGGTAGAGAAATAAAACAAAATTTAAAATTTGGAAAAAAATAACTAACAGCATGATGATTTTCAATCAGACAAAATGACAGGACAGGAACTAATTGTGCTACATGGGAATATGACGAAGTTTCAAAAGGAATATTTGGAAAATAAATATTTATTTCATTTTTAAATATACAAAGAGGAAGACCTAGTGGCAATGCCTTCAGAAGTAAGCCTTGCTGAGATTAGGGATGATAACCTTATGGCTAAAATAAACCTACCTATAGACTGACTGGCTTTAAAATCTTTATCTTTTTAATATTTTTATTTAATGTTGAACTATTATTTCCTGCAGATCTACAATCAGGTCATTGATTTCTGTGGGGGAAAAAAATGCTGCAACAAGCTTATTTTAACTTGCTGCATAATATTAGCTGGTGTCCTGTACTTTACTGAGTAGAACCATGTCAAAGCATAAAGCCTGAATTGTAAAAGCATTAATTTTATGAAGAATGAAAGAGGGAAGCTCTCTGAAGAGTTCTAAGGGGTTTTTTAACCTTCACCATGTTTTGAAGAATAGAAATTAATGCCTAGGAAATTATTTCTATGAAATATTAATATTTTCTTATTAAGCGAAATTGTAAAACTGACACATAAAAACATAAATTGAAATTAAAAATACATGAAGATATATATGAGCTTCTCACAAAAGAGAAGAAAAGGCATGATCTGCCACCAAAGTATGAATCAGTATGTTTAGTCCTTCAAAGTTTTAGTTATATAGGTTTTTATTGCACCCCCCGCCAGGTATTTTTATGTATCTCAATAATTTCCATCCACTACTGGTTTCAGATGTGAGGGTTCCACTTAATGTCATTACTTTGGAAAACAGTTTATATCAAGCATGTGCTTAGCGAAATAAGTGGGATGTAAGTACAATAGAGTCCTGATGCATGGCTATAAAGGTTAGATACACATCTTTTCTAACTCTAGGCTGTCTTTGAAACTTCTGGTCATTACCTATCAGTAATATTTATGAAATTTTAATAAAAATTACCCCCAGAAAAGTACAATGACCTGATTTAATAGACTATAATGTAGATTTTAATGGATCTAAAAAGTCATTATATACATATTAATGATTCACAAATCTAAGCTTTTGACAGGACTATAAATGCACACTGTACCAACAAATTCACATACTTGGAAGCTTTTAACACAGACATGAAACTGTCCTCATCTAAATGGTGTTGCTGAAAATAAAATAGAAAAATACATTTCCAACAACTATGAAAATGGAAGTACTCATACATGAAGTTTGCCACTAGCTGAAAAAAAAAATTGTTACACTAGTTTTGTTTTTTTTTATTAAAGACCAGTAATTACTTATTTTCCTTACCATACATCTGTATTTCCCATGAAGTGAGAAATACGCAAGAAGAATTAATTTATGCATTTTGAGTTTAAAAATTTTAAATATTCATGTAGGAAACTTAACATATAATCTTTGATATAGTATATATTTATAAAAGCAAGGAAATCTAACATTATTGTAAGAGTGAAACTTTCTAATTATTGTGAATTGCCCCTTTGTAACAATAGGTAGTATTATTAAATGGAGCTTTGAGCCAGAATAAATCAGGTTAAACTGAAACTGTCAGGGGTCAATTATAAAATAAGTAATCTTTAACATTCAAATCTGACTTCTTTTCTTCTTGAAGACAATCAAAAGGTGAAGTTAATATGATTTATTTTTTTTTACATTAACAAATTATTGGTACACAAATAAACTTTATGGGGAATTTGTTACCCTTTATGTGTCCACATTCTTCAAGTTCTGACAGAACAAGATAAGCAACAGATGTTGGTCTTGGGAAAGCCTCCACATTACACTGCTTCAAAACCAGTTTCATTTCAAAGATCATACATTCATATCAACCAAGCCATCTAATTTATATATTAAACCATGTTGAACATGTATATATAATATATTCCTTTCAATACTTACATTTATGTCATTTACACAATAATAAAATATTTATCTCATATCAATATATTTGTGCTTAAAACAATGCATTCTCATATGTGTCTTTTCAAGGTGCCAAAATATACTCACTATCATGCATCTAAATATATTCCAAACCCCGCAAACACACACATTTCAAGGTTTACTGGCCACAGTAAAAATAATAATAATAAAAGCAATCATTCTTTTGCCTCAAAAGCAGCTTATTCCTATTCACAAATACGTTACATCAACCAAAAAATACTCATTATCCCCCTCCAGAACCAGTTCTTTCCTTACTTCACCACTGCAACTTTCTGCAATCAAAAAATGCCACACAACAAGCTGAATTCCTCCAAATTGTTCTTGGTAAAAATCTACCCCATGCTGCAGAGTTCAGAATTTTATTATCATTTATATTTTTCAACAGTTTAACAATACCAGCTTTGGCAGTAGCAGCATGAAGTGGAAAAAAACACTGTCACCAACTGCAGACCCTGGTTCCTTGCCAGGCTAAATATCACTTGAAAGGGTTTAGTGCACCACAAAGTATTGGCCGGCAAGGGGGCTGGGAATGTTCACATAAGCCAAATACACTGGCATTTGTGGATTAACTGAGAGCATGATTTTGGCTTTGCTTTTTAACTGTATGGTTAGTTATTCACAGCAGTAGTAGCACCTTGTGTCACCTCTCTGAAGCATACACTGCAGTGATGCAGACCTTCACTGGTATAATATTTTCTTTTTGTGTCTGCTATGTCTGTCTTTTATGTTTCTGTGTCTGTCTTTTTTGATATTTTAATGATAAATAAATGCAGCTTTGCAAGTATAGACTGAAAGATACTGCACATATAGCATGTAACTCACAATGTAAAGCTTAATGAAGCAAAGATTTGTTGCATATGTCAGAGAACAATGGTCATCTTTCAACAGGAAGACATCTTACCTGTCTCTTAAATCTAGGCATAACTCTAATATTTCTTTAATTCTGAAAGTTTTTATTGTGAATCTAACCCAGAAATCTGTTTGAATAAGAAAAAAGTGAAAAAAACCCAAGCCACCCTACAATAACTTGAATCAAAAATCTTTCTCATCAGAAAGGAAAATCTCTTTGTTTCATATAACATGTCAACTACAGTTGCTGAAATTAGAAATGACTTTTTGAAGATCTGGATCAACCCAAACAGAATGCACATAAGTCTTGAAAAATTTCACATATAGTACCTTGCACCTCTCATTCCAAATTATTTATGTCTAGTGCATGAAGAATCACTTGCAGATGAAAGTATTCCCTGTATATAAAGGTTTCAGGTTTTTGTTGTTTTGGTTTTGGGTTTTTTTACCTTTTCAGAGTTGCTTCTTCATAGTCACCATCATCTTTTCAGTTTTCTCTTCAGATCACCTTTTAAACCATTCATGTGCTTCCCTCCTTAGCAGATGACCTTCTGCTGTACGCCACACATACATCTTTAAGGTACATAATGCAGCTTCTTATTGTGATTGACCCCTGTCTGTCCACTCCTCCTGACCCAAGTTCTTTCACTGATACCTTACATCCCCATCCTTCCTCAAGTGCTAATTCGAACCCACTTTCTAAATGTCTGTAACCCCAAGGTGTTGACATGTCCTCTGGCTCAAATAGTCTCTGATTTTTGTCTTACTTCATTGTACTATCTGAAGTGAATTATAAACTAACTATAAATCTAAGTAATTATAATTCCACTCTAAAGCCAGGAGAGCTTTTTCTTAACTCTGGATTCTTTGCTTCCATAAAAAATAACATGTAAAAATAGTGGTAAGCTGTTGAAAATTATAAGGTAAGAAAATAACTATAGAAGTAAATTGATTCAGGAAGCCAAATGCTGTGTAGATTGCTTTCTTTTTGTTTTTATAGCGTGGGGGGTTTATTTCTTTTGTTTTCAGATGGTGAAAATTACCTACAAACAAGTGTAAAACACATAATGTTTTGTCAATCATATGTAAGAAAGGACCATTGGAAATCAATTTACGATGACTAGTCATTTGCAAAACCATTTCTCCTGCCTGATATACTTCTAAGTGAATTACAAAAACTTGAAATCTGTAAAAATTGTCACATTAACTGAGATTTATCATTGCTCAATCTGTCCCAATATTCTTAAACTTCTTTTTATCAAAGAGAATATTTAAAGGTCTCTGTGCTTCATGTGGTGTTTTTCTCCTATATATTGTCAGAGTCAAGGTGAAACATGAGAACAGAAAAGGTGCTTATTATTCAAGTCTTATAACCAGAAGTGTAAGAAAAGCAATAGAGAAAAACATTTCCATCATTTCATTTTTTTTTCATAAATTATACTAAAATAAGGAAAACACTCCCTGTCTGAAATGAGAATGGAATCTGATCGAAAAAGCAAAATATTCTAAATGTAAACAGAAGATAGAAACCAGATTATTTAATTCTAGCTAAAAAGCTATATTTGTGGTCAAAGCTAGTCATTAGTTTAACTAGTGATTAATCTAAGGCATCATCCTTTGCAGGTACCCTAAATACAGAAGTCTGTGTGCTTACTAGCCTACTTGGCTAGCTTGTAAACTTGTAGTGAAATGTGAGATGAAGTGAAATTATAATTTCAAAGTCTATAAAGCAATTCATTCATATTGTCTAACTTCATGATATCTTTCTTATGGGTTTTCTCATCTTGTTACTCTTTGAGGCTTACACTTATGAAAATGTGAAATGTCTGCTGAAGTTATTTACAGAAAGCACATGATTTAGTACCTTGGGAAGAAAAAAACCCCCTACATTTCAGAAAAAATATGAATCCATTGTCATTACTATTATATTGTTGAATAAACAGAACTGCTAATTACATGCTAAATCAAGCTTATCCAGAGTAATATGGCAGGTTTTTAAGTGTATCAATCTGTCATTGCAGATAGAATTGAAGGTCCTCAGATGTTTATCTAAATCATGTTTGAAGGAATATATATTTAGTTGTCAGGTATCAATTCATTAAATTATGCCTGGCTATTTAAAAAAGACAGATTTCTACTGTATCATTCAAAGTCAGATTGATTGTCCAACCTGATAAACAAATTAGTGTATCACATACTGTATTCATGTGTAGTAATGAAATCAAGCCCTATCTTTGTGTATGAAAAACCTAAAAAATCAAACCTTTAAAATACTTCATAAAACTTTTCTGGTGGCTGACACAACAGAGGGCCATGCTGCCATTCAGCAAGACATAGACAGGCTGGACAATTGAGCAGGGAGAAGTTTAATGAGATTGAACAAGTGTAGGGTCTTGCATCTAGGGAAGAACAACCAAAGGTACCAGTAAAGGTTGGGGATTGGCCTGTTGGAGAGCAGCATCAGTGAGAGGGACCTGGGGTCCTGGTGTGACCATGAGCCACCAATGTGCTCTCATGGCTAAGAAGGCCAATGGCATCCTCGGGTGTATTAGAAGGGGTATGGTTAGTAGGTCAAGAGAGGTCCTTCTTCCCCTCTACTCTGCCCTCATGATACTGCACCTGGAATATTGTGTCCAGTTCTGGGCCCCTCAGTTCAAGAAGGACATAGAACTACTTGAAAGAGTCCAGTACAAGGTCACCAAGATGATTAAGGGAGTGGAACATCTTCCCTATGAGGAGAGGCTGAGGTAGCTGGACCTCTTTAACCTGGAGAAGAGGAGACTGAGAGTGACCTTATCAATGTTTATAATTATATAAAGGGTAGGAGTCAGGAGGATGGAGCCAGGCTCTTCTCAGTGTTGGCCACCAAAAGAACAAGGGACAATGGGTGCAAGATGGAGCATAAGAAGTTCCATGTGAATCTAAGGAGGAACTTTTTCACTGTGAGGGTGACGGGAGGCTGTGTAGTCTCCTTCTCTGGAGACATTCAAACCCTGCCCTGTGTTCCTATATGATTTAGTCTAGGTGATCCGCTCTGGCAGGGAGGTTGGACTAAATGATCTTCCTGTTAGATCTTTTCACAGATCTAACATTCTGTGATTCTGTGATTCTGTGATTTTTCTTAAGGGTTTTTGAGACAGAAGCAGGAGATACTGTTATTTGATGCTATATTTCCAAAATGTAATATTAATTTTAAAATAATGGATTTAGCTGACGCAGATTAATCAGAGACTTAACACTGGTTAATTTTTCTAATAAATCCATCAAACTGTTAACATGAAGTACTGGGGTTGACAATTGAGTATGAAGTTTTATGGAATGGCCAGAGTGAAATTAGTTCTAATTCCCTGCTGTAACATCAATTTGAGACCTTCTGCACACACTTGAAAACAAGTAGAGTCTGGGACTATTCCCAGCTACAAACATAAACACAATTGTATATATCTCTACAACACAGACTTCCTGACTGGCTATCGAGAACCAACTGGATACCTTTTAAAAATGATGTTTAGAATATGAAAATTTTAGAAAGGGAATGTCAAAATTTTAATATAAAATATTAACTACTCCTTCATTTCCACTGATTTAGAGGATGATATTTTAATACCAATTGCAACAGAAGACACATTTCAATGCTATCTGTGAGGATGGCAAAGGGCAAATCTGCTGCTCTGCAGACAAGAGCAGCTGTACTATTCTGATGCCTCTGATTAGGAGTACAAGATATACAGATAATTATAATGATGTACAAATTCAGCAATGTCCAGAGAAAGAAAATGCAAAATTCACCTTAAAACAACAGTAAAAATGAAACAACAGAAAAGTCATGTTTATTCCTCTATACTTTTCTTTTTGCCCTGCCTGGAGCTTGGATTCTTCTTTACCTTGATATATATTATCAAGTTGACAAGACCGATATACAGTACCTATGGAAGCTAGAGGTTCCTCATGAGTATTGTTACTTCTTTTTTCTTTTCCTAGTCCATCAAAGCATTTGAGTATATCTGCAAAAGATGAATAACAACAAACACACAGAGAGACACACACATATATATAAAAATCAATGTAATTAAACTGCTATGCTGGATCAGATCCAGTGTAAACATTCATTCACTAGATTAAAACTTAGCCTTGTTTTTAATAGTACCAAAGATGACAATTCCATAAACTTTTTGGTAACAAGTGTATGATTTTTGAAGAAAATTTTTTTTTTAGAAAGGAATGTATAACAAAAGAAAGGAATTAGTATTTTCTTCTTTTAAACTCCTACTTAAGTATTTCCATAAAAAACATGCAGAAGTGTTTTAATTTTGCAAAATAAGAAGTTTTATGAACTTGTATAACACTTTGAAACTGCACAGTTTACTCAAAAAACAATTGCAATATATCTTTAATGCATTCAACATTATTGATTTCCACAGAATACTCTTTGTCAGAAAGATTGAGTTATAGTTGAATACCAATAGTAGAATTCTCCAGGGTTATGGAGATAAATTGTTCACTAGAAATAGAATAACAAATATTTGTGTCTTTTTGTTGGTATCTCCAGGAAAACCAGCATCTTCAGTTAATCAAATCAACATTTATTTTAGACTGATCCAACTTCTAAATAAATGTAACCTTCCTTCTGTTGTCTTCAGGGTTTTGGGTTTTCTTTATTAATAACATTGTAGTTATAAATTTGAGAGAATATGACCTGGTTTACATTCAAATTTAAGTTTTAATAGTTTTTTTTAGTTGAAGATTAACACTGAATCTAGTAATTTAACTTTTTTTTTCTCTTAGGTTAAGAAATCCTAAATAATGATATGTATTATAGCAGAATTACAATTGTTACAATTCCTCTTCAATTCAGAAGTAGCCAGATAGGTATTGAACTAAAGACCATGCCACTAAATCTAAATATATTTAAACCTTGATTATCACAGAATTGTAGAATCCTAGAATTTCCTGAGTTACAAGGGACCCATAAGGATCATCAAGTCCAATTTATTAAAGAATGCAGGGCCTGTTCTTAAAACAGTGGAACTTGGCTAAGTTTCAACAGATTATTAGTGTTCCATTCTGTGGTATAAAGAAGGTATATCCAAGAGATGATGACAGAAGTCCCAGACTGTAAAAAATATCATGGTTACTTGTTTTGAAAGGAAGATAAAACCCTGTGGTTCAGATAAAAAAAAAAAAACAAAAAAAAACAAAACAAAACAGTTTAGAAAGAGAAGAAATGTGAACACAGAATTAGAAAGTAATAAAAGTGTAAGTGACAAATTCTAGAAAATTATAGGTATATGAGAACTATGACATGTATAAGAAATAATAATGAGACCCTTGTTGACCTCAGTACGTTAGCATCATATGGCTGGCAAAATACTCAGGGGCTTGGTGACTCATTGCAAACTCAGTGTAAACTCTTGTTCTCTCCCAGTTTATGGAGGGAAACTTGGAGGAACATCAGCAGGATGAACAAAGATGAGAGAAAGCAACACAAAGTTAATCTATGAAAATATTAAGTGTTATGGGGATTTTAAGTGTGCAATGAGAATTTTTTTTGTAAAATTAGAGGATTTGGGCCTTGACCATCCAATATTAGAATCCTTAGAACAAGACCAGGAAGAGTAATTTTTTTTTTTGTATTTTGATCATCCTGTTAAAAGATTAGTCATACTAAAAATCATATAGGGTGTGCTATCTTTTTGCTTATCAGAAGACTTCTACTGTAATATTTGTTATACCAATAGTTTCTGGTTGTGTAAACTCTTTTTGTGTGCAACTTTTTCTAAAGAAATACAATACTGATTTATCTAATGCTAACAGGAATAATACCATTCGGGTAAGAAATGAACATTTATTTATTAACTGTAACTACAGAATGGGTAAGGCACTTGGCCTTCATTGTTTTCCCCTTTGATACATCTGTTCTGCAAACTTTACCTGCATCAGTGATGTCATACCTTGTGTATGTGCAATGAGCATTTTGAGTGCTCAATCCACTGCATTCCTGCATGGACTTCCAAAGCAAATGTGCCATTTACTATCAGGAATGCTATTGACTTTTCACAGTCTAAGCCAGCCTGAATGCAAGAAATAATTGTTTCCTCTGATGTTTTGGGTTTAAGATGCACAGCTCCTTATAAAAATTGTTGCCCTGGAAATAGTGAAGGATTCCTTTAAAGTGTATGCATGCATACTCGCACACAGACATGTTCATGTATTTGTATGCACTTCACAACTGCAAGGAAAAGATTCTACTATGCTTTCAATTGCCTGTGGAACTGTCATAGTGCATCAACAAGCTTAATATTGACTTATGTAGTTGACTTATTGGCTTATTCCTGCAGCAATTGCTTTTCTAACAACATCTAGTTCCTTTCAGATTCTTTTACATTACATTTTAAAAATAGCCTGATGTAGTGAAACAAGTCAGCAAAAAACATTGTTGGTTGGAAACGCAACCAAACAGTGCAGTATGTACCAATATTTACCTAGACACACACACACACACACACACACACACACATGAATTTTCATATAATTCTTAGACAATTTTACTGGAAAGAAATCACTGCTTATGACAGATTTGATATGTCATGTGAAGGATGAACAGAGATATTTGATCTGACATCTACAACATTACAATGAAAAAGTCAATGACTTCCTTTTAAACTCATTTTGAATACCATTATTCTCACAAAGAAATTATTTGCGTGAAAATGTAGATTTTAGTTCTGTACCTCTAACTTACCTGCCATCCTTTCTGATGTCAGTGTATTTTATCATATACCTGGGTTAAAATTCCTTTTAAGGAAAATGTAGGCTCAAGTTTCAATTTCCATTTTCTGTATCTGTTTAGTTGTTTGTTTTGGTTTGTTTTTCTTTCCTGAAAGTACTCTTTATGCTTTCTGTCATCACTCATATTCTTACTAGTAATGTAATTGATTTCCTGCTAATTTTTCTCTTTGTGTATTTCAGACATACCCCATGAGCTTGTTCTTTTGAAGCTTGACAAACCTTTCCTCACGACAAACTGTAAGTTCTTTTAAGCCTTATTTTCAAACAAAAATAATACCAATATAATTACATGGAAATAACTAACACACTACGGTTCCTTCAAATTAGCACAGCTGTTCTGGTATACTTACAAGCCAGTAGAGATGTTTCTTTAGGCACTGCTATGTGGCAAATTCTATAAATTATTCTGTATTACTGGTTTTACAGGAAAATGATCAGTTTCTGTAGAAAATTGCACCCTTAGCCAAAGTAATTACACCAGGATGAAACCTAAGAATAGACAGCTATATTCTTTGCCTCCAATCCTTCAATAAATAAAGGATCAAGCTCTAAATTTTATTTTAAAAAGAACTATATATATGAAAATGACATTATTAGCATCACGGGCAAAAGTATTCTTATCGAAGGGACTGAAAGAACCGAGCCTTCTGCCATTACTAAACGTAGCCTTTACATAACAGATTATAGAGAACTTTAATTTTATACCTCCACAGCGCTAAATGACAGTGTTTAGCATCTTAGTGAAGATGCACATGATTAACACTTTTTCATAGAGAAAAGACCATGCTAGAATCACACTTCACACTGAGTAATGACTTCCACTTTGACAATGGGGGACTTGGAGGCTTAAGCCACAATTCCACCTAGATGAGTCAGAGAAGCCTCTCCATCTCCCATGGTGCCAAGATTCTTCTCAGCATTCCATTTAATAATGCTGCAGAAGAACTTAATCACCAACTGGCGCTTGGTTCTAAGTGTTTACCTCCACAATGAAGACCCAGTTTTGCTGTGCACTGTTTCAGGATGGGAACGTGTTTTCTTTTAAAAAATGTTTCATTCCTGTAACATAAAGACTGCAGTACAGGTTTTGATCGTGTTTAGTTTTCACATTCATTAGGAAATTAAATTATAATTTTAATTAATAGTTTCATTCATTCCAGAAAAAATAAATAGTTTATAACTCAGAATATCCAAAGCAACTAGAGTACTTGAAAGAATTGCTCTTTAGATATATTTACATAAATTATGTACTAACAATTATTTTGTGCTCTATTAATGATCCTGGTTAAATTATATTTTTGTAGAGCATTTAAAAATGAATGAATAAGAAAAATATCAGAAATTAAGGTTTAAAGGATATCAGTTGACATTCTGAAGTATATTAAAGCATTACATTATATCCAACTGTTATACGTTGCTGTAGAGAGATAAACATTACAAAAATATGTATATAGTACAGTTGGTAGCAGGAACTTCACAGTAGAAAAAGCATGTCTTATTTAATGGATTTAATTGCAAGTCATGAATATAATTCATGAGTTGTAAAGAACAATGAAATTATTTTATTTTTTCACACAATTCAAAATATTTATTTTGTAACTTTTGCCTATTCTTCAGTACCACTAAGAACAGAGTAAACTAAAGTAAATTTAATGAGACTGGAATAAGTTTAAAAGTTAAATTGAAAGTCTAAACAACTAAAATTCAAATAACAGCCCAGTTGTACCATGAGTTCACAAATCTCAGGGGCAAACTACAGAGGAATTTTGGCCCCGTATCTTCAGCAAAACTTTGATTTCCTATTAGGAGGCCTGCTTCTGCAGCAAATCAGCAGGGATTCTCAATAGGAGTTACATTAGACTAACTAAGGGTTTGTAAAAGTGTTCCCTGAGCAATCTGAAGGCAGGGTTTGAATCTTTTTAGCTTAGACATGAAAATCAACTACCCATCAATTTTTATGGTGTTTATACTTTAGTTTGTTTTACTCCCCTAAAGCATGGAATTAAAAACAAAGAAATAAAACTCCAGCTTCTGTCTTACATATGTGAAATCTGTTTTCCTGGGTTTTTGTGTTAACATAAAAAATAGTAAACAGTCATCAACTTCTTTTATCATCAGCAAGTGGTGCAATAATTTCAAGAAGAAGGGTAAGAGTTAATGCAGGTATGATCCACTCAGTGCACCCATTGTCCTGCATTCTATTATGGCTGTGTAATAATAATAAGGAGAGCATAGACTTGAAACTACAAACTTATCTGCAAAATTTTATGCCTTTTAGAGCTTGTTCAGTTCCTTAACACAATAGCAATAATTTTGAATTGAGATACATATAATCTGTTTTGCCTTTTCTGTCTTGCAGTGACACAGGTAGTAAATACCACACAACATTTAGATATTCAAAAAGAAAAATAGACTAAGAGTTGGTGTAACCTTCTATTTTTAGCCTGTCGATAAAAGATTTTTATGTTCTTCAGATTCAAACATTATCATGGATTGTTTATTGCTCACACATGTAAAACTCTTCAAGGCCAATTGAAATGCAAACTAGTCAGTAAGGCCTCATCATTCATATTACATATTGGTGTTTTCAAACTTTGTATAGTTTGCAGAATAATCTAAGAGCCGAGAGTTCATCTATCACCTGTTTAATTGTCTGTAACAAACATTCAGGCAGAAAGTGGTGGAAAGTGAAGGAAGGGAGGGTATTATCAGCATAAATTGCAATCAGGCTTTTCTGCTGTTGTATTTATCTATATGATGCCATCTGTTCCTGTCCACAGGTCCATTTAAGGAACAGATTTGAAAAGAAGAAATCCTCGAATGTCAGAAAAATTATTTTGCCCACATACACAGCCATGAAGTTTGGTTTTGGTACTTTCTAACAATTATAGATTTTATGAGTGTTCTGTTTTCTTTGCAGTATTTATTTTCTTTTATTAAATAATATGTGTAAGGAGGATGTCAAGTACAAAAACATAGGTGACATAAACAAAGTTGTCAATGGTTATTACTGTTATTGCTATGGAATATTCAAGATGATGGAAATGAATATAGGATCATAATAAGTACTGATTGGCCATGCTTGAAATGTTGACTGTTTGCTAGGAACAATACTTTGCAATACTTGTTTTCCCAAGGGGAATAACAAAGAAATTTCTGTGCAGAGCCTCAAGCATTCAGAGATACATATGGAACTCCGGAGAATTTTCAATTAGTTTGCATCATAGCTGTATCTCTGAAACAATATACGCAAACATAAAGCACTGGAAAGAACCCATACCATTTTGCATTCCTCTGTTCTTTTGTGATAAGAATGTGATGTTTTTGGCAACACAGGAAGCTTGGAGGTCAGTAAAACCAAACAAAATATCTACCTAATCCCTGCAATTTATTAAAGAAAAAAAGTAGAATAAAACTTTGACACATTAGTTCTACAAGTACTACTAATTTCATCGAACTTATGTCTAATTATCATTATACAAGTATATTCTTAAGATGAAATAGGAAATCATGGAACTGAGAATAGACGTATATCAGCCTTCTCGAACCACTGGAGCTTTTGCCTCTAAACTTTAACACTCTAGGTTTTCTGAAAAAGAGAGTAGTCCTTGAGATGGCAATCATAAGTAATGTTTCAGTAATTAAACTGACACTGAATATTTGCTGTACTTTTGATATCCTTAAATCATATAATTGAAACTAAGATACTAATTGCCATTATTTAAACCTAAACTGAGCATAATTGAAATTAAGATACTAATTGCTATTACTTAAGCATAAACTGAGCGTTCACATTTTCTATTATTGTAGGAAATTCCATCTTAAACTATGATTTACAAACCAGAAGTCTATGAAAGCAAACATGATGTACAAGACCATTTAGAAAGATTGTCTATCCATCAATAGAACAATTGATTTCTGGATATTCTAGAAGGTTATTTTCCAATGCTGGAGAAAAAGTAAATCCTTAGCATCAACTCCCTTTTTCATAGAGGGTTTTGGGTTTTTTTCCATGGTCTACACTTTTTTAATACATGAACACTCCTTATTTGAAACGAAAAAAAAAAACCAACCACACAAAAAGTCTGCTAATCCACTTCTCAGATTGTCTGTAACACATAAAACCTTCCACAAAACTTGTCATAAAAAATACATATTGATAGCAAATAGGATTTAAACTAGCTGCATATGGTAGCATGCTTGTTATGTTTTTCAAGTTTGTTATTAACATGTAAATAAAGATTTTAATCTTCCATACTTTTAGGCATACCTAAGACAACTGTTCTCATTAAATGCCTCAATGTGAACCAGCCAAGATCTTTCCCTTTAGAAATGGGCTTTCAAAACTGTGTATTCAAAAAGCGTGAGTGGGGACTTCTAATATATAAGGAATTCCAGGGAATTTTCAATTAGTTTTCATCATAGCTTTATCTCTGAAGCAGTACATGCAAATATATACCGAAAATAGATAACAAAGTTTCATTTTAAATATTACAGTTAAATATTACAGTTCTTTGGTAGTGATGTAACACTAGAATAGGTCAACAGAACCGTAACAAAAAGACTGAAAATATTCCTAGAAGGAAAGGAATCAAGTGAACATCTGCTCTTCCCTTCCCATACTCCTTTTTGGAAGCATAGATATGAATTCAGTTTTTTTCATTGTTTAGAGAAGGATTGCACAGCTACTTGTTTTCAGCACTTTGCAGTTTCATCTTGCATAGAAAAAAATTGGCAAGTTAGCATCGTCAGAATCTCTTTCTCCCTCCATACATCAAAAGATAAATTGTTCTTCAATGGTACAAGCAGGGAAGAGTGCTTCTTTGAAGAAAAGAAGTGACTGGCCATGAGGTCTTTTAATATGAAACAAAGTTTATCAAAATGAAACCGATTTTATAAGAATACTGTGGGGTTTTTTAATTAATTTTGCAGAATAGTTTTCTTTGCTACATTTATTCTGCATCTATTTCTGGAAAACATTAATTCTACATAGCTGATATATTCTAAAGGGTAATAATTTACACAACTTCCCAGATGTTCAGGGCACCTGCCAGAGCCTAAACTCCAAATTTCACTGTCTCTCTTTAGTCATCCTGTAGTCTACAGGTTTACAGTCACTCTGTAGACTGGGGCCACAGCCCACAGCCCTTCCCTGGACTCTCTTAAGAAGTTCTGTATGGCTAATCAAGTATTTAAAAAATCTTTAGTGGAGAATATTTTTTTTAAAAAATTTCTTATCTATAATATTTTAATTTTCTAAACTACAATAGATGTCTAGAAGTGTTAGAAAGGGTCTATGAACCTCAAATTACGGCTCATTTTCTACAGAAATATTAGAAAATTATTTTGGAACTGAAATATTGGATTATGCAAGAATAATCATGTTCATAATGGTAGTGCTTGGAGTTATACTTCAAACTCTGAAAAGAGGTGGCAAGTGTTATGAGTGACATTGTTCTTCCACTGAAAGAAATTTATGTAGTTTTGTCCTTGATTTCTAACACAGTTCTTTTTGTAGGTTGCTCTTGACCAGCTCCCAGATCCTCTTCACCCAGCTGCTTATTCACCCACCTCCTTCTCCCCCTTCCCTCCTAACAGGATGGGGTGAGAAAATAAGATGGAAAAGCTCATGGGTGAAGAAGTTTGAGACATGGATGTCATTTACCAATTACCATCATGGTCAAGGCAGACTCAACTTGGTGGAAATTAAATTTATTACCAATTAAAACATTTTGGATGCTGAGAAACAGACAAAGCCAAAACATCTTTCCCCCAGCCCCGCACCCTTTCCAAGGCTCAAATTCCCTCCTTCATTCCTGATCTCTCTGCCTTTTCTCCCTTCCCTGAGCAGTACAGTGGGATGGAAAATGGAAAGTTGTGGTCAGTCTATAACAGCTTGTTTCTGTTGTATCTTCCTCTGTGTACTCTTCTACTCCAGTGTGGGTCCCTCCTGTAGGCGACAGTCATTAGTATAAAGTTGCTGTGGCCTGGAGTCCTCAAGGGGTGTAGTGTGTATATCAATTCCATTTTCGTCTTTCCTGGGGCTGCAGGAGACTCCGTTCCAATAACTCTCAGGGTTGTTTCACACCCTTTTCCCCTCGGCCCTGGCTGCCAGGCAGTGCTTTGCCCTTTCTTAGCCAGGCTTTCCCCAAGGTGCCACCATGGTGGCTGTGGGGCTCAGCCCTGCCCTGCACAGAGACCCCTGCAGCCCTGATGCAGCCAGGGCCTGCTTACCACATAAACCAAATATGGAATATTTACCTCTAAATTATCACAGTCTAAATGACACACTCATTAAGCATGAGTTTTCTCATGCTTAATCCCAGAGGTACAATAGGCATTGAGTACAGTGTCTCAATAATACTAGTTTAGAATGAGGTGAACCTCCAAGGGCTAGTCCCTGTTTAAAATGAAGACTGAAGGCAACATTTCTATTCCAGGAGGTAAGCAATAACATACCTTTTTACTAGTACAGCATCCTTTTTGCATCACAAGAAAGTATGCACGTGCATGTTTGCATTTTAACAGGCTTGGATATAGGATAGTATAGATGTGTATATAGATATAGTACAGATGTGTGCAAATACACAGAAAAATACATAGCAGTACACTACCTGTACACTACTAGAAAATAATAAATCATCCTCTCCCACTGTCTTCAGGCATAAAACATACACCTACAGCCGTTCAAAGTGGATAATAATTTTCTGCATTTTAACTTCATTTTTAAAGACTTTTTTCCTTCCTTTGCCTTTTCCTTTCAGATTTGTACATAAATATTCAAGCCTGCAGCATCAGCTCTAGGAAGTATTAACACACATTTGCCCTGAACAAGTTATCACAAGTTTGTATTTACTTGCTATTTCTGCTCCTTGATAACTAACATAATGCTGTAATCCAAAGGGAGGGTCCTGCCTGTGGATTATTCTCTGTTGATAACGCAATTCTGAATGAACCTAGAAGTTACAGACAGTCATCATCAAATTACTTATTTGGGCAATATTTGTATTTAAGAAAATATTGTCAGCCTTTCTTAATGATAAGAGCCTAATGAAGACTTTACAGACTGGGATGGCTGAACAGGAAAACACTTGTTCAACATTTCTATAATAGAGCAAAGTTTGGTTGGCAGGGATTCATGCGGTCATGCTATCTTTCACACTATCTCAACAATTTAATATCTAAGTACTTACATTCCTTTTCTGAGTATATGAATAGGGCTCTAAAAATAGAAGTACCTATAACAGTCAGTGACATTGTAAATTCATATGCAATTAAAACAGTTTTCATAACCATATTTACCCCGGTCACATTTTTTCTTTAACATTTCTGCATCTACTTATCTTGTAACAACAAAACTCTCCCTGTGACTGCTGCCTGCTAGCTTGCTTTCTAATAACTAAGTATCCAAAAGTATTTAACACTGGGATCTTCTCAAGAAAGTATTTTCAGCCACCTTAGGTATCAGTGATTTCCATGAATGTAAAATGTGGAATCAGAATACATGATAGCTCATGCTCTCTTTCCAAATATCAAAATTACCTCCAATATCTCTTTGAAAGATGTCACCTCTAATTTACTAGTTACCTTAAGGTTTGCAAGACTGGATGTTATTGTCATGTAGCTACATTATTACTTTAATTTATCTGTAGTTATATAGTCTCTCATTGTATTGTAAGCCCAGATGAAGTTCTTTGGGTTTTTGTTTTTTTGTTTGTTTGTATAATCCTTGGTATTGTGTACCTCTAAATGTGGTTTTCAGTTTCTGTGTGTCATCACAGTAAAAATAATAAACACATTTTTATACCTTTTGAACAAAAAATAGTGTTTCCCAGTATTCAGCAGTTTTCTGATGTTGATCTCGAAATTAACACAAATTCTGGGAATTTAAGAACTTCACTGTCTTGTTGAAACATCAAAATGTGTTCTCATGCTTACTTGATATTCTCATCTGTTTAAGCAAAAATTACATTCACTTTACTAAGGACTTGTAGACCTTATAGGACTCAATACACTAAATGTGAACTTATTTCACTTCAATTTACTTACCAGGGCACAGTGTAAAGTGCTAAAATATTTACTTCTCTTTATTAGGCTCCAAAATTCTCACCAATTTTCACAAGCCTAACAGTCTACTCACAATCAACATTACTCAAATTTGAAAATCATCTTCTGCCAGTGTGGCACTAAGTTGTATTAGATCTTTTTTCATCAGATGACTAATTGAACGTGAAGAATTGTTTGTGACAAATGGTTTCCCTGCACTCCAGGAGGACAGGACAGCAGTTCACAGGCCAGTCCTCACTGCTATCATACTCAAGGCTCTTCAGACATGGGCTGAAAGGATGCTACCAGTTGCAGTCATTTATGGAGGCCCTCCTTAAGTCACTTAAGGAAAAAAAAAACATCTCCATTATATTTCCCACAGTAAGAACACATCAGCTTTGTAATATGTGACTGAGAGCAGGGTGAGATTTCTGTCGAAGTGCTTCGACTGCTCTTGTGCTCCGTAATATGAACTCAACATTTGGTGTTAGTATTGTCTGATTTCTAAAGCAAGATGCTGGTTGACCTGTGTGTAGCTTGTTCTTGCAGACAACTCTACTCCCCCATGTACATTTTCAAGCAGCTTCCTGAGGCAAGAAAAGTTGTGAAGCCCAGAGTGGCAAAGTATTTAGATAACATCCTTTTAATAAACTGGAAGGATTCCGATTGTGTAGGTACAGTTTAAACAAAATATAGATCCTTGCTTTTCACTGAAACAAATGCTGAGTAGCTGCTGAAACAGAGTTGGAAATGGTGTTGAAGTAGCTATTGAAAAGAGGCAGTATAGGTTGCACTTTTCCTGTTTCGTATGGCTTAACACGCAAGATTAATTGGGGACTTCATACAGAGTGACAGCTCTATTGTCCCAAACTAGTTGTTAATAGCTAATAAATCCCAGGTATTTTGGGGTTTTATTTCTATTTTATTGGTAGAACTCTTTTTTAAACAACAAAATAAAAGAATAAAAAATTATCATTTTGTTCGTTGGTTGTTTTGGTTTTGGTGGTTTTTGGGGTTTTTTTGGGGGGTTTTGGATGTTTGGGTTTTTTTGATGTTTGGTTTGGGGGGGGGGGGGAGAGGGGAGGGTTGTGTGTGTGTAATCAAAATATGGCATCTGTCCTCATTTGGAACTCTTTCTGTGTCATGAAATTCACCTACCAATCTTAAGATTGACTAAGACAAATAAATTTTAAATTAGTCTGAAAAAATAATGATTTAAAAATATTAACAAATGTCTTTTCTGTGGAAAGGTAATAAGGTCATCTGCCAATTCATTTTTCATCATCTACATACTCAATATTAAGTAGGTTTATGTTCATACATTTTTTCAGCTTCATTGGCCTACAAGAATTTACATAATGATTGCTAAAACAAAGGCACCTGCTTCTGTCAGATTTTTTATAAATGCCATATATGGTGAATGTTACAAGTGGTCCTATTCCAGAAGAAGTGGTTTTTGTTTTAGTGTTGCAGTGCATTTATAAGCTGAAGTCAAATATTAAAAAGTTAAGGCTTTCAAAATAGTTAATATGCAGTACAATCCATCTAAGCTGTATGCTGATTAATTTTATGGATCATATACCAATAGAATACATTTGTAAGGAAATGCACTCAAGGGGAAGCTGATCTTCCAAATTTTAAAATTCAAGGTGAGGAACATTTCTTTAATTCATATCATTCGTAGGAGCAGGAGCAAAGAAAAGTGACTAGCAAGATATGTTGGTATTATACATACAAGATTTTAACACTATCCTTCATCCAAGTGCCACATTGTTCTCACTTTTTCAACCTTCTAGCTTTCCTCTGCTGCAATTGATATGGTATTAGAATAGAACCAGTTAATCACCTGGTGTTCTAAAATCAGGTTATAGTTTTCTCCTGTAAGCATATGTCACTGATTCCCATTCATATTGTCCTAATAGTGTTTCTATTATTATTTTCCTACATTTTCTTTCTTTAGTTGCATTATAGCTAAATTATATTGTATTATATTATAACTCCCTAAATTATCATATTATATTTTTTCCATTGATACTTGTAATTTTTTTAAACCCTTTTGTTTGTTAGACCTCCTTTTCCTAGCTACTGTCCCTTGTGCCTCTGAACAGTTTAGTGAAGTTGATATCTTTCTGGTTAGAAACTTGTCTATATCATATAATTCATCTTTTTCCCGTTCTTCTTTATGCCTCATGAAATGAGCTAGAAAGCAGCATTAAAAAAAAATGAACTAGGTGATCTACATGAGACTTCTAAAGAAAAAACCTGCACACCTGTGAGCATTTGGGCTCTTTCTGAAGTCCCAGCTGGACCACTGACTTTGTCATGCAGAAGATGCATTGCAATGGCAGTGTTAGTGGCCTCTTTCAAAAGAAAAATATATTTAACAGAGTATAGAAATATTCTCTTTTCAACGACAAAAAAAAATTGAACAGAGGATTTCTTTAGTAAACCAGACTAAAACATTTCAGAGTCAAACCTAGTAAGCCTGGATATCAAATTTAAATTAGCCTGATCCTTATTTAACATTGATCATCCTTTTCTATTTCTCCCTTCAAAAATGCACTGCAAACTGCTGGCTATACAAATAACATTTCATGCTATTGAAGCTTATCTGGTCTTCATGGCAAAGATAACCACCTAGAATAATATGGTTTCTTTAAAATCGTCATGCATATGCCAAAGTTTTTCAAACCTGATTAATAGAATGTAATTCTAGGGAACATAAACACCCAACCTAAACTGAATGACTGAGTTATCGCTTCATCCAATCACCCCTTCTAACTCAGGATATTCCATGATTCTACGATATACTGATTGTTCACCTTCAATAGAATTGTTGCATGCAAACCTGTCTTTAAAGAAGATAATATCCTGTTAGTGAACACCTCTCTATTTCTGCCATGGAACAGATTTCTGTACATTGCACCATAGAAGTCAGAGAAGTAGATAATAATTTTTACCACACATGGACTGGAAGTTCCCTTATGTTAGGACACACTCCACCCTCCCAAAAAAAAACCCAAAAAAAACCCAAAACCAAAAAAAAGCCCCAAAACAGAAAACATCTTTTTTCTGTATTTTTAAGTAAGCATGGAAATTAAACTGTAAAAATACGTAGGTGACTGAAGTGCTATCAGTGAGTAATATTCCTAAATATGGTCTAAAATATTTAACTGTCAGACGTAATAATTTATAAAGTAAGACTGTAGACATTTTCCTGATAGATCTGAGGGGCATGTTAATGGAGCACAATGAAGACAGATAGCTCCATTCTAATACCATCAAGCAGACAGCCTCCTCATGAAATGCATCTCTGCCAGTGCCCATCAATCTCCCCATGATGGCTGCTTAGATTAGACACAGAAAAAGTACTCCTGTGAATCTTTAAAAGGCTATTTCTGTCTTTTGTGAAGTTGTTTAACTTTTTTTTATTTTATGGGTTTGGCTGAATTCTAATGCACACAGGAGCCTTCAGACTTACCCTTATAAAATCCCATAAAAACAGTTATTATAGAAACATAAATTATATTTTTACTGGTTTAACCACTTGGGCTTGTCCTGCTTCACACTATGTACTATTTTATTGTGTTTGAATCAGTTGTGTAAATTTATTAAGTGTAATTTACATATCTGATACATTTTAGATATAAATAAGCGAAGTTAAACTTTACACACCACAACTAATTTTTTGAAAGCTTTGGGAATCTAATATTTGTGTGTTCATGAGCAAACACAAAACCCAGATTATTCACCCAGGTGTTACAGTCTTCCTTAAAGAATTGGTACTGGAAAAGCTTATAGTTTGATTATTTAATTTTTATGCTGAAAGCAAAAACTATAAGAAAATTGTTGTCATTCTCTGTTCATTAAAATGCTCAGTGGCAACATAATCCAAAATATGGCTGTTTGAATTTTCTTACAGTGATTTGTTTTCAGTCTCACTAAACCTATAGTTGCATAAAAAGAAAATAAACGATATCAAAGATTAAGCCATACCCTTAGGTATGTAAGCAAAAACACACATCATCTATTATTAACGACATCATCATCAAGATACAGGATGTTGGAGAGATGTTGAAGTACTAAACAATGCTTTAAGGTCAGAAAATAAATGCTTTCAAGGTAAATTAAATTTAAGATGGCCATGTTCCTCTCACTGATAGAGTTTAAAATTTGGAGAAGTTTAAAACTCAGAGTTTTTATAAATAAACTCTACTTCGGGAGATGTTATTAAAATACTTTCCTTTTCAGTGATTTTTCCTGTTTTTGTAGCAGTGGAAGTTCCTTGAGTTGGTTGCAAAGAGCTAAATACAGTGATCCTACTTGCAATGTGTAACAGAAACTAAGTTGAACTCAGCACTATGGTGAAAATTGCCATTAACGTGATGGGTTCAAAGTCAGAAAAATAATTTGGTTCACAAAATTCATAAAAGAGAGAAATCTCAGATTCCAGGAGTTATAAATCAGGTTTAGGGATTTTAGCATAATTTGGCTAAAATACTATTTTGATCTTATTTATAAATATTTCATTCTTTAAATATTTTTAAACTTTGTAATTCTTCCTTCTATTGTCTTTCAGCTAAGCCACTTCTAACTTCAGGCATATCCACGGGCATATTTCCCTGGACAAATCTATCCATGTGATAGGAGATATAATAGCAAATTTTTGTGCCAGGACTAACCTACAGTTTTATCAACTGCTCACTGGCAGAAAATTTCCTTTGAGTGTTACAGGTCAATTTTTTATCACTATTGACAAAGGAATTTCTACTGAATAAAGTTCCAGGAAAGTAAGTGAGCATGACTTGCTCCTGGCTATATTATCAAATAATCTATATTTACACAATCAGTTTAAACCCTCAAGGTCCTACAAATAATATAAGTTATTTTGCTTTTGCATTATAAACCTCTCTAATTTTCTTAAATCAGGAGATGATAATCCAAGCTTAGACTCTTAAAAATGCTGGAAACTACCCCGCCAGAATCCAAATTTTGTTATTGCATGCATTAGAGTTTAAGAGAAAATAAACATGTCTTGAGCTATACTGCATTATATTGAATTCACAACGGTCATCTGAACATCAGCTAAATAGCTACTGCTTTTTTAATTTATACAATGACTTTAAGTGCTTGTAGAAAAATCCCCTTCTCTAAAAATAAGGTTGTCCGTTTTTCAGAGAAAGGCTACGATACCATATGCAGCAAAAAATCTTTGAAATAAGATATGGTTGCACACCATATTTAATTTCTTTTGCCTTGAAAGGCCATCAGGAAGACATATCAGCAATCAATTATGGATATAGGAAGGCAGGAAATATTTCCTGCTATCTGGACAGAGTTAACATATATAAAGACCCGTATTTGTGATGATTAATTCTGTGTCAAATTCAGCGTTTGAATTTCAAAAGTACTTAATAATAATAATAATAATAATAATAATAATAATAATAATAATAATAATAATAATGATGTTTGGTTTAGTGTCCATTTTGAAGCAGTCTTAAAAGCTGCTTTCATTCATCCTCAGCAGTTCCTTCTTATTTTTCCAAAGAGCTTTCTTTTCTTTTTCAGTACTTTTGATCTGATCTTACATCACACATGACAGAGTTCTAGGTGTGCATATTTGTAACGTGATCTGACTTAATGCAAGAAGCCTGTTGACCACTTCAGTGTGTGCAATGCGGCGTATAATGACTTCCTCACCTCCCTCCATTTTGCTTCAGTTTACGTCTAACTGATGGTCAATGTCATTTCAACCTGAAAGCCCAGAATATCCCTCCAGAAATGCGGTGAGATGACATCTGTGGTGGTGTGATTATCATAAGAAGTAGCACAGTAAAGATGAGTGGTCATAGAATGAAAAAAGATTAATGACATAAGTTCCAAGACAGAACGAGGTCTCCTCAAGGAAAACCAAGGCAAGGAAAATGGGGAAAAGCAGCACTGTAGAAATCTGAAAACATCACCCAGGCCATGATTACAGCATGGGTACCAAAAGAAATACTTTCTGCAGAGACAGAAGTCTGTTTAGCTTTGCTGAATGGTAGCCTGCCTGTAACATTACCAAGTATGCATCTTGTTCACAGTAAAATTAAAGCCAAAACAGATGAATAGCGATCATATTTTACTTGAATATTTTAATAGTAATTATAAGAGAAGACAGAATAATTAAAAAAATTACCAATGTAGAAGTAACTAAGTTTACTCAGCCTACATTGCCAGAATCCATTTTCACACTATGTATTGCAAAAGTACTGCTGGATAAGGTGATATAACCTTTAGCACAGAAGAATAAAGAATAGGGTTATGTTATTTTATTTTATTTTATTTTTAGAAATACAAAAAAGCCTCTAATAGCATGATAATTAATCACGGTTAAAATTAAGTTAGTGAGCAGAAAGCGTAATCAACTGGATGCTGGAGTGTTTTATCTAGGGAAGGATAACATGGATATATGGAAACAGAGGAAAATGAATTAAAACAGGGAATCTGCATGATTTATATTACAGAGCATGAATATTAGGTGATTTCATTGCACCTCATAATCACACAGTCCTTCAGGTAGTGTAGCAATTCTACTTTCCGCGATCTTCTCAGGTTTCAGCATGTTTTCTAAATATCCATCTCAGCATACTAATCACCATGCTGAGATTTTTAAAGGTTAGTACATCTGCTTTGACAGGAATATTTAAGTCTCTCAAGTACTTACTGAACTAGCTTTTAATCTGAAATTGATTTTTTGAAACATTTTTTGGAAAACTGCTTATCAAGATTTTTTTTCATGCTAGAGTCAATCAAACATTGTTACATACTTCACAGAGAACTAATCCAAAATCCCAGAAGTTGCTGCAGAAAAGAAAATGGTCTTCTGGTCATCGTAGATTTTTTCCTTATTTATTAACATAAGTGAATAGTCAGCAAATATTTACAGCAACTGAGATTTAATAAGTTTATTTGCCAAATTAATGATTCTTTCCTCTTTATGAATATAAGAGAATTCTGATCTAAATGAAAAAAACAAAGAGGTTTCCCCAGTCCATCCTGCTGTATGTCAGTCACACAGATTGGGGTGGTGTTGTATGATATCAGAGGTTCAGTATGAGCCAATGGAAGTCTTCAGTTGTGCATTACATTGTGTTTTGGAAATAAAAAATCCCTAAGTTTTAAGATCCTTATCTTTCATTTTGAAACGGAAACTGCTTTTTTTCCCACTGGCATAAATAATTTGCCCTGAAGAACAAGAAGTCCTTGTAGGACAGAATGAACCAATGGTATCGTCAATTTCCATTGGTGGAACAAAGTCTGACAAACAATTTGTCTCTGGATTGAGACTTTTGTCCTCAGATCATATACAAATAAATAGTGACACTAGTCTTTATGTGAGTAAAATCAGTCAGCACTTACCCTGTACTAAGGAGTACTTCTCTCTTGCTGATATCCAAGCATTTTACAGAGAAATTTTAACTGTGAATGTCTGTGTACAATCTCTGAGGCAGGTGCATCGCACAATTCTCATCTCCCCTTTAGAGAAATGAGGGTATTATTGAAGTATAATGGTGTCCTGGGTTCAGCTAGGATAGGGGTAATTAACATTTGAAGGGGATACAGCCAGGATAGGTGACACAAACTAGTCCAAGCAGGTATTACGTACCATGACATCATACTCAGTATTAAAGGAGACTAGTCAAAGAGGGGTTGCACGGCTCTAGGACATGCAGCTTGGGGAAGGTCTGGATTTGTGATGGTTCTGAGCTGTAGGATTTGAGTTGTGTAGTTTGACAAGAAACTGCACTGTATATCACTAACTTTGTATATTTCAAATCCCATCATTGTGTTGTGTGTCTCCCCCCGCCCCCAGGCTGCTCCAACAATTTGTTCTTATCCCATCCCCACGGTTTGCCTTTGCCTGTTCTCCTCCCCATCCCACTGGTGAAGGGGTGAGTAAGCAGCCTCATTGTGCTCAGCTGTTGACTGGTGCTGAACCATGACAACTGGTGGTTAGAGAGCAAATCACTGAGAACAGAGAGAAACACTTCCCACTATTATTCCCAGAAAATAGTTATATTTGTAACTATATTCTACATATATATTTTAGAAATACAGTATTAGTTCTAACAAAGGGCTGCCATCAACTTCCATTTCTTCAATTCTAATGACAAAGGTGATAAACAGAGGTGCAATTATCTGGAACTTAAATTTCCATTGAAGAAATAAACTGTTCCAAGTCATATGCCACCATTCATTCTGATTCTGAGCTACAAGCATCCTTGCTGAGAGACTGAGTTTTTGACACTAAATGGGAACCTACATCTTCTGCTTTGTATTCTCTTCTGAAGAAATTCCGCTTTAGATTTTCCATTGAGAGAAGAAACTAAGGTCACAGGGATTAAAACTTCGAGGACTGCTTGAACAGTGTCTCTCAAGATACAAGATATAGAGAAAGGCCTGGTAAAGAGGCAAATAAATAGAAAGACCATTTCCTGAGATTTAGCTTGATTATGACACGGTGATGCAGTATAGACTCTTCTCTTTTTTTCATAACTCCTTTATGACTCTATTACATGGGGTGGCAAGTAAAAGTTTGGCTACACTGGATGTCACTATGCTAGGCATAGTGAAAGAGGGAGTGAGATGCCTTTCTCCACAACATGACAGATGAATAGCAGTTGCAGGTGGGTCAGGATAACTCCAGCAGGATAATGGTAACAGAGAAAAGTGTGATCTCATTGAGACAGCAATTACACTACATTGCATGCCAACAGCTTTCAAGATGCACTGGGGCTGTCTGTTAAACATCTCTCCTGAGAAACAGGGGGAAGTAGAATATTGTGGGGTAGAGAACAGGCAGGGGCAATCATGAAAATGCAGTAACCTCATGGTTCAGCCCCAGGCAGCAGCTGAGCACCATTTGCTGCTCACTCACCTCTCCCTCCACAGGAGAAACAGACAGAGCCCTGTGGGTTGGGACAGATTTAATTCTATCAGGGCTTTACCTTTCCTAACCTGATCCCTGGACAGCTTATCAGTATTACACTCAGGTCACCTGCCCCTGCTTTCACCATATGTTGGTCTTGTTTTTGTGCCTGTGTTTGTCCAAGAGCTCCCTGTTCATCCAGGCAGGCCTCTGGATGTTTTTGCCTTACTTCCTCTTTGTTGGAATGCTCCACTCCTGAGCTTGGAGGAGGTGACCCTTGAATACCAGCCAGCTCTCTTGGGCTCCTCTTCCTTCCAGGGCTTTATCCTATGGTACTCTACCAAGCAGATCCCTGAAGAAGCCAAAGTCTGGTCTCCTGAATTCCAGGGTAGCAAGCTTGCTGTGCACCCTCAGTGCCCTGAGGATCTTGAATGTTACCATTTCATTGTCACTGCATCCAAGGCTGCCTTTGAGCATTACATCCCCTACCAGTATCTCCTTGGAGGTGAGAACAGGGTCCAGCATGGCATTCCTCAGGTCCAGCATGACACTACTCATTGGATCTTCTATTACTTGGAGGAGGATGCATGTCACCAGTGCATTCCAGGATTTTTCTGGATTGCTTGTGTCCTTCTGTGTTTTCCCTTCAACAGATATTGGGGTGGTTGAAGTCCCGTGTGAGGACCCAACCTTGTGAATGTGAGGCTTTTCCTATCTGTCAAATTTGCATAAGTTGAAAAATAAGGATTCAGGCTGGACATAAGTAAAATAACTTTTCCCTATGAGTACAGGCAAGCAGTGGAGTAGGTTGCCTAGCGAGGTTGTGCAATACTTGCTGGTTTTCAAGACCTGAGAGGATAAAGCCCTGTGGAACCTGGCCTGATCCCAAAGCTGATTCTTCTTTGAGCAGCAGTTCTGACTGCACATCAAGCTCTCTTCCAACCTGAATTATTTTATGATCTTATGATAACTTATAAACATTTAAATGGTATCTGGAGAAAATGTTACCACATACTTGATTGTAAATCTGTCCACATTAGTGAGCCATTTCACATTGATTTTAATGGACTTTAAAATGCTATTCTAACCTGAAACCTGCAGTATGTGGTTTATTATTGAACTGGCTCAATGAAACTAAGTCGAGAAATCAGTGCGTAAAGCACTAATTTCATCAGAAAATGAGACACCTATAACTAACTAATATAACCCAGCCTAATATATGCAGGAAGATATAAGCAGCACTAAATAGCCCATAGCTTTCCTACTCAGCTGAGTTACCAGCATCATGCATTTTGAAACTCTGCTAGCCAGGGCTCTGTGAACATGTTTTGTATCAGCAGTATTTCCCCCTTCCTCAAAAGGTTTTTATTTTGTGTGCTCTGCTATTTTCTTTAGAGCAAAGAAGGCTTAGCTGAGCAAACTGATGATCCTGTGAAGAGTTGGTACAAAGGCACTTGGTTGTCTTTTTTAAGAAGCTTATCCAGCTTTCAGTAACTCACTCAGAATTCAGTCAATAAAGACACTTCATACAAAACTGAGTTTTACCCATATTATCTGAAATGTTCTGTTGAGTTTCCCCACAGACATAGTACCAATAATGTCTTTTACTGACTTACCTGCTACTTTTGCTGAGCATAGACTTTGAGAATATTGTGCTTGTTCCTGAATAGTGACGGGTCGACTGTATATGGCTTAACTGAGATCTTTGGCATTCTCCACTCAGGTCTGAATGAATGGCACATTTAATGTTTGCTGAAAGGAATTTCATTTGAGAAGCAGACAAGTGTGTGCTCTTCAGAGTATATACCTTAAATTCTAACCTGGTTCTGGTTTATTATGTGTTAATTGCATAAAAAAAGCTTATTTAAGTTATTCTTTAATTATTTGCAATGCCTCATATGATATATTGCTTCTTACTGTGGTTCTAGTGTATATATTATTTTAATATACTTAAACTAAATACTTCTGCATTTCATTAGTAAAACCACTACTTTCTGCTTTGCTGTATGTTTTATTGTCAACCTGTGTTAATAAGATATATTTAATGTCTTTCTGGTGTTTATTAAGCAAAAATAACTTTAAGGTTCTTATTCAATTGAATGTTGCTTTGTACAGCATAAATTGTTCAGTTATATAATGGATAATTAATTATGGATAATTTGTCGAAATAAAATATTCCCTTTACCCTTTACCCTTTCCCTTTCCTTTCTTCTTCTCCTTCCTCCATCCTCTATTTTCCTTAATGAAAAAATACAAAACCTGCACAAAAATATCAGAAATTGTAGATGAGAAAAAGGTTTTCTATTTTATCTGCTTATTATCTAACTCCCACCAATATTTTAGCAATCTGCAGTAGTGATTACCTCATATACTTTTGACAAACTGCATAAAACTCTTAAGATCCTAAAGATGCTAAAGGAAACTGAATGTGTTTCTGAATTGGAGCGATTGTTGTACAAAACTTATTTTAAGCTTTATGTGGTCATTTTAACTTTTTGTCAGTGTCCAATTGCCTCCATCGATTCTGTTTCACCTTTTGACTTCTGAACTATAAGAATTCCACATCAAACTTGGCAAGCAAAGAAGACCCACTGCAAAACCAGCAAGGCAAGGGCCAAAGGAGGGTACTCTTTGGAAGAAAGAGAATTCATATTTTTGAAGAAGACTTCCTCTGTAGCACAGAGAAGACTCTAAGAAAGAAATCTGCGACCCACAATTGATATTTTTTCTCCAAACCTAGCTATGTTTTTCATGCTGTGCACTGTTTTAAATTGTTTCCATGGGCACAGCAAGTTACTGTCTTTTTTAAAGAAAAAAAATCCTTTCCTTACCCTTTTTCTTGTGTTTTCTGTCTTCTAGGATTGAGATTTTTCTTTTGTTGACAAATTAAGGATTTAATAACTCTACAGCATGTCTGTATATAGAAACTAGATTTTAATTGAAAATTTGTAGTTGGGTTTGATATTAGATGCATTGACTTTATTATCCTTTGCTGACTTTGTTTTCAGTAGCTATACTTTGCCTTTCATCTACAATTGATGCAGTTACAGAACAAGTAAAACCATGCTCTTCTCAGCATGGAAACCATGCTGGATGGTGGCTTTTCAGACTGAATCGTCTTGTAGAGAGCCTCCAGACTCCATAGCATATCAGAAAACACATCATTAAGTTAATGTCTGGAAAAGATATTGAACATGGAACAAAACAAAACTGAAACAAACAAAAATTGTGCTTATCATGTAAAGTAGACCTTCCTCTACTTCATATGGCTCTGAAGGCATTTTTTGGAAAAGAAAATTCTTCAAGACTTGAAAAGTGTTAGTGACAAGTCTAACCTTTTTGTAATGCCCAGTCATGAAGCATGCTGGAACGTGAAATGCACTGTGGTCTAAATGTCCTTTTAGTCAATTGCTGTCTCAGAGAGAGTTATTTGAAAGCCTAGCAATTTAGCTGCAATTATCAAGAATTTACCTGTATAGTTTCTAAGACTGTCTCCATGGGATTACTTGGGAAAGATTTACTCGCATAAGCTAAGGCTACAGGCATAATACTTTCATTTATACAATAGCTCCTAAGACTGGGATATTAAGCAGTCACTTACTATGCT
This sequence comes from Gallinula chloropus, assembly GCF_964237585.1. Classification (NCBI taxonomy): domain Eukaryota; kingdom Metazoa; phylum Chordata; class Aves; order Gruiformes; family Rallidae; genus Gallinula; species Gallinula chloropus. The sequence goes on along the minus strand of NC_140085.1, from coordinate 108,982,020 downwards.
CTGGAATATTCAAAAATATGTGAATGGGCTTCTTCCTTCCTCTCTTCTAGCAAAGAAGACAAAAAAAAAATAACCAACCCAAAAGCCAAAACCCCCAAAAATCTGAATTTCTCATCGTTCCATAGGAATCAAAGTAGCAAATTAACAGAAAAATTAGACAGCAAAGTTGCAAAATTAACAAGATTTTTAATTTTAAAAATACTTTAATTTAAAAGCAGTCATTCAAAAGCACTTTCCAACATTACATAGACTATGCAGCCAAAAAGGAAGAGGTCAGGGGGAATGCTTAGCGATATACAAAGGTTTACAATAACAGCATAAGTTCCATAGTATTAGAGTTAATTGTAGATGTCCAGACTTTGGGGATTCAGCTATATTAATGGGAACCATCTCTTAACACCAGCTAGATTAAGTGGATTTAACAGCTGTGTGATGTATTCTAGCACCATATTGTAAGCAGCCGCTCTAAAATTATCTTCTTAAAGTGGTCAATAAACTGTCTAGTGCTTTTTTATCTACAGTTCATTTATGATATTGTATTTATAAATGACAAGAAAACTAATACTTTCATGCATGTACCTGAATGACAGATTTTAATGAGACTTTTGCAAGACCATGAGTTTGTGACAAGAGTACAGATTTATGATGCTCCAGGTGAAGCTGTAGAAAAGCAAAGCACTACTTCCCCCATTAAAATTCTTAACAAGAAGTGGAAAATGAAAGTTTGCAGTATGACAGAAATCAAGCATCAATAAATTATGAGAATATGTGATTGCTTTCATTCCAACCGTCTACAACTAAATTATTGTCTCTCTTACATCCAGAAGAAACTTTTTCATTAAATATTTTTGTCATATTTATAAATACCAGGCCTGATTCAAGTATCAATTTAGGATGTTGACTGACTTCAGAAGCACCAGTGTAACATGCAAACAAAAAACCCCACATCCTATATTGTCAGCTACAGTGAAAAATGAAACGTGAGCTGAAGAAGTGATTGAAGTCAATGTGAGGTGTGCATACATGTATGCTGCATGTCTGGAGAGAAGGTGCCATTTGTACTTAGTATCTTCTACTAAACAAAACAATTCAAATGCTAATGTGACTATCCACTTGGCAATATATCTGATAAAGGATATTCAGGTTTTTTTTTCTTTTCAAGTCTTGCAGGGAAAAGCAAATCTCTGAGGGTAAGAAGAAAGACAAAAATAACAGAACCTTGTTGATGGGAAATTGTGTATCTGGACTCTAGTTCAAAAGATAAAGGCTTTGCTCTTTTGCTGCAAAATAGTTATGGCAAGGGGTAGTTAGTAAGTAATTTCTATTGGAGGACTACTGCAGCTGCTGGCCATTAGAGTAGTAATTGTTTAGTGGCTTTTAAAAATCAAAGGAAAGAAAAACAATTAAAACGAAATTACTTATTTTATAATGGAATTGAAGGATGAACTTTAAAACCATAAGCATAAAGTGGAAAAGTAAAATATGATGACACTGACAGAAACAAAAGTATAACAAAAATATCGTCTACATACTTGCAACTACAATAATCCCTACCCATAGCAAGCGTGAACCCCCCTGCCAAAAAGTGCTGAGTTTTCTTACCTTCCTTAAATTTCCATTTATGGACTCTTGCCTGCCCCAAGCTTTGTCCCAAAATACTAAAACTCTCTTGCATAATCCTTCATAGATGTATATGCAAGGTGAACATGTATTTAGATTATCTGAAAAATAAATCTTTCAGGTTTCCATCCTACTTCAAAATGCAGCTAGCATAGGTCTCAGTTTAGGGGTGGTTTTAAAGTGGTTTCACTGTGCAAAGAAGTCTGGTCAGTGCTGGCAAAGCTTTAAACTACAACAGTAAAAAAAATCTTGGTGAGTTCCATGTTGGTTTACAATTCAGTTTAAATATTTTCATACTTTTTTAACATACATAGATAACATAAATAAGATAACAGCAAAAATTTTGTTTGTTTCTTTGTTTGTTCTGGGAAGCAATCCTTTAAATAATGCCAAACTCATCTTGCCCTCAGTTTAGGAAAAGAACCCTAAATCCAGATAAACAAGGTCAAGACCTGGTTTAGGTGTTAGTGAAGATAGCTTTTAATGCAAATTATAATGAACTAAGAGTATCTTAAAGCAGTTAAAATCATACCTAAAAATCTAGTACATAATTTTTCTGATAAATGAAAACAGTAGAATAATTATTGATTTTTTTCATATAAAATAATCTGATATTTTTGTATTAATAAACTCAGCAATTGTTGCCCAAAATATATTAACATAAGAAAATAATATTTGCCATTCATAGACTCCTATCAGCAATTTTCTACCACTTCATTTTAAGTGTCAGTAAATCATTTATGTATATTACCATGTTAATCAACTGATTCAAGTGGTCAGAGATATTCCAGAAATAACATTCTAAACAAGGGGAGCAAAATTACATTTAAAGAAGGAGTTATGCTCACTCTGGTATCAGGTACTTGTCTGAAAATGAAATACCTATGAAAATGCTTGTCACAAGTTTACCAAAACCAATGCTTAGACAAAAAATAGGACATAACCATAAAACATGTTGCAATTAATAATAAAATCTCTGTAATAATTCTTGGCTTTAAAAAAAATAATTAAAAATGTCATTTTACACTTACTCATATAATAATACATTCCAATATAGAAAACAAGAGATAATGAACTTAGCTGATAGTCAGACAATATGCTTGGAAAATTGTGAAAAGGATTGAATTTCAAATGTGATAGCTTTAATATCAAACCCCAACAATGTTTAAGGATGGACTGGAAAGCACAGGCAACTACTGTGGACCCATAATATAGAGGGCATTCATATGGTTATGGCTACTCTACATGCCAATGGAATTAAAAACATAGATGTATTGGAAAAATTATTTCTCTAAATTACTGGGTCATAGCACATCTAAAGATACACATGAACAGAAATCTTTGCATGATTTTGTAATTTTTGTATTTAAAAATTAATGTCATATTAATATTTCAGGAAAACACATTCTCTTGGTGCTACAGTAAAAGCATCTTATTTCTAGAAGAACAAAAAATAAGGACTCCCCAAGAGTAAAAGAGTTTTTAATTTTAATTTTTAAGCTGTGACACCCAGAATATTCACAACAAATCATTCTCAAGCTATGACATTATTCAGAATACAAAACATCTTACAATAAGTTTGTGATTAGCAAAGTAATCTTTTCACTTATGTTAAATTAATCAGTTTACCTTTCATAAGCTCATTAGCCTTCAGTTCTACATTAATCATGATTAGCATTTTGTATTTTTGTTTTGATTGCGCAGATAACATTTTAAAATCATAACTACAGCAATAATTAATTAACGCGTACAAATTTTTAGATGTGTAAATGAATTTGAGTAGTCACAGGTTCCTGTTATGTTCACATTTGGTTTTGAGCATGACAGATTTTAGAGAATTATTTGATCTACATCTTTGTCTTTCTTTTAAATTTAGTGTATCTAGAGGATATTCTATATATACAGGTCTTGAGATGAGGATGGAGAAAAGGAGAATAAAAGATCTATAGTCTCATGAACAGTCTGAAAGCAAGAAGTAGAAATTTTGTGAGGACTACAATGAGTTCCATTTTGAATTTTCCCATGAAGAACAGCTTTGAAGTAACATTTCTTTAAAAAAAAAATCTGGAAATATATCCAATATTTGTCTCCAACATGTGCAAGGAAAGAAAGAGAGAGTTAAGAAGAAAAGGTTAGGTTTGTGGGGATTTTGTCCAATTAAGAGTAAAACATGTCCATATAAAGAAGGGTGGCACCAAATATAAGATTAGAGATACAAGACACAACCTGGTATTTTACAGCTTTAAAAATATTAGCTTTCTTTCTCAGTTAATAATGCATTGCTTTTGTTGTATCTGTGGGGAGCAACAGCTACATATTAGAATTGTAAAACAAGTTAGGCTATTCTGTCATTACTGGATTGAAATGGAATTTTGCAGTAGTACAAAAACAGCTAGAAATGTGTATGGACTTCCTTTAAAGTATATTACAACCAAATTACTTCTAAAGATTAAGATTTAAAGACAATAAGATTTGTCCTACTAATTTGCTTTCCTGCATAGTTTCTGTTCGTTGCTTTTAACAAATTTTACTTCTCAGAGGAAGAACAAGTTCTCATAAAACAGGTGATTGCAGTTAAACCCTAGAACTACCTTTTTTCTGTATCTGATTCAGCATAAACAGAATATAGGATGTGAAAATGAAAATGAAAGGACATTTAAACAAGAAAAAACGGAGCATCATGGTCCAATGAAACACTGAAGAATCACTTGGTACTGTGAAATTCCTTTTAGCGATACAATATTAAGTATCTGTAATATGCATTTCCCTGGTATTGTATTATTCATGATGTGAGTTTGAATCCACTTGGTCCTCCTGGGGATCATATTCAGTGTTAATTTTGACCATGTTTGAACATCTCAAAGGACAGGTTCCCACTCATGCAGGATCTTGATTTTTTGCAGTATCGTGTGTGCTTTTATGGAGAAACGGAAGAAAATATTTTCATGGTTTGGTTTCCTAACACCAGAAAAGAGTTTATCATTGTAAATTAAGATGATGTAGGCAGTTCATTCTAGTTGAAGAAACGTGCTTATGCTAAAGTATAAGTTTGATCACTTGCCTCAATAATTTCATATTTAGCAGCTAAAGACATATTTGACAGCATTTGGCAACATACTTAGCCATAAAAGTTGTGAGTCATCATTTATGTCTACCTGTAGGAAAAAAATGTCTGTAAAAAAAGAGAAAATCACTATATATGCCAAAATTTTCAAACAATAAATCTGATTGCTAGTTTCTAATTCCACCCTCCATAACCTGAACTATTACAATATAAAATGTAAATTTGAATATTCAATCTGCATCCAAAAGGGTCCTGAAATACCTTCCTTGGTATGTCATCTTCTCCCTGCCATGAAATTCTGTCAGAAGTTAACTGCAAATCATTAAGGAAGTGATGGGAAGAAGTAGAAATTTATTTGTTTGGGATAATCAAAGTGGAAAAATATATTTAATAAATTATATCAGCCTCTCTGATAAGGAAATTGAGCTGGATATAAGCCCACTCATTAAGGTTTTGGCATTAGATTGGAAATGCTACGACGACGGCATTTTCCTCTCAAAATTTCTTAGTTCTGATTGAGTTGAAAACCAAACTTTAAATTTGACAAGTATTAAATCCGTCTTATTTGATCTGGATTAATTTCAAGACTACAGTAATTCTTATCTGAGCCTTTTTAATTATCACTTAAAGAAATGACTAGCAACAATAGAAAAATCTGTTTCACTTATGGGTTTGTATTATGTTACAGAGAAAGACTGGGATCAAGCAATGTTACAAGGTATTGTGCTTTAGTTTCTGCTTGTTTTTTGTTCTTGGAGCTTTTTTAATTAAAAAAGTTAAAAGCTCCAGTGGAGAGCAGTGGCAAAGACCAGTGCTTGGAAAGTAGCTTGAAAAGAACAAACAATTTTGGCAGAGGAAGAAGAGTGAGCCAGGTGGAGCATCTGGGCACCATGGTGTGGGGCCTGCCCTGGGCAGGAGAGACCCAGTGTGAACCTCGGTGTAAGCTGCTGAGACTCTTAACTCGAGTGATTCCACTTAGTATTGCTCTTATTTCGCCTTGCCCTTCCTAAGCCATCCCGCATAGGGTGTAGATGAAGTGCTTAAGGACATAATCTAGAGATGGACCAGGCAGGGTTAGGCTGCATTTGGACTCGATGATCTAAAGGGTCTCTTCCAACCCAGATGATTCTATGATTCTATAATAAAAACAACTCTGCTACTTTATTGATAGGTATTCTTACTTGCATTATCTTTACCAGCAACTTCAGTTTCACATTAAAAACACTAAAATTGTAATTAAAGAACAATATTTTGTGGTGGTGTAGCTCTGGCTGGAGGCCAGAAGCCCACCAAAGTCAGTCTATTACTCCCCTTCTTAGTTGTACAGTGGAGAAAATATATATTAAGAGGCTCAGGAGTCAAAATAAGGACAGGGAGAGATCATTCTGTCATCAACAAGGTAGGCAAAACAGACTCAATACAGACTGAAGAAGAGAAAACTATCTAATTTATTACACTACACTACAAAGAACAGTGAAAACCGGAGTCGGAAACATGACCAGATCTTAAAACAAATGCAACTAGATCTTAAAACACTTTCCCCCCACCACTCCCTTCTTAGCAGACTCTAGTCAGAATTTTGCTCCCTTCTTCCCCCCCCGCTCGAAGTACAGGGGGGGCAGGGACTGGGGAAAATAGTGTTCTTGGTAGCACCTTCCCCACACCCCTCCATTCTCAGCAGATTTCCCTTTATCCATGATTTTGCTCCCTTCTTCCCCCTGCTCGCAGTACAGGGGGGCAGGGACTGGGAAAAAATGGGGTTCTCTGTTACTTCTTCATGAGCTGTTTTCCTTTTACAGATCTTAAAACACCTCTACCTCCCCTACAGCTCTCTTCTTAGCAGACTTCACTCTAGTCATGATTTCACTCTCTTCTTCCCCCTGCTCACAGCACGGGGGGCAGGGAATTGGAGATGGGGGCATTGGTCAGTCCTTTGCAATTTGGTTTCCTTCTTGGCTGGGAGTGGGGGGCATTCATTCCACACCCTCCCCCTGCTGCACCATGGGGTCTCACCCAAGGGAGACAGTCCTCCACGAACTTCTCCAACATGAGTCCTTTCCCACAGGGCTTTCTCTCTTTATCACAATGTCTCTCAGACCCAGTCCTCCACGGAATTATAAGCCTCCCCCAGCAAACCTGTTCTGACAGAAAACTCTCACTCACTCATCTCTGTGTCTCTGATCCTCCTCATGGCTGCAAGTGCTGGCAGGGGCTTATCCCAGCATAGGGTTACCACGTCTTCTCTATGTCTCCACCTGCTCCATCCAGCGTGTAGCCCCTGAACAGGCTGCAGGTGGGGTCTCGGCCTTTTCCATGGGTTTCTCCAAGGGCTGCAGGGGATCTCTGGCACCTGGTCTGCCTCCTCCCCCGCCCTTCCCAACCTCGGTGTCTGCACAGCTCGTTACATCTTCTCACTCCCTTCTCCAGTGGCAAAATGCAGCTGCTTCCGTGTTGTTTTCTCCTATATGTGATTCTCAGAGGTGCTATGACTCTCTCCAGCCACGACTTTGGCCTTGAATTGTCCACAGTTCACACTGAGGCTGGCAGAAAACTGTAACTGCTGCTTACAAAAACCATCTTAGCAGCACAGCCTCACAAAACTGCAACACATGTTCATGTAAATTTTAATTATTTAGCAGTAAATAGTAATGCTACTAATCTCTAAAGGTGAAAGCAACTGTAATTTAGAAAAAAAAAATGACTTTGTGCTTATAAGTTACACCTCTTGCAAAGTCCTAGAATTCTAGCAGAATAAGTCTTGTTAAAAATGAAGTGAAAGCTATTATAAATGTGTCGCTATTTAGAATTGTGTTGGTTTAACCCCAGTAGGCAGCTGAGCCTCACCCAGCTACTCACTCATGGCACAAGGAGAGAATCAGAAGGGTCAAATTGTGAAAACTCATGGGTTGAGATAAAGACAGCTTAATAGGTAAAGCAAAAGCTGTGTGCGTAAGCGAAGCAGCACAAGGAATTAATTCCTTATTTCTCATCAGCAGGCAGCTGTTCAGCTGTGTCCAGGAAAGCAGGGTTTCATCACACCTAATGGTTACTTGGGAAGTCAAGTGCCTTAACTCAGTGTCATGCTCCTTCCTCGTTCTTCCCCCAGCCTTTATTGCTGAGCATGACATCATGTCATATGATGTCATGCATATCCCTTTGTTCAGTGGGATCAGCTGTCCCAGCTCTGTCCCCTCCTGCTTTCTTATGCACCGTCAACCTACTTGCAGGTGGGACACTATGAAGAACAGAGAAGGCTTTAAGGTTGTGTATACACTTCTCAGTGATGGTTAAAATCATTGTCCCAGACAAAATCAGTGCAAAGTTCCATAGTAAAAATATTATCTAAAATGGCATTTCCTTCTTTATATCCATGATTATAACCTTGATGCTATTGTTACAAACATGAATAATCTCACATATAATGAGAACACCTTATAATGAGCTACTTAGAATCATACTGAGTTATGTATGAGAAACAAACCATTCAGAAAATAATCCTGTAACACTCTCATACCATAAAAGTGTCGTCAGATTTAATACCTAATACAATCCAGCACAACATTCCACTGAGTTATTTGTGTCAGTTTTTATCACAGATCTTTCTTTCCTTCATTTTCTCTTCTATCTGTTCTGTAAGCAATGATAACATGGTAGAGATAACTGACATAATCTTCTTTATACACTTCACCAAATTCTTGACAGTGAGTTGTCAGATTTCTAGGTAAGGTCATGGTTATTTAAGGTTGCTTTAGGTGCTTTTGTCTCCTCTTTTTCTTCTATTCACTTGAATGTTTGATAGTGTTTTCTGCTGTCCTGTACATTGCTCTCTTGGCTTTCCAGTCATTACAATGAGAAAAAGAAAAAAAAGTGCTTGGCTAGAGATATCTCCTAAGAAAATCTATTTGCTGCCAGGTGCAGGTTTCTCCATTCATTGGAAGAAGTTAAGGCATTCCAATGAGCTCTTTCTTATTTTTTCTTAGATGTCTAAGTGTATGAAAAAGAAAAATAATAATTAAGCACCCCCAATCCTTCTTCCTAGTTCAAGACACAAAATCAAACCCTCTATTCCATGTGGTTAGTTGTATTAGGATTTCCAGGGGGATCTCCAGGTAGGCATCATGTTTACTTCTTGCTATCAAATTGTTATGTACTGTGGTGTGTTTAGTGAAGAAAAAATCTTGTGCTGCGCTGCTCAAGTGGAAATACAATGATTAGTATTCCTAACGTCACCGAGACCATGAAAAGCACATTGTGCCAGCCAAAGTAATTTTAATATACATATTTCACAATGGTTTTGTTACTTTCTTGGTGAAATCACTCTAGGATCCCAACTACAGAAAGTCAAAATCATGCTTATACCATGTCTGCCTGCAGCCTCGCTGAAGTCACAGAAATTAACAGCAATGCCCAGTGCACCTTTTGCCACCCTGTGATGACATCCAGTTAGAATACAGCTGCCTTCTGTGTGGCTTCACTAGAACATGGCTCATTTTATCCTTCCTAGTACAGTCCTGCCAAGAATAATTTGGCTGAAAACAGTGTAGGCCACAAGGGAAGACTGAAATTTATTTATATGCACCAGCAGCAAGCAGGAAAGAATAATGAGAACCACAGGAACTCTTAACATAATTACATAACGTCCAGCAGAGCCAGCAAAACATGAAAACTAATTTCAGGAACAAAAGCTATAAACCTTAATATGATCTTAAAAAAACCTAGGAAATAAAGTAATTCCTCACTTCCATGATTTTCAATAGGGAAATAGTACTTCAGAGCAATTAAGTTTTCAGATCTTTATCTAGAGCTTATTACTTAAAGTGTTTCAGTCCAGACACTGAAAATAAAACTTCTAAAGGCAAGCTGGGTCATAGAGTGGGATATTGCTTTATTGCCAACTGAAGGACCTTCTTATTGACCATTGTCTCTTCTGATTCTGGAGCCCCTTCTGCCTGGGTGAGGGGGACGGAGAGGAAAAGAAACCCCGTGGTTTAGGCTACAGTTACATTATTTCTGTTTTGTCTTCCACCAAGCAGCATCATGGTGCCTGTGTCTTCCCTTATGCAATATAAAGTCTGGGAAGAGAAGATAATGCAGGTGCAAACCCACCATGTGACTTGCCAGAAAGGAATTATACTTGAAGAAAGCCTAGTTGGTTGGCCTTTGAGTCCCAAGTGATTCTTCACATCCCAGTCTAATAAAGGCAGCAGCATTGTTTCCCATTTTCAGGAAACACAGAGTGCAGACACAGCCGGCCACACAGATCAACACGCACAGACCACAGTGTCTTTATGGACAGCCAGATAAACACAAGCTTTGCTCACATCAACATGAAATAAGAGAAAGGGCCCAGTCCTGTACCTCCTTTCCAGCTGATCAGACTGGAAGTTCGCAGGTGACATCTGCATACACCTTTTTCGATTCACAAAACCCACACATCCACTGGTCCCTGAAACATTAGCACTGGCTTTATATCTACCTAATACATGTGCCCAGATTACAAGCCCGTCACCCGACCAGACCTCTAAAATTTTGGGGTGCAGATGTCCTCCTACTTGCTGTCTAGTCTACTTCAAAGGCTCATAGCTAATGGATACATACATAACTCTCCCCCCACCTCCTGAATAGAGAATGAGATCACAGTAAAATATTTAATAATAAAGATTAATAGGAAGATGCGATAAATGGTTATCAGGAACAGGGCTCATTCAGAGGCGTAGCTTGTTAACTTACACTTGCCTCTGTTTAACCCCCATTTTCTTCATTATTTTGTCCTTGTTCTTTTCCTATCCCCCTCGATGCCTAATTTTCCCAGATATTACCTCTTCACAAATAAAGAACTCACCCCACATGACCCCATTTTGCTTCAACCATACCTCACTTTGCTACTTCGGATACCTGAGCAATTGTGTCATTATATGGTACCACTGATAAAGTTACTGCAGCATTGCTGGCCTTGCATGGTGGTGCTCTCTCTGAAGGTCTCCAAGACTCTCTCCAATTACCCCGAAGTTCAGATTTGGGCAAAGGATGTTGACAAGCCCAGAGTCGAGGTGGAGTTCCTGGATCCTGGGCAGCAAGAGCCAGCAGGTCCATGAGGGCTAGGCAGGCCTGCCTGCATCCCCACGCAGGGACCCTGCACTCATAGCATGTCCTCTTCGGGGTGGCAACACCACCTACAGAGAAAAAAATACAAATGCTAATTTTCCAAGGTTTTGCACATTTCTGATTTATTTTCATACTGAAACACAGGGAAATGTTGGAGATTTTAAAATGGTCTGAAAAGCTCTAAATTTCTGAGAGGGAGTAGCAATAAAACTACCACTTTCATATGTCAGTTGGATTCATAGCACCAAAAAACCCAGACTGAAATAGTCCTGTCATAAGGGAAAACAACATATTTTGATAACAAAAGAATATATAATATAATCTCTCCTCATAAAGTTATCCTCTCTGGTCCTTATGTTTGTCTAAGACTATAAAAAAATCATTCACATAGCAGCATGGTATTCACAGACCTTAAAAATATTCAAATTATTCAGAAATATGACTGCAAGAGAGGTCCAAGGTCTGGAAAAATCTACCTGCTGTGAAAAATTGAAATAGATCAGTCTATTTTATTTCTTGGAGAGTACTTTATGAAGCAATTATTATGGTACTCTGAAACTAGCTACATTTAGAACTACAGAGATTTCTGGAAACAAAGAAAGATATTTACAAGCATACAAAAAACTCCAAAACAAACAGAATGAATAACGTTACTTGAAAAATAATAGCATGTGCATATTTTTAAAAATAATATCAGTTGAAAAAATAATTTTAAAAAACTTTAAAGTTACCAACTTTAAGTACTTTTCATATTGGGTGGAATGCTTGATCTACAACTTTATTTCATACATTTTTTTGTCCAACATACACACCCCCAAGTGCTTGAAGAAAGTCAGCTATAAAAGGAAATGGCTTTTAAAAAATTAGTAAAAGGCATATAAGGGTGGAAAAAGGAAAAGGAAAGGTGGAAAAGATGGGAAAGGGGAAGGAAAAGGAAAAGAAGAAAGGGAAGAGGAAGGAAACTCTAATAGAGTTATCTTGTTTACTGTCGTAGTAATTGGTATGAAATCTTTTAACTTGCGGTTGCATAGGCTCCCTATCCCATATAGCCTTTAAAAAAAAAAGTCATTTTTACATTGTGAATTTCACATTCAAAACCATGAACAATTATAGTTGGTAATATGTAGAATGTCAACTGGCACAATCACAATTAGGTCTTGTAATTTTTCTTATTTATACTCAGTTGGAATATTCCTTGACTACTCACAACACTAAACCAAAGGGAAAAAACCCAAAAATAAAACAAAAACAAACCACAAAACTCCCCCAAAAAAACCATCCCTGAAACAACTTACCTCCAAGTCTGTCCTCTAAATTTATATCATTGCCATTCAGCAAAATGTGATGTTCTGAACATTCATGAACACAGAATGTTCCACCAGCATTTTGATGGTATGTGTACTAAGTTAGAAATGTGAACATTATTCAGACTGTCCAGCTATGGGCTTATGAAATGAAAATCTATAGTTCCGTCAAATGTCACCGAATGACAGATGATAATGAGCATGATTGTCCATATGATTTCCATTGGACTTCATATGTAATATTGATATAAGAATCTGGAGTGGCTTTTTATTGTTCTGTTGTTGTTGGCCTACAAAAAACCCGAAGATTACCCTACCACTTATAGCACACTGGAGTGTTCACTGGCAGCCTCAGGCAGCTGAAGTCATATCATCTACAAAGCAGTGTTCCAACAGTAATCCTCTTTGTGCTGCATTTTGCTGTAACGTCAGTTTTATAAATATTACAGCCACCACTTTACCTTGCAGCTATGGAGCTTTGCAAGACTGAAAGCAAATAAAAAAACTATCAAAACTTTTCACTTTGTTTTTTTTCAGTCTGTCACCAGTATTGTGTTGATGTTAATTTCAGATGAGTATAAGCAGAATTAAGTGAGTTGAGATATTTAGATCATGTCTGTTTGTGTGTACAGTTTCATGTCCCTATTTGAACAGAAAATATATTTCATAATTTTTTTTGGTAGATTATAGAAATGTACTGTACACTTTGAAAAAAGGTAGAAAATTAAATATTTAAAGCTTTTAATAACTTTAGTGTATGTCTGAAATTGCCAGAAAAAAGAAGCCAACACAATCTAAAATAGGTACATTTAAATTAAAGTCAAATTTATTATTGGAATTCCTAAACACTTCATCAAATTGGATAAATACATGCTTTAATTTCTTATTCAGCAACATTGAGAATAACATGAAAAAAATCTGCTCTGATGAATATAGATTGAATAAAGACTTCCTTTGACCTAAAAATCTTTGAAGCTTTGCTGTCAACTCAGATACTTGAGGAAGTATTGTACCTATGGGGTTATTAAAGATATTGTATAGCTGTGTTTCAAAGAAGCCAAAGTGACACTAGTATAAAGGTATCACAGTATTGCCCATGCTAAATATTTTTCCACAAGCAAATTAAAAACTCTACTTCTGTTCTGTTTTAGGAGCAAGTGAACTTTCTTAAATTAGAATGTGAGAAAGGGCGTTCTACTTCTCCACTGGGGCAAGACAGGAAAATCATGGTAGTATGCAAATGAAGGACACAGAGCATCATGAGGCAGTTTTCTGAAAGCAGATTTGAAAGTAATACCACTAACCTACAGTCAGGTGTTTTTGTTTGTTTGGGTTTTTTTGGTGGGGTTTTTTGCTTGTTTGGCTGGTTGGTTTTGGTTTTGTTTGTTTGTCTGGAGGTTTTCTTGCCAGCTGCCAGCAACTTGTAGAGCTACTGGCAGAGTATCACAAAGAAAACATGAGAAAGAATCAATTTTTTGTATATTTCATACATGACCATATTCTATGCTACAAAAGAAAAGAAGTTACTTTTTTAGAAAGACATAGTGATAACTAAAAAGGTTGAATTTCCACTCCGACCCCACCGAGGTGCTAGTTTTGATTTTTTTTTTCCGATTTTTTTTTTTCTCTCCTGAATGGTCCTTAACACATGAAACTATCAGATTTAATGAAAAATTATCTGGTTGAGATTATATTAGCTTTCTGGGCAAAATAAACTGAAAAAATCATTGTCCTACATTCCCTATAGGATAATCATGTCTATTTTAGGTTTGGTTGTTTGTTTTTTTTTCCAAGACAGAAGCAATACAAAAATAGATTAAAAAAAAAAATCCCTAAATATATACAGACAAAAGGTACTAATCTAAAGTTGCCCAGATTGCATTTATATGCCTTCATTACATCTACTTTAAAATGAAAGAATCAGTGGGATACTGTTTTTCCTTCAGTGTATGATGCATACAGAATCAGTAAAACACGAATTTCCCTGATAGTAAAAGAATTTGCGGTTTGCTCAGTGTTCACATACAAACAGCATCTGAAGAGCTGTTTCCTCTACACAGTGCTTATCCAAGCTTTTAATAATGAAGGTTTTTTTAATTTTTCTCTGTCAGTCTCGCCACGTCATTAATCATTTTTGTTGTTATTTTCTAAATTCACTCTAACATTGTCAAAGTTTTTTTTCCTGGTATTATGAACAACAGAAAGTAAAAAGTTATTACTGGCAATATTCATTGAATCTTCACTAGAGCACAATAAAGGCATATGTGATACTGTAATAAATCTTTCAAATCAGATTTTTTTTTTTAACACAGTTAATTTCTTGACTAAAAATCTTTGGTAAACAGAGAAGCCTTGATAATTATCTCCTGAAAATTTAATGGTTTAGACAGATATAACTACTAATAGTATAATGCAGCAATGATGAACCTATGACATTTGAGTCAGAATCAGCAAATAAAACTACAGTCAGTAACTTGTGAATATAATTTCTTTATCCTCTTCCCAGCTAGAATTTTCAACATTGCTGAAGAGGTCTTCACTCTTAGGAAACGAGCTAAAAATAAAAAAATAAAAAAAAAAAAAAGAAAAATATCTCAAGAGTGATGGGACATAGAAATGAAAAGTGTTTGTTAAATTATTCTAAAGTGTGTCCTTCTCTGTGTAACAAAATAAATTCAGTGATCACTCTTTTGGTAAAACAAAACATTTGGTAATATAGGCAAATGCTTCTAACTCCAACAAGCCAAAAATTTGAACAGAATTGCTCTAAAATTCAGGGAGGTCTTTTGAAATGGGTAAACTGGGGTCAGCAAGGAGAAAGTTTCTCCTAGGCTGAGATGTAGATTTCATCAAGAGGCTTTCTCTTTATTTCATAAAACTACCAATAATACATCTGATGATCCCCATGTATAGGCAAGTGTTATAGAGCTGACAAGAAGACTGATACTCTCATAAATCCACAAATAGCACACTACTACATTTTTCCTGAATTTATTGTACTTATTATTGTATTAGACAGAATTCCTGATTATGGAGGTTACCTTAAAACTGACAAACTTAACAATGCCTATATTTGTTTAACACAAAAGTGTCTTAACAGCTGCATTTCTTGTCAGATTAAGTAATTGTGTGTATTTTCAAGACTAGTAAATTGATCAGCTATTGGTCTCTTTTTCCTCAGGCTGGAACTATTTCGTCTGATGAGTTTGTTTTTTGTTTGTTTGTTTGTTTGTTTGTTTTTTATTCCAGACACAGTATGCTATTTCCCAACTCGCAAAAAACTTTATGACAATTATTAAAAAAGCTTCAGAAATATTTTCTTGTGTCACAAGTTTGTGTTGGGGATGTCTAAAAGAAAGTTTATATAGATTACTTACCATTTTCTATAATACAGTAATTATTCTTATTTTATATCAGTGTAGAGGTTAAATTTTAGTTCTGTTTATAACTTCCTGCAGAACCTTCTATATAAATGCTTATATTCTATCTTGCAAAACATTCATATCCATACTGTGCTTAAAGGACATCTAAATTTTTGATCGACATTTTATAAAGTATGCAGAAAAGATTTATTTCTACTTACACAGAGTATTTATATACTAAGTTTGCTGCTAATATTTTACACATATGATTTATGGGTTCATCTTCAAATATAATGAAAGACTGCATAATTTAAGAAAATAAAAGGAAAACCACACATAATAAATTTAAAATACGGACCCCTAGGATATTTTATTTTCTTACATAAAACATTTGAAAAAAACCACCTTTTTTAGCATAGTTTCATCCAATCTCTAATTAAAGGCAGATTTTATAAGATTTTCCTTTGTTTGGCTTTTCTCCTTAAGCTATAATAATGCTACAGAATAAAGCACCATCTAAAAATAAAGCATGGATATTATGACTATTCATTGTTACAGGTCACTACATCTGAAATCACTCTTTAAGGTGGTGGCGTTGTTCCCTGGCAGTGTGAAATATATAAATTCTTGATTAAAAATAGTTTTATTATCATAGGTTTCTTTAAAGCCTCCTTTCCATGTCACTGAATATGCCTTCAAATTAGCACGAGCATTGTTACCCAGGTAAATTTGATGGCATTTCTACTTCCAAGATGGGATTTTGGGTGTCTGTATCTTTTTTGTTTTCTATCCCTGAAGTGAATCTAAACTTACCTTTGTAGAGAGAGAGAGATTTCATTTTTTAAGAGAGCAATGAAATTAGAGAATCTAGAAGTGCTTCTAAACCACTTCCAGCTAAGAAATTCAGCTATTAGTTTGTAAATTAATCCAGAACCAGTTTCAGCATTGAGTTTTTATACTCATTTGATCGACATCATTCGATTCAGTCTATATCAGCAAGAATAAAAGGATCAACAGGCAGTAAGCTTGGGAAAATTCTGTTTGAATTCTGCTACAAAAAATCCAAACTCTTTTAAACCTCTGTGGTTACTGATCATTAAAAGTTAATGTCCCAGTGTTGCCTTCAGTGTAGTGCTTTTCAGAAAGATAGCTATATCGAGTTCTTCAAGGACTTTTCATGGCAATCTAACTACCTACACGCAATTTAATTTACCATGGCTTGCTAGGTTTCACTCAGAGCTGAGAGTAGCACTTGCATTTACAGAGTGTTAGCAATAAGAAAGTCTCAGTATGCATATTGCTCACAAAAATACCACTGAAGAATGTTGATATCTTCAATGAAAAGCTTGCTTGTTTAACATCTGATAAGATGAAAAGACACACATCTCATAATATGCTGTATTATGGAGAACGTTTACCATCTTTTCTTTCTGGTTTGTTGTTTTGTTTGGGTTGTTGGGGTTTTTTTGTTTGGTTGGTTTAGTTTGTGTGTGGGAGGGTTGTTTGGGTTTTGTTTGTTTGGTTGGTTGGTTTTTATTATTATTCTAGTGGGAGAGAACTGTGGAGCTTTTTGATTGGGTTTTAATCCTTGCTTTGCAAACTTGCTTACACAGAGGAAGTCTGAAGACAGAAGTCTTGAAGGAGTAAATGCTCTAAGAATTTTCAGTTCTTCTTCAGGTTCATTTCTGCCTGTAAAAAGAACTTTAGCCCCTGGATAGGTTATTTTTATTACTACAGTTGAGAGATCCTTGGGACCATATTTGTGCAACTCCTTCTTCATTATGTTGTCCCTATTTTCTACATACGCTGGGCCTAGGTTACAAGTGCTTTTATTATTGGGATCAGAGCTTTGAGCTTGTTTGCAGACTTTAATTAAACAAATACAATTCATATTAATAAGTACTATATATCAATGCATATATTTTTATATCACTACTTTATGTCAATATGTTAAAGTAGATTATTTTAAGACTTCATCAGATGCTCTCAAGTTACACATGGCAGTCCTTTTAAGCAAAGTGTACTCCTGATTGAGAGCATCAGAAAAATGTCTTCATTTTGACCCAAAATAAATTATAGGAACTAGTCAGTTATAATTCATTCTATTTTCCACAACCATCATAACTCAGAAGAACAGTGTGGAGTTTTTCCCTTTAAATATTTATTAATTTCAATAATATTTTTCTTTAAACCATGAACAGAATTCAGAACCTGATAGACCCATATCAATACAGGCAGCAATCCAGTGCAGTGGCAGTCAAACTGATGCAAGAAGCAAAGACAAGAGGAATTAATTTTGAATGGATGGACATTTCCTACTTCCCAAGAGCAAGATTTTAGTTACTAAATGCTAGTAGGTTATTACATATTGATTTTAAATTTAAAGATAAGCCTATGAATGAGCTGCTTTGTGAGCCTCTTGCTTAACATTTTTTAATGTTTCATTTTGATTTTTGGAGAAGACTGAAACCTCTACTTCTTCATTTCCCTGTAATATGCATCTTTTGTCATAGATGGCAGGAAGTGGCCAATTAGTTGTATTACAAAGTAATAATCAAAACATACATACTGACAGCATGAAAAAAGAGTTGGCACATTTGGAAGGAAATTACTATTGGAATATCCTATTAATTTATTTTAACAAAAATGTCTTTAGATAGATTTCACTGTTTATATCAGAAAAAAAAAAACCCATGAGTTTTAAAATCCCTTCTCATCCACGTGTCCATATTTCTAATAACATTATAGATTTTTTGAAATTATTAACTTAGCAAATAAAGCCAAGAGAATGATATATCTTATAAAGATTATACCCCCTTACAAGCATAAAGAATAAATAGGATCCATATTATGTTGCATTTTCATACTTTGGGAAAATAAAAACTGAAACTTTCTCTTGCTTTTTGAGAACACATTAAAACACAGTTTCCAACCTTTCTAACTGGTCTCAATTTCACGACTGATTTGTCTCTTCCATTCTATGACAATGCAGTAGCAACCTGTTCCTACAATGTCAAAACCCCAAGGTTTTACACTGAAATTTCTAGAATGGATTGTCATTGATCAGAACTCAAAACAATTATTTTCTCTTGTACATGTTTGTCAGTAACAAAATAATTGCACAAACAAATAGATGTGTTGTCTATAATGTGTAATTTTGTTTGGATTTTTTTTTGAACACAGTATGTCATTTTTTAGACTAGGTCCTTTCAACTCCCTTGCAAGTTATTTATTGGTGCCATAAAAAATATTACCAATGTGACAAAAATGTTAAAACTATTTTGGAGCTAGTAGGCTTAGAAATCTAACCAGCAATATTCCCTTTATTACTACAACTTGGATTTAGTGTAAATTTGATTATATGTAATTTAAGGAAAGTTAAAGTAAATTTTTTTTCATTACATTAAACCCCATCCAGACATTGTGAATGATAGCTCAATGACAGGGAATTTCAGAGTGAAAAAGTAAGAGAAAGAGAGAAAGAGAGAGTGAGCAGGAAACAGAAAAAGAGGAAAAGAAATACTCATGGGTATCACATTTTATTCTGGGTGATACAAAGGATTAATTAATTTCCATTTTTATCTTGTTTGGCAAAAAAACATTCCAAGAAAACTGAAGACCTTTCCTCCATGTCCATATTTATGTGCTTTTCCACTATGCACACTCAGGATACTGAAGTTTGTTAATGACATTCCCAAAATTCTCTCTTTCACACATGGTGAGTAATTCTATTGTATTTGAGTAAGACATTTGTGAGATTGTCCTGAAGTGTCACTTCAAAGAAAGGACACCTATTTTTGGGAATTTGGTTACCTAACATCTATACCACAGAACTGAAAAAAATTAGCACAGATATTCTTTCCAATTTTTCTCTCTGTAATTCCATCTAACTAAATTTTGGTTTTCTGGTGACTATAGGTTGTTTTTAGTGTGGAAGAAAAAGCAACTTTACCATCACTGAGACAAATCCAAATCATCTAACTCAGCAAACCAAATATTACCACTTTCAGCAGAATTGAAAAGTGTTCTGTTTGATTGTTGTTCATCTGTGTTCTGTTTGATGTTTATCTTCATGCTTGACCTTTAATACATTCTGAAACATCTTTACATGACAGGTAGAGAAGACTGTAGACATTAAATAGTTGACAGAGAACTAGTCAAACCTAAAGAAGTATTCTATCTGATATAACTTTACTTTAAAAAACGACCCAAACATTCCATTTATAGACTGAGTTAATATCATCTCTGTTAGATATGTTCTCAAACATTAGAAGAAAAAGTACATTTAGACATAAAGAAAAGATTGCTGAGATTTAGTGGTCACATAAGCCTTCCATCTGTACTAGGCTCCCACCCACTTTGTGTTAATTGAGCTAGTGGTTATAAAGACAAAACTGTTTTATTGGCAAGGGCTAAAGATGTTGAACAATAGGTCACAGCACTTACTAAAATTAAAGAAAAGGAATAAATTATAAGCTACGGAAAACAGACAAGTTGAACATGAACAGTATTTGACAGGCGAGTTATAATCATTGTGTGCATGACTTCAGTGCAATTGTGCAAATGATAAGAGGAATTAGTTCTGGCATGATTGAAATCACAAGAACATCTGCCACAAAGAAACAAACAAAAACCCCAACAAGACCTTCAAAGATGTCTTTTTTTAGCAAACTGTAGTTAAGCTACTGAATAGGACTTAATCGGTACATAGACTTTGTACTACTCACTGCAGAAGTGAACTTAATTCATAATTAAGCCATTCATGAATTTAGATTTAAATATAACTAGTTTAGTCATTCCTGCTAATCTGAAGTTGGAATTTGAATTCAGGTGGCAAATGGCACATTGTGCCAGCTTTGGCATTCTGTAGCTATGCTCTCTTTCAGCATGACAGATTTGCCTGTTGCGTGTATTAACACCAGAGCTTCTTAAAACATAGTTCACATTTTAAAATAACATTTGGTGATCCTAAATTGGGTAAATATCTTCAGATGAGCCACCAGCAGAATGATTTCTTATGAACACTGTGCTAGATGTACAGCTCTGCATAATACCACTTAGCATATGCAGTATAGAAAGCTACCTTGTACGTAAGAACAAATTCTTTCCTTCTTACTTGAAATACTTTAGCCATTTTATATTGCTACATTCTTTAATAGAATGTCTGAAATGGTAGTGATTGTATTTCCTATACTGGGCCCCTGATTAGTTAAAAAATCTTTTGTAGACAGAGAAAACAAACAAACAAAACACAGAACTATTTCATGTAATGCAAAAATATTGTAAAAAAAATTAAATTTATTTATTTAAAAAAATATATTTTTTAAAAAATCTACAGACCTTCTACATACGAGGTTGGAAACTATTAAAGACAACAAACCTTGGGACAGATGCGAAATGAATGCCCAGACTTAACATGTTTGTACTGGAAGCAAAACTCAAACAACTGAATTTGGCATGCTGAACAAACATGCAATGCAGCAAAACAAGAACTGAGATATAATATTGCAAAGTTAGTTTCTCATCTTGTTTGAAAGGAGTGTAGAAATTAAAGCAACATTAACTTTAACATAGAAAGTAGTGTGACATTTTGAACAACTTCAGACAGGAAAAAAGCCAAACAGAAACAAGAAGGAAAATTAGGAAAATACTAAAAAAATCAGCAATCAAAAATCAGCATGACAGATCATTCCAAAGTCTTTTAATAATTATATTTTTCTAGAAATAGAAAAACCTGTATATTTAACCAATCTAAATGTCAATAATTCATATCATTTTTTGCTATATAGTATATTATTCAACAGACTGAAGAAAACAGAAATTGTTAAGAACTTGGAGAAGCTGGTAATAAAAGTTTCAGCAAGTTGAAAGAAGAACTATAATAGAAGATTGAGATTATTAGTAAAATTTACCAAGAAGTTATGCTAACATACATGATATTTTCATTAATGTCCTTAAAAATAAATATGTGCAGGGTACCTTTGTGTGTGCTGTACATCTACTTGCTTTCTACACTCTCCATGCCTGCACACAGAGCAGTAAAACGTGCCAGTAGGTAGCCGGACCAAAGTACAAGAAGGTAGGAATGACCTTCAATCCTGGAGTAACAGCAATGGAATGAAATGTAAAGACATATTTATGTACTGGAATGAATAACAAGAATTCCTGATCTGTCATGAGTAATCATCATGTAGAAATGACAGATGAAGAAGGTTTAATATGTTGCTTCAACACAAAATTATTATAAAGCACCAATGTATTACAGCAAGGTATAGGTGAATTTAAACTTATGATGCATCAAAAGAGAGTTTTCTTGTGTTCTGTTTAAATCTTGTGACTGTGAATTGGACAGTTTGCTATATATATGGATCTCCATGTCTATGTTACAGAGTGAATGCACAGGCAGGTAAGACATTAGATTGAATTTTTGTTTTTTACAAAGGAAGATACTGTTTTTTAAGTAAAGGAAAAAAATCTGTTTGTGTTATGAAATTTTCATCAGCTAGCACATCACTCATTACTCACTGTAAATAATGATCCTGGATCTTTTCATTACAAATTATTCACATTATGTCTCCCATTCATTTGGGGAATCTGATAATTTAAGGCAGTTGCAGAGATGTCAGGGTTGGTCTCTTCTCTCTAGTGACAAGCGATAGGACGAGAGCAAATGGCTTGAAATTACATCAGCGGAGATTTAGATTAGATATCAGGAAGAATTTCTTTACTGAAAGGGTTGTCAAACTTTGAAATAGACTGCCCAGGGATGTGGTGGAGTCACCATCCCTGGAGGTATTTAAAAGGTGTGTAGATGAAGTCCTTAGAGACATGATCTAAAGGTGGACTAGTCGGGGTCAGGCTATGCTTGGGCTCGACGATCTAAAGGGTCTCTTCCAAACTAGTTGATTCTATGATTCTGTATCATTATATACTATTATATATCATTATATATAATTATATCAGCGCAGCTTCTAAAGTAGAATCTGGACCTTAAGTGTGGGGAGAGTTAAAGGAAATAAATAGAATGGAATACAATCAAAGCTGCTATCTTTCTGTAAAGAAAACTAATCAACAAAGATCTAGATGGTTTACTTCTTTTTGTTGTAAGCCTCTCCTAAAAATAAGTGCATGTAGCCTTTCTCTCAAAATCTGAAAAAGGATTTTTTTTTCTTTGAAGATCTAGACAGAAGTAGAACTGAACAATTTTTTGTTTCAGTCTCTAGGCAGCAGTGAGAACTGACTAGAAAGAAATCATCTGGTAAGACAACTGTATTACATTCATTTTGTGCCTCTAGGACTTCAGCTTATGTTTACCTCTCCCTGGAGCCATTTGGTGGGTTGACCTTGGCTGGCTGCCAGAGAGTCACTCAGATGATATTTCATTCTCCCCCAAAACAAGACACAGGGATGAAATAGGATGAAAAAGCTCAAGGTTTGGGAAAGAGAGGAGATCTTTCCTGACAAGGAGACAAGGAGATCACTTATCACAAGGTGCAAAACAGGCTCTACTTGAGAAAGATTTATCTATTATTGGTTGTAATAGATTTGAATAGTGAGAAACAAAGATAAAAATGGCTAGAAAGCCTTCATCTTAAACCTGATTCTTCACTGGCTAAACTTCATTCCAGCTCTTCTACTCACCTCTCATCTAAGCAATGCGAGGGAATAAAGAATGGGGGAAAGCAGCCAGCCTGCTCCCAAGCAGCCCAATCAGCAACAGCAGCAGCAGGCTGCTGGCTCTGCCTTCTCTTAGTATTCCTTCACTCAGAGATGCAGTATACTTTTACCTGTTCTACTTGCACCGTCCTAACTGAATGAATGACAGGTATCTGTAGGATTTCCTTTCCAATTAAAAAACACCTAATAAAATATGTGCAAAGATCTCATAGTTGAACACTATTTTTCCGTGACCTAGGGTGCTTTGTTGCGGGAGGGAAACCTCAAATAATATTTTCCTCTATCCCTACTAGTGGGATGAGTGGTTCAGAGCAGGCTAAGAGAACCCAGGAGTTGAAAGAGTGGCTGAAAGGCTGGTACCACCATAGGAACCATCCCCTGTCGGAAATCTTCCTGTGACCTGTTGAGGATACTTGCATCTGCAGCCTCCCTAAAGTGCCTATATATGAATGCGAGTAGCATGGGTAATAAACAGGAAGAATAGAGATCTTTGTGTGGTTGCAGGGCCACGATCTCATTGCAATCACAGACACATGGTGGGACAGCCTGGATAATTGGCACGCTGTCATGGATGGCTGTGTGGTTTTTAGGAAAGACAGGCTAGGGAGGCGAGGTGGAGGAGTTGCTCTTTATGTGAGAGAGCAGCTAGAATGTATTGAACTCTACCTGGGGGAGGATGATCCATCAGTTGAGAGCTTGTGGGTAAGAATCAAGGGGCAGGCTAGTGTGAGTGACACTGTTGTGGGTGTGTACAACAAGCCCCCTCATCACAAGGAGTGAGTTGATGATGCATTCTACAAGCAGCTAGAAGTATCCTCGAGATCCCAGGTGCTGGTTCTTATGGGGGACTTCAATTACCCAGATATTTGCTGGACAAGCAAACAGGGCCAGTCGTATGCAGTCTAGAAAATTTCTGCAATGTGTAGAAGACAATTTCCTACTACAGATGGTAAAGGAACCTACAAGGGGAGGGTGAATACTGGACCTTGTTTTAACCATCAAGGACTGGCTCATTAGGGAAGTGAAGGTCGGGGGCAGCTTGGGACAAAGAGACCATGAAATGGTTGAGTTCAAGATCCTGAGTGGAAGAAGCAAGCCAAAAAGTAGGATAGCTACCCTGAATTTTGGAAAAGCTAACTTCGATCTCTTCCACATCCTAATAGGAGTTTTACAGTGGGCTACGCTGTTAGAAGGTAAGGGAGCCTGTGAAAGCTGGCTTGAGAGCATTCAAACAGCACTTCTTCCAAGCCCAGGATCAGTGCATCCCTTTGCCACTCAGGTAAGAGTGGCAGAAGACCTGTGTGGATGAGCAGGGAGCTCATGGGTAAACTCAAAGGGAAGCAGAAGGTCTATGGATTGTGGAAAAAGGGTCTGAGCATCGGGGAAGAATATAGGGATGTTGTCAGGGTCTGTAGGGATGCAACTAGGAAGGCTAAAGCTCACTTGGAGATGAAACTGGCAAGGGACATAAGGGATAATCGAAAGGGTTATTTTAGATATGTGAATTGTAAGAGGATGACCAGGGATAATGTGAGTCCCCTGCTGAACAAGGCGGGTGTCCTGGTAACGGGGGATGCTGAGAAGGTGGAGATACTGAATGCCGCCTTTGCTTCAGTTTTCTCTTCAAAGGCCCCCCTGGGACCCACAGACACTGGAAGAAAGTAAGAGAGTTTGGGAAATGAAGAGCTTCCCTCTGTTTGACGTAGGGGTGATCCAGGAGCATCTCAAAGGGATTAATGCACATAAATGCATGGGCCCTGATGGGATGCATCCACGTGTCCTGAGGGACATGGCAGAAGTGTCTTGGAGAACAGAAGTGCCTAAGGACTGGAGGATAGCCAATGTCACTCTGGTCTTTAAAAAGGGCAAGAAGGAGGATCCGGGCAACTATAGGTCAGTCAACCTCACTTCTGTCCCTGAAAAGGTGATGAAACAGCTTGTTCTGGATGCCATCTCCAAGCAATTGGAAGAGAAGGTCATGAGGAGTAGTCAGCATGGATTCACAAAGGGAAGATCGTGCTCGTTTAATCTCATAGCCTTCTATGATCTCATGACAGGCTGGGTAGATGGAGGGAGAGCAGTGGATGTCATCTACCTTGACTTCAGCAAGGCTTTCGATACTGTCTCCCATGACATCCTGATAGCAAAGCTGAGAGAGCACGAGATAGATGAATGGACAGTGAGGTGGGTTGAGAATTGGCTATCGGACCGAGCTCAGAGGGTGGTGATCAGTGGAGCAGAGTCTGTGACTAGTGGTGCTCCCCAGGGCTCAGTGTTGGGTCCAGTCCTGTTTAATATCTTCATTGACGACCTTGATGAGGGAATAGCATCCACCCTCAGCAAGTATGCCGATGATACAAAGCTGGGAGGAGTGTCTGACACGCAGGAACACTGCGCTGCCATCCAGAGAGACCTGGACAGGCTGGAGAGCTGGGCTGGGAGAAACCAGATGAGATTCAACAAAAGCAAGTGTAAAGTCTTGCACATGGGAAGGAATAACTGCTTGAATCAGTACAGGCTGGGGGATGACCTGCTGGAGAAGAGCTCTGTGGAGAAGGCCCTGGGGGTCCTGGTAGATGACAGGTTGGCCATGAGCCAGCAGTGTGCCCTGGTGGCTAAGAGAGCCAATGGGATCCTGGGGTGCATCAAAAGGAGCATGGTCAGCAGGTCTAAAGAGGTGATCCTCCCCCTCTACTCTGCCCTGGTCAGGCCCCACCTGGACTATTGTGTCCAGTTCTGGGCTCCCTGGTATAAAAAAGAAAGGGATCTCCTTGAGACAGTCCAGAGAAGGGCTACGAAGATGATTAAGGGCCTGGAGCATCTCCCCTATGAGGAAAGGCTGAGTGAGCTGGGACTGTTCAGCCTTGAGAAAAGAAGACTAAGGGGGGACCTTATTAAAGTTTATAAATATCTTAAGTATGGGATGCAGGGGGAAATGTCCAGCCCCTTTTCAGTGTTCTGTGGGGACAGGACAAGGGGCAATGGCCTCAATTTGGAGCACAAGAAGTTCCGCACCAACATGCAGAAGAACTTTTTCACAGTGAGGGCGACAGAGCCCTGGGACAGGCTGCCCAGGGAGGTGGTGGAGTCTCCATCTCTGGAGATATTCAAGACCTGTCTGGTTGCCTATCTGTGCAATATGAGCTAGGGAGCTGCTTTGGGAGGAGGGTTGGACCCGGTGATCTCTCAAGGTCCCTTCCCAACCCCTATGATTCTGTGATTCTGTTCTGAAACTATTCTGAAAAAGTAGTTGGGGAATTTGAAATATTTGTTTAGTTTCTCACCCCACCCCCCACTCTTGCAAGCAGAAAAAAAATCTAATCTCACAATCCATTTTTAAGATTTATTTTCTGTGACTTCTTTTGATTTGCAACTTTTAGTAGCAATTCTCAAATCCATCTAAGCTTTCTCACTCAGTTTTCAGAAACTTTGTGCTCATCAGTGTAATTTTTCAAACAACTACAAGATTGGCTATCTCCAGAAATATCATTCATTATAATCAGATCATGATGTTTCTCTGTTCTGATGGGTTGACTTTATCTGGTTGCCAGATGCCCACCCAGATTCTTTCATCCCACTCCTCAGTAAGATAGGGAAGAAAATATGATGGAAAACCTTATGAGTTGAAATAAGGACAGGAGATTACATACCAATTACAGTCACAGGCAAAACAGAATCCAGTTGGGAAAATTAATTTAATTTCTTGTGAATTAATAAGAGTATCATAGTGACAAATAAAACAAAACTAACCCCACATTCCTCCCACATTTCCTTCTTCCCAGGCTCAACTGCACTGATAACTCTTTGCCCTTTTTTGGCTGAGGTAGTTTATTTTCACAAGAATCACAGAATTGTAGGGGTTGGAAGGGACCTCGAGAGATCATCGGGTCCCACCCCCCCAAGAAGGTGGGATGAAACACAACCAGGGCATCTGACCCAAACTAGCCCTAACCAAAAGGGTATTCCATACTATATGATATCATGCTAAGCATATAAAGAGGGCTGGAGAGGGGCTGGGTGTCTGGCTGGGTAAGAAAAATGCCTTGTGTATCATCTACTTCATATATTCTTAGTACTGTTGTTTTTATTTTCCTCTTCCTTTGCTGTCCTGCTAAGCTTTCTTCATCCTAACTCAGGAGTTTTACCTTTTTATTCACATTCTCTTCCCAATTCCATTGGGGTGGGAGGGGTAAGAAAGTGGCCTCATGGTAATTTGCTGCTGATTGGGAATAAACTATGACACTCTTCTACCTCCTTGCCCCATTCCCCTGAGCAGTGTAGGGGTATGAAGAATGGGGGTTGCCATCAGTTCATTATAGTTTGTCTCTACTACTCCCTCTTCTTCACACTCTTTCCCTGCCCCAACATGGTCTCTCTCCCACAGGAGACAGTCCTTCAGAGTCTTCTTCATTATATGTCTGTCCCACAGGACGTGGTTCTTCACAAACTGCTCCATCATGGGCTCTTTCCACAGGATGCGGTCCTTAAGGAATAAAGTCTTACAGCATAGGACTCCCATGTGCTACAGTCCCTGAGAGTAACCCTTCTCCTGCCTAGGCTCTTATCCACAAGCTGTAGTTCTGACCAGGAGGCTACTCCTGCCTGGTTTTTGCCTATAGATAGCAGCCTCCTTCAGTGCACATCTACCTGCCCCAGTGTGGGGGCTGCCACAAGCTGCAGTGTGGTTATCTGCTCCACTGTTGTTGTCCATGTACTGCAGGGGAAAATATCACCTCCACCATGTGTCTCCAGCGGTTGCAGGAGACCCCTGCTGTGGTGCCTGGAGCACCTCCTCCTTTCTCCCCTTCTTCCCTCACGGCTCTCAGGGCAGTTTCTCACCATTTTCCCCTCAGCCCTGGCTGCTGGGCAGCACTTTGCCCTTTCTTAGCCAGGCTTTCCCTGAGGTGCCACCACAGTGACTGTGAGGCTCAGCCCTGCCCTGTGCTGGGTGGGTTGGAGCCAGTTGGAACAGACTGTGTCTGGCACCAGGCAGCCCCAGCCCTGTCTCACAGAGGGTGCCCTGCAGGCCTGCTTCTGCCAACACCTTGAAAAGTTAAACCCAATAGACAACAGAGCCTCAAAGCCACCGGCCCTGTGGAAGAGAGACGATGGGCCAGGTCCCCTCCTAGGCGGCAGAGGATGTTCCAAGCTCCAGGCACCACAGGATGCAACATGAAGAAATCATGATCTCAACCACTATACTTTGAGCTATAACAATTCTGTGATGTGCCATGTGTGCTTTATCTAATGCCACTGTAACTTATCATTAACAGTGAAAATGTTAAAGCAAATTGTGAATCTCAGAAGCATTTTGAGTTTGGTATTTATCACAGAACTTCCCTCAACTCTTTTCAGCTGGGATCCAGGCAGGCCTAGTAAGAGTTCAGATCTGTCATTGTGGCAAGTGCAATGTTAACAATGGAAGAACAGACTTAATATAATAAAGAAATAAAATTATCAGCAAATTCACAATAAAAATCTAGGAGATGACAGACATGCTCAGTATCTCTTGTTCAATTCAAAATATGTATTCTGTATCCAATGTAGGGAAAACATATAAAGGAAAGGAAGTATTTTTTATAATATTATACATAGCTAACTTATACATCATTTTCAACAAATGATCTACATTTCTTGTCTCTGTGATCATCTGATTCCGAAAAACAAGAAAAAAATGGCTTGCTTTGTACTTATTTTGCAAGATAAAATATATAAATGAAGGCGTACAAATAAATAAATGATTGAGAAATGCAGTTCTTTAAAACTATTTTCTAATAGGAATCTGTACTTTTGTTGTGTTTTTCTGAAAAAAATCTAAGAATTTAAGAACACAGAGCTTCATGATATCTATTGAGAAAATGAGGGTTGAATGAAAATAATCTTAGAGGTTCTAAATCTTTTAAATGCTAGGGCATTTTTAGACAGGCCCTATGCTCAGAAATTATAGAATCATAGAATGCATTAGGTTGGAAGGGACCTTTAAAGTTCATCTAGTAAAATCCACTGCTACAGTTGCCACCACTGATGATGTCGTTCTTAGTCATTTCACAACTTTAGTCCTGTGTTAGAGCTTCTTCCTTCCTGTGACTCCTTGTAAGAGCCATGCTCCAATTTTTCCACAATACCTGATAGTCCAGACACATTCTACAGCAACAGCATAAATGCTATTCTTTGCTATGATCTGTCAGGTGTAGCTACTGATATCAGCCCCACATCTCAGCCCAAAGTACCACTGAACTTGGGAAAAACAGAGAACAAGTCAGAAACCCTCTACTGCAAACATATGGGCAGTTCCTCTGAGATCACTTGCGTTGCTGATATAAATCAGAGCTTTCACAAGCAAGATCTTGTTTAGCATAGGAGATGAAGCATATACTATTCCAAATGAAACACATGATTTAAATGGACAGAATGTAATTGCTGGGTGGATGATCCAGTGGATAAGAAACTGGTTGACAGAACATAGACGAAGCGTGATGGTCAATGGGTCTATGTCCAGGTGGAGGCCGATGACAAATGGCATCCCCCAGGGGTCTGTCTTGGGACCGGTGCTCTTTAACATCTTTATCAATGACATCGATGATGGAATTGAGTGCACCCTCAGCAAGTTTGTGGATGACACCAAGCTGAGTGTGGCTGACACAACAGAAGGAAAGGAAGCCATCCAGAGGGATCTTGACAGGCTGGAAAGATGGGCCCAGGTGAACCTAATGAGGTTCAACACTGCCAAGTGTCAGGAGTTGCACTTGGGCCAGAAGAATCCCAGACATAGATACAGACTGGGAGAAGAGCTCCTGGAGAGTAGCCCTGCTGAGAAGGACTTGGGGATTCTGGTGGATGAGAAAACGTGAGCCAGCAGTGTGCTCTTGCAGCTCACAAGGCCAATGGAATCCTGGGCTCCATCAGAAGAGGGGTGGCCAGCAGGGACAGGGAGGTGATTGTTCCTCTCTACTCTGACCTTGTGAGGCCCCATCTGGAGTACTGTGTCCTGATCTGGGGCCCCCAATACAAGAAAGATGTGGAACTGTTGGAGAGGGTTCAGAGGAGGCCACAAAGATGATTAGAGGGCTGGAGCACCTCCTCTATGAAGAGAGGCTGGTGGAGCTGGGCTTGTTCAGCCTGGAGAAGAGAATACTGCAGGGGGACCTCATTGCAGCCTTCCAGTCCCTGAAGGGAGCATACAAACAGGAGAGGAATCAACTTTTTAAAAGGGTAGACAATGGCAGGACAATGGGAAATGGACTAAAGCTAAAGGAGGGAAGGTTTAGATTAGATATTAGGGGAAAGTTTTTTACAGAGAGTGTGGTGAGGTGCTGGAACAGGCTGCCCAGAAAGGTGATGGATGCCCCATCCCTGGAGGTGTTCAAGGCCAGTTTGGATGTTGCTCTGGGCAACCTTATGTAGATCCAGACCTGGAGGTTGGTGTCCCTGCCTGTAGCAGGGGGTGTTGGAGCTCTATGATCCTTGGGGTCCCTTCCAACCCATGCCATTCTATGATTCTATGATATCTAAAGAGCACAATGGAGTACTGACGTTGCTATTCCTTTGAATATTTTAATGAAGTTTTAAATGACCACAAAGAAATTTAGTGAAAAGTTGCTTATTTTTGGTGATAATTGGAAAGGTAATTAAAAGCCAAACTTTTTCTTTTCAAGTCGGTGTACTGGGTTTGTCTGGGATAAAGTTGTCTTCATAGAAGTTGATATGGGGCTGTGTTTTTGATTTGTGCTGAAAGTAGTTATTATAACAGAGATGTTTTTGCTACTGCTGAACAGTGCTTGCTCAGTGTCAAAGCTTTTCCTGCTTCTCATACCACAGTACAAGTGAGTAGGCTGGGGTTGCACAGGAAATTGGGAGGGGACAGAGCTGGAGCAGCTGACCAACAATATCCAAAGGGATATTACACACAGCTCATATAAGCCCTCCAAAGGTATATTCCAAATCATATGACATCATTCTAAGAAATATAAAGTTGGGGGTAGAAGAAGAGGTGGACGTTTGGAGTAATGATGTTTATCTTCCCAGGTGTCATGGTTTTACCCCGGCTGAGAGCCAAGATCCACGCAGCTGCCTGCTCGTTAAAGGAAAAGAGCAGGCGAAGAGGGGCGGGGGGTGATGGTGTGTGAGGCAAGGGAAGGGAAAAGGAAGGGGCAAATAACAACCCCAAAACCAAGAAACCAAAAGCCCGTGGGCTGGGATAAGGATAGTTTACTAAAGTAGCAGAAAGATCAAATATAACAATGCTGACAGTACTTTAGAGCAAAAATATATGAAGCTGTTGATACACAATGCAGTTTCTCACCAAACCCACAACTCAGGCTGTGCCACCCAGAGCCGTCCCAGAACCCGACTGTCCCCCAAAAAACTGCGTGTCCCAGAGCCTCCCCTGCTCCTCCTCCCATCAGCCCCCCCTTTATACCGAGCAGGACGTAATTGGCATGGAATACTCTCTTTGGCCAGTTTGGGTCACCTGTCCTGGCTTCGCCCCTCCTTTCTCATGAATAGAGAAATACGAAGAGCTGAGAAAGTCCTTGACTATCTGACAGCAAATAAAAACATCAGGGTGTTATCAGCACTGCTCCCATTTTAACTCTCAAACACAGCATTCCACCTGCTGCTACAAATGAAGTTAACTCCATCCTGACCAAAACCAGGACACCAGGTCACCATGAAATGTGATGGAGCCCTGTTTTCTGGGAGATAACTGAACACCTGCCTGCCCATGGGCAGTTTCTTGTTTTGCTTTCCTGGTCTGTGCAGATTTCGCTTTACCTATTAAACTGTCTTCATCTCAACCCATAAAGTTTCTCACTTTCACTCTTCCAGTGTCTCTCCTCCATCTCACTGTGGGGAGGGGAGTGAGTGAGTGAGCAGCTGTGTGGAGCTTAGTTGCTGTCTGGGGTTAATAACCCTGACAAGTGTGAAAAATAAAGAGGAAGCAATAGAGTGAGATGAAAGAGAACAGAAGAAACCCAAGAAGTTTCTTTATTATTAAAAAAAAAAAGAGGAAAATCTATAACCTTTATAATTCAGTATTTTTTATGGATATGGTGTGTCATGTTGGTTGTCTTTGTATTTTATGTTAGGTAGGTGAAGCACTTTAATGCTCACTAGCGATTCTTGCATGAAATAGCTGCGTTGAAAGTAATAGCCTAAAGTAGCGTGATGTCCCCAACAGATTTGCTACCACAGATATGTACTTGTCTAGCTGAAAATGTGGATTTTGAATTCATCTTGTCTATCTTCCAGTCATTTGGATCTCTTCCAATGAAATTTCTGTGCTAGAACAGAGTGCTTTCAACTGTAATTGATACAAATGGGAATGTAGAGATCATAGTTAATCTTAATGTCCAAATAGTCAAAGTAAATATCATGGGCTGCTTAAATAATTTTACCTAATATAATAAATCATGCAGTCATATTTTTATACAAAAATACAGTAAAATTGTAATTTTTATTAGTGAAGGTATAGGTATTTTTGTTTTCTCTGATTAGTTGACCACGTTGAACAAAGTACTTTGGGTTTGTACAATCTAACTTCTAATCACATCATTCTGCATGAAGTAAATTGCCTTTCAGAAGTCTTATATTTACTAGGTTTCTATGGTAACCAAATTATAATCTCCTAAAATAATGTATCAGTTTTGTCTTAAAAGATCTAGTTTCCATAAAGCTATTTTCATTATGATTGTTACAATCTTTTAATACTTTACCAATTATGTCCCTTATCAGCTTTGTCCAGGATTTGTGTCATGCTAGCTAGCTTAAAAGTTGTCTAAGTTATCTCACATTTATTTTGAAATACGAAGATTAACTTCTTCTGCACTCTTGGAATCTTTCCAATGGTTTATAAATACATCTGTAGATGCAATCTGTGTCAGAGAGTGTTTCTACACTAGTTTTAGAAATTGTTTCAGGCCAAGACGTGGGAAAATCTTAACTCTGATGTTTCAACTACTGCTTACATCTAGATATAAATTAATTTGTTTTCACAATAAAACACTAAAAGCTGTCATCAAATAGGTCTTTGTGTGAGGCTAATTGAAGAGAAGGGGTCTTCAGTTGCATTATATTTTGCATTAGTTAGAGTAACAGCACACTGCAAAGCCATAGCTCAGGAGGGGAGTGATAATGTTAAAGATGATCATTAAATAAATTGCCTGAAAGAAAGGTTTTCTTTCCAACTGAATGCAAACACAATGTCAGTTGTGTCATCCTTCTGCAGTTGTGGGTCTGTATGAAAGACAAACATTTTGGAAAATGTAAGGAAAGTCACTGGAAATCAAATGAAATTTCTAAGCAGACTACTAGCTGCTAGTAGTTGTTTCTATCACATTTAGAGAAATATTGTGTGTAATGACAGAATTGTCCTCAACAGGTCTAAAATCTCAATCTTATCATCCTTGGCCAGGCAGGGGAGAGAAAAATAGTAAAAGAAATTAAATAGTCAAACTTTACTTCATTAAAAGAACATACATTTTTATTTGACTGCTTTCAATTTTCTTTATTGTTATTGATATTTTATCTACCCTAACTAACACTGCTATAACATTTTTTAAAAAACATTTTGAAATAATTCTTATGTTGATATTTCTCTATTTCAAACTCCTAGGCTGCTCATGTATCTCAAAGAATAATTGATTTTAGAAATTTCAGCAGAAATTTCATTTATTAACAACATTTTTATTGATTTTTTTTTCTGTAAACCAGAAATAATCATCAATTATATAATTTTAAATAGTTTTGTCTAAGTAAGCTCCTATAGCCAGTCTATACCATCAGTCTTCTAATAATTTAATATTACTTAAATATGTATTGACTTGTTTAGTTCATGTTTATTATGTTCTGCTTTTTATGGCAGTTTTTAATATCTCCTGGATTTAAGACCTCTTTTAAATAACACTGAGTATTTATACCATACTAGCTATGACATTTTGTGGCTTGTGTAACTCCCCATAATAAATTTAGCGTTTTATTATTTCCAATCTTGTGGTAGAACACAACTTTGAATAGAATACATAACAAAGATATATTATTGTAAATGCAAGTAAAAATATAAAAGAAGAAAACTCATAATAATTATTCATAATAGATAAGGAAGTCAAATAGATACTCTATATACCTCACTTAATGAATGGCTCTGCTACTAAGCTGTTGGAAACCAATGACACTACTGAAAATACTTCAGCATCTGATCTTAAAGTAGAGAAAACATTCCATTTTACTTGGAATTATTTTCACTTGGTCAGAGCCTTTTACGATTTATAAGCAAAAGGAGGGGATATATAAAAGATAAAGCTGAGAGTTGGTGATCTGTATTATAAGGATCTGAATTCAAATAAATGGATATAATTTCCATCACTGAATAATTTCTGGCTTATGAACACTATGTTAAAACGTATATCACTTTGTAGTTCCAGTGGGAAAGCAATCAAAGTTACTGCTAGTGTGGACTGTATATTGATAGATTTTACATTAGCAATACTTCTGTGAATGTTTACCTTTCTGACAGTGACTTTGAAAGTAAGAGACCCACTGTACAGAAATGTTGTACTTTCATTTAAAAAATCAAGCTGTTTTCTCTATCTGGTGGTCTGGAGATGCAGTGCATATCTGCCTTGTAAAGTGAAAACTCTGAGACTGCTTTACCTTTCAGACATTCTATTACTGTATAGTGGTAAGGAAAGTATTTCTTAGTGCAAATGAGTGGTACTTGGTTTTACTCTTGGATTTAAAACCCCTGTTTAAGTTTAAATGAGATAGAAGGAGGAGAGGGATTCCCACTGAGAGCACTAATAGAGGATCTCTGTGTTTTAATGATGGTACTTTCATGATCGAACAAATTATCATATCCATTCTTCTCAGTTAAAGATTTAGAAAAACACTGGACTACGATAACAATCTGGAGAGGCTTCAAGTTATTTGCTATGTTTTTGCTCTTTCCTTGAGGCAAATATTAGAGAATATTGCCTCTAAGTTTCAATCACACTAATTTTTTTTTCCCCTTATGCAGAACAACCTAGAAAAAATCTGTGACTTACTCATTTTCACCTGAAAAATGTAGAAAAAGATGCTGGCAAACTAAAACTGCGTGAACCCAGAGTCTGAATTTTCCTTTTAACTTAATTAGTTAAAGGATAAATCTTTAAACCAAAGTTCCTATCATTGCATACACTTTTTTCAAAAGACAGCTAAAGTATTCCTTATTGCAAAAATACATTTTTCAGGGAGAGGTTGTGAATGCTACCATATTTGATCAGATTGTTTCAATCAGGATTTATAAAGAAAACATTTTGTGTAGTTATCTCCACTGGCTTCCAGTTGACACTATGTAAGAAAATAAACATTGTACACATTTTTCCATGCTATTTGGGCTCATTCTGCTACAGTAGTTCATGTATTTAAGTAAACATGAAAAATTTATATTTTTCACTTGACTTCAGAGCTATTCTTCCATTAATATTTGAAATCATTAGTCAGTTGTGCATTTCCTCATTTCTTTGGGAAATTCAAATTCATTCAGGATAAAAGACTGATCTGAATCATTCTCATTTACATTTATTATTAAGTCATAAGCATCAGTGTCAGCAATAAAGATCCTTCCCTTTGTGCTGGCTCCAACAGTTCAAATTTGACCAAAAATCTACAAAATTATTTTAAAGCAACAAATTGTCAAGCCAGCAAGAAGAGGAAAAGATACATTAAAAGAATCCATGAAGTTTCACTCAGCTGTCATCAGCAACATAGAGGACATTTACTCTGAGACAGACATGACATGAAATCCAAGCTCAGAACAAATTGAATAGAGAAAGCTTTCCAGCTATGGAAGAAATAAGAAAAATCTTTTGAGAAAGAAGAAATAAAGTATAGCAGATGTCTATGAATCAAGGGGTTATTAGCCAAAGAGAGGAATTAAAATGATTAGTATGTTGTCACTAGCAGGATACGATTTGATACAATGTACTGCAGTCCATAGAAAGAGGGTAGATGATTGAACAAAACACAAAAGAGAAAAAAGAGAATAAGCCATAATTAGTAGTTCATTGTTGTGCTCAATTGTAACATCTTTCAAATTAAGTCAGTATTTGAAATATGCAAATTACTAAATTCAAAGATGTTTACTTGGCCTAAAGTGGAGTTCAGAACTGAAGAAAATATATTACAGTCTTGTAATTTATCTGCTATCCTATTATACTGCAGAAATCTAAGTGTAAAAAATTATTTAAAAAATTACATAAAACATTCTGTTAGAGGTTTATTAGTTAGGTGTAGTAAATTGATTTTTTCCTTCTTTCATAATTATTGTGGAGTTAAGGGAAAATACATAGCAACTTACTCTTTTTGCTCATCCTTTAATTATTTTTTTTAAAGAAAATTTCACTGAAGTATTTAATGCATTTGTCACACGACCTTTAAAAGTAGTCAAGTGAAATCAGGATTAAGCTTTTTCTTTACTATTATATACTTGAGACATTTTGCAGTTTTCTTATAATGTCTGTTATGAGGAATTGTAGAAATATTTTTAAGCATAACTGGAAAATCAAGAAGCTTGTTAAAATATGAAGATTTAGGTGTGGTATGACCTACAACGGATTAGAGAAAACAGGATAAAATGTCTGGAGAGGAGCAAACTGTTACAAAGAAAGAACTTTTCCAAGTCTTAATTTCAACGTTCAATTAAAAAAAAAAAATCTCACTTATTCATAATGTCTCTGTTTCGTGACAATTTTAGAAGTCTGGAACATAGTCCAGGAAATGAAGCTATAAGCATTCCGCTTGCCGAGACATCCCTCTGCAGATTCAACCTACTTTTCCTTTGGACTAATCTATTTTACCACTGAAAAGCTTCCTGTCTTTGGACTGCCCATGCATTTTATCTTCATGTGATGTCTTCATCAAAGGAGAGAGTTATTTGCAACTTTTACTTTTAACTTTCAAGGACTTTACAATTCATCATCTTGATTTTCTCTCATTTACAAAATCATCAGCACTTTTGTCAGCTGAATGTTTGAAAGATGCAGTCAACTTTGGAAATCTTAAGGAAAAGAAAGGGAAATTATATTTTTTTTCTGAAACACATGCTATCAAAATAGAATGTATTTGGCAATGAAGTATTTTTAAACTATTGAAAAACAGGCTCCAGAAAGATTTACTATTTTTATAATAATTGTAATTTGATTTAAAATACAGGAGCTGAGGACTTGTTCCATACCACTAAAGACTATGGTAAAATTCCTGTCTACCCCATCAAGTACAGAATTGACCTCTAATTTTCTTTATAAAGGCGTATTGACATTAAACTGCAGAATGGTTTTCAAACTTGTCAAAGCTATCTTTTAGGGTATAAACGATTGTCTTATTACAGTTTAGTCTTTCTAATCATTGAGAATCAAACTATTATCTTAAATTTTTGGTGCATGCTCTTTATAATTAATATATTCAATATGAATGCATATCTCAACATTAAAAGATCCTACAGAACAAAATAAAGCTACTGGTGACAGATAACTATTTGGAAATATTCTAGTTAGTAATGGTCAGACTGTGGAAGGAAGACTGAAATCCATAGCACCTTATCCTTCTCTAGGAAAATCACTTTGTCACACAAATTTTTCTTCGTTCTAAAGACAACAGCATAATTCTATTAGAACACATAAAGAAACATTTCTATTAAATCCTCTGGATGTAAATGACTTTCATGCTCAATTTTCCAACAAAGATGAGTGCTGGCCTTGACTGAGATACAGTTAATTTTCTGTATAGTAGGTAGTATGGGGCTGTGTTTTGGATTCGTGCTGAAAGGAGTGTTGGTAACACAGAAATACTTTCATTAGAGCTAAGCCTTGGCTGCTCCTCACATCATCCCATCAGCAGGTAGTTTGGGTTTGCACAGGAATTTAGGAGGGGACACAGATTGGACAGATGACCCCAACTGACCAAAGGAATATTTCAACTATGTGGCATCATGCACTGCATATAAAGCTGTTGAAAGAAGGAAGAGGGGAACATTCAGAGTGATGGTGTTTATCTTTCCAAGTAAATGTTACATGTGATGGAGCCCTGCTTTCTTGGAGAAGGCTGAATACCTACTGGCCCATGGGAAGTGGTGAATGAATTTCTTGCTTTGCTTTCCTGCATAAGTCTTCTGCACAGCTACTCCTTTACCTATTAAACTGTCTTTATCTCTACCTATTATGTTTTCTCATTTTCAGTCTTCCAATTCTCTTCCCCATCCGACTGTGCGAGGAATGAATGAGCAGATATGTGGGGTTTAGTGACCATCTGGGGTTAAAACACAAAAAGGTGAAAACATAAAGACATATGTCATGTGGCAATGCCTTCTTTTTGGAAAAGTGAAAAACTACCTTGCAGATTACTGATAGACTAAAGAGTTGAGTGTATCTATACTTAATTGAATGCTGATGCTCCTGTCATGTTCAATCAAGCTGTGCTGGCCAAGGGGCTTTTGCTGTGTGATTCTATAGTTCATATGACGGGGATGTGGATGGGCCTCAGGTGGTTCTGACTCTTCACAAACAGAACCTTATGTAAGCGGTTGGAAATAAGACTTATCCTCCATCACACATGCCCAGTTAAACACAATGAAGAAGAGTCAGTCCTTGGTCTCTTTCTGTCCATAAAATTTGTACATTGAAGATAGCCAGGGATAAGGATCTATGAGTGTTAATATGGGGAAACTTCTGAGTGCTTTTGAGTATTATATTTGATTACTCTTTCACTACTAATACTACTTAAGCTATTAATATATGGATATTTTGCCTTTCACTTCCTTAAATTAACCCTTGCTTGCAGCAAGACTTACTAAACAATAAGCACTGAATCCCTTACACTGGCTTCACCAAAAGTCAGTAAGGGATTCAGCATTCAGGGCTTTTTAAAAGAGATGTGAGTATAAAATGTGTTTTGAATTAACTTAAGATGGTAGTGAATTTAAGTAAGACAAAAAACCAAGGAAAAAACCCTCTAATGATTTCTATTAAAGTTGTTCATTCCACAATTTCTTGCAGAAGCATATCATGTCCCATTTTCTTAATTGTTCTTTATACTTTATACTCTTTATAGATTTTCCCCAGACTCTTAAAAAAAAGGAAAACAATTCATCTTTTTTTTCCAGTTATGAGAACAGATATCATATATATTGTAGTTGCCCAATCCCTGACAGTGCTGAAGGCCAGGTTAGATGGGGCTTTGGGCAATCTGGCCTAGAGAAGAGTGACTTTTGAAGTCCCTTCCAACACAACTGGATGTATGATTCTATGATTTTCTTCAAGCATTTTACTACAATTAACTTTTACTCTAAGATGTTTCATCAACTTGGAGAAGGAAGAAAAACACTGCAATATGTGCAGAGAGGTGACAAACTGCAGTGAATCTCCCTGTGGATATGCAGAAGCCTATACATCTGTACTTAATGAGAAAATAAGATCGAAGGCATAGAACAGTTTGTAGATAGCCGTAAATATTCATTATACTGTAAGTACTTTTTAATAGGTCACAGAATTTTTAATAATAAAAATGTTATCTGCATTGATGAATAAAGATGAGGATAGCTGAAAAAATTAATCTGTGTTGTGCAAATTTAATGAGGGACTGAGCAAACAGGTTTAGAGACCAAAATCCAGAGGTAATTTATCTGCAGTTTCCTGATATATTTTAGTCTACTTAATCAGAATTTTTAGATATCAGATAGTTTCTGAAATGTTTCCATCAAAATATAATGCTTTTATTTCGTGCAAACTGGTACCATGATGAGGATATTTTTGTAAGTATACTCTTAATATTTTATTCTTCTATTGTATCAATAATTGGCATCTTATTGTCAAAATTGGCAAGTGTTGACACCCACGAGCAGACAACTAACATCAGACATTAATGACTGTAACCAACTTGTAGTATCTACACTGAATCTCTGCAGCAGTGTGTAGAAGCTGTGTTATTTATCATGTATAGTGCTCAAGTACCATCTCCTTCTGTGGTGCCTGCTAATATGCATGTATATGGCTATCTGTTTTGTAAGTATTTTGTAAACATTTTCTCTACATTAACACAGCATCAGACTCTGGAGAAGATTTGCTGAGAGAGGAAGCACAGAACACATAGTATTCAAATTCAGCATTTGGGAATATAAGGTAGGATTCATCCAAGGCTTCCTTGAGGGTCTGTAAATGGAGAAAGACAGGCACATCTGAACAATTTGGCAGACATTTCCTGCTAAATTGATTGAAATGTCTAGCCCTCTCTGTCTCTCTTTACTAACAACCAAAGAAGCTGAAGGGAGTTAGTTTAAGTGCAGATATCTGAAGTTAGATTAAGTTACTCCAACAAATAGTATCACAGAGATTCCAAACATTTCTTGTCACAACTTCTGAACCACTCAAAAGATATATTCAAATGCAGCATGTAGTCTTTGTAAACATAAACTGTTGCGTTTCAGGAAGCAGGTAATCAAAGATTATCAATGATATAAAATCCCCTTATTCCTCAGAGAACTAGAGATGTACAATGACACTTGTGTGGCATATCCTTTAAATAGTAATTAAGTGGCATATTAAAATTATATCCTTAGTAAGATGGATCATTGGGGAAGCTGAACTGTTGCCTTTTCCTGTAACCCACACTCATTACCATTACAGCCCAAAGCTCACTTGGGATTTTAAACCGTTAGTATTTAAAAACAATTATGTTAATTTAGGTATGCAAATCAGTGTAATTACTGTTGCTTCCTATAGGTTCCACATAATCAATGTGAGTTGTATCTTCCTGCTGAGGTCAAGACTAAAGATTCCATTTTAAGGGAGTGGTTTGTGTCTGTTAGAGCGATTAAAGTATGTTTCACTTAAAAACCTGCTAGTATTTTCTTATAGCTCATATGCTGTAACTGTCAAAGTGCATGTGACTTTGCTCAATTATTGGAGTGAATTTATATATCAGTAACTTTAGTATTCCTTCAAAGATAAACTGATTATTGGCTTATCTTCTTTTCTTCCACTAAACGTTATGTAAGCTAAAGTTTGCCTTGGCTATAAAAAGTAATAAATGGAAGTACCATTATGTACTGTGACTCATATTTTAGTGACATACAGACTTATATTTTAGAGACATACAGTGCGTACCTTTTGTGTTCTTCTATGCTGTGTTCATTCAAGACACTGACCTGTGGTAATGCTTGATGTGCTTTAACACATTTTCCTCTCCTACAGGTTCTGAAAGGAAACCTCCCAATATAAATTGCTGACCTTTGCTAGCAACAGCCACTAAAAAAACCCAAACCAAACATGTAACAAAAACTCTGTAAGCGCTTCATATAACTTCATAGTTTTGAGATCCGACTAAAATGTATGCATTACTTCAACCTGGCTACATGTGATATCACTGTTATAATTGTTGTTGTTGCTATGTACCATGCTGGTAACTGTGCTCGTACTTCAGATCACCTCAAACTTCTTGTTCCTTGATAAGCTTGCGTTCTGCACTATAATCACCAACACTTTTACCAGATTGCACCTGCTCAGACTTGTTTTCCAGCTTAAGTGTCTGGCCTGAGGGCAATTTTACAAAAGCGTCTTTAAAATGATTTGGCTATTTCTGGAACCAGATTAGGGGAAAAATGATTCAGAAGTACTTTTTCAAAGCCAGGGGACAGGGAGGAAGTTGCATTGCTCACTAAAGGAACGCTGACTTGTATTCTTTAAGCAGTGATAGAAATTTGGAAGAGTGCTCAGCCCTGGAATCGATGATGTCCTTTTCTTCATATCAGTGAAACTGTGTTAGTACTACCCAAACTGTAAGCATCGAAATATCCCAAAAGACACAGAGAGAACTTCATACATGTTCATCACTTTTTGACTAATGTGGACCTAATGTGTGCATTTGATATATTCAGAGTAAAGATGTGATGAAAATCAAAGGAGGGGTGGGGGGTGGATATGGCTCAAAATGAGCAGGAACTGGGGTAAAAAATTGTTCAGAAGAGAAGACGGTGACCATGAATTAAGGTAGTAGAGGTCAAAAACTAAGGAAATTTTATTCCTTTATTTTTTATTTTTGAGTAAAGCCCTGAAAGCCTTGTAGCTGGAGAGACCGCTTAACTTACAAGCACTGTCCCTGTAAGAGAAAACTATGAAATGTAACACTTTTAATCTTGTTTTGAGCACAATTTTACATTGATTTGCTTTTGTACCTAAACTGTCTCTCAATCCCAGAACAATTTTTCTTTTTCTATATTCAACTCTTCTCCCATATATTTATAGACCAAAATCATATCCTTCACCAGATTGCAGTTTGCTAGCCTAAACAAGTCAAGCATTTTCAATCATTTCTCATAAAAAGAATCTACATTCCCCTAATCATTCTCTGTGCCGCCTCTTTCTCAAATAGGTTGACTGAACTCAAACCAACATTATACGCAGAGAAAAAGCAGTTCCTTGAAAAAATTTAAACCTATGTGCTCTGCTATCACATCTGTCTTTTACACAGATGCAATATGTCCCAACCTGTATGCACTATGATACAGTTTTATTACAGCAATCCCTTTCTACTGCAATGACTATGATAAGATATGTTTGTGAGGAGAAGAGGTATGTGATAATGTGATTGACAAATATGACATCGCCTGGGTGACAATGAAATTTCTTTAATTATAATTAACATTGCTTAGTTGGTGAGTACTTTTTAATTCTAAAGGATATATTTTTAAATGTATAATTTATATTATTATATCTTATATAAAGCCATCCCTGATATTTTAATGTCTCTATAATAACATTAAAATGAAAATATAATACAAAGACATATCAGCTTATGTTGTGGATGCAAAAAAATAAACTTTAAACTAAAAAGTAAGAAGAATGAAAACAAACAAAATTCTTGGTATGAATGCATACAGGGATACTAAGCTCTGCATACTGTAGTTTAAATCTGCTTTCACATACATGTTCAATGCCACATTAATGATTTTGTGTTCAGACATAACATTAGTGGAAAAGAAACTATAATCTTGTGAAAAAAACAACAAATGGATATTTCAGTTAGATAACATAGGCTGTTTACGATTCTTCATAGTAAATACTGGAGTGTCTTCATATTTCCTGGCTCACAAGCAAAACACTAAATATTAAATCTGTAATCAAAGATACAAAGTGTAATGTAGAATAACCAGAGGAAAATACCTGCAAATTTTAAAGCATGTGGGCCTTTATATAACCAACATGACTAAATTTTGTAGTTTATGCCTGTATTCATAAACTCAGTTGCTGTGCCACCCTGAGGTTTTATGTCACAGTGACAAACAAGTTCCATCCACAATTTAAAACCCTTAGTTCTTTATAATGAAACTACTTTATTACAAGTGCCATTAAAATTGTGATTGAAAATGTCATCTTCCCTCTTCAAAATCATGTATGTATGAAATTCAGAGTAATTGAATTCTGATATTCTTAATATGAAATCTAATATTAACAAACTGCTGGTAAATAGAACATGCTAATGTGATATGAAGTCTTCACACAATACCACAGATATACAAATAGCTTTATTTAGACCTTGAAATAGACAACTCATTCTGTGAAGAGATTTGAGTCCAAAAGATGCTGTAGAACTGCCATGGATCAAAGATGGCAATCAGAAATCCTAACACTGGTAAAACATTTGTTCTGTGAATTGAGATTCTCTCATTCTTTTCTCTCAGGTTCCAGTAACTTGTTCAAATTGCTATATGTTATCCCTGAAGAATATAATTTAATATATAGCTATCATAGATCTCCTTTTGTAGCTACTTAATTTTAGCACATATTAGGCCTTTGATGAGAATGGTCAAGTATTTTTAAACTGTAAGAGAAAGGTATTATAACAACTAATGCCTATTCACAGTCAAAACTGGATAGTTAACATTTAACAGCCAATGATGAAGGGCAGCAAAGGTATTTGCTATATAACATGACAGTCACAGCCACTATATTTTTTATAGACAAAGAATTATTTATTTTAAGGAGGCTGTTAAAGAAAATACAATGTCAAAGTACATATTTTCATGAAAGAATTTTTTTTTTTAAACTTTTCACAACAGATATATGAATCAAGGCTTTTAAATCCTTATAATAGGATTCACAGAGTAGTGCACAAAATTACCACATTTTGAAAGATATTACTGTTTTAGATGAAAAAGTTTTTGAAATGAGAAAGAATGGCATGCTTTATGGTAGTTATGGCATGTTATAGTAGTGCTGTTGAGAATAATAATTCCTAATTATGTCTAGATGGCATTTCCCATCCATTCATACATCCAACATATTTTTCTCCTTGTGTTGGACCAGATAAAATTATTTTATGTTAAGGATGCCAAATATACATTAACTGTATCAGTCATAATGAAATTAATTTTCTGTAAGAAGTAGTTAATAGGATTCAGGTCCAGTTGTTCCAAACATTTATTGTACTTCAGCACACTTGCACATTTCTACAATGAGCAAGGAAAAAGGTATTTTTGCAAATTTCCATGTT
Source organism: Gallinula chloropus (assembly GCF_964237585.1). Lineage (NCBI taxonomy): Eukaryota > Metazoa > Chordata > Aves > Gruiformes > Rallidae > Gallinula > Gallinula chloropus. The sequence continues at coordinate 108,937,369 of NC_140085.1, read as the reverse complement.
AAAAAGGATATTATGTAAATATACCAGAACAGCTGCAGCAAATTACAGTAAAATAGAGCGGAGATGATTTTTTTACTCCTGTTTCTTAATTCTGAGTTGCATGTTAAATCTTGAACTTAGACATGGAATGATTCAGTAAATTAGAAATCATAAAAAATAATGCTAAGGGTTATATTTCTAAAAGAAATAGATGGAAAACAGATCATTCTATCTGCGTTGCCACCTGATTCAGTTCCTGGAAACTCTTGGCATAGCTGGATGGAGCTGAACTGCAAGGCCTGTGGTCTGCACTATGTGTAAATACTTACATACTTTTCAGACAGGGAAAGATTAATAAAATTAACTTATTTCATTCACAAAACTATTGGGAAAAACCCACAAAAAACCAACAAACCCTACACTCCTTTTCAGTAAGCATTTTGTTAAAATTCCAAGCTCTTCACCATTGTGTGAATTCTCAAAAGACATATAACCAAGACCTTCAAGAGCCTCTTGATATTTATTTGTTGAATAGATTGCAATGGGTTCTAAGGAGCTCTTATTGTTTGGTGGGTCAAATGATACCTTAATATTGGTTTATAAAACTGTAAAAGTGCCGGGGGAGCAAATAATGTGAATTTAAAGAAATTCCAGATGGATTAACCTAATATTAATAGTAAATATGGGACATTTTAAAAAAAAAGTTTTATTTTTTAGGGAGCAATGTCCCGTGTGGTTTTAAATTATTGATATATATATTTTCACAGCCCTTTAGAAGAGTTGTCCCAGCAGTGCAGAATCTCATACAGTACACCACAGGGGCCTGATCTTTAGGTATTCATGCAGGCAAAATTCCTAGATTCTTCAGTGAGTTTAGTCTATTTAAAAATGAAGGCTAGATGTAAGAAGAACTTAAATAACTAGACACACAAAAGCAGATAAGGGCAATTTTCCAGCTTGAACACTCATTTTAAGTATGTGAAATGCAAGCCATTTCTTTTAGACTTCTATCATTTGTAATCCTACTGAAGTGTCATGGAATTTAGAGCTGAATTCATTCCTCCATTTTTTTTCAGAAGTGTTTGGTGTTTGTATTATAACTGTAGTGATGTCTTTCTAGTGTTCAGCAAAGCTAAGGGAAACAGTGAGAGGAAAGTATATTTTTAAGATAAACCCTTCCTATTTTCCGCTCTAGTAAAAGTGACAAAAGGTAGATCCAGTTCACAATTTTAATTCTGAGAATTAAAATGTATCTGGTATTGTATGTATGACGTTTCTAATTAAAGTTAGCCATGGTTGAACTATAATGTAAAATGAAATGACCATAATTAATCCAAGTGTTGTTTTTTTTTCACAAGAAACTATAAAATGTGTCTTGGATAGATTGAATTGCAGCTATTAAACTAATATAAATTACTTAGATGCCTATCATGCCTGTTGTCTTTCCACTGTTTGAGCAAGATGATTTTTCTCCAGGATTCTGAAAAAAAAATGTGCTTTGTCATGTACTATTATCAGAGAAGATATGGGTCAAAAACATAAATCATAAAACAATTTGGATTTCTGTTTCCAGAATCAGCGTTTTCCTGTGCTGTAGTCATAGATAAGCAGCAGTTCACACCAAGGAATCCTAGCATGCATTGCAATGATGCATCTTGCCTAGTGTTTTCAGCTGAAGTAGTGCCGATGAATTTCCATGGTGTGTAGAACTTCCTTAGTAACTGCTAAGGTTTTCTGGTAGTCTCTGATCCAGAAACACATTCAGTCATCTTACTAAATTCTACTCAGTTTTGCGGGGTTATTTTGACATAAAGGGTTAATGAGTCCGGTTTTACTGATTGATGTTCCTACTAATAACTACAAAGCAAAGAAAAAGAAGAATGCTATTTGGTAGTTTTGTACTGCTATCATATGACTTAAAAGAAAAGTTAGACCTAAAGAAACAGCAAAACAATGAAAAATTCAGCTAGTGACTTTAGACATGAAATTTGACAGGGAAAAAAAGCTCTGTATAACAAAGCTATTCTCCAGGACTGATTCCTACACACAAGGCAGAGATCCATACATCTTTTATATCTAGGGTAAACTCCTGGGTCTGTTAAAGACAATGGTGAAGCTGACATGGATTTTAACAGGTCCCAGAATTTCACATTTTGTTTTTGATTTTTAATAAAGCCCTTCCTAGGAATGTATTTCAGTCATGTACTGACTTTCAAATATGTGATACTTAGAACCAAGGCTCACTGGATAATCAAAACCAACACATGAAATAGTTATAGTTAAAACTGTAAGGCATAACCTATATCCTTATTCAATGCTTTTTAACAGCAAACACAGCTGGAGTCTGCCAATCAAGGCTGAAAAAGCAACGTAATATCGATTATATAATAATGATTGTCTGTTTCTTGCTATATTCTAAAATTCTGAACACAATGTTCATGTTTAACTGAATTTATAGGTCTTAATTTGAAAAAAAATTCTATTGCTTTTCTCTGCACGATCAAGGAGGAGTGTGATTGGCATAATTTACTTGTGGTGTAATTTGCTAGTTTTACTATCTACTCTATGGGAAAATATTTCATTTTGCTATTCTCCTGTAATTTATATGTCTGTGCCATGTTTATGACCTCAGCTAGAAAACAAAACAAAACAAAACAAATCCTAAAATGAATAGTGGTGACATAGTATTAGCAGGACTGTGAACCAGTTCAGGAAGCTACTGAGAAATTTTGATTCCCTCAGGTAAAAACAGATCTGTAGTTCCTCTTGTTTATTATCATTTAAGAAACATGGAGGTATCTTTAAAAGAAGACCCCAAGTATCTCAGTAGGAAAGACAGCAAAACATGACTATAAACTAAGGTAATAGTCTATCTACCTGATTAATAATAAAAAAGACCAATTAGAACTTTTTTCCTCACAAACAAATGGGATTCTGAACCATTTCTGGAGAGTATCACAAGTGTGCAATACACGTAACCTGAACAGAGTCAATGGTTGTAAATGCTTAGCTCTTGTGATTCTGAAATACTGAAAGCTTTAAGTGAACCACACACAAGCACTTATTCAGATAATAGTTCTGGAAATAGAGAGACATAGAATAACCAAGATTAAACAAAAAAAAAAAATGGATTCATGTGTAAATAAAGCTAGCACTCAGTCTCCAAAACAAGCAGATCTGGTGCAGACACAACCAGTGGTGGAGTACTCTGGCGCTTTGCACCCAGGGGTTTCCTGAACTGGGGAAACCTCAGGAGGAGCCAAGAGAGCTGCAAGGAGCCCACAGTTTGTGCAAGAGAAGCTGACTAAAACTTTGTGGGGCAAGGAGCAATGGCAGCCAAGTCCCAACACACATATACAAGAAACCCTTAGGGTATGCTAGGTCCCAGAAGTGTCATAAAAAGGGCAGGCAAACCATGTGGCACATCGGAAAAAGCATGGCATGGCAGTTTACACAATGGTTTGAACAGAAGTGTGTCCAGGAAGGGCGCTGAAGCTCTGCCAGCCTGACAACAGCATTGATATCCACGCAGCAGAAAGTCATGACCTCTCTAAACTCACAACTTATGCAACTTCCCAGATAAGGTACTGGTGGGAACATGCTGCCATCTAACTGCCAGGCTGCAGGGTGTGCCCTACTCTTATGACAGTACAGGACAGAACACTTCTGGGAGGTGTGCCCAGGCAGAGGAACTCCTCCACTTAGAAACAGATGCAGGTGACTAGATTGAGGATGGCCAGGGTCTGGGAGAGAGACAGACTGACTACTGGAATCATACCCTTCCTTCCCTGGGACAGGCCCAACAGGAAGGCAGGACAAATGATTTAGAGGATACCCTACCCTCTCTCCACATATATGAAGACATTGATTTAAGGGATAGGGGGTGATAACAACAAGTTCCTGCCTGGCACAGCAAGTGTGTCTCTTTTGCAAATACCCCACCTTCCCAGGTGCCCTTGCATAACAGGTAAAATGCTATGCAAGTGGAACTGAACAATAACGAGTACAATGGGTCATCTAAGGTGGAGGAATTGCTGAGGTTAAGAACGTATGTCTATACTTATGCCTTGCATCAAAACTGCTTCCATAAAGAAAAAAAAAAAAGATGGGTTATTGGCCATTGTCACAGAAGACTCCCTTCTGAGGAGAACAGAGAGCCCAATATGCAAATCAGATCCACTTCTTAGGGAAGTCTGCTGCATCCCTGGGGCCTGAGTTAAAGACATGAAGAGAGAACTTCCTACCTTGGTACAGGCCTCAGATTATGATCCTTTATTGATCTTTCAGGAAGACAGCAATTGCAACATAGTGACAAGAAGTCCAAGGGCAATCAAGAGACAATTCAGGGCCTTGGAATGGCTGGTTAAGGGATCAGGAGTAATAATAAGTAATATTCTTCTCTATCCTTTCAGTTCTAGGAGGAGTATGAGAAAAGAAACAGGAAGAGCCAGCAGATTAATACCAGGTTTGGTATCTCAGAGCCTGCTGTCATCAGTAGTATTTGGGGATTTTTGATGATGGGTTGGTCTACAAGACACCAGGCCTCCTGGTGACAGTTGAAGAACACCTGTGAAAGGCCTAGAGCAGAAGTCTTATGAGGAGAGGCTGAGGAAAATGTTTAGCCTGGAGTAAAGGAGTATTAGGGTTGTCACTCTCTACAACTATATGAAAGGAGGTTGTAGCAAGGTAGATATTGGTCTCTTCTCTCAAGTGACGAGTTATAGCATGAGAGGGAATGTCCTCAAATTGGTTTAGATGGGATATTAGGAAAAAAGTTTCAGTGAAAGGGTTGTCAGGCACAGCAACAAGCTGCCCAGGGAAGTGGTGGAGTCATCATCCCTGGAGGTATGTGAAAAAGGTATAGATGAGACACTTAGGGACATGGTTTACTGGTGGATTTGCAGGCCAAAGTCAATAGCTGGTCTTGGTGATCTTGAAAGGTCTTTCCAACCTAATTAATTCTATGATTCTGTGATTCTATGTTCACGGGCATATATAATAATAACAAGAAAAAACACATATTTCACCCAAATCAAGGAACAAAGGCTGCTTGGACCATTTTGATTTATAATCTGTTGCATCTATTTTTAAATTCTTGGTGAGCTGAGAAGCAATACCGTCTACAAAGCAAAGACTAGAAATTTTGCTTAGGAAATCTCTATGTCCACATACAAATAAACACTTACATATAGGCTACTTAATTAGAATTTTATTCTCTCAGTGGTTTAATTAGGATATAAGCCAGGGAAAGATAATAATGGAATATTGCAAAGGGAGAAAATTCAGTGCATCCTTTTTTAGAGTCTTATTGGCAAATGGAAAGGAGAACAAACTCATCCTTGAGATATAAGATTGTTTTTGTATTTAACTGATGTATTTGCTCTCATTTACCACAAATGACATGAATGGCTTTCCTTCTGCTGTAGATGACCTGCATTATTCTTCCTCTGATAGCATGGAACAGCTTCATCTGTTTATTCCTGCAGCCCTATTTATCTAAAACAGACAATGTCCTGAGAGAATCAGTCATCGTTTGTTTGCATTTGAAAGAAATAAAAAATTAAGAAGGCACTCTCTGTAATTTCTTTTTCTCTCTAAATGTTCCATTCTTTTCTACTGTGACAGTATCTTTTTTTTCTATATTCTAGGAATTAAGTATTCCTTAAAATATCTCCTCATGCATTATTACTTTTCAGTTTAATTAAACTGGTGCCTCAGAAATTCATTCCAGCGTCAATAGGAAGGCATGTTAGCCCACCAGCTATATGTAAGTTTCCATCTCATCTCTGATTCCTGTATTTTCCTCAGCAGCATATCCATTATTTCAGGAAAAGAAGAAATGTTTGGGAAAGAATAGGAAGAAATGGAGAGATTAAGTTTCAGAATGCTGATGTATGCATCAAATCAAAGACGAACGTGGGTAAAACTAATGTAGTAGAATCTTTTATCACACCCATTTGGTGGTTCAACTGGGATTGCAGGTCAAGAATACATAAGAGTGGCAACCTGACGATATGCTCCAAGGGAGAGTCTGATCTCCATGGTCTTGATCCAAATTGTAAGTGAAATCTAGTTGACCATTGTCAACATTGTGAATCAGTGGATCTTGATCCTTTCTTCCAACCCCAATTCCAGCTGAACCTTGTGACTTACTGGGCAATAAAATGTCCTAGTGCCATCTTGAGACAGTTTGTAATGTCCTTGGACAAGATCACTGTTGGTCTTCATCTGAATCCTGTACACATGCCATCTTCAGCTGCAGAAAATCAGTTTCTTGCATGGAGTATGGGGTAAATACACCCCTGTCTTAGGATGCTAGTTAAATCTAGCAGAGTTGTAGAAAATGCCTTTTAACACTGCAGTAATCTGAAGAGCTCAGCATTAATTGCAAAGATACCTGTAAATTATAGGGTTTTTAAAAAATGTTTACACTCATCCATGAGGATGACACGTGACTCTCAGCTGGCAGCAGCTTACATTTTTTGGAGGAATGTTATGGATTTCCTTCCAAGGCCTTGAAGTGAGAATATACTGTAATTATTAAACGCAGATGTTAATGCTCATTCCACTTTACTGGTGAAACAGCATTGCTGTCAGTAATTAATAGTAGTCTTTTCATGTAACCATGTGCTGTCAAAAGTCCTGCTTTTAGTTTCCTGTTCTAAAGTGGTTTCTGACTCCAGTAGCACTGAATGTCTGCTGAGTTCTGCCACATAATTTCATTTCCCTTTTTACTTGCTTTTGTGAACCTCAGATTGAGAAATGCTACACGAAAGCTTTAACAAGTACTATCCCTACAGCATGGATCTCAACGCATGGGTGTCATCTTGAGATTAAAGTGAAAATGAAAATTATCAAAACATGAAATATAAAAGAAAAAAAAAAAGAAAAAGAAAAGCATGGAAGTGCAAACAGAATAGACAAATGTCAAAGGGAAGAGAAACTGCATCCCTCCTAGGAAATCTACTAGAATTTACATAAAGGAGATAAGGAAATAGCTATATTAAGCTGTCCTGTTCAGATATTCATTCAGATGAAAAGAATGATATCTACATAATTCAGAAGTCAAATGCCAAGAGACAAAAATGATGAATTAGGAAGCTAGAAGGTAATTTTGAAAATTATTCTTAAAAGATTAGAGACATGTGAAAACCTGACAATTAAATAAACCTAGGCTGTGTATGGACTTTCAAAGAATTAAAGAATAGCTGTAGGAAGGGGAAATATTCTTAGTATACAATTTAACAAGTTACCTTGTACTTGGTCATTAAAACATCATAAGGCCACATAGTCCTTTCTCAGCAACATCTTATCCATGTGAAAGACTGCATAAAATGATACATAGTGGCCAGTACTATTAATTGTTTACAGGAGAAAGTACTGACAATAACGTTTTCAGAGGCAGAGTTCGAGATGCTCCAAAAATTTGAAACCATAATTAAAATGAAAGAATCAGGGTAGGAAAAAAAACAACAACAAAAAACCCTAAAAACAAAGATAAATTGGGTAACAGCTGTATAACAAAGAGTGACTCAAAGTGGGCCAAAGGGTAATCCACTGACAACCAATGTAAATAACAAACAATGGCAGTAACTTGAGCTGAAGTGTCTTTCTTAAAAATATGTAGGCAGAATCAGAATAACCCAATCTCTAGTTAGGTAGGGTGATACTTAACATGATAGAAATTTTAAAATAAAATTTTCCTGGTTCTTTAATATGCTTTTGTTCAAGTTATATGATCAGTTGTTGTCACGGTTACAGACGTGAGACCTACCCTGTTTGGCATCATTCATTTTACTAGCTTGTGAACAGAAAAGCTTACAAATTTGCTTGTGAGAGAGTTCTTGTTTCATGTGCTTGTTTTATTTTTTATTAAGTTAACATTCAATACAGTATTTTTTTCTACTGTCTGCCACATTTTTATCACAGTGGCATTGGTATTGCAGAGTTATTACTGTTGAAGGTACAGTTTTTGGGTAGAGGTTAATGAAATTAACCATGTTTCTTTTTCTGACATACTAACTGTTCTCATTATATTTAAATCTCTTCAAGAGATTTGTCCTTCACAATATGCATGTTTATGTAGTGCTTAGCCAACAATATTTAGAAAAAAAGAGTGATAATTACCATTTAAGATTACAAGTTAACTGGGCATTGGCAGGTAACACTGCATCCTAAAACTATCTGTTTGTCAAGGTTTATATTTTCATTTCTTCTAAAAATTATTCATGGAGTCAACATTTTACATATATATTTATTAATTAAGTCAATATATATTTGTATATTTTAAAAATCTTAATAAAATATGAGTCAGGGTGTCAAAAGCAAAGTTAATTTGGCATTGTATAGCTAATACTATACCTATTTTTCTATCTCAGCTCTGAATGTTAAACTACAATTATTTTATTTATTTATTTTTAATATGGACATTGACACCACAACCTGAAATTTTAGTGATTATCAACCACTTCTTAACATTTCAGTTGAAATTTCATCTTTCTAATCATATATAGGTAGTGCCTAGCTCCTGTATAATGTATTAAAAAATTCCTACCATTTATAGCTATTCATCATATTCCTTTACTTGAGCAAATCAGAAAAAAAAGAAAGCCTAAGTCTGTTTGGATTGGGCAGTACCAAACCTGTGAAGAAAAAGGGATGCCTCTCTAAGAAGTTCAAGTGTCCCTTTTTTTATGTAGGCATGTCTTCATTTCTATAGGAAATGCTTTTAAACCCAGAATGATTTCTTTTGGTGAGTCACCTGGATGGATGCAACAATGGGTTAGGAACCAAATTATGATTTTGACCAATAGACAATTGCTGTTTATACAGATTGTCAAGGACATGTCACACGTTGCATGAGTCTGGTTGATGAAATAATAGTTATTTTGACTCCAGGTGAGACCACTATTTCTCACTAATCTATTGGAATGGTTTGAGGGTTTTTTTTACTATAGTCACTAAGCAATGTATTATACGGCATATATTGTATGAGGATTTTTTTGACAGCATTTCATAGAGTTTTGAATTTGAAGTGCAGACTTGCAGAAAGCACATGTGGACATACAGACAGTAATTGATAACGCTTCAATTCTCTCCAATTTTATGGTTTCTGTTAAATAGGCACAGGATACAAAAAAAGATAGAGAGTTTCTTCTAAGAAGCAATAGTAACTGGGTTAATTTAGCCTCTTTTGGTAGAAAATACAGGGGATTTTATTGAGGTTTGTGATAGGATAACCTGATATGAAGAAAACCAGTGTAAGTTAACAAGAACCATAAGGGAAAACAGTGTATGCAATTGAAATTATTTATGTATCTTGTATAGGTACCAGAATGATCACGACAGCTCTGTTTTGACATAATATAAATGTAGTTTTACTCAACAATAGTAGCCTTTACAAGACTCTGTAAAACAATTGGTCCTAAAAGATCAATTTTTCAACTCCGTATTTTTCATGTGCTCTGTCTCCCTCTGTCTCTCTCCTTCTCTCTTCTCAGTGACATAAGAGCTGATATCAGACCTCACAGAGATTCCCTAGGAATATTTCCTTGAGGAAAAAAAAAAAAAACCAACATGATAAAGGTACTTTCCAAATCTGAAAAAGTCCTTTGGTTTTTGTTAAAATCATAAAGACAACTAACTCATAAACTTTAAAAAGACATGTAGGAATGATAATTCAGTCTATTGGGCACCCGATGCACCAGTGCCTATTTCCAAAGTTGTCTGCGCTTCAGCTATGTGACTGCTGCTGGCAGGGGGAGAGACTAACAGCCCCAGTCAAACTGGGACTGACAGTCTCTATTGGGCAAACACTCCCCAGGGTCTGCAGTACATCTTTTACGACTTTCCTGGGAACAGGAGGAAGGAATCAGGCAGAAATGAGAAAAATGTGTGAAAAAAAGCACCAAGAGAACCCCAGGACTGAGGAGGAAAGGATTCCAACATTAACATCACTTTCCTTCCAGAGAGATCTGGGGACACTGGTGTCCCACTATATACATCTACATATTTATACGTATGTGTATATACACATGTGTACACATATGTTATATTTAGTATTTACATTTAGCAGAGTCAGTTTTAAATAAAATACAGATATCTTTCTTCCTATCTGCATAGGATATGAATTAGTCTTACACGATTATGAATAGTTTTTCTACAATAACCAAGTTGAGGGAGAAAGCATTTATTATTTAGATTTCATAAATGATCTCATGAAACACTAGGAACAAACAAAACAGTACAGTTTTTCCACATTAACGTTACAAGTATATATTAGAGTGAGACAATACCACCAAAAACCTCCACTATGCCTTATTCAAAACATCATATAAAAACTTTGAGGAATGTGTTGCTAAGTTGAAATGTCTGTACATATATTAATTTGGCAGAGTTCCTTGGGAATAAGAGAGAAGATAGACGATTTTATGGGGGAAAGGAAACCTGCTGGCTTCCTGGCTAATTAGAATATGAGCATGGCAGTCTTCATGGAACAGCATCTGTCACTAAGGCAATTGGATATTAAAGGGAAAGAAGGAAACAGCCTACAGCTCTTGCTCCGTATTCAGTCCACTCAGAAGAAAGATGCCTAGTATTAATACTGGTACAGTGCTTGGTACCTCAGTTATGTCATATTTTTCCTTATAGCTCCACATTTGAATCTCTATCAGGTATTCTCTTTGTGATGGAAGCTTACATAGGTCTTCATCAGTACCAGTTTCTTGTGTTTCAGACCCTTTGCAGTTTGGCAAAGCTATCCATGCTGAGGAGATAATAGCAGAGCTATTGCCAGCAGGGACAGGGAGGTGATTGTCCCTCTCTATTCTGCCCTTGTGAGCCCCATCTGGAGTACTGTGTCCTGGTCTGGGGTCCGCAATACAAGAAGGATGTGGAACTGTTGGAGAGGGTCCAGAGAAGGGCCACAAGGATGATTAGAGGGCTGGAGCACCTGCCCTACAAAGAGAGGCTGGGGGAGCTGGGTTTGTTCAGCCTGGAGAAGAGAAGGCTGTGGGGGGACCTCATTGCACCCTTCCAGTACCTTAAGGGAACATACAAACAGGAGGGGAATCAACTTTTTAAAAGGGCAATGGCAGGACAAGGGGGAATGGATTAAAACTAAAGGAAGGAAGGTTTAGATTAGATATTAGGGGAAAGTTTTTTACAGAGAGTGTGGTGAGGTGCTGGAACAGGCTGCCCAGAGAGGTGGTGGATGCCCCATCCCTGGAAGTGTTCAAAGCCAGGTTGGATGTTGCCCTGGGCAATCTTGTGTAGATCCAGGCCTGGAGGTTGGTGGCCCTGCCTGTGGCAGGGGGGGTTGGAGCTCTATGATCCTTGGGGTCCCTTCCAATCCATGCCATTCTATCATTCTAGGATTCTATGAAAATAAACTATTAGCAGGGCATAATAAATTAACAGATTTAATAACATAGTTAACCAGTGTCTGTTTTCATAAATGGCAAAAATATTCTAGAAGAAAACCTCTCTCAAAACAATTACGTATATTTTGGGGGTTGGACCTGATGATCTCTCGAGGTCCCTTCCAACCCCTACAATTCTGTGATTCTGTGATATTTATATATGTTCAAGCATAATTAGGGGATGGAAGAGACCAGGGGACGGTATAGGATGAGAGGATAAAGTGGAAATAGTGGTGAAAGCTGATAGAAGAGTTTTAGCTTTCTTCAGTTTCCTTCACTTCCCTTCACTTCCTTCCTCTGATTTCCAACCTCTGTTCAAAAACGAGGTTCGACTGGATGCCAGTATGACCCTTATCAGATTTTTTTCTGTATCATTTAAGGAGCTCTGCTAAACAGTGATAGGCAAGATCTTTACTATGTCCTCCAAACAAATAAAAATCAATTCTACTTCCTCAGGATAAAATCTGAAAGAGAGGATTTTGAATGAGAATTATTTACCTGTTGTATGCCATGATTCATGAGAAATTACATAGACTTATTCAGGGAAATAAAAATACTAATAACATTATTAAAACAATCATGTATGAATAGCCAATGTGCCCACAGGAGTCAAGACACAATGGTTAATCCCTATAAAATCTCCTTCCTTACACATGAAATTTCCATTGCAAATTTACAACACATAAACTGATACTGGGAGATATGATTTTCAGGTCCTCTACAAGCTTTTCAAATACTTAACTAAGCCATCTTAATATATATATACAAATATATTTCTTCCCACATGATTTATTAATTTCATCAACACCTTTTCAACAAAACCTGTTTTGATCAATACCTATAAATTCTACAATAGCAATAGCAACTAAAAGTAACAAGTAATTGTGGGAAAATAAGTCTGTACATTGGGAGCCTCAGTTAGGGACTTAACTAAGCAACTCCCAACCTTGGGCAGGCCCACAAGTTATTATCCACTTTTAATTTTCCAAGTAGGTAGTAATGAAATCCATAAAAGAAAATTGAGGACCATTAAAAAGGATTTAAGGGCCCTTGGTCACAGGGTGCAAGGATCTGGAGAACAGGTAGTTTTTTTCTCCATCATTCCTACTACAGGGAATGGGGAGGGATGGAATGAGAAGAGCCAGGAAATTAATACCTGGCTCCAAGCATGGTGTGAGAAGCAGAACTTTGAGTTCTTTGACAGTGGGTTGGCTCAAGCATCACCAGCTTTGCTTTCTAGGGATGGGGAGCACTTATCCCCAAGGGACAGAGGTATACTGTCAAAGAAGCTGGCAGTGCTCATTAATAGAGCTTTAAACTAGATGTGAAGGGGTAGGGGTACAGGGACAGGCTAGATGGAAAAGACTCTGGGAGTAGTCATCCACTTACTGAGGGATGGTGTGCTGGCAATGACCTCTGGTCACTGGGGGATAGTGCTTTAATTCAAAGTAGAGATGTAATTATTACTGATGGGCTAGGTAGCTTAACCAGCTGTCACTTGGGAAGCAAGGCTTCCCTTAGGAGTGTAACAAGATCAATAGACCAACTGAAGTGCATCTACACCAATGCACGCAGGATTGGCAACAAACAGGAGGAATTAAGAGTCCTTGTAACTAAAGGAGACTGTGATGTGATTGCCATCACAGAAACATGGTGGGATAATTCCCATGACTGGAGTGCTGCAATTGCTGGTCCTAAACTATACAGGCATGACAGGTAGGAGAAGAGGTGGGGTAGCTCTCTACGTCAGAGAATGCTTTGAATGCCTGGAGCAGGATTTTTGTGAAGACAGGGTTGAGTGTCTCTGGGTAAAAATCAGAGGAGCACAAAATCACCTGAAACAGCTGTTGGGGCCTGGAACAGGCTGCCCAAGGAGGTGGTTGAGTCACCATCCCCGGATGTGGTTAAAAAAATGATAGATCAGGTACTTAGTGATATGGTTTAGCATAGGACAGGAAAAGTTGTACTCGATCTTAAAGGTCTTTTCCAACCTTATGATTCTGTGATAACTAATAGTCTGTTACAACTAGTAGATGATTTGCTACAAGATGCTTCTTTGTCGGACATTCGACATGCATCTAACAAAAACTTTGACCACAGCATAAACTGTGCAGGTGTATTTTGCCTGTAACAGAGCATGCAATTATAAATATGCTACTACAGATGTCATTCAGATACTAACAAAATGTGTTGTAGATGTCCAAGTGGACTGTGTCACAAATACAGATGGTAATACTTGGCATTCCAAAAAAATTGTCCCCCTAAGGCTCAATTAACAAATGCAGAGAATCCAAGAATCTGAATATGCAGCAATCCTTTTATTATTAGGGAACTTTGTTCTTATTCAAAAACATAACCAACCCTGACAAATGCCAATTATTCAGGTTAAATCTCATTCCAAATGGATGTGGGTTTTTTGATTTAATATAAGTTCATACAGCCAAAACGTTACTTTGTTGTGAATACGTATTGTTAAGATTTAAAAAATAACTAAAGGGGTATCATTGCTGAGATTATTAAAAGAAAAACCAAGCTCTGAAATATGATTTAAAAATTGTTCAAGGATACATTTTTTTGAGTAAAATAATAAAAATGTACTTCATGAAAAATAAAAATAAACACAAAATAGGCACACCATAAACTGTTACATGGTTTAGATTGTGTGACAAGGCTGAATTCATTCTGGTGTCAGAACTACACCTCTTTGGTGTCAGAACTCTACAGCTCTTTCGTTGAGTTTTGAGTTTCCTCAGTATTTAAACCAGCAGAAGATTATCATCATGCCTTTCATAAAATGGCACTTGTTTGTAAATAAGTGTATGTTTTACTGTAAATATTTCATACCTTATCTGATGCTATAAATGATATTAGAATTAATGCATTTATTAAACAGAAAAAACCACACCTGACATATAGAAATATTAAGAAAATCCCAGGATTGAAAATATACCTTTGCTAAAGTACTCAGCTGCATATGAGTATCCTACTGATGCACGGATCTAGCTGGAAAGCATGTGAAATTTACATCTTCATGTCTTTTTTTTTAAGACTCCTTGAAGCACAGTAAAGTCAGTAGCAAAAAGTGGTGGCATTTTGTTATGAGGGTCGGTGCTAGCAGGGGAATGCAGTGCTGCTCTTTGAATTTGGCTTGCTGCTGTGTGGAGCATTAGGAGGTATGAGCTGAGAAAGCCCCTAATGTACCTGAAGACAGAAGGCTAATTTCAAAACTTACAAAGCAGCAAAAGCAACTACCAGCCTAGTATGCGAGCAGCTGAGCTCACTAGGAGTTCACAGCATGAAACAACAACAAATTAGAATAAATTCTAATTGGCTTTACCTGGGAGAGCAAAAGTCTGTCGTAAACTCTCTCAGCATCAGAAGTGGTAATGGATAGGGGACAATATGAGCTGCTATTTTCTCATAGGAGTATAACCCTTTTATTTCCCAGTAGAAGTTTTTATACTCAATTCAGTTCTGAAAACCTTCATCTGAAATACTACTGAAGTCTATCATCAATTTATAAATTGCAAAAATAAAATTAAAGCTTCCTTTGGCTGCCTCTCACTAAGAATCAAAAAAATTATTTTAATTACATATGTTTTTATGTTCAGAAAACCTTTATCCTGCAAATAATCCACACTTAGATGTGGCATCTGCTTTTACATTACATTAAAATCATAACATGCTTTTCAATGTTTATTTTAGATGTAGAATATTTTAAAATTACATACAAACCTGGAATGCTGTGAACTGTCAAATGCCTTTCAGCCTGAGCTCAGACCCATTTGACATTTCTACTACCATGAGGACATTTCTACAACCACTTTCAGTCAAGTACTCCTGAAATCAAAATTTTTTTTAACATGATCATATTTTTTCTGTAGCTATAAAAAATACTTAACAAAGCATTGCACGAGAAGTAGTAGAAAGTTGAATGCACCCTCAGACACAGACCAATGTCACTATGTCAGTTTTCCACACACAGGAGGGAAAAGGTGTCGTCTTTTTCTGTAAAATTCATGGTATTCAAGGGAAAAGATGTCACAAATGCCAGCACCTATATTAGCCTTTTGAGCCAAAATGAGTGGATCTGTCATGCAAGTGAAGACAGGTATAAATTTGAATTTCTACATTTGTGAAAGTGAATGTCTCCTTTTTGCATATACTCTGCTTTTTCACTCCAAATATTGACAATTTCTCCTTGCAAAAACTATTCTGTATTACTTCTCATTGAAGTCTAATTTAGTCAGGAGCGAAGCGTATTTTTCCTGACTTAGATTTTTTGTTAAAAATAGGATAAATAGGTCAGAGTAAGAGTTGCAGAAGCAAGATTACAAGATTTTTTCCCTCCCCTTTCCCACCAATAACTGCAGAAGGAGAATAGTAACTTAAAATAACCAAAAAAAACCAGACTAGCAAGCAATTGGTTACATTGGTATACCTGGCTCGCTCTTCTTGGAGGGCTACCAAAATCTAATATCACAAAAAAAGTATTTTCATTATCCTACTAAGTCAAAGGTTATTTTTTTTTAGCAAAATAAACATGCTAGTAATGAATTGTGCTATTTATTTAAATGCTACTTATCTATTGTGTCAACTAAGATATCAAACTTCCTTCCGTAAGAGAATATGAATCTGAAGCAAAATTCACTTCTGTTCATGATTCTCCAAAATGCTTTCACTCTATATTTCTATTTGCCTGTCCTTCCCAGCCCCTCACCCCCCTTTATTTTTTTTCCCCAAATTCAGGTAAATTTAAGAATGATACATGGCAGAGACTAAGATGACTGCGAATATTATTACTAAAGCAAAGTATCATCTCTACTCACTATATTTGACTTCTGTTATTCTCTTTATAACAGAAATTGAGTAAAAATGTAGTATCATTTGTTTTCAGTCAATTATTTAAAATAACTAGATAACAATACATAGGAACACCTACATACACTTGCTTGGCTGAGTTTCTATGCCACTGTCTTTATTCTCTGAGGAAATTATTTGCTAAGGAATAAAACAAAAGGCTATTTAAAAACTAAGTACTTGTTGCAGCTGGTCTACTTGTAATACTGTAAACTATATATATTATGTACTATCAAAACCAAAGCTGACAATATTTGCTTTTTTATTCTGAATGTCTGAAAGTTTTATAAATATTTTTACACATCTATAAAGACATATAACTATTGGAAAAACTTAAATTTCATACTTGTAACTTAAATAACATAGATTTTGCCCTGTTATTATATATATATTAAATAATCTGTGTGAATTAATGAAATGATAAAGTGGGAGACACTGAAAAATGTTTTCTATTATCAAACTCACCTGAATATTTTTGCCTCTTTTTATTCAATGCCATGGTTTCCCATAAATTGGTTATAGAATCATAGAATGACAAGGGGTGGAAGGGACGTTAAAGATCATTAAGCTCCAACACCCCTGTAATGGGCAGGGACACCTCTCACCACACTAGATCAGGCTGCTCAAGGCCCCATCCAACTCGACTTTGAACACCTCCAGGGAGGGAAGGGGCAGACACCACTACCCTGCGCAACCTCTTCCAATGCCTCACTAGCCTCATAGTGAAGATTTTATTCCTAATATCCAATCTAAATCTACCCCTTTCCAATTTCAAACCATTCCCCGTTGTCCTACCACTGCACACCTTTCTAAAAAGTCCCTCCACAGCTTTCCTGTAGGCCCCCTTCAGGTACCATAAAGCTGCTATAAGATACATGGAGCCTTCCTACAGTTTGCTTTTCTCTTTTCTGATCTCCTCCAAGTGATATCTATCCAATAGAAAGGGCAAGAGTTACTTTTGGTAAAATATTCATATCTGGGTATTTATCAAATAGGAAAAATAGACAATTTTGGGGGGTGATTTTTTTTGTTATGGTAGATTCATAAAATAAATTATGATTTTGGTAGCTGAGTTACAGCATGTACTGTTTTTCAGGTATTGTCAGGTGTAATAGGACAATTAAGAAGAACAAAGATAAAGGTTGACCTATATGAAGAACATGAGGAGGAAGAATGATACTAATGCTGGAAAGAAAGGAGGCGATGATCAATGTTCTTAAGTTAAACTCTTTTATGCCTCCTTTCCCATGCCAATTGCACCTTTTGTGCACCATGTGTCCAGACAGCAACTCACATGAATTTTTTAAGCCTCCCTTCCACATATTTTTCTCCTACATAATCATCCTGATTGCCTTATGGGTAAGGTAGGAGAAACAGATGCTTGATTTCAAAATGAGAAGTCTACATAAGTTAAGAAAGATAGTAAATCTTATCTTCTGATTGCCTTTGTTCCCACTCTTGCTTCTTCTAAGATCATTACAAGCAGTTGACTAGTAGGAGAAATACACAGGATTTTCTTGGATGACATTTTTGCAATCACGGAGTACAGCACATATAACATATTCAAATATATAATGAAAAGTTAAGGCACACAGTCTTGCATCCTTCTTTATGAGGAAGTATGAATTTTTTCATTAAAGGCATAGATTTTGTCTATATAATTTTGTTAATCTGAAGACAACCATATAAATTATTTTTTGCAGTGCAGGATTCTTGCAGGCATTTTGAGACAGCTGTATCAGAACTTGAATATTTGTGTAATATCCAAGGATTCAGACATACCTGAGTAATTTTCTTTCACTATCCCACATCAAAACTCAGTGAATGTGTATAACATTCCATTGCTTATGAGTCTTATTTATAAAAATATAGCAGCCAAGGCGAAAGTGAATATTCTTAAATGAGTTATATAGATTATCACTTAATACAACTGAGTTCACTATGTTCAGAGTTCCTTGGGGTTATCTTAGATTTAAGGCAAATATTCCTAATGGTTTATATGCATTTAAATGCAGTATTGATTACTTAGCATTTGAGGCTGAAGAAGCTGTACAACTTGAAAAAAGGCTGGAATAGTATTCTGACAGCTATCAGGAAGAAAACCAGAAAAAAAACTTCTCAAGTTGGGGTAAGGATAGTTTACTGGGAAAGCAGAGATATAGAAATAATAATAATAACAGGAGTTTATAGCGAAATATTTGAGACTGGTGATAATGCAGTTTCTCACCGGACCATGCAACTCAGGCCGTACAGCTCAGAGTCATCCCAAAACCATACCACCCTCAAAAACCGTATGTCCTGGACCGGAGTGCTCCTCCCCCCACCATCCCCCCCTTTATGCTGAGCATGATGTAATTGACATGGAATATCCTTTTTGGCCAGTTCGTGTCACCTGTCCCAGCTGTGTCCCCTCCCTGCTTCCTGCATGCCTTGCCTACTTGTTAGCAGGACAGCATGAACAACTGAAAAGTCCCTCACTGCTGGGCAACAATTCAAACATCAGAGTGTTATCAGGACTGCTCTCATCCTAACTCCCAAAAACAGCATTCCACCTCCTGCTAGAAAGAGATTAACTCTCTCCTAGCTGAAACCAAGACAAGTTTTTCTAGTGACCATATTAAATGTACCTGGATAATAATGAAAATAATCATTAAACAAATAATGTTAAAAATAAAATAATAACAACATATCAATAAAATGTAGACATCATCACTAAGGAATTATTTATACAAGCTATACGTGTGACATTATACAAAAGCGTTAGAAAACTTCAGACCTGTAGCAGATCATATAAACCCCATACACATAATTCCTCTTTCTCATTGGTTTCAGATGGCTTTCAAACCGTTCTCTTAAAGACTTTCCTGTGCATGCCTAGCAGGGTAACAGATCTGACTCCTATAAAATATTTTGCACAGGAAGGAAAAACAAGAAGGTTGCTAAGGATGAACTGAGGCATTGTGGCAGGATGCTCTTCACTGATGTCTCATGGAAATATGGAAGTATGGAACCCATGCCATCTGTTGCCACAGTCAGACTCTGTGCAATAGGAATCCTTCAAGTAGATTATTTTAAACTTTGAGGAACCAGAACATAGCACCGTAGTCCTGTTCATGTTTTGGCCCAAAGTAGTCATGTGAAGGGGAATGTTGATTTTAATATTACAGGGATAAAGTTTACCTAAAACTGAAGCATTTTCATCACCAGTCACACACTTTTTTATCCTCAAGTTCACTTACACAGCAACTGAGAGCACTACAAAAATGTTAAAGAATCAAAATATTAGGAATAAATATATAGTCACAAGATTGAAACTCCTTGATTGATGGAAAATAACAACAAAATTGTATAAATTTGTATGAAAAATAGCTATACAAATCTGAAGTAAAATATTTTTGAAGAGTTGAACTGAGAAAGATACATGCCCTCGAGGATATAAAATGTTTAAAGGCAGCATCTGATATTTCAGAAAAATGCTACTGTAGCTGTACCTAATAAAAATTGCATTCCTCCATCCTCTTATCCAGTTGTTCCTGGGTTGTTATTTTTAGGAAAATAACAACAAAACATATAATTTTTCATCTCATTATGAGCTTTCTGCAATAGTTAGATTATTTACTACGATATGTTTTCCAAGATTGTATGTAAATCATATCTTACTCTAAAGTAGATAAAGTTTCTGGAACGCATATTTTCTTTCTTAATAGTTGATCTTTTGAAAAGCAAACTATTTCTTCCTATTATGATTTTCTGAACAGAATACATAATTTAATAATTTCAATTCAATCACATTTGAAACCCTTTACTTCTCCTGCTGATGCTTTTCAGGAAAGTTTTACTAATTCAATAGTTCTACGAGGTGTTCTCTTAACCTGAGGATATTTATTCCATGTCTCACTGCTTCAGTAAGAAGTTAGAGCTTTGATAATTGCCCCACATGAAAGACCAATCTTTTATTTAATGCTTTATGTGTGTATGTTTTTTGTCCAGAACACTTACCTGTAAGCAACAGGAAACATTGTAATGATACACTTATAAGAAATCATGCACTTGATTTGTAGGTACATAATAAATCTGCAACTGATTTTAATAGAAAGTATGATATGTCTTCTGCAATTCAAACTTTTATAGTTTTTTAGGGTGTTGTTTAGGGTTTTTCTTTTCAAATGTTACAATGCACGTAATTTTCCATTTCATATTTTTGTTCAAGTATTAAAACAGTGTTAAATATACCCTGAATAAAACTGTGACAGATTTAAGATAACATTTTTTATATCTGAAGAAAGTATAGATTCCTCCTAAGAGTCAGAAAAATGTTTATGAGGATAAAGCAGCTACCGTTATGTAAAAGCTTATTGAATTTAAGTACTTAGATTCATTTTGTTGGGTTTTTTAACCTTCAGATTTTACTGGGCAACTATGAATTTTGGTTCCTGAGAATTTTTCTATTTAGTGTATTTTAAGAACTTTATAAAACCGTGTTATCATACAGTAGTTTTATTTAAAAAGCAGTGAAAAAATAATGGTGCTAGCTAAGTTTTAAGGTAAATGTTAGTTTGGTTTTGGTTTGGTTTGGTTTGGTTTGTTTAATAGTGTCAATTATAAATATTTCATATTGTCTCTTAAGTTAGAGGAAACTTGAAATATGGTACTCAGAAGATGACTCTTCTTCTGATGGGGAGGAGGCTAGGATACAGCAGCTTATTCAAAGAATCCTTTTATTCATCAGGGGATCAAGAACAATATTTTCAACTTTCTGTTGATGTCATAAATATAATTTGTGTCTTATGCCTATGTATGTTTTCCCACATTCTTGAAACACTACATTCACTTTGCATGCAAATGTCAGTTATATTAACCATCAGCATTATCTCAGACAGCTGAAGGAATCTGGAGTTATACCATATTGGATGCTCAGTGATGTTACTAAGGTTATTACCAGGAGGGTTACCAAGTCCTGAAAGAAGGCAGTGGGTGTGAGAGTACTGTAAACATCACAACAATTTATCTGACCTGCAATTAACTCCTCAAAGGCCTTGGAAAAGGAAGAAAGCTAGAAGAGGCTATCAGTCTGGGTACAACCACTAAACCCTGAGGTCTTCTTTTGAGCACATCTAATCTAACCAAAGCTTTTTCATTATGCTCTCAGTCCTCATCAGACATAAGAGGGTTTGTGGTTAAGTGCAGTTACAACTTTGACCACACCAGCAAACCTTTTTAGAAGCACAATGCACTATGAAAGTAGTTTGCAATCCTAAGGACACCCTGGAAACCCTTGATATGAAATTAAGGCCTTGAACTATAGATGTCACAGGTGGCTTTAATTGAAAGCTTCATAAAGTAATTCCAGTTAAATAACAACAAAACCAACAATACGTATGCCTCCAGTATATTTGCAGGCACAGAAGGATATATAAAAGCTTTTCTTTGTCTTTTTATCGACAATTTTCCATAACCTAATACCTGAATCACTCTAGGTAATGTTAAGCAGGAAACATTTACTAAATAAAATAATTTCTTACCATTCATTAAACCTTATTTTTAAATAACCTATTTAAACTGTGGAACAAGGGGTTTAGGTTCCCTCTCTCAGTCACTCTCCTTTTTATTTTTCTGTTAAGGCAAGACAGTATGTCTGAGTTTCATTTTATCTTGTGTATAGGTATAGAGAAAAGTAGATTTAAGGATACATGTCAACATTTTAAACTTGATGAGTTCTGTGTAGAAGGAAAAATCCCCACCCTTCTTCCCTATCCAAATAGGACAAATGTTTCTGTAGTACTTTTAATGAAGGAATGGAGTGGTATTATTCTGATGCTTTCATAATATAATAGCATGATTCAAAATGGAATTGATTAAACATTATTAATTCTTCTGTTTACTTTCCATTTAATCTATAACCTTTGAAACATGTCCAATACAATTATTTCTGGGGAAAAAAAAAGTATTAAAATTATCATTGTCTACAACCAGCTGTCATTATGCATATTCTACTGTATGGATCTTTTATCTTCTAAAAAGAACAACAAAAAGAACATGCCTGTGAAAGAAAGCTGATATGAAACAGTCTAGTTTGAAGTAAAGTTTAGGGGGGAAAATAAAAGAACAATGAGAAATTCTTGTTTCAAGGAAAAATCAGTTCACTACCAAATCTATGATCATTTTCAGAAAATGGAAAGAAAAACTAAGTATGATTATGAAAAGAAAAAACAAATGAGAGACTATACTGTTTAATATCCAAGGAAAAAAGAAATAATGGCTCTCAATAAAATAATAAAACCAGAAAAGATGATTGTTCAGATCAAGGGGATTAGATTGGAAGAAGTCTTGCATATGTAAATGAACAAACAGAAC
The DNA here is from genome assembly GCF_964237585.1 of Gallinula chloropus. NCBI lineage: Eukaryota > Metazoa > Chordata > Aves > Gruiformes > Rallidae > Gallinula > Gallinula chloropus. The sequence continues at coordinate 108,914,756 of NC_140085.1, read as the reverse complement.
ACCAGGAATCATTTTAAATTACTGTTTTGCTACAGCTGATGTTGGTATGTGGACTGATAACTCAGCTGTTATTTTATAAAGATACCTTAAAATAGTTGGGTATTTTTTCCCAGCAATGACAATGGTAAATAAATAGAATCACGGATACAGAATGCATCCATAGGTTTCTTGCAATGAAATTTTGTCATGACAGCTCTGGGTACATCTATTGGTCATATAAATGCCAAATATATCTATAGAAATTCCTTTTATAGCACATACTAGAACTAATTGGTGAAAAAAATCTTCTCATAAAGAAAGGGTCCTCAATACAAATTCTATAATCACAATCAACCAAAAATTTGCAAAAATTGCATTTCCAGATGTTGTTATTGTTTTTTTAGTTAAAAATGAGCTGAAAGCCACAAAAGTTGTTCTGATATTCTGAGTTTTATATTGTCTTTCCATTAATTCCTAAGAAATTGATTTTGGTTTACTTCTTGTAATTGCACGACATTAAGTTTCTGGTCTTTTTCCCAGTCAGTACAAGAAGACTTAAATTATTGAAGCAAATCTGAGGCAGCTATGATTAAAATATGCACAAATATAACATAAAACAAACAAAAAAATAAATAGCATTAGTTACTGGATACACACTCTTTAAAAACTTCAAATCAACTTTTCCTATCTTTAGATATTCTGCAGATTCTTACTCTGTGTAAGAGCTCCCATGGAAAATTATGTACCTGATATTCAGCACGTTTCCAATTGTAAATCTTTGGAAAACAAAAGAATGGCAGATTATGCAAAGTGAGAGTTCACAGGAGGGAAGAAATGAAAAACCCAATGACAAAGAAGCAACAAAGTGAATTAAAACCATATAAAGGAATAACCCACTAAAAAGCCACAGTACTTTCTCAAAGCATTTAGGACAGTACAGTAGATGTCTCTAAATGAGGTTCCCATAATTAAGTACTTGCCAGTGGAACCAAATAAAACACAAAAATCTCTGTTTTAAAATAAATATATAACCTCATTCCCTGTCTAAAAGACCAATCTTTAGTCAAATCCAAACTATCGAACAAAAATAAACAATCCATTTTTTAATAGAAGAAAAGAATTAATGTAATTTATCTGCAGAATTATTAATCACCTCTGTCATTTTAACTTCTATTTATACTTAAAATTCAGTCATCAGTGCAAATGTTAAGATATATTTTATCTTAATTTTAGATATGGTACTCCATAGGGCTCCTTGTTGTTGTTCTACACAGAATCTTGAAGTCCACGGTGCTCACAGTGAGAACTTTTGATTCATTAACTGCAAAATCAATATTAAAGTTGACATCCCAAACATGCTGATGAACAAATATCAGTACAAGCTAAACATGGATGACACTAGTACTCGACTCTCCACCCAAATCATGTTAAATGTCACCTGGGGAGGGGACAGCTAAGGGCAGGGTATAAAGGCTATTGAGGAAGTTACTCCCAAAGTGGGGAAGAGAAGAAATGGAAGACCATGAAGAGGCAGTTGACAGGTCATGTTCCTTCTCCTCCAACCAAGATAAGGACACCTTCTTGGTAAGCATTGAAACTTCACCTTTTGGTGAAGAATACCCAGGGGTAGTGTTTCGCTAGCATTGTAAACATATATATTAGCACAATTGCACTAAGTGCATTTAACAACGGCAAAGATCCCTGGATCTTTGTCTTTAATAAATTTTCTGATCCAGCTTTAAAAACTGTCTCAGTGAATGTCCTTTGGTGGCTCTGACAGGCAAATATTGACGGCAATATTTGGCTATTTATATAATCTTTTAGACTTAAATTATTACCAAGTCTGGGACTAAGACTGGACCTAGCTGCCCCTAGGCTCCTCTCTGAGAAAGTGTTTAGAAGGCAAGGGGGTCCTTTCTGAACCTCGTGACTCAGTGGAGGGCCTCCCTAAGCCACTCATCAGACTCATACCCTTTAATGAACTTTAAAGCTTGTCTATATGTTTCCAGGGGATTAAAATATATTTGTTCAACCTGGTCCTAGTCCACGGAAAGGGTCAATGATTAATTCTCATCTGCAAGTATTGGCACTCTGGAGCAACATAATGGGTTCTGAGCATGACATTAAAATTATATATGTATCCTGAAATTTTACTTCAGGCCATCTCTAGTCTGAGTCTACAGAATGAGCATTCAGTAGAAACTGGAGCACACAGATTGGATCCTGCAGCACATATCTCAGTTTACTTTCACCTGACAGAAATTCAGTTTGCATGTGCTGTGACTGAAAACAAAGCTTTTAGGGGATATAATCTCAACTTCAAACAAGCATCATCCTACTTCAATCAAAACCATTACTTTAGCCACACTCACTAAGAAATGAAACCTAATTTATCTGCAGTAACAATGCCGTGATATGATAGACCTCTAAAATATCCCTCTATCTCACTCCCTTCCCCTAGATTTTTTTCGCCTGGGGTGAAGACTCCTGACTTACTCATTGTAAAACACAGATTTCATACTTGGTCATACTTCTTGCCCTTGCCTGAACCTTCTCAGTTATACTATATTCAGTAAATAAAACTGCATATCACATCCAAGATGTGATAAGCAAATCAGAGATTTCTGATTAGGAAGTGGAAAATTGTATACTAAGACTTTGAATATTGTCACAATATTCAGTATATTAGAGGTTTCTTGAACCAAAAGAACGAAGTGCAGTATTTATTTATTGCCTACTTTATGTAACTAAGAAAGATGCAAAGATTTATGGCACTAAATGACTAAAAGAGCTGATCATTTTTAATCTATTTGCTGTCCTAGAACAGTTATTTCTCTGTAGTAAATACTGGAATACTTTTAATTCATTACCACAAAACACAGTCATTGTTGACCATGCCTACTAACATATTACTTCAAGTATTCCTCTTATAACATTGATGAAAAGTCTATTTATTATTCTTTTTACAGTTCAGTTTACATATTCTTCAATCAATAACACCTTGTGCACTGAAATATTATCTACAGCCCCCTCTATATGAGGATAATTTATATATATGTCTTCAGCTTGTACATTTTCCAAAAAACAGCATATCCGTTGATGTAATGCCCAAGGGAACAAATGAACAATTTACATCTATATTATTTTTAAACTTGAAAATAAATTAAATTGAATTCATATCAAATTTTATGTTCAACCTGCATGTCAATGTTAGTTTATTTTTGTCATAAGTGAATAGAATGAATTTATCAGAAACAGCTAATCAAACCAATAAAACAATGCTCACTGTTTAAAATAGGATAGTTAACAGCCTTTGATCTGTGGAGATTAAAATTTCTTTTGTTTGTTAAAGCACAGACTGTAATCATCACGACAGTGCAGAAATACAATTTCTTTGGAATTTAGTCATTACCACTGGTAAGAGCTAATTGGATATTAAGCCATTGTTCACAACAGTTGAACTGCCACAGATCTACAGAACATATAGATTTAATCAATTAAGGATTCTATGTTCTTCACTGTCTTAAAGTAATAATTTATTCCTATTTTTCCAATTGTTGCCTAACAACAGTGTTGCAAATTAAAATAAAAAAAAATAAAAGAAATCCAGTCAGTAGTTCATGGTCTTGATTTAATTTGTAGTGGAGTTAAAATTATATCAGCTAAAACTACCCTGATTAATGAAATGTGAATTTTTGTTACTGACCAGAAAGGAACTCGCAGAACTCCTACAGGAAAAAAAATAACAATTATTAAAAAAATAAAATCATAATATTCTGCTCTTCAAGCCTCTTTTCTAATTCTACAAGTAACTTTAAGGCTTGCACAAGGACTCATCTTAACTCTTCTTGCTGTATTGCTTACAATGACTGTAGATTTTTCTTTTCTCATTTTCTTTCAGTAGCTAACTATGTAGACAAAGGGCAACGGATGTGTTAACTACTCCACTTCACGCAACATCATCCTCAAGCAGCTCCGGTATGGTCCTACATAGCAACTTGATAACTCTTCTGCTGAGTTCTTTCTTTGGTTATGATAGTAATTTTTTTCCTTGTAATCAAGATTTTCTTGCCTAGACTGTAGTGTTGTCATGAAGTACTGCAGTTTCAGTTAATCCACTTTACCACTTGAAAATTATTTTGTCAAACAGAGACATACACACACCACATGCACAAAAGATCTTGATCTCATTATCATTCCAATTTCAGAGATGGGAAAATGAGGTAGAGACTGATTAAGAAAAAAAAATATTCATCTGATTGCAGGATTGAGCTTCTTCCAGTTACCTTTTTTATTAAAACAAACAAACACCACAAAAGCCAGAAGAAACAAGAGCAAACCATGTATGTGCATTGAGGGGGAAAAAATGGGTAGAAATCTTGGATTCATAGAGTTTTCATATTGTTCTAAAATATATTAGTAGTTCTTTATTATCTCTTTTCTTTAATATTCTCCCTATAACTTTAATATCTCACAGCAGATGAAGTAGACTTTATTTATATACAACTGGAAATTTAGAGTATAATTCATTTTATATGAAGCTCAACATAGTATTTTCTATCTCCAACAGAAAGACCTATAAGGGGTTTTCATCTGAAAGCTCTCTATAGAGATACAAGACTGAAATGAAACAAAATATACCAGGATTTTTGATTACACTTGGTAGAATATTTCAGAGCAAAATGTTAAAATTTAATAGAGGAATTTTGTAAATATTTCAGAACAGTTGTTGAAAAGACAACTTATTTTACATGTATTAAACACTGTAAAAGACCATTTTTACAATGTTAAAATGTTGCAGTATCCTATTTGAAACTGAATAAAACTATTCAAATAAACCTTTCATCCATGAGATTGTCTATGCAAGAATTAATTTAATACAATGTATATTAAGCTTGCAGTCAGAAGTCTCTCTCCTGTCTGGATCGTTTATTTTAAAGGTAGAAGTTTGAACATTTCCTTCTCCAGGGATGGTTTTGCCCTTTTATACTTCTTGGATTACAAATCTAAGTAACATTTTATTGCCAGGCTACACAGATGAAGGTTAATTTTGAATTATTTGAATTTTTTTAAATCAACTTTTTCTATACAGTTTGAAAATATTCTCCTGAGAGAAATTGGCCTTATAGGTAACAGCTATAATTTAATTTTCTAAAAACCTTGTATTATAATTATGGATAAATAAATAAAGGTAGACTATTCCAATGAACCAGCAATTTGCCTGCTGTATTAACAGCTGGCTGGGATTCCTGTTTGCCTGATATATTCCCACAGGTAGCTTGTCACTGCTTGAGCAGAGACTGGCTTGGACTAATAAACATATAACTAGAATGTTGATTGAAATTAGGCAAATTCTAATTCACATACTATGGGCAAAAAATCGTAAAGTCAAAGCTCAGTGTAAAACAATTCACTGGAAATGGAAAAAATTGCAAAGGACATTTTGGAAATAGAACTCAGATTCTTCATAATTTTGGATTGGTTTGTTGTTTGTTTTTGACTATTATTATTTTATGAAAATAGTCCAAAGAATGGACAGAAAGTTAGAAAATCATTGGAATGCATTTTAAAAGTATCAGTAGCCAATTCCTGACCAAGTTTTTAATTTTCCTTCTTTTTCCTTTGTGTCTTGATGTAGCAATTAACTTTGTATGTGTTCTACCTCTAAACTCCGTTTTGTCCATTCATTCATGGAATGAACAAGTAGGCCTCTCAGAAAAACATCTTTGGAAGCAACTAGAAGCAAGCACATATGAAATGCTCGAGCTGAGTTTTTCAGGGGAGGTAAATACACAAGTTTTGAAGAAACAAGGAGGTATTGAAAGAAGTATTTTTCCTCGGACTGGGCAGTTTTGAAAATATTAATATGCAGTCATAGAAATATTGCCAAAGTGATATCAGTTTAGCACTGAGACAGGGCATTTCTTTCTCTGAGCCTCAGAGATATAGCTTGATGCAAAATTGTCAGCAGGAAGTGTAGATCTGAGAGTCAAGAGTGTGAAAAGCAGTAGAAGCTCCTGGCATCTGGGAGGCAGTGCTGGCTTTGGGTATGATAGAGTTAATTTTCTTCATAGTAGCTGATATGTTTTGGATTTGTGATGAAAACAGTGTTGATAATCATTGAATCATAGAATGTGTTACGTTGGAGAAGACCTTTAGTGGTCATCTAGACCAATTTCCCTGCAGTAAGCAGGGACACCTTTAACTAGATCAGGTTGCTTAGAGCTTCATGAAGCCTGACCTTGAATGCCTCCAGGGATGCGACCTCCACCACCTCTCTGAGCAACACATTCCAGTGTCTCACCACCCATATAGTGAAGAACTTCTTCCCAATGTCTAATCTAAACCTACCCTGTGCTAGTTTAAATACAGAGATGCTTTTGTTATTGCGTAGCAGTGCTTACACAGAGTTGGGGACTTCGCTGCATCTCACCCCATCCCACCAGTGAGCAGGCTGAGGCTGCAAGAAGTTGAGAGTGGACACAGCTGAGACAGCTGACCCCAAATGACCAATGGGATATTCTGTACCATATCGTATCATAGTCAGCAGTATAAAGCTGGGGAAGAACAAAGAAGTCAGAGGCATTCTGAATGATGGTGTTTGTCTTCCCAAATAATCATTATGCATAATGGAGCCCCGCTTTCCTGGAGGTGGCTGAAAACCTGCCTGCCCATGGGAAGTGGTGAATAAATTCCTTGAATGAAAGCCTTGTGCATGGCTTTTGCTTTAGCTATGAAACTATTTTTATTTAAACCCATAAAATTTCTTATTTTTGTTCTTCTACTTCTCCCCTCCCTTCCCACTTTGTAGGGAGAGAGTGAGCAGCTGTGTGGTGCTTATTTGTCAGCAAGTATTAAACCACAAAAGAGGCTCAGGAAAATAAATGGAGTTCCACCTAAAGAAAGACTGTTCTCTAATTTTCTATAGCAAGGAGCAAGCAAAAGGGAACAGTGAAACTTTTCAAGGAGAAGTGGAGGTATTCTGCAAAATAAATTAAAACATTGATGTAGCATGGAAATGACAGAGAAAGGAAAGAAAACCCCAAGACAGTAGTTAAAGCTTTTCAATGATATATTATATTTTGATAAGACTTCACTCAGCTATTGTGAGACAGATGTCAAGCATTAGATTAGGCTTTGCAGTTCAATTTGCAGCAATATAAACCCATGACAGCTTTGTGTTTTCACTGCATATTTGAGCGTATAGCAGATGAAGCTACAGTATACCTGTATTCCTTTGTATATAGGGAAAAAAAATAATTCTTTGTATATGATCAGATATGGCATTTTTACTCCACAAGAATCTATAGATTTTATGCAGCTTTCTTTCACCTTGGATGCTCTTCCTATTATGTAAGCTTTTTTTTTTAGATTCCACTGTACTCTACCATATGCAGCTTTTCTCTTATGTTGTGCCTTTAGTTTTATTGTGAAAGATGTACATCAAAGCTAGAGTTGTAAACCTGACTAAGCAAGAACAATACATTGAACACAATGCTTGTGTTCAATTAAGATGCAGATTCCAGATTGCTGCATTGCTTGCAAACTGACATTTCTCTCTTATAGCAGTACTTCTTATGGAATGGAAGAAATACTATCTTAATTACATTTCCAGAACATCTATTTTTTTAAAAGGAACAAGCCCTTACCAAGGAAACAAATTATTTAGTTGTTACTTGATATAGATGATAGATAGGATCACAGAATCACAGAATCACAGAATTGTAGGGGTTAGAAGGGACCTCGAGAGATCATCGGGTCCAACCCCTCTCACAATTTTTCACCTCAGCAATTTAAGGACATTCTCATTAGCACTGAAGGTGTAAATTCCTTACAAACCTAAGAAATCTGAAATCATAAAACCCTAATATGATCAGGTGTTTGGGGTAAAGTTGTGATCAAATAGATCAAGTACAGTTACTTAGTTACTGGCTGAAAGAAGATTCAGGAGTATATTCTTATCCTTGCAGAAAACAAGAGACTTAAACCCCTTCAAACTGAAGAAAATATTTTGTACTGAAAATAGGAAAAACACAGGTTAGAGATTTGACTCTAAGTGATTGCATCAAGATTTATGCAATAGGTGAAGAATTATTTATTTTAACTGTGAAACAAAGCTCACACTCCTTCCTTTTTATTCATCTCAATATGTAAGGTGAATTAGGAGACGGGAGATGAAAAGCTGATGGCAGATTTTGTGAGCTTCTTCACTACCTTCAGGGATTATATGTGATTTAGCCTATGTGATAACATAAGATGCAGCTGCCCCATAAAAAGTGTATTTGCCGGGACAGCAATTTGTACTCAGGATATTCCTTTCATAATCAGCTTATTGCAATTTGAACAAGATACCTTTTGCTCAGTAACAGAATTCAACCCTTACAACCTTCATGCATCTGTGCACTGACGTGTAGGTGTTGGCATCATCTGCTGTTCCTTCCCCAAAGGCAGAATGAAGTAAAATTGGTTAAGGGGATTTTATTTTTTCCTGCAAAGATTATCCCTATAAAGACTAATTCAATTTCAATGAATTATTAATTGGTGGACTAGAATGCTAAACAAACAGGATTGCTATATATATACATGAATGTTGTGAGTGTACATACAAACAATACAAGAAAGTATTAATTTACAATGAGAATATTAATTCGGTACTGAAAGTACAAGTGCATTATAAGGCTTTTTATACTAAATCTCTTCTGTACACATAAGCAAAGGGACATTAACATTGCAGACTCTTCTTTCCTTGCTACTTTATCAGATTTGCAGTTTTGCAGAGAACTGAATGAAAATGTGTAACAGTTAGCTAGATCGGCCACAAGTATGGAGTAATGCATCCAGGTCTGGAGTCCTCAGCATAGAAAAGGTACAAAGCTGTTGCAGAGAGTCCAGAGGAGGGTCACAAAAAGGATCAGAGGACATAGACTTGGTACTGTTCAGCCTGGAGAAGTGGAGCCTCTGGAGATTCCTTATTGCAGCCTTTCAATACTTGAAGGGGGTTTATAAGAAAGATGGGGACAAATTTGCTTGTAGGGCCTGTTCCAATACGACAAGGGCTAATGGCTTTAACATATTATCTTGCTCTCTTTAATGAAAACACAAAAAATAGACATACTTAACTGACGTGTGTAGATGTTCAGGTTTTTTTTGTTTGATGACAGATAACTGAATAGTAACCTCTTGCCTATACTTTATCTAATCTGTGCCCATTAATTACTCAGTTTGAAGCTTACCCTGCTTGCAGGAGATGAGTGCTTTTTGAGACAGTTCTTTAAAGAAAAGAGTTTAGCAGGCATTTCAAAACAAATTCCTCAGAAATGTAGATGAATTCAGGTACTGTTAAATGATAGAATTATAGAACATCTTGACTTGGAAGGGGCCTGTAAGGAATTTCAAATCCAATTCCCTGCTTCTCGAAGGGCTACCTAAAACTAAACTGTATGATTAATAGCATTGTCCAGTCGCTCCTTGAACTATGAGAAGACTTCACTCACTGGCCCCTTTCACTAAAACTAGGCCCTTGGAACCTCATTAGTGACTGACAGCCAGCCTGATATAACCCTATTAAAATACGCATTTTGACATACAGAATTTAAGGAAAAGGGTAAAAATAAAAAATAAAAATGTTTGGATTGTAATAATGCTATGCTGAATAATAATAATTTTACGCTGAATGGTTGCATTCAATGAAGCTATTTCAGTGATCTTAGTGAGGCCCAAGGAGTTCTTCATGCTTAATTTTTGATTTCGTATTTGCCTTTTATTGTCCAGGAGATTCTTCTGTACAGATCAAATGCCAGATTCTTTTTCTAAATTCTTTAATATTTCTAATGACTTTGACTTATAAAGAAATATCACTTTTTGCCAGTCTAAATAATTTTAGAAAAGAAAAGGTTTCATTTTAGAGCAGCTAGGATTTTTAATATACATCTATGTATACTTACAACCCATGAAATTTCCACAGGTCAAAATGCTATCTTTTTACTGTGCCTGACTCTAAGAAATTACTTCTTCATCTTATCTCTCCTCCATTTAAAGATAACTGCCCTTTATTATGGTATAAAATAAAGATTTTGGTTATTCAATGGAAGGAACACATGCTGTGTTTGGATAAGCAGAATTTAGCTGTATTGATTAACACAAAGTATTGTCATAGTGAAGACTGAGAACTGTCATTTTATTCAACTGGAATGATTTATTAAAATTAATCTGAGCTAATCCCAGGAGCCAGAGTGTATCTCAATATGCAGCTTAGTCCCTGCTAGAATCTAAGCAACTTCATCCTGTGAGCAAACAGAAATTCTGGGTTTCCACTTTTATCTTCCAATATAGCATGAAGAGAAGGAAAGGGAGGAAAATGTCAGTCAGCATTTCATGTAGGTCTTCATCAATTACAAATATACTCATCTTGTCATCTTGTAATAAGCCTTATAATAATTTAAGCATATGTGCATATATGCATATGTAGAGACAATGCATGCTCATCACAGTGCATACTGGTGGTGCAAAGTGTACATACAAATCAGTGGAGCTTTGCCATAAAAGCATGTACTTACCTGTACTATTTCTGCATGTACATTATGATTCAGATGCCAAATATCTAATGCCTTAGATAACTGACTATGGTTTGTGAAATTTATGATGTTTTAAAGAAAATGTTCATTTATCATTTATCATGGACCTACCAACCAAACCAGGATGTTTAAATACTTTGATAGCGCAAAGGAATTACAATTCCTCAAATGTACTAAAGCCTTAGTCATTTCAAGAGTTAAAAGGATGGTATCAACTGTTTGTTAGTAAAAAACTTTGGTCATCATGTGTGGTAAAAGCATACAGAATCAAAAGCTTATGCACTAACATCCAATTCCCTCTATGAAAAAATTTATGCTCATGTCACATGATGCTTTATATTTGCAGCATGAACAATTATTTGAATAAGAAATGGTTTTAAAGCTTACTAATGTCAACAAATGAATATAAGCCAATGTCAATTACATTCCTTCATCCAAAACATAACATTTGAATTGGTAGAACGGAAGAATGCATTATTTTCCTTATCTCTAGGATATTATTTTCGTTATTTTCATTATCTCTAGGATTGGTGGCAATCTAATATATGGAAAATTAATTTTCTGTACATCAAAACAAGTTTTGACTCAGTCTCTCTGAGACAGTAGAATAACCTGTTTGTCATCCTCTCAACTGTCGTCTTAAGAAAACTGACTTGCAGCTGTGCTGTAATGCACTGATGGCTGTGCACAATAATCTACTGCACTGAAGAATGCTGAAGACTGTATGCCTTGAGTTTTGACTTTGGGTAGTAAAAAGCCTAAAATGCTGTTGTCAGGTTTTGTTCATTTCTTGGGATGCATACCCTTTTTTTTTTTTCTTTTAATTATTTTTTATTTTACAGACAAAAAATAAAAACAGATGCAGAGGAGTCAAAGCTATCTGGAAATCAGATTGAAGTTGACAATTTTCATCCGGAAGGACAAATTTTGAGAAGATAATATTTTGGTTTTGTTTCATTAAGAGTTCTGCTGCATTTCAGCTCAAACAAACTGACATTACCTTTTCTCTCTCGAGAGTTTTTATCTCTACTATTAAACTGAAAAAATGCATTGCTTTTCCACTTTTAATGCTAGGAATAGCAGTATAGATAGCAGGTGAAAGAATGAGATGCATTCCTACAATATTCCTGTACAGCTGAAATAATGAGATTATATCCCATTTTATGATTTGAGTGGGTTCCATAGTACCTCAGCCAAACAAATTCAAACATGCTGGTATTCAAGCAATACCTTTATGACAAGAAGTGTCAAGGGCACACTGATGTTATGGCTTTCTGGTGAACTCTGTGTACATACTAAAGACAACCACTCTACATTTAATAGCTTTAAGACTGCTGTGGAATACTAATACCTTTTTCTTATGGTTCCATAGGAGGCTAATGCTTTGCTTTACTTAGATACAACTATATTTGAGCTTATTCAATGCTGTATCAGCATTTCTACATGACATATGCAACAAGTAGGTGTTGCAGGATGTTAGTAAAGTCCTTTCTGTGCAATGGACTCAATCAGTCCTACACTGAAGAATTATAGTCACTGTTAGTACCCCAGAAAAATCAAGTCCCTTTTTCCAAATCATGGGAACCATGGAACCATAAGAAGAAATCCTGGCCTATAAAGGAAAGTATTATAAACAGAATAGATTTGAAGGATTATAAAGGAACGTGTAATTAGGTGTTCTTAGCATAGTAGTAAAAAGGCACATTGACATAGAGATTTTTTGCTTTACTTTTGTCCTGTGACAGACATCTACAATGCACAACCTAGTATAATACAATATTTGAGTGTTTTCATGAATCTATCCATTTACATTCTTTAAAAAATGTAGAGAGAAGTGATCTTCAAAAACAGATTAGAAAAGTGAAGGACACCATATTTTGACGTGACAGAACAAAAAACCGAAACAATCAACAGACCAAAAAACAACTCCAGTCAGCTATTAATATCAACTAATTAACTTCTGAACTGGGTCCAGGAAATGGCAAAGTACTAATTAAAAGTAGATTTCTTATATATGGTGCCATACCACAGAAAATGTGAGAAACGTCATTTGAAAATACATAAAAATACATTCACTCATATTAATAAAAGGAATCTTTCATTTTGCATGGCTCCCATCCTGAATGGTGTTGGCTTTTGGTAAAGCTGGTTATTATTTTATATTCTAAAAATTATGTTTCTAATCCCAAAACATATATTTCAATATACTTTTTGAAGTTCTGAAATAGAATCTACAAAAAGAATTTTCTTCACTGAAATTCTTTGCTAATACGTTTGTAGCACACAACTTCAAAATTATGAAAATGTGATTGATTCTGTCACCAACTTATATATCTGGAGGTTTACTGCCTCAAAACTTTGTTCTCAAATCTGTAATAAAAAATGATGTATTTACTAGTTGCATCTGAAAGTGACCTGTATTACAGGGTTTAGTAGTCTTACTTGACATCTAATTCATATTATAATAAAAAGTGTCCTGTACAACCTTGGATGGAGAAATTGAACTTTTCCTTTCTTTCTATTCAGTGATTAAAGTATTCTGTTCATTTTAAAATCATCTGAATTTCATCCAGTGACATCTAGAATTTCAAGATAATTATTTTAAAGCTTCAAAGAGAAAAATGTCTGCAGTAATTTTTGTTTTGTAACATAATGTAACTGTACCTGGTTTTATCCTATTTTACTGTCTCTGTTCTTAAAGGTGAACAGCTCTATTCAAGACATGTTTCTGCTTAGAATTCATTCCTTAAATCAGGCTCTCTAGCTTTGTTAAAGTCATCCACCACAAAAGGTAATTCCTGTTCAGAGTAAGACATTTTAAAATATTCTACAGAATAAATTTACCACTAGAGGAGACATTTTTAAGCAAAAGGGAAAGGGAGTGGTTCACAGTGACCTCTAGAATGCGACGATTTTGGAAGGAGAACAGGACAAGTATTGTAAAGTTTGAGATCGTGCAGAAAATCCCTGCACTAAACTGAGTAGATTAGACAGAGCAAGCTGACTCCTGCGAGCTAGAACTGCTGTACTGGTATTTGTGGGATACTGGAAATGGGCAGATGAGGGCTTGCAGCAGACCAGAAAAACATGACTGCATGCATACATGTGTGTTTAAGAATGTGTACCTGCAAGTATATCTACATATATCTGTCTCTGTGGTATAGAGGTGAAAAAAGAGAACGCGTAGTCTACTACAGGACGCAAGAAGTGTAATCCCCCAACACACGTTAGAGCAATGCTGCTCCAAAGAACTAGACCCAGAGCAAATATTCTGAACAAATCACTGCTAATTACTATATTATTTTATCCAGAGTGACATTTAAGCAATATGACAAGAATGACAAATAGAATTACAATATGGTAATAGAAAAGTAGAATTTTCCTTCGAGCAAAAAGTTCAAGGCGAGTTTTGCATGAGAAATGGGTGTTAGTTGTCAGAAACAAGTAATGAGAATGGCAAGACATATACAAGCCCAGAAGGGAATCTTCTGCAGTCTCACTTACTGTTTGCTAAAATAAAAGCCTTTATATTTATATGAAAAACTTTTAATGCATTTCTTTTGATGTGTTATTAGTCAGAGAGTAAATGCATCAATAACTTCATTTTTAATTAAAAAAAAAATCCATTCTCTGATTCTTTCTGAACTTAGTCTGCTAAGATCCTGTACTCTGAAAAGCAGTTGCAAGTAAATTTTAGAGTGTGTGTGTGTGTGTGTGTGGTCTGGACTCAGCAATAATTTTAATAGCAATAATTTTATCCAGATTTTCATCTTGCTCTGTGCATTCAGTTCCTGATATGAATGAATACCCTGACTAATACTCAATATAAATGAAGATTATGCAAAAAAAAAAAAAAGCAGATGAATATTTACATTCAACACATCATACAAAACATTTTTGAAACCTAAAATAATCAGGAGCTGTTACTATGCTGTATTGTGACAGCGCTTATTACAAAGAACACTACTTCAAAGTGACTCCTAAAAATTGTGCTGTGATGCATAACATCTGCTGGTTCTTGTTTGGATGGGTTTTTTTGTCTGCTTTAATTACAGCAGAATGCACCTTTTCTCTGTGAGATGGAACAAGTAGAATTTATACCTGAATGAGAAATTTTCATGAAGGTTTAGAGGAATAGAAGGAGCAGACCATGCCTTACCATTGTTTTTAACAATGTGGAATTTACTATAGTGAAAACAGAGTGTACCACATGTGGACAAATATCTCCAGACACTTTTTTTCCCCTTTTTTTTCTTTTCCTTCTTCTTCTTCCTATTGTTGCTGCTGTTGAGAAATGATGAAAGGAAGTAGAAACCCAACAGAGCACAGAGATACCCAGCTTGAAATATCCTCATGGCTCCTGAATCTGTCTCAGTAGCCTGAGTAGATGTTATTCTTTGTCTGGCTCACAATAGGAGGTCACACTGAGAAGGTCTCTCCCTGTTTACTTTTGGGGTAATCCAGGGATAGTCTCTCTCATTCACCTGCAAGGCTGCACAAACATCTTTGCAAATGCTATTACATTTGCACAGACAGTTCACTGAACTTGTGTGTCAGTCTAGTAACAAGCAGATGTTCTTTATAGATGTGCTACGATTATAGGAGTGATACAGAGATTTCATGAGGCTCGCAAAGGAGAACAGCACACAGAGAATTTTGAAAAACTGAGCAACTGACTGACATGCTGGAACACGTGCTATGTGTTGGTGAAATACAATGCCTTCTTTCCTGTCAATTTTTAATTTAACACCTTTAGACTCACCACAGTCTCACCCTCCTTCATCTTTTCCATAGCAGACTTTTCACCCAGACACCTGCACCCACGGGGTCACATTGAATTTTTTTTTTATGTCCTCCTCCTCCTATTCTGGCATACTGATTGACTCAATGACAGTCTTCAATTTTATCTTCCTCATCCTAATCCCATCTCAGTGTTCATTTCTCTGTTTTCAGTCTAGGGGCCATCTGCTTTATGTCACTCAGACAGTCTTCCCATTTGCAGTACCTGTTTTCAATGGCCAGAAGTGACTACATGTTAATAAGAGGGGATTATGTTGTGGGAGAAGGCCATGAAATGCAATGTGCTGTTCAAAAATGATGACACATGCTAGAGTGGGGACTCCCCTGAGGGACTGTGGGTCACTTATACTGAGGCTGGGACCACAGCGAAGGACTGTAGTGCATAGGTGACTCACACCAGAGCAGGGATTCCCATGAGGTATCATGACCTGTGGCTGAACCATGCTCAATCAGGGACACTCCTGAAGAACTTTAGCCTATGGAAATCCATGCCAGGGAGGGAACAGAACTGGGACCCCACATCCTGTGGATAATCTACACCAGAGTAGAGACACAGAACAGTGGGGTGGCAGGAAACTATTAGGTGTAGATTGGAAGAAAAGAACCATTGTGCCCAGAGTGGCTAAATTCTATCTCATACCAAAAAAAAGCAAAACATGGTTATGCAGACAACCTTCACCTCCTACACCACCCAACCCCTCCCTGAAAGAATTTTACTGGAGTGTAACCCATGATCAATATATGGAAAAAAGAGGCTATGAAGGAAGCAGGATAGATGTTAAAAAAGTACTTATTTAGTTGTTTTTTATTCCTTTCTCACTGTCTGAATGAGGGATCAGAAGTCTGTGTCTGCTGTCAAGGAATTAAGTCAAATAAAATTACCCTGCTTCAGACTGTTTTGCTGGCAATACTATACTATGCTGTAAGCATGACATCCACACCACATATTCTTAGTCCTTTTGCCTTTCCAGCTCTGTCCTTTGGTCAAACTAATCTGTTTTCCTAGCCAACCTCATCCTTGAACGGTAAGGTAAACCTGTGTTCCAGTTCTCCATTTTTTCTTGCACTCAAGCCTAAATATGTCCTTTTAATGCCCTGTTATGTCATCCAGCCCTTGGTAGACAGAACTTCTCATAGAATCATGAGGGTTGGAAGGGACCTTAAAGATCAAGTTCCAACTCCCCTCCCATTGGCAGGGACACCTCTCACTACATCAGGCTGCTCGAGGCCCCATCCAACTCAGACTTGAACACCTCCAGGGAGGGGGCAGACACCATCTCCCTGGTCAATCTGTTCCAATGCCTCACCACACTCACAGTGAAGATTTTCCTCCTAATATCCAATCTAAATCTACCCCCTTACTATTTCAAACCTTTCCCCCTCATCCTATCACGATACATCCTTCTAAAACGTCCCTCCCCAGCTTTCTTGTAGGCCCTCTTCAGGTACTGGAAGGCTGCTATAAGATCTCCCCAAAGCCTTCTATTCTTCAGACTGCACCTCATCTCTCTCAGCTTGTCTTCATAAGAGAGGTGCTCCAGCTCTCTAATCATCTTCATGGCCCTCCTCTGGACCTGTTCCAACAGTTCCATGTCCTTTTTATGTTTGGGACTCCAGAACTGGACACAGTACTCCAAGTGGGGGTCTCACAGAAGTCAAGTAGAGGGGGAGAATCACCTCCCTTGACCTGCTGGCCACGCTTCTTTTCATGCAGCCCAGGATAGGATTGGCCTTCTGGGCTGCAAGCACGCATTGTCAGCTCATGTCAAGCTTCTCATCCATCACCACCCTCAAGTCCTTCTCTGCAGGGCTGCTCTCTATCACTTCATTTCTCAGCCTGCATTGATGATGAGGATTGCTCAGGTGCAGGACCTTGCATTTATCCTTTCTGAACCTCATGAGGTTCACGTGGGCTCACTGCTCCAGCTTGGCCAGGTCCCTCTGGATGACACCCCATCCTTTCGGTGTGTCAACTGCACCACACTGGTTGGTGTCATCTGCAAACTTTCTGAGAGTGCACTCAACCCCATCGCCAATGTCATCGATGAAAACATGAAATAGTACTGGTCACAGTATGGACCTCTGAGGGACACCAGTTGCCACAAATCTCCATCTGGACTTTTATTCTGTGTCATGATTCTTCCTTCAATGGGAAGTGTGGAAAAAAAAGGACAGAGAGCACAGAGTGAACAAATAACATAATTATTTTTTTTTTCTACTGACCACCTCTGGACCTCAGGCTAACACTACTTCAACAGTAAAGATCAGTAGAAAGGAAAATGTTTTTAGAGCATGGACAACGCAAAGAAAATCTTTGAATAATTAGACAACAAATCTAAAAAATTGGTGAGCATCTACAAGCTATTTAAAACCAAAATGCTAAGGATCTTCTCCCAAGTATAATGATATAGGAATGTTTCAATTTATTTCAAGATTTAGAGGTGGGGGGTTGGAGGTTGGGGACCGAGTTTTTTAAATAAATTTTAAATAATAATAATAGTATTCTTTACTAAAACACCTGACAGAAAAAAATCAAGCCCAAATGGTTAAAGTTTAGGAAAGTTAGAAGCTAGTATAAAACCAACATGTAGCAGTTTATATTGAGAAGTATAATCTCATTAAGAAGTTGTGTACCTGTTCAAACTCAAATATCTGTTATAATAAAATATAGCAGAACATTATTTTTGGGCAGCAAAGGGAAAAAATGTCAAACTTCCTTGCAGAAAGAAAAGTAAGATCTGTGCCAACTAGTTGATTTATACAGGTTTCCCTTGTTATTTATTAGTGTAGTGTTGTACCAGGATTGGCAGGTTTCACTCTGTCTTCAAGCTTGCAGGGAACCTTGCCAAGGGAGCCTAACTTTCTTCAAGTTGCCCTGGTTATTCCAAACTGGAATGATGTTTTGAAGGTCATTAATTTATTCCCAAACAATTCTTAGAATACATGTAAAAATTCCAATATATTCACTGTAAGGTTACCCACCATAAGTTTATAAAACTTTTTTTTTTTTTTTATTTGTTATCTTCTGTATTTCCAGAGCAGTAAATTGAAAGGTTAAGAATTAAATTCTGGTTAATAACCTTTACATATTTTTTTCCTACACCTACATTAGAATTCATAAAAACAATGTCACAACACTTCCTTTTTTACTTCACTCCCATTTTGAACATTTTTGGGGCTACTAAACTGTTGTAGTATTATATATATACATATATATAAATGTGAAGATGCTGCAGCATTTCAAACATTGTGATAGTTTAGTGAGGAAAATATTTACAAGTTAAAGCAGCAGCATATTTAGAGGCTATATTTTATTTCTCAATTTATCCTATGTATCAACAATTTCTGGTGTCTTATTTTTTGAAAAAAGTACTGAAAAAAACAGTTACTTTTAAAGTAGTCCACACAAGCACACTCAATATAATGTCCAGAATATTTTACATAGCATTTCCTTCTGTGATAGCAGGAAAAAGCAGGTGGCTTTAAACATATAAGATTATTGAGTATGTTTTACAGGAACCTGTCTGACTTTATGCTGCTTTTTTCAAGCTCTAACCTCAGAAAGGTGAAAGTAAAGTTCTTACCAAGAAAGACAGAATCTTCATGTCAGAGTGCTGTTAGAGGACTGTTGAGAGTTGAACCATAAGTGAAAAGATCTCAGTGGCTGAACTGGTAGTTCAATACTAGAATCCAGACAGGTATAAAGATATTATAGCAACCACCAGCATATCATTCAGTTAATGCTTTTGTCGCAAGTCCTCTTAAATGGATTGAGAGGAAATCAATTCAAACTCTCAGGATATCAAACATTTCTGTTTGAACATTTGCAAAGAATTGAAAGGATACTGCCCAGTTTTCATGTCAATTCCACTTTGGTAAATGACCCAGAGTATTTGCAAAACTAGAGTTTTCTCCATTACAGCTGATCAAGATTTCCCCAGCAGTAATCCAAACCTTTCAATTATCACATGCACCCCCTTGCACAATTGCCATTGGCTTGAGAGGAACATGCATTCCAAAATCCCAACACAGCAAACAAAGTTTGACAGAGGAAGACCTTTTGCAATCAAAGGACCTATGTAGGAAACAAAACTGCTGAAGCCACAATTTGATCAAAGGATTCATAATATGGTTCTTCATAGTTGGAAGACAAATGCACATTTGAAATGTGATGAATTTCAGTACAATACAAACCATTTTTTTTACCACTGATCTGGCAAAATAATATGTGCATAGACAATGTATACTACACATCTGCTGCAGCTGACAGAAAAACAAAGAGATAGTTCATGAATATGTACTACTGGGAAATTTGATTTTTATTCTATTTTGAAATCACAGGCTTGCTGTGTCCTTGCTTTGAAAAGATTACTTTTATGATGTGAATTTCCAGTAGTTTCTTAAATCTATCTTTACATTATTATCCTTAAAAAGCTTACTAGAACTGTGCTGCATTTTAAAACCTATCTTCTATTAATTACCTCATTTTGAAAAACAGACTTCTTAAAAGAATGCATTGATATGCCTAACCTGAACCATTCCTTGCAGTTTTGTATGGCATCACATTGACACACAGACATGTTTTGCATTTAGTGTTTAAGAGATTGTATTAACCTGTTAACAAAGTCTTCGTTTCCCTTAACCACGAAGAAGACCTGAAGTTGCAATCTGAAAATATACAAAAAAGGACTTGTAAACTGGAAGGCAGATTAAATTTTAGTTCATGCTCACAAAAGGGCAATTCTGTCTTTTTCAGCTTGCTTGTATTGGTAAGATACCTTTATTTTTGTGATATCTAGAACACAGGGATATAGACTATTTCTTGTGCAACGTGACGTAGCCATCAGCTCATCAACAGAAAATAAAAACTATCCTTACTCATGCAGATAGTCTCTATTCAGTTATGGGATGCCAAAGGCAAGATGACATAAAGGCAAAATAAACCCAGAAAGAAAACCTGTATTTCACAGGGTTCAGGAAGTTTCCTACTATTTTATTAGCATTATATTAGTAAGCAAAACTATTCAAAATAATTCTATTTCCTCTTTAAAAATGTCAATTTGGTAGAAACAAAATATGAAATAAAATTCATAAAATATGTAAGAGTCTAAAATTTTATATTTTTACTTTATTGTGTTTGTAACACTAGTAGCATTAATATAGCAAAAATACTGAATCGGTGAAATGAAATAAAAACAAAACCAAAAAAAAAAAATCACAAAAAACACCCCACAATATTGGGACCTTTTCAAAAGAATTACACAGTTCCAAAATGTTTTATTTAATGAGAAAATTGTTGGTCTGGAGGGAAATTTGGAAAAAAATATGTTCTAAGTTTTGGCTATCTGCTTTACCAGGGATTCTTCTGTCTAAGCACTGATATAAAACATACAAAACATATACCTCTAAATATGTATATAGTTAATTTTTTCAAGATGCAACTTATAGTTTGAGAAAGATCGAGTGTATGAAACTGGAAATAAACATGATGCCTGTATGTTGTTACTAAAAATCAACCAGCCAATCAATCTTTAGAACCAAAGTATAAGCTTACTCATTCACTAAAGTATTCTCTAGTCTGTTTAAGGAAGAAAACAGGAGAGTCCATTAAAAAGTAGGTGCAGACATAGACGATTTTTATGACTCTTTTGGACCATGTCTGACTTGTCTGTGTCTTCCTGGGAATTGCCAAGCAGGACACAGTACTCTGAGTGAGGTCTCATGAATTCAGGGGCCTTCTGCCACACTTCTTTTATTGCTGCCCGGGATACAGTCAGCCTTCTGGGCTGCAAACACACCATGCTGGTTCACGTCTAATTTTTCATCCAGCTGTATCTTCAAGTCCTTCTCCACAGGGCTGCTTTCAATTCATTCATACTCCTGTCTGTACTGTTAATGGGGAATTTCTCTGACCAAGATGCAGATCCTTGCACTTCGCATTGAACTTCATGTGGTACACATAAGCCCACTCATCAAGCCTATCAAGGTCCCTCTGGATGGCATCCCTTCCCTCAAGCAAATCAACTGTACCACTCAAACATGATGCTTCCTGTAGTTTCAGGAACATTTCATCAGCAGGTTCCCCTCTGTTGGGTTGCCTATAGTAATCACTGACGTTGAGTTTTCCTTTGTTGGCTTGTCCCCTAATAAAATCCATAGAATCTCAACCTTTTTCATCACTGTTTTTCACAGACAGCTGTGTGCAGTTAATCCATTATTTTACATAGAGGACAACCCACATCCTCTACCTCTCTTTTCTGCTTGTCTCTTCTGAACTGTTTTTTGTCATCAATTGCAGCACTCCAGTAAAGTGACTCATCCCACCACACTTCTGACATAGTAATCACAGATTTCTATCTGCACAGCGAGTGGCTTTCAGGTCCTTCTGTTTGTTACCTATGCTGAGTGTACTGGCATAGAGACAATCCAACTGTGCTATTAATTGTGTTATTAAACACATAAAAGAACAATTTACATTTAAAAGATTGTAT
The DNA here is from genome assembly GCF_964237585.1 of Gallinula chloropus. Taxonomy (NCBI): domain Eukaryota; kingdom Metazoa; phylum Chordata; class Aves; order Gruiformes; family Rallidae; genus Gallinula; species Gallinula chloropus. Next base: position 108,892,912 of record NC_140085.1, on the reverse strand, counting down.
GGCCAAGTTAGGGGTAAAAGAAATGTTTTAGAACAGAGAACTGACCAGGTAAAGAGTGACAAAGATTAAAAATTTAGTAACAGAGCTTTGGCTGTATTGTATAAATTCTTGAACCTCTTCACCAGAGAAATACTGAATTTCATTAACAAGATGTGTGTGAGATCTTGATAATTCTCTTAGCATTTTTACTGTTTGTTCCTTTTTTTGGAAGGAGAGAACATGAAAAATGGAAAACAACCAACTTTGTATGAACGTTTGGGTACTCTTTAGCAGGTATTCCTATAGTGCCCTTCTGTGCTAACTGAAATGTGGGTTCTTAAAAACATCTTTGATACCAATACAAAGTGATAGAAATTGCCAGACATGATCAGAGGTGCCAAAATTTTGTCAGGTGTTCAGACTCCCGTAATGACAAGTACCAGCTGCTTCAGAAGACCACAAAAAAGATCTCAGATGGCTTTTATATCAGAAGTTTCCTTTTAAACTTTATTAAGAATTCCTGTTAATAAAATCTGCCAACATTTTCTTCAAGCTGAACTATCATCATATTTATTTATGAACTGGCCATATGTTACTGGCCACAAAGTTTTTGAGTAATTCTTTAAAAGCTGATGCTTTTTGACCTCAGGAATGTATTTTGTCCTTGAACCTACCTGTACATTTCTAAATTGTTAATTTATTTTTAGTTTAGCTGACACCTCCATTGTTTTCCTTGTAGTAAAAGAAATCAGATACATGCATTTTAACTTTTTATGTCATTAATAATTTTAATAATTTGATTCCCAACCCTTTCTTGATTTGTATTGGCTTCTATCTCATGCAGTGTTTTGACTTTTTAGAAATAAGGTGATAGGAAGATCTGTCAGTGTTCTATATCACACTGGTAGGTAGTGTCTTCACTATTAGGTGTTTTTTTTATATATATACTTTAAAATATTGTTGAATTTTCTGGTATCGCTCTGATTATAGCTGATATGAATATTTCTACCAAAATAAGAAAATAGCTTTGATACCACTGTGTTGTCTTTTAACTTGAAACTCGATAACTTTAATTCTAACTCATATAAACACATTTGTTGGAGCCAGTTGAAATTCTAAACATAAAGTGTATTTTCTTATTTATGCAGACCAGAAAATTAATTTATTCTATTTTATTCAGTAGATATTTTTACTTATTTTTTGCTTGGTCAAAATATTTTTGTTCAAGCTCAGTATTCAGACTTAGTGAACTGTAGATGATTTGTCATTGCAACAGGCATTCAAAGCCCATTGCATTTCTTCTGTTGTTTAGCTTATCTTGGTTTTCTTACTCAGGATGTGCAACTTTTATAGAGAATCTTCATGAGTTTCATACAAAATGTTTTTAATTTTTACAACTCTCCTTTACCTTCCATCCAGCCTTTCCTCTATTCCTTTATTTCACCCACTTCTAAGTAAACAAGATTTTATTGGAAGAGGTGTTTTTTGTTTATGGTTCTGAGCTAGAAAAACAGATTTAACTGCCATTCCATCACATATATCTTCTGAAGCATCTGATGATACAGTTGTCACCTAAGCACTGTTTGCTGGGGTTGGGGGTTTTTTAGTTTTCTGCATTTCTGCAATATTTTTCTTAATTTAACACAAATGTGTGTGTATTTTCTGTATCTATTATGGGCTTTTGAATTTGAAGAAACATAGAAGGCAGGAAATCCAGAGTAGTTTTAGTCTGGCTAATCTAGTCTATCAAGGCCAAAGCCTAAAATCTGGATCAAACAGAAATTAAGTTTAGATTTTTAAGATAAGTCTATAAAAGTTTTTTTTGTCAAAGTCTTAATCTCTGCTAAACTGATGGATGTGGCTCTATTGCTAACATGTTTTCAAATTTCTAAAACTGTACAACAGAATTTATATATTTTATATTACTTGTAGATCTAATTACTTTGATAGCAGCATTTCCCTCAGAACTATACAACCAACTAATTTTACATCCTGTTTAGTTTCTGATATTGATATAAAAAAATCCTGGTCTTGTTACAGTAGTCGAAGAGCAAATAGGTTTTACCTTTATATTTAAAGTGGTCAATCAGATATTTTGACAACTATTTTCTTTTTATTTTATCATTTCATTTTAAGCTAAAATTATGAATTAATTAAAAAAGCTAGAAATGTTTATGATATAGTTTACTTGAGCTATATATTAGCTTAACTTATATTCATCAGATTTGAATTTAAGAAGGAAAAATAAAAAAAAATGTAGTTACTCAGTCATCCTGCCGATACTGGTGTTAAAACATGATATTTCAGGTTAAATGCATTCTCCTATTGAAAGAGAAAACTTAGTTAATAAATGACCTTTGAAAGTATAATGAAAAAACTAAACACTACCACCAGGCCACTCTCTGTTTTTCTACAAGTAATAATAACTCCTTACTCCTACATAGCCTTATTTGATTGTCATACATTTGATTGTTCATTTTCCATAAATACACATATTAGTATATGTACTGAAGTACAATACAAGCTAAGACTGACCTAAATGTATTATTCAAAGCTTTAATGTATGAATCAGCATAAAAATTAAATAAATCAAAGAAATAATAAAAAAAAAATATTAACACTCATTGCATAACTTAATTTTATCTATATTTTTAGCAAATCTGCACTGAGGAAAACAGTCCTGAAGACTTGACCTGGACATGGTGCCTTTCCTTGCAGTGACCTTCATATACTAGGGATGAATGAGATAGCATTTGTCATTTGCTGCCATCTTTCCATCAGTATGCAGGGATAACTTTGACGAGAGCATGATGAAGCAATTTATACCATGAACTAAGTATCCTTGAATTCATTCACTCCTTTAAATCATAATTTGCTCCTTTAAATCTTAAATGCAAACATGATATTGCCTGTACCACGATCCCTGCTTTGAAATGTGAATTTACAATGCAATCTAATTTCTCTGACAAAAGCAAACTTAGTTTTGATTATGGGTGTAGTACCGATGAACTGTGGTATTTCCTTATCAATATTTTCACATTTAAAAAAGAATAAATTCTTTGTGGCTGCTTTTTATTAGTGTAAGTCATTATTTTTTGCACTTCTTCATTTGATTCTACTTTGTGTGTCTAGTAGACTAGTTGTGAGATAATAACAAAAAGGCCTCCAATATTTTCCAGAATAAAACAACTTCTCTTTTGCAGCTGAACATGCTGTTACCAGTGTGGATTCACTATAGTTTCTAATATCCCAGAAATACAAAACACGCACTTCCTTATGCTTTTGTGCAGGCATGCAGAACACGTCAAAACCTGACTCTTATTGTGGCAAGTAATGTGGCTGACAATAAAAGTGGCCTGCACATTACATTAATGTTGATTGATAAAAATTTCATGATGTGTTAAAATCTTATTCTCCCCTCTCCTCTCCTCCCCTGTCCTCTCCTCTCCTTCCTTTCTCTTTTCCCCTTCCTTTTCCCTTTTCCTTTTCCTTTTTCCTGTTCCATTTTTCTTTTTTTTTTCCTTTTCTTCAATTTGACCCGTTCCCAAAAAAGAAAATTACAAGGAATATTCTGTTAAATGTTCCCCCTTCAGTTCTGAAACTGAAAACTTTCCGTTGTCACTTAGCTACAGTAAGGAAGCTGAGACTGAGTGCCTTGAGGACCTTGCAAGGAAGGCATTTGGGGAGGCAAAGCACCTTAGCACTGGAGTGATAAGAAGTGGAAATATTTGTAAGCAATAGTACAGCTTGTATTACTGCAATAAAATCTTAATGTAGACGATCTTTGCAGTATGTCATTGCATGATCTTCAGAGGCAAAGAGGTTTTATGCTTGGCTAGATGCATATATACGTGGAAGGTGAAGAAATAGGACCAAAATAAGATCTATTACAACTTTCTGTACCGTCAAAAGTGCAATAAAATACCTCTGTGTGTAAATGTTTGGGGATTATTTATTTTAAAATCCAATCATCTATACTGCAGTAGACTTATTACAGAGAAATCAAAATCACTGTGTAAAGCAAGAATTGGGTTGATTTTTCAGGTTTATCATTTCAAAGTACCACTGCAGTTCAGATAAAGAAACCCAAAACGTTGTAAATTATACTGTGGTTATGAAAGTAGAATAATCTTATGCATGGAATAGAGTCTATGGTGACACAGGAAGAAATTAAGTCCTGTTGTATAGATTATAGACATGCCACCAAAGCAGCACATTGTGCAACTTCCCTAGATTTACACATAATTTGGCCAGAAGTTGAAACCACTTCATAGTTGCTTGCTATCTATGCATATTGGATTGTGTTACATTATCCTACGGAATAACGAGTATGTAGGTCATTCAATTTAAAACACTCCAGAGTATCAATTTAGCTTTTCATTGGCTTCTGTGATCTTCAGTGCAGTTACTATAGAATGAGAAAAGGAAAATTTCTGCATCTAAAAACCTGATTCCTTATAGGGATGGAAATGTCCTTGGCCCTGTGATGGTTCTAATTTGAAGCAATGCTGTGTCTTTCAATAATAAGCAGATGAATGTGGAGCTAACAATAGTAACTAAACCAAGGTTTTAATTGCTTCCTTTTTTCCTTTGGTAGTCTCAGGGATTTTCTAAAAGGGATTGATATCCACTGTTCTTTCATGGTACTATCATTATTCCTCCCATGTACTTCTTTCTTAATGATTGAAAATATAGGTTGATCATCTTCCATGATTTTGATGAGACGTTGATTTATTGTTCTTATTTGCCAATACTTTATTTTCTAATCAATTACTTCCATTCATTCTCATTGTTTGTCACATTCATTATAATAAAATTAGGTTATTGATCCGTGAGGAAAAGAAATGTTTCCAATACATTGATACAGCACTTAACATTAATGTTTTATTCGGATACTAAACAAAACTTATGCAGTAATCTGGGAAATTTTAATAATAACATCATACATATACCATAGTGACAATGCAATTCATAACAGTCCGGTCCAATTTCTGAAAGTTTAGGTGACATAGCAATTAATATTTCTTCTTCTTCTTTTGTTCCCTCGATTAATCACCAAACTAGTTGGCTGGAATTTTGAGGACTTTTTTTCTTCTTTTTTATATGCCAATTTTCACAATGAAAAATTATGAAATAAATATGCTGAATTTTCAAAATCTAAGGCAACAGGAAAGTAATAAATCTCTATAAGAAATCATGATGAACACAGAAGGTATTTGATCCAGAAAGAATCCGTCTGGTGATTAGGGAATGTTTCCACCTTCCCAAAACATTATGATCCCTTCACATAACAGAAAAAAAGATGTAGATATAGAAGACTTTTTATAGTCGTCATAGGGAAACTCTCTATTGAAGCCCAGACAATTTGTCAGGAAACTATAATGACTGGCATATGGAAAGGTGGACTGTTTCACTTTCTGTGATTCATCCTTTAGATTTTTTAAGACCAGGAAGGATCAATGGAGTAATCAACCAGTCTGGGAATAACAGGTGCCACTAATGAAATCCTTGAGAAAAACAAGGACAAGGATTGTAATTGTAGTGGAAAGAAAGAATTTGCTATGAAAATTTATATCTGCTTATTGAAAAGAGATAAGAAAGGGAGATGTAGGAAATTACGTCTTCCATGTGTGGGTATGCATAAACCTGTGAATGATGGTGAGCAGACGATGAGATTTAGTATTTGGAAAAAAAAATTGCCAAAATTTTCATATTTGGGAGGACAGTCAATGATAACTAAGTGAGGATATCTGAAGTATAAATAAATTCCACTCAAGTTCCTGTAGCTGCCCTGGTCTATATGTGGCACAGATTTTGTAGGTTTACAAGGAAGAACACTCTTACTATATACATAGTGCTCTGCTTATTCTGTGGATACACCTCAGCCAAAAATTGTAAAATGTCTAGTAGCTAGACAGAAATAAAGCATGCTCAGATAAGTCTTGTTACTATTTAGTGCTGTATGGACTCTATTTTAAAATATGTTAATTTATAATAAGTACTTAATGTGGTTGATTTTTTTTTCCACTCTATCCTACCATGGGTACCATCAAAAAGATTTGTAGTTTACACTTAGTGTATTGGTTAAAAGAAAGAGAAAAAAACCCAAACTCAAACAACACAAAATACAGTATGGGGATCATTTTACAAATTGATTTTACTCCAAGCTCAACAGAAGATTTATTTCTATATTGAAGTGGCTTGACCCTGGCTGGATGTCAGGTGTCCAGCAAACCCACACTATTATTCCCATTCCTCAGCTGGACAGGGAAGAGAACTTATAAACAAAGGCTCAAGAGTTGAGGTAGGAACAGGGACAAATCACACACCAATTATCATCACAGGCAAAACAAAATCAACACAGGAAAATTATTTTATTATCAATCAAGTCAGAGTAGAGTAATGAGAAATAAAAAACTAAAACATGAAACAGCTTTCTTCACACTTTCCTCCTTCTTGGGCTTGACTTTACTCCCAGTGTATCTATCTTTTCCCCACAAGCAGCACAAGGGAACAAGGAATGGAGGTTATGGTCAGTTAATTGCATGTTGTCCCTATCATTCCTTCCTCAGTGGGATGATTCCTCACACTTCCCTTTCTCCAGCATTGGATCCATTTCACGGGAGATAGTTCTCCATGAATTTTTCCAACGTGGGTTTTTCCCATCTGCTGCAGTTCTTCACGAACTGCTTGAGCATGAAGGCCCCCCAACATCACAAGTCCTGTCAGAAAACCTGTTCCAACCTTGGCTCCCCAATTCATGGATTCACAAGTCCTGCCCAGGAGCCCTCTCTAGCATGGTCTTACCACAGGATCACAGCCTCTTTCGGGTGAATCCACCTGCTACAGCATAGGGTCCTCCATAGGCTGCAGGTGGATATCTGCTCCACCATCATCATCCCTTGGTTACGGGGGTGCAGTGTTCCTTCCTACGGTTATCTCCATGGGTTTCAGGGTAGACTCTTCTCTGGTGCCTGGAGCACCTCCTCCCCCTCCTTCCTCACTGATCTTGCTGTCTACAACGGTTCCTTTCACTTGTCTCCACTGTTCTTGTTGCCCGGCAATTTTCCTCTCTCTTCTTAACTATGTCATTCCAGAGACACTACCACCATCAATGATAGGCTCAGCCTTGGACAGCAGCAGGTCTGCCTTGGAGCCAGTGGTCACTGGCTCTTTTAAACATCCAGGAAGCTTCTAGGAGCTTCTCACAGAAGCCATCCTTGCAGGCTTCCTGCTTCCAAAACCTTGTCACACAAACCCAGTACATAGATAATGCTAAATTGATTTAAAAAATCAACAATTTATATTGGAATTAATAAAAGGTATTGTTCACAGAAATTTAATTTCTGCAATAAGTGAAAAATTCAGTTTAGTAATATCTATATTGTATAAAATGGAATTTATCAGTAACCTAAAAGGATTCTGCAAACATAATTGGTCATGCTGGAATTAGTATTATAAATTACTTCATAATCTTTTAAAATTTGCCTTATTTTGAGATTTTTAAATAAAATATTATGGTTCCAAAGATACATTTATGGATACATTCACAGGCTAATATATGATTATCTCCTCTTTTTCTTCTTTTTACAATTTTGCCTGAACATTTTACATGCATAATTTTATACTAACTATTTTGGGGGATTCAAATTTATTAACTAGTAACATGGATTCCCTCCATAAAAAAACAAACAAACAAACAAGCAAAACCAAGTGCTATTGTTTCAATTTTTGAAGCATCTTCTTATGCTTATTACTTCAGGACTTATTTTTCAGAAACTGTTTGTTTAACAGTTAGTGGGTATTTCTGTACTTAATTGTGCATTTTCCACAATTCTTTTTCTTATCTCCTTTCTTAATTAAAAAAAAAAAAAAGCCCAGCAGACAAAAACCACAACCATCACTAAACCAATACAGAAGCACAGAAATATTTAGGTGAGGAAAGTCAAGTCCACCACTCTATCGTTAACTTAATTGATACCTATACTAGAGGTAAATTTCAAAATTTAAAATTTCTGAGCTATCATCATCTTCTATATGTAAGGAATTAGATGGGATTTTCTGGTTACATGGATCAATAAAATTAAAGGTTTTGGATATTGGTAACTAGTAATTTAACTTCATCTGCTTAAATCTGTAAAGTTTAAATTTAAATTTGCAAAGGCATTATTTTTAAGAATAATTTTGGCCACAAAAAGTGTTGTGGGTGATTTTTTTCTGAAATCTTTCAACAAGCATTGCCAGATCTATATTTTAAAAGACAATTATATAAACATATCATAAGACATTTGAAGAATATTGCTTTATAATATAAAACTATAAAAACCCACTCTTGGAATTGACATGAACAGCCGCTCACATTTTTACTACTATATTTGTGAAAAACTGTATCAATGACCTCTAATTATTTACATGGTTTAGATTCTATTGAGACAGGAAAACACTGTTCACAGTTCTTTAGCAAGTTCCATACTACTTGTAATAGGAGTATAAAATCAGTGGAAATTTCTTCTACTAATGACACATAAATATTTTGATCTTGAAGAACAATATTATGAATTTGTACTTTAGCCTTCTGCTACTTGTTACTACAGGTGTATTATGAATCCAACAGACACTTTTTCATCAGTCAACAGTTTTATTTCTCTTCCACAGATATTCTTTTCCTGATTATCTGAGTTGAGAATTCTCCATTACAGTGAAATGCAAAAGCCTAATTTCCCACCAAGTAAGAAAGGGTTCCTTATATTTTTCTTTTTGGTTCTGTGTTACAGACACATAAAAAGTGTGAAAGAAAACTAAACAGAAAAACAGATGAAATAACTAGTTATGTCATACTCAAATTGTTTACAATCTTGAAGACAGCAATGGAAGAAAAGCTTTCTTTTAACAAAGAAAACAATAAAAAATAAAAAATTCCTCAAATTCAAAATGCCACTTAAACCAGATTCCTCATTAGTTCCAGTTTCTTATACTGCTAGCAATAAAATACTGCAAAAATACCTCAGAATTAATACTCTCTTCTGGTCTACCTCAATCTTTCATATTCAGTAAACGGTACGTCATCCTAATGCATACCATGCTTTTCAACAAATCAGATCATTAGGACTCATAAACCAGTGTCCTGATTTTGGTCAGGATAGAGTTAACTTCATTTGTAACAGTGGATGGAATGCTGTGTTTGGGAGTTAAAATGAAAGCAGTGCTGATAACATCCTGGTGTTTTTAGTTGCTGCCAGACAGTCAAGGACTTTCTCAGCTCTTCATATTTCTCTATTCATGAGAAAGGAGGGGCGAAGCCACGACAGGTGACCCAAACTGGCCAAAGAGAGTATTCAAGCCAATTACGTCCTGCCCAGGATATCGGGGGGCTGACGAGAGGAAGAAAAGCAGGGTCGGCTCTGGGACGTGCGGTTTTTGGGGGATGGTCAGGTTCTGGGACGGCTCTGGGTGGCACGGCCTGAGTTGTGGGTTCGGTGCGAAACTGCATTGGGTATCAACAGCTTCATATATTTTTGCTCTAAAGTCCTGTCAGCATTGTTATATTGTATCTTTCTGTTATCTTAGTAAACTATCCTTATCCCAGCCCATGGGCCTCTTAGTTTGTTGGTTTTGGGGTTATTTGCCCCTTCCCTTTCCCTTCTTTTGCCTCTCACCCCCCCTTCCCTCTTCCCCTGCTCTTTTCCTTTAAGGAGCAGGCAGTTGCGTGGATCTCGGCTCTCAGCCGGGGTAAAACCACAACCAGATATCTCTTCAGTGAAGATTAGTAACTTTTAGTCATTACACAATTATCATTAAAGTTACGTTCCTAGGAAGAAAAAAAATTAATTAGAATTTACATGAAAATCTGACAGATTCAGTGAAAGACAGGACTATGTCACTGTGAGAAAAAGAGATCATGTAAATAAAAGTAAACTATGTAAAAGAGGTTCATAACAAATGTCATTGGCCAACTGATAAACAAAAATGTGCTTGTAACAACTGTTTCATTAGTCTATCTGAATGTCTAAAAATTAAATGGTAACTCATAAAGTCAACTGACATATTTACAATTCTCATTCTATTAAACATTATTTTCATGACTAACCATTGCTCATCTAGATTGTACCTCTGTCTTAGTAACAAATTTTAAATTATGGACTATTTCTAAAAATATGCAAGGAAGGTTTATTTACACGATCTACCTAAGTATCTGAAATATGTAAGCTTACAGATCAATGTTACTCATGTCAGATTTTTGTTACTTTATGTGAGTGTCGACTATACAAAACCTTTTGAAAATAAGTCAGTGCTGGAAATACAAAAAGCCTCCCTTCTGTTTTTCATGTGGCAGTCAACAGATAAATAATGAACAGCTACCAACAATATCATAATTTGCTCTTGAGATTTTTTTGAGTGATGGAATCTACTACTGAAATTTCCTTAACCAGAAACACTACAGCTAGAATAATTATTTTTTTTTTTAAGGAAAAGGAAAGCCTAGATATAAATGTCATTACATGTTCTTCTTACAAGACAAGAATGATGAAATTTTGTATTTGCCTAACATTCTACTTGAAGAATGTTTTAGACTGTATCTTCAATGTGACTTTTTGTTTATCTTGTTGCTCTCAAATTTGTAGTTATTAACTGCCAAGATTTAACCAAATAAAATCTTTACAAAGAAAGTAAACTACTTGAAACTAAGTTTGATTCTGCAAAGTACTGAGAATTTGAAAAATCTCTTCCTTATAAACAGTACTGAAAAGGTGGACAACCAGCCACTGTAAATTAGGAAAATAATTATTGAGAAAAACATTGGTAAACCTCCACAATTTCACTTTTGATTCATAATACATTTAATAATTAAAAAAAGAAAAAAATCCAGGTTTTGTGATGATTTCCAGCTTTATTCAAATTTTCTATAGCTAGATAGAGAAATATTTTCATGCTTTCATCCTCAAGATATGGCAGAACTGAAAAAATTCAAAGAAGAGCATGAAGAAATGAATAGATTTTTTTTTTTGGTGATATGTTGAGCAGACTGGGACTTCTTAAGTTTAAAACCCAGGTAACTGGAAGGGTTCATGAGAGAAATGAAGTTGCAGGGAAATATTGATAGAAAAAAATTCTTAATCATTATTTATAATAGAAAAACTAGATAATATTACAGATAATAAGAGACAGTACTTGAGAGTTTGCTGTTTTGCCACACAATCTATTATAAGTTTGAACTTATAATAGGATGCTTTGTATAGGACACTTACAAATTTATCAACAAAATCATAAAATTTGAAGAAGACGTACTTGAATAAAACTTCCTTCGCAAGTAATGATGTGCTGAAAATCATCAGAACCAGAAGACTGCCATGGAAGCAAACATCCTATTATTATTTCATTATTTTATTATAGGTCACCATCAGGAAAAGAGATGCCTGTATTTTCTTATGTTTGTGATAATATCTGGATATATACATCATTGTCTTGATTATTTTCACTATTCTGCTTCTGAGTATAACTGAACATATTCCTGACTGTTTTTTGAAGTTTTTGACAGAAATAAGTAAATCAAGTCTGCTTCACTAATTGCATTGTTACAGCAGCATTTTTATTTATCTAATTTCTGCAAAATTCAACTTGACCTGCTTAGAGTTAAGTGCAATGTATGACAGCCTAGAACAGCAGAAAGCTACCTTTTAAATTATGCAGTATCAACTATTCATGACAGATGTAGAAGCCGGACCCCATGTGGATGTAACTAACAGATACCATACGTACATTTTTTCAAGAGAAAAGGTCAGTAGATAATAGTGAAACAAAAGAGCAGAAGAGTGTCTTTAAATGTGGCGTTTCCACTGCTGCCTGCCTTGATACAGTTATCGCTAAGTTATCCAAAATCTAAAGACTATGTTGAAAAGACAAATAGAAGCAGTCTATTTATTTTTAAATCTATTTCAGGATAATAATTTTGAAATTGTAAAAAACCAGGAAAACAAATAAGTTTAAAACTTGCTTCGTGACCGTTTGCCTTCTACTAAGGGGAAAGGCTCTCTTCACACACTGTTACGAGTGTGAGAAATACATGGAATAATCCTAATCATTAGTGATAGGAAGCCCGCTTGCTAGATAGCAAGAGGTGTTCTTCCTTAGCTTTACGTCTATAATGGATTTGAGTTTATGATGGTTGTGAAAAGATCCAAGACACCTTAAATCGAGTGCATGGAATTTATGGGTCACCCGCTCATTTTACAAGTGACATATTGGTGACTGTCACACAAAAATTCACTTACAAAGGATTTTTTTTTTTTTAATTTGGGGCATTTTAAAGCTCTTAATGAAAACAAAATTTCTAAAATTGAAAGCTTTGGTGTTTTTTCACCACCCTATACTTTAAAATGAGATCAGTTGCTCACTGCCCTGAAAATGCTAGGCAAAAAACCCCAACCCTCAACCCAAACCAAAGAAGGAAGTTCAGCATGCACTATTTGAGCTGGAAATTCTGACCAACTGTCTGGAGATACTGCCATCGGATGTTTAGATGACTGTTTAGCTTGCTCCATTTGGTCAGTTGAAATTTAAATTATTCTAATTAAACTATCTTTGCATGGGAAAGAAAATAGTATTTAGTGTCAGCGTGCACGCAGGACCAAATATGAGAGCTAGACTGCTGTGTTTTATATCAAAGCAATATGTTGTCACAATCAGTTATTGCACAATGAAGATGCATGATTATGAGCTATGTATCATACATACATGACATTTGTATGCCTACAGGACTTTGTATAGCTACCTTTTACTGAACAGGTAACACCTATGAGATTTTCTGACAGAGCAGAAAGGCATGTTGGTCTGTACTGTTAGGTTACAGTAAATGTGAAGATGCAGCAAGAAGAGAAGAAAGCTAACAAATATTTCATTCTTTTCTGTGTCATTTTTTTGTGTGTGTGCACTTTCTCTAGGATTCTATTGATTGCTTTGGTTTTGCTTGTTTAGTTGGTTTTAAATATCACAGAATAGCAATGTTAATATTTTGATGGTAACTACAAGAAGTAATTTCCATACTCTGCCTGGGACCACAGTGGCTTACATTACGTCCTCATTTTGGGCTCAAGATTTTGACAGTAAAAAACAGTAGAATGAAGACAATATTTTCCATCCTTCTTTCCTCTGACTCTTATAAAATGAACAGCAGGGACGATATTAGCCAGGAAGTTCACAACCTTCCCCCTAACTCTCAAACCAGCCATTTTCCTGGCGGCTACAGTGACACCAATTATTATAGGCATAATCCCCTTCTGGAGCTCATTTAGTGAAAAATGTCACTTTGAATAATGTTGAAATAAAGAGTCAATTGATTTACCCCCTATCAGAACTTTAGTAATTAGAACAGTGTGCACAATATAATTATTCATGTTGTTTCTAATTTAATTTTAAATAATTTTAAATTGATAATGAAATTTTAATAGTCTTGAAATATGTGCTATAAAAACAGGCAGGGAAACCAAGATGGTTATCTGACTTATCTTCTAAACCTTGTTGCATCTCTTAGGAAAAAAAATAAATATCTATTTTACATTATAATTTAACAATGACTTTCTGCATTTCAAACTGTTGGGATTTTTATCTGTTCTGAATAATAACTGCAAATATTTTATTGAAAGAATATTTTTGTTTGTTATTTCTGAAGGACAGAGGGAAGGTGAACTGCAATAATAAAAGGGGTAGACTAAATCATGACTTTGCATTTAAGTCTCACTACCTCACGAAACTGATTGAAAAAAATGTAACATTTATTTTAATTTAGTGGTGCAGTGCATTGAATCTGTTATCGCTGTTGGCAGTGGCAGTAGCATTTGTCAACTGAACCCACAGAAGATATTGTGCTAAGAAGAACCATCATGATACTTCATGCTCACCTTCTTCTGCAGTTGCTGTTCCTGCACAGAGAGACTAGTAGCAAAATACTTTTTATATTACATTTTAAAAATAGACTATTTGCAAATGGGAGGGTTTTTCTTTTTTTAAGAAACAGTCATTCATCTAAGTATTTAAAAAGTGCCAATACAGAAAATATCTGTACATTGTACCACTAAGCAACAGAAAAAGCATCATATTTTTCCTTTTTTGTTTATCTGAGCAATTGACTTTTCAGTGAGATTTTTTTTCCTTATGTCAGTCCATGCCTTCCATGGTTGAGAAAATATTATGGATACCTTTTGTATGTTTCTACACAGTTGTTAAGATTCTGATTCATCCCAATAGTAAGGTATGAGTCACCCCAAGAGTTTCCATTCACAAAATACTAGTATAATCATAGAATCATAGAATACACTGATCTGGAAGGGATCTATAAGGATCAATCAAGTCCAACTCCTGGCTCCACGCAGGGCCAGGGAAGTAAGAGCATGTGACCGAGTGCATCATCCAGATGCTTCTTAAATTCAGTCAAGCTTGGTACTCCCCAAATAAGTATCTCTTCCTGTTGAGATGTGAAAAAAAATGGAGTGTTTCCCAAGATTGCTGACCTCTATCCTCAATAAATATGGAATTCGGAAATAAAAATCTTAAATCACAGTGCTCCAACCATGTCAACCAGAAACCTGTGTGATACTTACAATGAGAGGTATGCATTTTATATGTGTCTATATGTGTTCTTTGCTGAAAAAAAATGCACTATTCATCACTATGCTGTGGTGGGTTTAGGCCAGATGCCCACCAAAGCCACTCAGTTGCTGACCTCCTCAGCTGGACAAGGGAGAGAAAATATAATGAAAGGCTTGTGGGCCAAGGTAAGAACAAGGAGAGATCACTCACCAATTAGAGAAATTAATTTAGTTTATTAACAGCCAAATCAGAGTAGATTAATGAGAAATAAAACCAAATCTTATAAACACCTTCCCCCTCACCCCCACCCTTTCTTACCTGGCTGTTCAGGGGAATCTTTGCTCTGGCAACTGAATCACGTCCTCCCCCTCCTTCTTCACTGACCTGGGTGTCTGCAGGAGGTTCTCTCACATATTCTCACTCCTCTCTCTGGCTGCAAATTTCTCCTGTCTTGCTTTTTTTCCCTTCTTAACTATGTTATCCCAGAGGTTCTACCACTGTTACTGATGGCCTCAGCCTTGGACAGTGGCAGGACTGTGTTGGAGCTGGCTGGCACTGGCTCTATGAGATATGAGGGAAGTTTCTAAGAGCTTCTTACATAAGCCATCACTGCAGCCTACCCACTACCCAAACTACTGAGGTAATCCTAATAAAACTTCATGGCAATTATTCAAAAACCTGTAACATTTGGCAAATTAGCAAAAAAGGCACCCAGGGATCAAGACAGCAACCGATAAATAGTGGGGTAGTTTCTGTCATTTCCTCGGTGCTCTTTACCATTTTTCTCACATGGATTTTTAACATGGGGTTTTATGTTTGTTTGGGGGGATGTGTTAGGCATTGCATTTTGTATTTTTTGAGGGTTTTTTTGAGAAACCATGACAGAAAGAGACAAAATAGCTGTCCAATTTCCTGTTTATTGTGAGTAAAAGCACATCTATTTGAAAAAGATTATGATCAGCACAGTCCTCAGACAAAAGCTAAGCTCAAGATCAAGTCTAGCTGTGTAATTCTGCACCAGGCTCTGACTACTGATATTTTGAATCACAAATGAACTTGTAGCACATTGTTGTGGTTTTGCTTGGCAAGGTTCTGGTGGAGGAGGGGGGTTTACAGGGGTGGCTTCTGCAAGCAGCAGCCAGAAGTTCTCTGCGGGCCCGACAGAGTAAACACCAGCTGGGCTCAAGGCCAGACCCACTATTGACCAAGGCCAAGCCCATCAGCAATGGTCACAGGGTCTCTGGGAATCACATTTAGGAGAAATAAAACTGCAAACAGGCACTTTTTGCTGCCAAAGAAGGGAGTGAAAAGATGTGAGAAACTGTGTGAACATCAAGGCCAGTGAAGAAGTGGGGGGAGGGGAGACACTGCAGGTGCTGGAAAAAAATATTCTCCTACATCCTGTGGAGCAGACCATGGTGGAGCAGTTTGTGCCCCTGTAGCCCATGAAAGATGATGGGGAGCAGAGATCCCACTTGAAACCAATGGAGAGACCTCACACTGGAGTGGGTGGAGACAAATGGAAGATACTGTGATCTACATTGGAGCAAGCTCCTGGCAGGACCTGCAGATCGTGGAGAGCAGGAGCAGGTTTGCTGATGAGACTCCATGGGGGACCAGCCTGGAGCAGCCTGGGCCTGAGAGATTGAGAGACATTCTGTGATTCTATGACTGCACCCCATAGCACTGATCCACACTGGGGCAGTTGGTGAAGAGCTGAAGCCCCATGGGAAAGGACTCATGTTGGAGAAGTTCATGGAGGACTGTCTCCTGTGGGTAGGACCCCACAAAGGAGACAGGGAAGAGTGTGAAGAATGCCCCCGCCCGACTAAGAAGGAAAAGAACTTGTGAGGAACTGACTGAAACCCCCATCCCCATCTCCCCCTGTGCAACCTGTTGGGGGAGGAAGGGAGAGAAATCATGACTAAAGTGAAGTCTGCTAAGAAGGGAGGGATGGGGGGAGGTGCTTTAAGATCTGGTCACACTTCTCATTATCCAACTCTGGTGTCACTGGGTGTGCTGTGCAGTGTCATAAATTAGAGAGTTTTCTTTCCTTTCTTCTGTGCCCATGACGCTAATTGCAGAATGATCTCTCTCTGTCCTTATCTTGACTCCTAAGCCTCTCAATATATATTTTCTCCCCTGACCAGCTGGAAAGGGGAATGATAGAGGGCCTTTTGGGGGGTATCTGGCTTCCAGCCAGGGTCAAACCACCCACACATCAAAGCACTATTATATATATACTGTTATTATTACTCTTCACTAATGAACTAATAATTTCATTTAAATATATTTATTTCTACTTTTGAAATAATGATTTCCACTTAAGAGGAATGTTAAGCTTCTGAAATACCCATGTGCAAACTAGTAAGTAAAAGTTAATTTATACTTTAGGATTGACCCATTGTCATGATCCACAACTAGATAGACCCATTTGGCAGAGGTTAAAACCTTTTTCATTCCAACCGACTTCAGATTGCTCTGGGTGGTTTGGGGCAGCTAGATTTATCTCCTGAGTGAGGTTCAATTAGGTTTTTTTATCATGACCAGGTCTTCACATTTCTTGGGAACAAAATTAAGACTCAAAATGGAGTCAAATTAATTTGGCCCACAATAAGCATGCAAGAGAAGGGGGAAGAAAGAGGAAAAAAGAGAGAAAAAGGAGGAGAGAGAGACAGACAAACAGACAGAGAGGGATTCTCACAGCTACCACCACAGGTCAATCGAATATCTTCAGGTCTGGTGGGGGAATGTTCCTCCCTTTCTTTGTTGTTCTCGCCTTTTTACAGAGTTGTCTCATTGCACAGTTGTTGGCATAGCTGGTGATAGGACACATTCCCAGTACCGCCTCCAGAGGGTCCTCAAAATTTCAAAAGGGTCCAAGCCCCCTCACACTTTGTCCTTCCCTTGACCCTGGGTCTGGTGCATGCACAGAGGACTTGGGTTACCTTCTTTGAGACAAGGAAGATGTTGGTAAACAAGATGTGTACACCTGACAGGTGTAATTCACTTTGTTGCATGATGATGAGGTTTTACAGTGAGTAAGAGAGAAGTAAGAGAGGGGGTACAGTTCTGTTGGCAATTATTAAGGCATATATCTCTAGCCCCTTACACCCATGTACAACTATTGTTAGTGTTAGATGTTCCTATTGACATAGACATTCACAGAGATAATATATTAGCTAAAATATTTATTGCATAAAAGTATTGCCTAGAATACAAATTCATGCAATATAAAAAATAACATTTCAGCATTAACTCAAAAGAAAGTATTTGCAAATATAGGTCAGGAAGCAAAAAGTCCATGCTCAAATTAGAAATAATTTTGAAAATAAAGCCTGTACTAGCCTGCTTGCCTTATGAGTTCCCAGCTGACAGATAGAGCCTAAAATAACTTTAGCTTTTGCTGAGGATGACAGATGAGCTAAATCCGTGTTGAGAGAGAGACAGTAAATGAATGTTGAAGAGGAAGGAGCAAAGTAGGCTGCTGTTCTCTGGTAATTACAAAAGATCTGGAAACAGCAACTTTCAAAACTGGTCACAGACAGGCATTAGAAACAATTTCCACACAATCCAATGAAATGCAAGTTCTTATATATATAAAGTCCTATGAAATAATTAAATATTAATTTTGGTTTTGAACATTTTTTTTGGTCTTGTTTTCCCTGAGTTAATCTCAACAAGCAAAAGATTTTCTTTCAAAGACACTAGTGACATTTAATTAAAATAAAAATCCACCAAAACAACCAACCCGCCCCCCCAAAGTATAGAATAAAATACATTGCCCTTTGTGTAACTTCTCATAATATATGTTTAACTTCTACTACCAGTAACTGTCAAAATGTACAGTTTTGTATACAGAAGTTATACTTGGCCAGAAATAAGAAAACATGGAAAACTTGGATTTTCATTAGGAAAAAAGCCAAAACAAACTTATAAAATTGAAGAGTTCAGTGTTCTAAGCAATGCTTCATCCTACAAGAAAACATTTATATTACGATTTTTGCTGAACGATATTTCAACATTATTCAAGACAACTTTTTAAATTGCATTGTCATTGTATTTCAACTAATTTTATATTTATTTTCTTCATGGTGTCAGGTGACTTAAATATTCTGAATTACATTACATGGTTTGCCTTTTCCTTTTCCTCTTTTTTTTATAATCAATGATTTGAAAAATATTTAAGGATTCCCTATACTAAAAGTAATTTTCATAACAAACTTGCTAAATTTGTTTCTAATTATTTTGACACTTTTAAATCCTTTGGGCTGCCACCTCTGAGCACAAACAGAAAAGACAGAATGATAAACTGTAAAGAAAACACCTGGATAATTTTTCTCCACAGCTTTCTTCCATAAAATCTGCATGTCTTTCCGAGTGTGTATACATCTCAATAAGTTGAGGTTTATTTAACCAAAACAGCTGTACACCTAGGAATTGAGGCATACTTTACAAAGAACACAGTTATCAGTGTCCTGTATTTTTTGATTTGTATATTTAAACAGTTTCATCTTCATCAGGACCTTTCTACTATTCAAATACATTTGTCAAAAATGTCACACATTTTGAAGAAAGGAGGCATTGTTTTTTAACAACCTTTGCTTATATCCAAACAAAGCATCCCTAAACCTTGTTCAGTAAGCCTAGTCTTTAGTACTGATGCATTATAAAAGTAAGCAGAAAGATAATAAACACACTATTTGTCTCTAAGATTATCACATTACAACTATGGACACAATTTGTTGTTTTTATTTTAGTACAATTCCAGCACTTCTAGCAGAATACACTAATAAAACTGCAAGAGTATGATGTTTATTAGGAGCAACACCAAATACAATCTGGCAAATGATTCATGAAAAACAAAATATCAGAGGATTATGCTAAAACTATTTTTTAATGCAAGAACATTATTTAATAACATTTAAAGACTAGATTAAACATACTCCAATCATTAACTTTTCATGACACATACCAATGTGAATTACAGATATATCTCTCATGCAATCAAAGCAAGAGATATCTGTGCTCAGCTTTCTTTAGTGTTTTCATCAATGCATCCTTGCAGTAATAGAAGCACTGATCATGATCTGATTAAGAGCATTATAAACAAAAAACATTTAATAATCCTACATAAAAGATAGGTGAACAACATTTCCAGATACCATATTGTTGATTTGCTACCTGTAGAATCATATTAAACAATATTTGATTTTCCTAATTGAAAAAAGAGAATTTTATTTTTTTAAATAAGTCAGAAGCCATAAGTAAGAAATTTGGAAATTAAAAATGTTAATTTTCTTTTTTCAAGATAATACAGAAGCTGTCAATAGATCTTATACCACCTATCTTAAAATGTCTGCTCGGCAGTGCATTTACAGCCTTTACTGTTTCTCACTAGATATGTGTACACATTCCTCTAAAGAAAGAGTCTCAAATGAACATCAGTTTTTCCCAAGCATAAAAATATAACTATAGTAATCAAATAATACTCTAAAATTAAACTTAGACATGACACATAGCTCTCCAGAAGTGCTTATTGTAACAAGAAAACTGTTTAAAGGTCAAATCTAACCAGATTTGACCCTAGATATGGAAACAAGATTAAAATATTCAGTATTGTATCTCTGCCACTCAGCTGAAAGAAAACTTACCACACTGGAGAGGGAAGTAGGAAACATGTTCTATTGCAGGAAAGGTGAAGAATTACCTATAACCCACCTGAAAATACTAAAAATTGTTTATATAGAGACTAAGTGAATTTATGTAATGGGTGGAACATTCCGAAGGAGAGCAGAGACATTCTTTAAAGAATAATACAGATAGACAGACTGCAAGTTTATATGAAAGCAACCTTCAGATCATTTTCTATCTATTGATTTTGCTCTCTGCAGGAGAACTATTTTTATGTCCCTAAAGTATACCATACTTGTGGGGTTTTGTTTTCCCTTCTAATCTAATAAGTATTTATTTAATTATCTAGGCTAAATTTTTAAAAGAAGAATATTCTTTGATAAATCTCAGTATGCTGTCAGATTATGATTGTATTTCTTTAACATTATTAGATAATAATAATAATTGAAGAAAAATACCCAACACCCCTGCCAGAGCATTTTTCAAATATGAAAATAAATAGCAAATCTAAGACCATCTATGCTCAGCCATTGTAAACCAATTGTGAACCTGAAGGAAAAAGTTCTCTTCTCAGTGTTCTTCATGTATTGGCCTTTTTTGAGCTGTTACTAACACACATTCCTCCAGCTGCTATGAAAGTCAACTTTTGTATACCCATCATTGCACACTTATACATGGTTCCAAAGCCATCCTCAGGAATCAGATACACTTGGAGGTACTGAAAGGGAAGATAAAGCATTCTTTCATCCAAAGACAAGTATAATATTTAAATTTGGAGAAATTTAATTTTCATGGATCTGTCTTCTGACAGGATGAGCTATAAATATCATAGGTACATTTAAATGACATTATCATTCTACGTAACTGTTTGGAAAAGAAAAAAAATTGGGTTTTGAGGGTTTATTTTGCTTGGGTTTTTGTTGATTTTGGTGGGGCTTTTTCACTGGGTTTTTTTTGGGGGGGAAGTTGGCTGGTTAGTTTTGGGTGAGGTTATTTTGCAGTAAAACAATTAGTTCTGGTATGGGCAAGTGCTGACCATTTGCAAATGCTACCCTGATTGATTGCTACCATTCCAGAGTGTCTAATGTCAAGTTTCAAGTCCTTTATTTTTTTAATTTCTCCTCTTCCTCGTGTTATCATTTTCTCCATGAACAAGGACAACAATGAGGAATAACAGCCTGGTCTCTCCCAGCAGCACATGGGAATGGGGAATGGAGGTTGTGGTCAATTAAATACACATTGTCTCTGTTGCTCCTCTCACCTCAGGAAGAAGACTCTTCACACTCTTCCCCTGTTCCAGCATGGGGTCCTTCTCATGGGAGACAGTCCTCCATGACCTTCTCCAATGTAAGGCCTTCCCATGGGCTGCAGTTCTTCATGAACTGCTCCAGTGTGAATCTACAGGGATATCTCTATTCTGGCACCTGGAGCATCTCCTCCCACTTCTTCACTAACCCTGGTACCTGCACAGGTTTTTCTCTCATATCTTCTCACTCCTCTTTCTAGAGGCAAAACAGATGCCTTTTTTTTTCTTTTACCTTATTAAACATGTTATAACAGAGGTGCTATCACTGTCACTGATTGGCTCAGCCTTGGCCAACTTGGAACCATGTGGTGTTAGCTCTGTCAGACCTAGGGGAAGTTTCTAGCAGCATCTTGCAGAAGCCAGCTCTGCAGTACCCTTGCTACCAAAACCTTTCCAGGCTAACCCAAAACACTAACCTAGTGATCTTGAAAGATTACCTTTTTAATTCTGTCATAGAATGAAAAAGATTGTTCAGCTGCTCTATGTAGCTCAAGAAGATATTCACACCTATTTGATTAACTCAGGTGTCCTGGTTCTGGCCAAGAGAGAGTCAACCTCCCCAAGCAATAAGCTCACAGATAAGCTGAGTTAGCACAGGTGAGCTGAGTTAGCCTGGACTGTTTTCCACAGGACCTGACATCACTTCCCCATAAAAGGGACTGGTTGGGCAGGGTTACTGGCTGAGTGTCTCCAGAGCAACTTGAGTCAGTCCTGTAGTGCAGAGCTCTAATTGTAGGTAAGGTACTCTGTGCTAGCACTGGGTGTGAGTGCAACTGGCTGTTAATGTTTTACTCTCACAGTGCTTTTGACTTTATCCCAACCCGTGGAGGTTCTGTCTCTTTTTCTTCTGGGAGTGGATGACTGGTATGTAGTACTCATCCACAAGGTTTGTGGATAAACCACCACAGTCCTTTTTGGTGCCCAATGTGGGGCTCATAGGATTGGCATAGTGGTAGATCTGACCCAGTTGTGTTAAAAAGCTAAGATTAATGTCTATCATAGTGTTCAAAGAAATGATGGCAACTACAGTGTTTTGTTTCATCACCTGGCTCTGGTGTATGAACGCACACCCCCTTTATGCAATTTCTGTTATGTTGTTTACCATATTGGGGAGAGCAGTCAAGTTTCTAATTCTGTTATCTGTGTGATATTGCTTTGTGATGAGATATTATCTGTGTTTGTGAGCCTCAGGGGGTGTTGCTATGTGGCATTTCTATCATTTCCATCTATTGGGTAACTTAAATATTCAACAACTGCACTCAATTTATGGGCAAGATGGGGAGGTGTGCTTTCTCCCCTTTTTCCTTCAGGCTTGTTCCAGCATCTTTTGAAAATGTAGACTATCCCTGGGATGTTCAGACTAGTTTATGGCTTCTGTTCACTCTCCTAAATGTTCTGGTCTTACGTGTTACCACCAACTGTTTCAAGAATATTGCCAAGAGTTCTTACCTGAGGCTGAAGGGTCAGGGGTGGCATGGTGTGTGGGAGGGTACGATCAAATACCTGGACAAGAAAAACAGACCCATAGGCACTGTGGCTACCCAAACTTCAGAAACTGATGCTGTAGCTGAGCCAGAAAGAACCCTGTAGCTACTCAGGCTTCAGAGACTGCAGCTCTTCCAACAAACACTATGGATACTCAAACCTCAGAGGCAAACCCTATAGCTGAGCCAGGCAGTGGTACAAGTACCAATATCAGTCAGATATTCACACCTTTTTATTAACTCAGGGAAGGCTGCTTACACAGCCTGCTGTTCCATGCTAATGATACAGCAACTGTTTTGCCCCTTTTCAGATCAGTCCAGCTTTCTTTACAGCAGCTATGGCCACTCTTTGTATTCTTTCCTGACCTTCATGAGCACATCACTTGTTGCCCTTTTCTGAGCCTTCTTTCATTGAGGAGACATGTTGGTCAGTACAGGAAATATGTGGGACTGTACGTATATAAATGGCATAAATGGTAACACAATAAAAGACTGCTTGCAGTTTCTGTAAAAAAAAAAAATGCAGCTGTTAATCTTTTGTATTTTTCCTATAGAGTTAGATTCAAAGCAATCTCAATTTTTTCAGTATATCATCTTGTGTCTATTGATGTGACACTCATTAACCCAGCATGAGTTATAATAGTAGACATGCTAACAAGTAAAAGATAAAAAAGAGACTATTTTAGTCACTGAATGAAAACCTGTGTAGTAACTGAATGTTAGCTAATAATGATAAAAAAATCCTGCAGTCCTATCAACTTTGTCAAAAATATAGAAACTGCTTTTTAATTTTTAATGACATGTCCCAAAACTTTGCTACTTTGATCACCAAGTTGCAGTACTTTAGATCATTAAAGAAAGGAAGAATAAATAATAACCGTAAGAATTACAGGTGAGCTTCAAAAAGGACTTAAGCCAGCAACCACTGTACTTCTGGAAAGCCTATTTGTTTGAATATATTACCTGAAGTGGTACAAACATCATGTGTTTTTTTTAATTTTCAAAATATTCAACGTTTCAAATACTGGAGAATATAAAAAAAATATATAGAATCATTTTGGTTGGACTTGGACGCTTTGCTGGCAACACGTTACAGTGGTGTCGTTGTCCGTCCGTGTGTCGTTGTCATGTCCCGTCCCCCGCCCCCTCCCCCAGGTTCAACTTCAGGGTGTTTCCTCTTATCCTATCATGTGTTATCTCACTACAACCTCCTTTCAGGTAGTTGTAGAGAGGGATGAGGTGTCCCTTCAGCCTCCTCTTCTCCAGGCTAAACATCCCCAGGTTTCTCAGCCTTCCCTCATAAGACTTCTGCTCTGGACCCTCCACATCTAGCATACCATTTACCTAAAAACTAAACGTTTCAACTTTTATGTCTGCTGAGGCTTTTAAGATGAGGGAAGGTCCAAATCTGTCTTCTGTGTTTCAGCAAACTGAGTGAATAATTTACAGTGAAACTTCATGGAAAATTATATCATTATTATATGACTACAGGTAGCATTTAATGTAAATTTTAATGTCTGTTGAATTCAAAGATGAAAAAGTTCAAATGTCTTTTAGTTCCAGAACCTGCAGGACTCAGCACAGAAAATAATTATTTTTTAAAATTTTATTCTGTTTCCATGTTATAAATTTACATCAGAGCAAATATTAAGATCTTATTTATAATCAATGTACTAGCTTGAGATTAAGAAAATGGTATTGACACACATGCAATAACCAGCTTCCTTGCACTGATATCTGAACGTAGCATTTGGAGGATTTGCACAGCAATATATATTGACAGGTGATGTGGCCTTACCTTTATTTAATTTTTGTTGCAAAGTGAGCATCAACACAGGAAAACCCAACTATTGTATGTATAGTTTTCAGAACTATATCTCTAATTTGTGATGCTGGGATACTGCTCAATTTGGATTTTCCTGCGAAAGTGTGTCTTTTCTGACACAGTGAAATGCTGAATAAAAGCGGAAAGAAAAGCAATAAAAAGCACAACCAGTGTTGTACTATACAGTAAAATCACTTGGTTTTGAACTTGCATTAAAGTGTTATTCTATTTGAGGTCTTGTTATGGAAAAATCGGAGTATTCCACAAAGCCATGAGTTTACTTGGCAGTCCAACTGATTTTTAATATTCTTATGCTTAAAATCACATAATTAAATCAGAGAAAAACCCTTCATTGGCAGTGGAATTAACAATTATCATACTTTTTTAACAGAAAAAAACCCTTCCTATTATTAATTTTCACTAGTCTTACTGTCAAGCTTCTAGCATACCTTTGGACACTTTCCACTGACAGCTTTAGTCTTCCTCCAGAAAAGCAAGGCACTGGTATTCAGCATCCTTCTGTCTTTGCAGAGATGAGTGTGATACTCATGTGGAGAGGAAGACTATTCCTTGTCTGCTGTGGGATGTTTTAACATGGTTTCTTTCCACAGTCTGCTCCCATTACCCAGCTCCCAGGGAAGGGGTGAAAGCTGCCCTGCAGGCCCTGATATCCCTGTGGGGCATTTGTCTGGCAGGGACTGTGTCAGGCTGCCAGCCCTCTCCCCAGTAGCACTCTCAGAACTGGAGCTCAGACAGACTGGATGTCCTGGTTTCACTTCAGATAGTTCATTTTCTTTACAGTAGCTAGTATGGGGGGTGTGTGTGTGGTTTGGATTTGAATTTGGAACAGTGTTGACAATCCAGAGATGTTTTTTTTGTTGTACAGAAGTGATTTTTGTTATTGCTGAGCAGTGCTGACACAGAGCCCAGGCCTTTTCTGGTTCTCACACTGCCCCACCTATGGGATGGCTAGTTGTGCACAAGGAGTTGGGAGGGGACACAGACAGGACATCTGACCTAGACTGTCCATCTGGCTATACCAGATGATGCCACACTCAGCATATAAGGGTCCTGGGGAAGAGGAAGAACTGGGGGAACAGCAGCATTTGCAATGATGGTGTTTGTCTTCCTAATTACTTTTTAAACACAATGGAGCCCTGCTTTCCTGAGGAAGGCTGAACACCTGATGAAAAAAGTCTACTTGCCCTGCCTATGGGGAATGGTGCATGAATTCCTTGTCTTGCTTTGCTTGCATGTGCAGTTTTTGCTTTCCCTTTTCTCAACTCATGAGTTTTCTCAATTTCACTCTTCTGATTCTCTGCCCCACCAGGGGGAGTGAGAGAGCAGGTGCCTGGGGCGTAGTTGCCAGCCAGGGTTAAATAACAATGCTGGGCATTGGGCACTTGTCTATGTAAACTCAGCTCAGCTCTGGTCAGGACAAGGGCAGGCAGCCACACCCTGGGACTTGACACAACCTTCCAAAAGCAATTGGAAAACCACATTTACTCAGTTATTACACATCTGGAAGATGCTTAAAACATATGCTTCTCTGACTTCCTCTTTTTATCCCCTTTTAACTGATTAAATTAAAAATTGAACTTTAATAATTGGGAATTATATAATCTGTATCTCATCATGCTGTTTTATTAGATCAAACATGCTTGCAGTTAAAGGAAGAGGGTAAGGAAAGTAAAGGAGGGTGACCTTTCACTGCTGCAACAGGTTTAACCAAGTTTCAGACCAGATTTAAAGGCAGCTCTGTAGACCAGTTAGAGAATCTCAAAATGACTAAAAAGGATCAGCCAGAGATCCTTGCCCTAATTTAAGAGGGTTTTTCTCTCCACTGTGACGGAAAGACACTGGACCACAGGTTTTTAAAATAGAATTAATAGCAATTTATTTTAAAAAAACAGAATGCAAATTCAGTATGTCACTTGAAGGTTATTGTTGGATACAATGAGGAATTCACTATTGCAGTTTGGAAGTATGACCACACTGATTACAATCACAAAGATCCACAAAATACTCTGCTGCCAACACAACACACAATAAGATGATCCGCAGCAGAGTCACAAACCCCACGGTTACACTCCCCGTAGGCAATTCACAAAATACTCTTATTACAACCACTGTAGCTTCCCTAAAACACACGATCACAGCTCACAAGCCCACAAAATATTACCCATATGTTAGTTAGTCACTCAGAACGACACACTTAAAACATATCAAATAGTCACTTACCCTGTCTCTCAGGTAAGGGTTCCCAATACGTTACCTCAGCCAGCCGCCCGGCTAAGGGGGAAGGGCCTCCTCCTAAGGTTGGAGGAACGGCTCCCACTACGAGCTCAAATGCCAGGGCTTTTATTTGGTTCATTTTGCTGACATGTGTGACAGGATGCAGGGCTGGGCCTGACGTCTTCGGCCCTGTCTCTTGCATATTCCCATTGTATTGGCCCATCGAAACCAAATGCGGACCCTTAGGGCTTGTCAAACAGTTTAAGTAATGGTTTGATTGGGACTCAGGACATACGTTTGTGGAAGGAAGCCAAGGCTTAGCAAGGCTCCATGCAGGTTTTTTTCAGGTTCTGTGAAGTGTCCGCTTCAGTCTGTTTACAACACAAGTCTACACATCTACACAGCTCCCCAAGAGGTGTCTCCGCAGATAAAGAGTTTAAAAGCAGCCTAAGACTGAGTTGTGTATTACAACTCCCCGTAGGTCGCCTGCTCTGCCTAGGCACTATTGAAACCTGTCTGTGCAGCTCAGCCTTACACCCACTCAATAGATGAAAAAATGAAAAAAAAATTACCTCTCATAGGCATCTTTTCACTTCTTAGTAATGGACTTTGAGGTGGGAATCCCATTCCTAAAACTGAAAACTAAGCATATTTTGCACTACATTGTAAATGCCTATTCAGATAAGGTATTGACAATGTTTTTGCAAGATGCACATTTTACAAATGTGCATGTTCAAATAAAAGATGAACAAAGTCTACTTGCCAAAATCAAATGGAGCTCAAAATGCTGATCTCTAGTAATAAGTTTTAATAATTAAAAGTTTAGTTAAAAGTTTCCAAACCAGACTGGTTTTCTGTTTTAATTTTTCTATTGTGCCTAATTAAGCTGAAGAAAGTGAACCAAAATTACTTACTAAGCAAATAAAAAAAAAAATCCAGAAAGGCAGAATACAAGGGGGGAAATTGCATTGTTAATACAGAGTCAAGATTTGCAGATCACTAATGAAATAATAACAATTGAAATATGTTCATAAAATCTGACTCAGATATCCATTTCTGATACTAAAAGGTTTATACATATTGCATTTCTAATTCTCCTTTTATTTTGTTTTATAATGTAGCCTCTGGGGAATCTTGTGATCATATTACTGAGGTTTCTATTTGCTTAAGCAAGCTTTCAACATAACTTTTCATGCACTAGATTATGTTATATAAGTCTCATTCTTCCTCTTTCCTGACTTAGTTCTATCATGCCCATGATGAATACCTACAATATTTGTGTTGAGGGACAAGTTTAGACTAAACATTCAGAGTATCCTGCTGTATCCTTAAGGAGGAACATCATGTGATATCTTTCTTTTCCAGTGGCAAAGAAAGAATCAAATGCAGCAGGTGTTCAAGAAGAAAATCAATGCATAAGTATCAGTCATCTTAGTCTGCATTGTGTGTACGGGTATGTGAAGATGCATACAGTATTTCCACACACACATTCAAATACATAATTATCTGTCCTCAAAGGGGGTAGTGTATATGTAATATACATGGGTAAGTGTAATATATCACTTACCTCATTCCAAAATGCTGTAGGTGTTTCAATACCTGAAAATTAAAATTGCAGTTTTCTTTTAGGGCAACCTGTTACCGTTTTATTGGCTCATCTTACATAATGCAGTTATCCTCAGATTATCACTGGTGTAGAAAAAGTACCACTCACTAGAGAACTTAGTCACAGAAATCATCAGTTCATTTTGGATAAAGTTATAAGACCAAAGCATTTAGTTTAAGCTAGTTACACAGGTTCTCTCTAAGGTAGAAAAAAATAAGTGGGATGACATTTGTTCTGGAGGGACATATCTTTCTACTTCATTGCCAATAAAGAAATCTGATACAACTACTTAAGCTAAATGCTTTCAGTTTTGACAGTTAAATTTAAGTGAGATGATTTCCACATTGGTTACCAAATACTGTTGAAAATTTAACATAAGAAATTTATCTAAGATCATACACAAATGGCAACATATTTAATTGAATCCTGTTTTCTTAAATTCATGGCTACTGCTCCAGTTATTGGCCCATTATTACTCTCTGTGAAAAGTGACCAAGTAAGACCTTTTATATTTTTTTAATCTCTGTTTGAATTCAGTTGAGGATATCAGGCTCACAAGGTCAGATAAGTCATCTACCAAAATGTCACGCTTTAGCCTCAGGAGCACCACACAGCCACTTGCTCACCCCTTCCCCCAAAAAGAGAATGAGGAGGAGAATGGAAAAAGAACTTGTGGGTTGAGATGAAGAAAGTTTAATTGGATAGCAAAGGAGGAAAATAAGGATCATATCAGTAATAGCAATAGTAATACAAGTGATGCACAAATGCAATTGCTCACTACATGCAGAAGCTAAAAAAAAAAATCAACAACCCAATGTTCCATCTGTTTCCAAGCAGCAGTCTCACCTCCCAGCTGTTGTCCCCAGTTATATCTGGAGCAGGATGCTTTATGTCAGGGAACACCCCTTTAGCCAGGTGATGAGACTTTAAAAGGAAATGTAGCTATTATCAGCTCTCTACAATTGTCATTTAAAACCTGACTAAATTGTTTTCAGGGAAAGTCAGAACTTTTTTAAAGAAATTGGGAGAGAACCAAAGCTCTTGAAGCTATAAAATGTATCTGTATCTGAACATATCTTAAATCAAACATTTTTTATTAAAAACCTCAACAATTTTAGAATTGAAATTTACCATGTGCCAGTTCAGAAATAACTTTGGTATTGAGGTGTCACTACATAAAGCAAACACCAACATAGAAATAGTTTTATCTTGAAGTCTAATACTGAACATTTCATTATCAAGTAATTTATGAGCTTTGTCAATGAAGTGTCATAAGAACTGGAGTATTTTTGACCAATTATTCCCAAAACCCACAACCATGAAAAGTTTATATTTCTAGGTCCGGTAAATTTTGATAAATATGTAAAAAAGAGAAAGAATGGAGACTTAGTATTAGTATACTAATGGTCTTAAAGGAAAAAAAATCCTGTCTTCAGGCAGCATATGATACAAAACTATATTACAGTTTCATTATATGCTTTACTTGTAAGATCTACATTTATAACAAATCACACAAATTATTATCATATCGTAGAAACAATAAAATCTCCTAAATCAATAACAATATAGCTTCAAAGACTTGGAAGCACAACAGCTCAAGTAAGTGACAATAAGGGAAAACAAACGAATTGGCAGTATGGCTGTTATAATTCCACAGAGTTTAAATGTCTGGATATGAAATTGAACAAATAAAAAAATTAAAACATCAAAAACAAAATCAAAAAGACAAGCAGTCGTCTCCCACCCCCCCACTTTATTAATGAGAAAATGTAAATGATTTATCATTGAGGCCTGCTCTGTGAAAATCACACAAATTTTTGAGGCAAAGTGTGGTCTCTAAAGCATATTACTTTCTTTGAATTTTGCATTATTGTTATAGCTTTAGTGAGTGAACTCTTTGGGTTTTTTTTTTTACAGTATGTACATGTTATAATAAAGATTGGGAGTCCTTTGACTAAGACTGTATGTAATGCATGCTTCATATGTGTGTAAGAATAATTTTCTTAGGATTCTCTGAGTAGTCTCTGTGTAGACTATCTCCCTGTGAAAGATTCCAATCCTAGATTTCGCTAAAAAAAAAAAAAATAATTGCAGATGTCTCAGTTTCCTAAAAAAAACCCAACCCCCAAAACACAGCAACAACCAGAAAACAAAAACAAAATAACCACCCATAATAATACTACTTTTAGACAACAGAACACACTGAAAAACCTTATACCTTCTGGGATTCTGGATGATCCTATATCACAGTTGAAGTATGTATTTAGTAAATTCCTGCACTCACTTGCATCAGTTTAAGAGCCTGCTTTGTAACTCCAACCAGAGCACAGAGGCCAACGGATCAGCATAATCTACTCTGGTAAACCAAGAGGCTTCCTTCTCAAGAAAGTCCTGGTATACCACAGCTTGGTATTAATCCTAATGGTTTCTAAATACAAACATTTCTATATGCATATACTCCAATTTACACAGCTTGCAGTGTAACAGTAGAGGTATAGTAGTTTGTCTCAGATGTTGCAGTTCTGTCTCTATGTAAAATGGAATAGCATGTGCATAATGACTTAAGCTTGCAAACATAAATTTAAGTATGTTCTGGCTTAGATTTTTATTATTGTTATTAGATCTGTTGGAGTGAAGCCAGAGGAGGGCCACTAAGATGATCGGGGGCTGGAGCACTTCTCATATGAAGACAGGATGAGAAAGTTGCATTTGTTCAGCCTGGAGAAGAGATGGCTCTAATTACAGCCTACCAATAATTAAAGAGGTCCCACAGGAAAGTGGGAGAGGGACTGTTCACTAGTGATAGGGCAAGGGGTAATGATGTCAAGCTGAAAGAGAGTAGGTTTAGACTAGACTTTTTAGGAAGAAATAATTTTTATGAAGGTGATGAGGCAATGGCACAGGTTTCCCAGAGAGGCTGTAGAAGACCCCTCCCTGGTGGCATTTGAGGCAAGGTTAGATGGGGCTTTGGGCAACCTGGTCTAGTGAAGGTGTCCTTGTACATGGCAGGGGGTTTGAACTAGATGTTCTTTGAAGTCCCTTCCAACCCAAAGCATTCTGTGATTCTTAATGGTGTATTAGAATTGAATTCTAATAGATTGTTTTAACTATCAAGAAGGGGAAAAAAGAAATCAGGAAGTTTAAGCATAACTTGTGTTCAGCTGTGCTCTCCTTCTCCTTTGTTAAAAGTAGCATCCCAGTTGTAAATCTGCACTTAGACCTGAGTAAAGTGCTACCTTTAGTCTTTGGGCTTCAGAGCTACTAAGGATTAATACAGAGAAAAGCTTCACAGCAGAACATGGTAGAATCTACCTCACTAAAATAATCTGTGATAGCTTTCCTTTCCTATGGAAGGTCCTTTGTCACTGAAGTTGGCAGATGTGGCTGACTAAACTTAATCCCCATATGCTAATAGGATTTTTATAACTCACTGCTCTGTATTTCACAGAAAGGTTGCATCTTGTACTAAAACCATTCAAATAAATATAATCAACAAAATAATTTTGTTTTCTGGTTTGAAATTATTTTAATTCTCACATAAAATACATCTTCATTAATTTGAAAGCAAACTTTTAAAGAGAAAAAAGAAAAATAAAATAGGATGTTTAACTTCCTTTTATTCTTTAAAGAAACAAGTAAGTAATTAAAAACAAAACCAGAAATATTTAAGTAAGTTAAATATCTGATATCCTGCTGTATTGAAAATCCTGGAAGGCATCAAATACTCTTGTTGCACAGAAACTCCCATGAGCTAAGATAGCAGAGTTTTTGCTGCATAAACTCACTTCACCTTCTGGGAATCTCTCTAATTGACATAAATCCTCCTTCCATCATGCACCAAGGGAAATATAGGTAGATGACAGGAATGCTTCATCTTTTCTGTTTCTTTGGGGTTTTGTTTGTTGGGTTTTTTCACAGATCTGGAATTAAGATGTATTTTTCTGCCCTTTCTCTGAGCTTTAAAAAGCAACTTGGTTAGGATTCATCATGCCGTAATCATTAATTCAGCTTGTTGTCTTGAAATAACTAGTATCAGCAGAAAAATTAAAATCTTTTTTTATTAAAACAAGGAGGGGGGGGTTTGTCTAATTTTGCCCCAGTAAGCCCTGGTGTTTTGGTTTTTTTTCCCTAAATGCTATACACAAATTATATTATTAATAAGAAAATAAAAGGCTAAAAAGCTCTTGCTATGCCTTATGAGGATTGCAGTTTGATTAGCTGTGCTCTCAGACTCCTCTGCAGGCCATATTCTCAGATTTTATTCTATTTCCCAAATGGCTTTCTCGTGTTTTTTTTCCTGGAAAGAAGGTTATTGTGAATTATCAGAATGGTACACTATAGGAGGTTGTGTCCAGATTGGGAAGCTATTGCAAGAAAAACAAGTACCTAAAGGCAATTGATTTACAACTCCCATGGAAGCCTAAGCAATTAATAATGAATTTATTCTGACAAAATATTTTAGTTTGAAGACTTTTCTTAGAGACACCAAGAAGAAGATATTTTCTGAAGACGGCAGGTATTGTTCATTAAAACTTTCATTATAATAAAACCTAAATTTTATATTGAAATTATATGGGAATTTTTTACCTGCCTAATAAGGGAGGCACTGTAGTTGGCTGACAAAACGAAGGAAAGCAAGCTACATAGAGATGGGGTTTAGCTGAATATATGACAAAGAGGTAATAAATAAAGAAAAGCTCTTACTAGTAACAAACCACAAAAAAATGCTTGAATGAAAAAATTAGCATTTTGGGACATGTATGTAGTCATAGTTATAGTAATACTAAAAGAATCCATGTTTGGAAGCATTTTATGCAGTTCCTGAGAACTAAATACTGAAGTAGCATAAAGCATTTACTATTGCTAGACTAGATGTCACAAGATGCAACACAGATTTTAAAAAATGAACAGAATTCCTGAGCAGAGAGGGAGAGGTGGAGTTAGGATGATGTTAATACTGAATAAGCCAGAAATTCAATAGTTTTGAAATATTTTTCATATTCAGATCATGTAAAAGTTACAGGCTCACAGAGTGAGTTTACATTTAAAAAAAAATGCTTTTTTAAATGCATATCAAAATGCTTTAAAAATTTCAATGTGCCACTGGAAATTTTTCAACCAGCAGCATATTTCATGTATATACATGAAAAAAATTAGCTTATACTCACATCTTCTTAATCCATTCTGTCTGTCAGGTACACTGGCCAAATTTAGCCTGACTCTTTGCTGATAAGTTTTGAGGTGTTTTCCTATCATTTTATTTTCAGAATATGTGAATTTCTATGCCTGCTAAAAGTAACATATTTATCTCCTTTTAATTGTTCAAAATGTAATAATTAATTTGGAGTGCATTTTAAAATAGCCCTTCCTATATCTTTAGAAGTTTAAGTCCTCACATGAAGATTGGATGTGTAGCTTTTCATCTTTGAGTTAAAAGCAAATATCTGCTTTGACTTATTTTTCATATTGTATTAGTTTAATGGCTTGTGAATGTACATAAGGAATATATTTTAACAAAAAAGTTACTTGATACCATATGTTATGAATTTAGCACCTGCCTATTCAAATTGCCAACTTCATTTCAAGATGCTATCTTCTAAGATCATTAGGAGTGAAAGATCTCTGATTCTGCTATAAAATTCATCCTCCATGAAGAATATATGAATAGAGACCAAAAACTATTAATAATTGGAATCACTGTCAGGTGATTCTTTTCTTTACAGTTCTATATCTGTTTGTCCTGGTTCTGGCCAGACCAGTGTCAATCTCCCCAAGCAGTCAGCACGGGTTAGCTGAGTTATCCTGCGCAGTTTTCCACACCACCTGACATCACTCTCCCATAAAAGGGGCTGGTTGGGGAGAGGTATGGGCTTGGTGCCTCCAGATCAGTTTGAGTGTGGTTGGCCAGTTGGTCCTTGGTGATGCAGCACTCTGTAATTGTCAGGTCGGTAAAGTACTCTGGGTTATGACCGGGTGTGAGTGTAATTGGCTGTTATTGTTCTAGTTCATGGTGATTTTGTCAGTATACTGTCCTTATCCCAATCCACAGGAGCTTTGTCTCTTTCTCCTCTGGGAGTGAGTGAGCAGTGTGTAGTTAGCCACTAGTTGGGGCTGAACCACTACACTGTTATTCCTAACAGCTATTTTAAACAGGAGGTTGATATTTTCTTTTCCCAGCCATTTCACTATAAATTTGTAGAATACAAAGATAAACATTTCCCTTTAGACCTGAGATACATAAATCAGATTTCAGTTTTGTTTAATTGAATGATTTTGTTGCCAAAAGAGTATTTTTTATGGAGTGGCACACAGTAAAATTGGATTCTCTATTCCCGCTCATTGTTAGCGCCTTCCTATAGGTTCCTAATATTCATTGTAAATTGCAGCTTGCTCTGAGCTCTTTTAAAAACTGTACATATTTGAAGCAGATAAGGAAATGCAACTTCTTAATAGTGCACTGGTTTAACATGATGATTTCCTTAAGTGATTTATAGATGGGGTACTCTGCTGCTTTACTGGTCTCACAGCTGAGCTGGAACAGAACTAGTCACTTAAGTTTCCAAGTACCTTGAAGCGGTTTACATATTTAACTATGTGAGCAGAGGCCAAATGCCCACTCTTGTTAGGCTTAACCTTAGAAATCACTGAAAATAACCCATATAATAGGAAAAGATTAGGACATTTTATTTCAAATAAAAGATTTGTTCAGAAGTGAATGGATTCTGACAAAGAGCTGGAAAGTCTATTTCACTGGGAAGAAATACATGCTGCACAAATTACCAGAGTTCTACAGTGAAAAGCAATACCAGTCTATTGTTTACTTTTCCATCACATTTTGCTTCAGAATGTTCTTTTAGGGAAATATAGAATATAGCATTGATAAAGCCTTTCAATAACATAATTATTTCCCTCATGTATGACAGCAATAAGTCACTGAAATTTAGAATTCAAAGACAGTAGTTTACTATTTTTCTTTAACTGAAGATCTTACTTATGATAACTAAAATGACAAATTAATAGGAAAAATTTTTTAACTTCACAATTCATAGTGTGTTTTTAAGTTAATTACTCCAGATACGTGATGATTCTATGGAATATGTGTTAAAGGCTTTTCCACTGTGGTTAAAAAAATGGGTATTTCATGTATGTTTTTTCATCCTTTCTCATTTACCCAAGCCATTAGAATAAGGGACAAATAATAACCTCCTTTTAATGTTTAAG
This sequence comes from Gallinula chloropus, assembly GCF_964237585.1. Lineage (NCBI taxonomy): Eukaryota > Metazoa > Chordata > Aves > Gruiformes > Rallidae > Gallinula > Gallinula chloropus. The sequence goes on along the minus strand of NC_140085.1, from coordinate 108,857,039 downwards.
TCTTCTTTTAAATACAACAGTTTTGAATGTTTCCTCACAGATTTGGAGAAGTTAAAATGATTTTAAAAGTTTCATATTAAAAAATGGAAAATGTGTATTTTCATTTCTATCTTCTGAATGTAAAAATTTACAATGCTGAATGTCTAGGGGGAAATAATTTTAATTCCCTACTCCAACCCCAAATACCTTAAGTTAAAATAAATGTAGTGATAGATGAAACAGTTCTAATGACTGATAAATTTTAATAGATTATCTAGCTAAAATATCTAAGATATTAGTTTGTTTATGTTAAAAGATAAAAAAGTCATTGAAATGCTTGGTTTGGGAGGGGTGGGGGGGAGCGGAAGGAAGGGAAGCAGGGGAAGAAATGCAATTATGACAATGAGTTTACTTTGCCAGAAAGTACCATGTGAAAAATATAATTTAATTTTTAAATAACCTCATCTAGTTTCTTCATTAAGCCTGTAACAATTGTTCCAAGTGAAACATTTTAAAAATATATTAAGGTTCAAATTAAAGGCTTCAATATTCATTTTAATACAGTTAAATGGAGATCATATTTAGGAACAAAGACTATACAAACCACTTAGGAGATAAAAGGTAGTATTCTCAAATGCAATGATCCTGAAAAGCATCTAGAGACCGAGCTGAATACAAAATTCTGAATGACTCATAATAAAGAACATTCCTTTTACTGATGCTAGTAAAGATGAATAACTCAATCTTTATAAGAATATGAAAGAGAATATCAAATACAGATGGGGATAAATTCCTCATATGTTTCAAGATCATAATTCCTAGAATTATTGACTATTTCAATAGTCACACTAAAAAAAAAAAATCAAGGTTTGATCCTACCTATTTGATACATTTAGAAGTGTATTAGAATAGAATTGTAGTGGAAATTAACATGCAGCTTATTCCGCTCAGTGCAACCCTATGAAGTTTTTTTAGAAATATCTTAAGGCTTGTAAATTAGGATATTCTCACACTATATTTTGATGCATGCTTTAAATACCTGAATTAGGACTTTTAATTAACTAGAGCTCTACTTAGAAATGAGAACACTTATGTCCCAAGTATATCTACAGGCTCCCTTGATGACAAAGCAAATCAGATCCAAATTCAGAAAGTATTGCAAACTATCTGTATCAGTAAATTAAGCAGTACTCAGGCATTTCCCCAGAAATTTGAAGAAGAATGCAGAGAAGATATAGTTTATAGCTGTGAATTCCCAGGCACTGATATTTCCTGCTAGGTTAATTTTAAAAAATCCAGGTGTCACGCTTTTGTCTTGTGTCAACAAACAGACCTTCAGATGATTCCTGGGCAGAATTTAGGATTTAGCACATTTTGAAGGATGTTTCTTCAAGATTATATTAGTAATTAGCAGTAATTATAATTAATTTTGAATAGTCCTCCAGTAGGAGGCATCATATCTGTACATGCTTATGTCCTTCTGCCACATCACACATGGCCCAACATGTTACAAAGCCCCAGGTCCAGGAAGTTGTACAAATTGTGTTTGGTGCCTTTCACACATGAAACACTCGTGTTTTTAATGAGTGTCTTCAGAAGTGGATGTCTGTCATTGCCATCTCAGAGAAACAGATGTACTGATGTGATCTGTGTGTCAGCCTACACAGATCTTCAGGTGCTACTGAACCCCTCGTTGCTGAAAGGTGGTATTGGTCCTGAACTTAGTATTCCTACACCACCTGCCTCCCACTCTCTCTGATGCTGCAGCAGTAGTCTTTCTTCAAGGTATGCTGGGTGCTAAATACTCTTCTCCCACCACACACACTGCCTTCTCCACCAGTCCTTGCCATATTCACCAGAATTTGGCAAGATGTCTAGTTCAGAGCTCTCTTTCTGAGAGCAAGTAACTTACCCAGAATCACAGTATTCTACTTTTTTTTTTCTTGGTCTTTGTCAGAGAGATTGCAAAAGGGTGGAGGACCTCTGTGTTTTTATACTCTGGGAATACTTTTGCTACAGAGGTGGTGGTGGGAAGGAAGTCAAAGTTGCTAAGATCTTTCAGGAAGAATGGATTTGACTAGGGGAGAACAGCAGAGAAAGTGTTACGTAAGGCATTAGACATTTTGTGACAGTTCCTATCTATATAAATTAGAGATGAAAAAAGGAGATGACAGAAACAGGAGAAGAGACATACAGCATCTTGAGAGGTTCAACTGAGAGACCTGTAACTAAAAAGAGATAAGAGGGTATATTCCTTGCCATGGAAACAGGCTGCCAGTGTGAAGCTCTTCAGATAGCACCAGCAGAACATGAGATAGCTGGAGAATTGTGCTGTGTCTCTGTGTTTAGAGGGAAAGAAGCCAGCTGGGTTTTGTTTCCTTGTTTGTGGCTTCTTACAAAATCATTGCAGAAACTCTGAAAAGATTTTTTAGTTTTCTGCTACCATGTCCATAAGGACTAGTCTGCAACAAACCCCAAGCCAGATAAGAACAGACATCCTTATTTTTGCATCATCATAGTTACAAGGACAGCCTGGCAAAAAGGAGTGCAAGGACCAGTTCTGTTGTGAGGCATCAATTTTGAATTTTTCACCAATGTCCTTGCACAAGTAATTGATGGCACTGCAGGAAATCAAACATGAAGACTGAATCTTGAGGAGAGGTGACATAACTGACACATTGACTTAGGCCAATTTTCAGTCAAATACTCAAGGAACAAACAGAAGTGAGCATGATGTTCCTTTCTCTGATGTTCCAGTGTATGTCATTGTGAGCCCTTTATAAGGTGTTCAGCATCACACAACTTCAGACTGTGGAGCCACTTTCCAATCTCATTGGAAAAGTAGAACCTATTATGTAGCTCTCTTGCACTGCACCTTACAGTGCTCATTCTGGGGTTACTGCTGTTTCTGCTCACTGTAAAGGCTCTCAGGCAGTGTGAGGTCCATTCAGTTTCTGAAACTTCAGGCTACCAGGCTGATGCTCAGCATCATGATGGAAACTACATGTTTCTGATGGGAAGACATTGAACTACAAATGTGGCATCTCACAGGTGAAGGGAGTTGCCATTGTTTTGCTGTCTCTGACTCTCATTAATCAGTGGGTAAATGGTTTCAGACTTCAAGACCACAATAGAAGGACAATGGTGGCAGACAGAGAAGTGATAGCAAGATTGTTGACCCATGATTAGCATCAGTAAAAGGCCAAGGCTAACAGCTTGCAGCTGGGACACCCTCAACTTACTCTGGGCAACAACAGCTGTAGTAGCACAGACTAGACAGAATCCACTAGTCCTCAGTATCAAAAAGTGATCCCAAGGTCAATTACGTTACTGCTATAGAAGTCATCTCCACTCCCTTATTGTAATTACTAAGACAGTACTCCTGTTAGAATTTTTATTACTCCTTCAGATTAAATTCACAAAGATTCAAACTCAGTGATTACAAGATCCTTTCTGTCATCATGGGTTTTTTTACCCATTTTAGATACTGGCAAATATGGACAATTTTTAATCAGAAATGCAAATACAAATTTTGTGGCCATAAGTAACCAAAGAATTTCTTTTCAACTTACAATACCCATTTGTCATTGTGCATAGTTCAATACTTGACCTCGTCTAGCCAAATTTTAATATGTTTTCCTCATTATTTTGCAATGCATGAATACTAGTCAGCTTGAATTTCAATCCATAATTTTAGAACTTGTTCATGCTGCTAAACAGCATGCAAATAAATGCCAGATTCTTGCTGAAATACTTTATCAGCTGCAATTTGCCTACGCAAATTAAAGTGACTCACCATTTCCACAACAGAATTGAGAACAGGCAACATCATCTTCATGGAAAGAAAATCACACATTGCTCACCATCCTATTATACATACATAAGCCCATTTCAGTATCAGAGTAACACGCAACTATAAAAGCCCATGTGCCTATATATGGATCTATGTGTATACACACAAGTTAAACCCATCCAATAATTTTATTTAATTCAGAGGGGGTTTTAAGCAATTTAAATTACTAATCACTTCTCAGCTCAACTTGACAGAAAGGCCCCAAAATCTCAGTTTTATTATGAAACCTATCCATAAGGAAAAAAAAAGACATCACTGTAGATAAGGAAGAAATTTAAATAAGTTTGTTGATCTTGTAACATTGATAAAGTAAAATGAAAATCTGGAAAAAAAATCTTTTGCTTTAAAAATATCCAGGTTTTGCAGTTTATTCCCTCTTAGGCCGTGAACATGATTCTCCTAGTAGATATAAAGGTATTTTTCATTTGCTAATGCTAGCCAATTGAGAAAGTGTTCCTACAGGAAATTCTTATGAGTCTGAGAACCAACAAGTGTTCCAGAATAGGTAAACTTGGAGAAGCACAGGTCATTATTATAGACTAAAGCATTTTTAGTGCCCCAAAACTAATTTCACAGATCAGCTGGACAGTTTTATGGATCCTTGTTCCAGCCACTGAAATAAATAAATAAATTAGAATATTTGAATCCAGAAAAATAAACCTGAGATTCCTTAAATTTGTAGTATATTCAGATATACTTACTCCACCTTTATAAAGCTGGAGTGTGTAATGTACCGTATTCTCAGGATTGTAAAAAAAGGGAAATTGGTATGCTGATTCATAGATGTACTGCAGAACCACATTTCATCTGTCAACTGTTTTGGGGCTTTGTTTAATTTTGCTGTTCTGTTATATTCTGCTTCTATTTTCCCAATGTTGGGAAACATAATTTATTTCAAACAACGTGTCTTTATGTTCCTTCATAATTTTAAAATCTGCTGTGACATGAGGAATATAGTTCAATATATAATGATGAATTTGTCATTAGTTTTGCTGAAGAGTTTTCTCTCATTTTAATGTAAAGTAAGAGATTATCTCTGGCTTCTAAAAGTCAACAGCAAATAAAGAACTCATTCTCTAAATCCTGGAGGTAGTACAGCAGCCAAAGACCAAATTATCCTGAAACTTGTATTAACTAATTGGGTACGACCTTTTCAATTAGACCATTTTCTTTCAGTATAGCTTATCTTTCAAATTGAAGTTAAATATTATTGTTAAAACTGCTTGTTTTTCTTCTGATGTTCTCAGCTTTAGAATCTGTTCATTTGCTTTTTTGCATTTGTTTTTTCTTATAAGTAAACTGTTATGATAACAAATCAAATGAAACCTATATAAAATTTAATGAAAAACTATGTGATTAATTTCAAACATTACAGAAAAAATGCATTATGATATTTTCTTTCTCTTCAGAATCAAGTAATTTGAATTAATACAATTTTAAATGAACAAAAGGTCATTAGAAGAATCCTTTTAATTTTAATAGACCCTTAACCACTTACCCAGATATTTAAATACAGTCATTTTCCAATGATAGATTACTTTGTTTATTTTGCAGTTTTCCTTTCTTAAATCTTGCAAAATAATTTTTGTTTAAACAATTTAAATTTATGAGCTATTAAGTGTAATACTACCAGTTAGTTGCAAGCAAAATGCAAGTTTAAATACTGAAAACTTTTACTTTATAATACAGCTTAAATCCTGAGTTCGAATTATCATTGGCTGCTTAATAGCAGCACATACCACAAACATTTTTTCTAGACTCCTAAGTGTCAATTAGTGTAGCCTTCAAAACAGCGATTCTTAACAATGCCAAAGAAAAGTCCTGATTGGATATAACAAAGGATTAAAGAACAAAGATTTGAGGGCTATTGTTTTGCAAGAGACGACATGTATGAATACCAAATTTGAATCACATCTGCAGAAATTTTGAGAAACTTTTTGTCAAACTTTCTAAAAAATATTAGAAAACAGTAGGCATTTATACATTTCTGAGGTAATGTACAGTTTCGTGTCTTTTAATGCTGCAGTAGCAAGTATCACAATAGAGTAAATGAGCCATCCTTCTTAGCTCTTTACCAAATAGTATGACTTTTTGAGGTTAGCAGGGTGACAAACACAGACATTATGTTTTACATTAAGAATTTTTCCAATCTATTTTGCATTGTTAATGAAGCTAAGATAGAGGAAAATATTTTTCTGGATTCAACATTCTAGAATGGCACAGGCACAGAATAATGGGCCTAAAGGGGCCTAAATTATAGGCCTAAATGGGTCTAAAGGGGCTTTCCAGAGGGTACCTGGTCCAATCACCAGTCAATTTTTGAAAATATTGAAGAACGGAGATCTCATAAGTTTTCTGGACAGTTCATTCCAGACACCCAGATGTTAGCCATGCTTTTATTTAGATCTCATTGAAATTTCCAATAAAACTGGAAATCTTCACCTGCTATCTTCATTTTTCTATCCTCCCATTAGGCAACCTGTACTCAGCAGTTAGGTCCTCTCCACCCTTCTTCATTTGAGAATGAACAGTCAACTATTTCAGCCTCTGTACATATACCACGTGCTCTAGCCTTCTGATGATTTTAGTGTTCCTCCAAATGACTTATTCCAGGATGCCCCTGTCTTTCTTGTAGTAAATGAGAGCCCAAAACTGGACACAGTGCTGTGTTGGCACCCTGCATGTTACATGAGCTTAGACCATCCCAGTCCAGCTTGCCTCTACTTTGTTTTGTACAGCTTTATGTGGGTTTCATCAGCCCATTTCTCCAGCCTACTGAACACTCTTTGAAGACAAGTCCTCCCCCTCTCTTTGGCTTGCTGAGCGGGCAATCTGTTCCATCTTCTAAATCACTAATAAAGATATTAAACAGTACTTCCTCCTATATTAATACCTGAGGGATACTGCTGGTTGCAAACTGCCAGTTGGACTTTGTGCCAGCGACCTTATCCTTTAAATCTGAAGGTCCAGTCACTGTTTCATCCACCTTATTGTCCACTTATCCAATATCTCCACTTTGGCTACAAGAATATTGTGGGAGACGTTGTTAATGGTCAAAGTCAAGACATACCCACAGCTCTGTTCACAAAAATTACTAAAACTGTTAAGTGGATTGGACAAAAGAAATTTGCCTTTGACAAATGCAGATTGCTGTGCTGAGTCACCTTGTGCCCTTCTGTGTGTGGAGATACACTGAAAAAAAAATGCAGCCAGTTATGAGATGTTCAGTAGTAGCAATTACAAGCAAAGATACACTTTTATACTAATGGTTACATGCAATTTAAAAATAATAATTTTTACCTTTTTGTGGTAGAGAGTAGCAAATGATTTTTCATATATTTAATATTCGGTATGAAGAATTGACGATATATATTGAGACTCAGAATGTCAAATAATCCAACCAGTACCTACCATCTCAATGTACAATTAAATCCTACTTAATCATTCTTAATTAAGATTTACTCACAAGTCCTCATCTATTTTTGACAATAAAAAAATTTGACAAAGTGTAATAAAGTCAGCCTTTTTACTAGTTTTCTAGAAAGTGGCACCACTGCTGGGTTTTGGGTTTTTTTTTGTTACTATCAGGAAGCATAAATTGTTTCAGTGTGTTGTGTTCTGGTTTGGGTCTTTTTTTAAACCTATATGCCTCACCGGTCTTTGAATAAGTCCTCCAATATATAATTTTAAATGGAAACATGCAATGTATTAATCAATATCTGTATGTGTCCATTTATTCTATGATAGAACATATAGGTACCAGCATTCAAGCATGGACAGCCTTTGGATAAAATCCAAGAGACACAGATGGATTGCATCAGCAGAAGCGTATTCATGAAATAGGAAAGAAAAGCATATGATAATATTTTGGCTGCAAAGATTTTGTAGGCATTATGGAAATAACTGTGCATGTTATACATATCATTAAGCCTTGGCTATTGCATTAATCAAACTATTTCTCAAACAATTAAAATGCATTTGGAGTGTATTACTCAACCTTATTATACCAAACACAGTACTCCTAAAACACATAAACAAGGAAGTTCTATATTATTAGAAAATCAGATTCCATCTAAAATAATTGTCTTGTGTGGTGTGCTGTGCTCAGCTATACTGTTTCACACTGAATCCTTTCAAATTTTGTACTGAATCCTTTCAAATTGTGAACTAACCAGAGTCTCATTTGGCCACCAGATAGAATGCTTTGAAAGAAAACACTGCAATATGCTTGGGGTTGCTTTGCAGGTTCTATTTTTCCTTCTGGGTTTCGTTATCTTTATTTAAGGATTTTAAAATCAGCAAGCTAAAGCTACTGAAAAGAATATTTCAATATATATACAGGAAACTATCACTCTCTGGTAGCTGTTAGAGTAGGTTGAGGACTGGACCATCCTGCTTTCAGCACACTGAACATGTCATCTGAGGGTAACTCAGGGTTCCTTCAGGCATTCCTCTCATCTCTGCTAATCATCGCGCTTGACATGTGATGATCAACTCTACTGCCATTTTCCAAGAGAATATTTCTGTCTGCTGAGTATGATGGAATCACAGTTCCTTTATTTGCATTACGTACATGTTAAGCATAGGCTTTACTATATTTGTGTTATGACATTACAGATTCTATAACCCGTTTTGACCATTCTTCTTATACATGGTCACACAGTAGGCAACATGGCCTCCAGGAAAACTATTTTGTTCATGGCTTCATGAAATCCAGGCTTCTTGGATTTAATGAATTTGTTTTGCATTGTTATACACTGAATTATTTATGTCTCCTAATAATTGTTTAAAAAAATTGTCCTCAAAGTAGGTATGAGACACAGTAACTATACTATTAAATTTGAGATTCTGATACAAATGGATGGCCTAAAAGTAACCTCAAGTATACATTTACCTAATTACTAGAGACCTAATACCAGGACTTGCCCTTGTGGCAGTTTGTTCCTGAGCATGGCACTGTTAGATTTTGCTTTTGCTTCATAATGCTCTGCAGAAATCTCAGAGCAGCTGCACAGGTTACAGATGTTTATATAAATGCCAAATTTTGGTGATCAAAAAGAGAAAAAAATGCTGGAAATGTGTTTTGTCCCTACATTAACAGTTAATAATAACCATCAAAATATTTGCATTTTTGTATAAGTGAGAGGAAGGAATAAATCAAAGAAATAATCATTAAATTATGAAGGCATATACTACAGATCTATTTTTTTTTTAAGAATTTTTATTAGACCACTTTTATTTTCTTTCCTATTTAGGATTTTTAAAAAACCCTATATGGACGAGAAGAATTAACTGAAAAAGAACATCAAGGAGTTTGGGAGTGGGGGCGTGGAGTTGTGGGTGTGGGGTGGGGGTGGAGTGGCAGGGAAAGTAGATATTTTAAGAATGTGCTGTCTATTGAAGACTAACGCTGCTAATCGCTCCTTTTTTCACCTCACCTATCACTTGCATTCCCATCTTCTACCCACAAGTTATTTCCATACATGCAACTAAATCTTCCATTTCAAAGGAAAAGTTTGGGTCCTATTCTATGTCCCTCCTGATTTTTCTCTAATAATTCGAAAGGTCTGAATTTATCTTATCCTGACGCACTTCTGTCACACATAAGCTGTTTTCACCCACAACTATAAGAAAGCATATAAAGGGGTTTAGGGATATACAAATAATTGCAGCAAACCATGTGGGAGAAAGTAGTAAGGTAAGGATCAGTTACAGATGGAACTTCCTAGGAAAGGCTTGTCTCAAACAGTTTCTATTGGAGAGGTAGAAAAGAAACATTGTGTACTCCATTGCCAAGAGAATTCTTTTTCTGAAAATAAGAGGATTGGGGGTGGATGTGTGTGTGTGTGTGGGGGGGTGTCAAAACAGAGTCAGGAAGATGAAGGCATGAATGATTAATCTCAGTTCACTAAAAGGAAAGTCTTGTATGAATTACCCTAAACCACCAAAGGAGTTAGGTGCTAAGGATATTTATTGATGCTGTCGGTTAAAGATAAGCAGTACAAGGAAGAAAACATCATTCCATTGTTAGAAGTGTGATTTCTTCATCTCTGTGCTTTTCCCAAAAGAAGATACTTCTATTTTGATAATTTACATTTGCCTTATTGTATTACAGTGGATAGTTTGAAAGCACCTGTTACTTTGGATATCCCTACTGACATTGTTACTTTTAAAAATATAAAAAATAAATAACAACCCCTGTAAACTTTACTATGATCACACTACATGCCACATAAAATAGGAGTAGAAGAAAGAAAAACAGTCATTCCTCTTCTCATGAGATAGAAAACAAGAAATTATGTTCAAAGATGACTCAGGACCCTGTGCCATAGTCTTTAACTGCAGCATGAAGTAAAATTCACTGACTACTTTAAGCAATAAAAGACAATCTCCTGAGGTAATTCAGCCTGTGGATAACTTCTCTGGCTTATATATTGTTTCCTTTTAAAACTGCTAGAAGAAAATCAAGGCAAAGTGTTGAATATATTTTTAGGTTGGTCTGTATTGCTCCAGAATGTCAGAAGACTCAGTTTATCTTAAGTAAATCTAAGCTCCAGAAGGAAACTATTAGAAGCATTAAGAAGAAATCAGAGTGAATTAATAAAAATATGAATTATAATATTTTTAAAGAAAATATTATGTAAGCAGTACAGCTGAAAAGAAATTGGAAAAACATAATGTTCTTTGTTTAAGGATTAAAAAAATATAAAAGACAAAAGATTACCTCTGATTATAGCAAGTTTTCTACGAAGTTAAGTAAGAAAAAAACCACGAGGTATTGAAAAGAAGATCTAAGATTATATTCTTGCTGCCTGAGCTGTATAGGTTCCTTACTACTGATATGAAAAGCACTGTTTTTGTATTCAGAATATAAAATTAGTATCTTCAGAAGAAAAAGAAAACAACACTACACTAAAAGCTTGTTAAACACGCAATTCGGTCGTTTAAACATATTTGTATACATAGGGAATACGTTTTTAGCCTTGCTAAAGATCTCTTGTTTTTTCTTCAGAGCTTAATGCAAGATCTACCAGAACTGTAACAACAGTCTCATGTTTTAGAACAGTTAGAGAGAGACATCATGGACTGATCCATTAATATCAGTTCATAAAATACAAAAGGAGGAAAATTAGGCATACAGCACAAAAGAATCCACCTTACTGTATCATTTTGTTTTGTGTGGTTGGTTTTGGTTTTGCTTTTTGGGTTTATTTTTTGGTTATCTAGATATCCTAACGTGCAACATTAGTGAGCCTTTTGAGTCAAGAATGGAGACAGGCACAACTTCTCAGCTGAGCAGGAACAACATCAACATTTAAACCAATTGGGAAAAGATACAGACACTCGGATTTCTCAGAGAAAATTCACATTTTACCAAGTTCTTCTGAAAAAAAAGTAGTTTAGGGACAGTTCTCAGAACAGCAATTTAAAGCTTAGTAACACAGAGGTAATTAAAAATAGTAGAACATCAAAGAAAAAACCAAAACCATACAGAACAATTTCAGTACATGTCCAAAACAGTTTCTCTTCAGATAGAATCACAGATGTCAAGAACTGTAAGAAATTGTTCCTAATGAATTGGTTTTCATGTCAAGGAGCAAGGGACACTCAGGCAGTAATTAAAAAGTGACAGCACGAAGAACACTTTTCCCCAGGTACCATATAGGTAAACTGGGGAGTTTATTATCATAGGATGTGAAAGCTAGAAGCATAAATAGGTTCAAAAAGCTCAAGGCAAATGTATTATAGACTGTTCCATAACTTTCCCCAACACCTTATAATCAACATTGCCCTTATTTATACTCCTTCTATTAAGAACAGAAAATATAGAGTGTGGTTTTGTTTGGTTTTGGGTGGGGTTTTTTGTGGTGTATGTTGACAGTGAGTCTTATGAGAAATTGGAATGGTTTCCAAAAAAAAATATGCCTCCTGGGAAGGGGGATCTGGGGCAGGAGGATGTCCCAGGTGGAGCTGTTCAGGAATACGGTGTGGGTCTAACAGTCCCTTCATGGCTCTGACATTAAAAATCTACATTCCTACTATTTCACGCAAGACCAAGACATGCTGCCATGCTGAATGAGAAGGTCTAAACCTGTAGTAGCTTGGATAATTGTTTTACAAATGCTTTAAACCTAAGTTTTCAGGCATGATGGTTTAACCTTAGCCAGTAACTAAGCACCACACCACTCATACTTCCCCCTCAAGGGGATGGGAAGGAGAATGGGGAAAAAAACCCAAAAAACAAAAAGGTTGTAACAGACAATTTCATAGGATAACAAAGGAAAAGAATAATAGTAGTAGTAATGATAATAGCAACAACAGAAATAACAGTGAAAAGTCCTTCACTTAGTGTAGGCACAACTACATAGCAACAATTAAAACCATCAGTGTGTTATCAATGTTATTCTCATACCACAGCATTATAATCACAACCAGATATAAAAATTAACTCTCATCTGAAACCAGGACATTAGGTCATTCAGCTGTAGCTAAAAAGAGAATATATATCAAATAACACATTCTGCATTCTGTAGCACATGGCATCCTTTGGGATCTCAAACTGGAGTCAGAGGGAGAACTGCTTTGGAACAGTGTAAGAGACACCAGGTGGTGGGACTCCCACTCCCCCACCATAGGGGACAAGTTATCAGAACCCAGAATGGGAGCTTCTGGTTTTAAACCCTGTAGTGCTAAATTTTTTGTGAAAAGTTTGTGAAATCATTTTGACGCTCTTGTCTCAGAAGCAGAAATCAGCATTTTGTGCAAACTTCTTCATCAGTATAACCTCTCATGTACAGCTTCCTGGAGCTAAATGAATTAGCACCATCCGTAGAACTTTCCTACATTGCTCCTGGTCCCCTGGAATGCACCATGTGCACCCTGCCAGGCTTCTCTCCATAGTAAAAATGAAACTAGTTCAGAAACCCATTCAACCGCTCACTTTATTTCATTATATTTTAATTAATTCTGTTGAAAACTCCTAAGAAAAGGAACTGAACATTTTCAGCATTGAGTTTAAAGCTAAAATTAAGGCAATGAATCAGGCTGTGGGAAGTTAGAAGCTAATAGTCTAAAAGAATTTTCCACACAACACAACAGAATTGGAAGCTGTGCACATTTATTTTGAATGTTGACAAATAATATACGGTTCCCTCCCTTCCTCCCCACCCCCCCCCCCCCCCCCCCAATTATGTCTTGTTTCCGTTTAGGATAAGAATCTTGTCCCATTTTCTACTACAAGCAGAAAATGCCTCCACCTTCAATGTTACTATAATTAACTTTACCAAAAGTAGTCATATGTTGAGGATTAAAACCCTTTTTTGTATTTATGCAATTAATGTATTTAGTTAATGATAAGCGTATAATGTACTTTGTCCTTTTGCTGTGCCATATACAAAACTATCATAGGCATGTCAGTGTGACCAGATATATCCTTGATTCCTTCCCACTAGTTTCCAACAGACACATTATGGCAACTTCAACCATTATCGTACCTCTCATTTTAGCACCTCGGTGATTTTAATTGCCCTAGGCACCTGTAACTAAATATGGGTTTTTTTCCACAGTTTTTAATGGCCAACGTATTTTGAGGAACTTCTTCATGTTCTCATGCTAGGTAATCTAGCATACACCAAGAGCATTGCAGAGGGTTGGCAGCACAATAAGTAGCTTCAATATCTGTGATGTCAAAGTCAATAAGGATAATCATGTTTTAGTGAGGGCCAGGTGGGGTCCTACATTGAAATACAAAATAAACAGGCATAAAACTACACTACTCAAAATGACTGTGACTGCAGTGCAATGAGCAGCTCTCTGATAATGCTGAACCTCATGTTTTTGTGGAAATTTAACACTCAGCTTGACAAAAAAGGACTACTTGAACCATACTTGATGTTTCAAAGCAAAATCAATATCTCGCTTGCCAATTGTTTCCAATATGTTTTTCTGTATGTTTTTGACATTAAATGTATTGTTCTGTTGTTTGGTTGTTGGGGTTGGTTTTTTTTTTTTTTTATTTCAAAGTTGGAGAAGGAATGTTTTATTTATCTCTTGTTTAAAATAACAAATCTCACTTCTCAGAATCTCTACAGCCATTTATGAGTTTTGTTTCGCGTATGTCCCAGGTGGAAAGTCAGAGGAACTGAACTCTGAGAAAAAGTGCTAAAAGTAAAAAAAAAGGTGTACAAGTTGTGCTACTAGAGAAAGGGTAATATAACAGGTCTTACAGAATAAAAGAAGAGAGAAGAGACTTAAAACATATTAGAAACAGGAATAAAAACACTTTTAGATCCAGAAGTTCACTGTTGGGGAAGACTAATAAGAATGAAGTTAAAACCCCCACTTCGTTGATTGACATGTTTATTGGTTTTCCTCTGTATTTTTGTTCTCACAGGTAAGTATTTTGTTTTGAAGAGGATCTCCCAAGTCACCACAATTTTAGCATCTCACATACTGCAAATGGGGAATCTATAAAGGCAGCCAAACAGGTTTGGATGCAAAGATGTGATACAGCTTTCTAAAGAGTACTGTTGTCACTTGCAGACATAACTGAAAATTGTGGAATATTATCCACAGTTCAAGAGGGTGGACCAGGGGCTGATATCAAGAAAGAAATTAACATCTATGACTACTAAAAAGCTCAACTTGAAGCTTGAAATCATCTCAAGTCCTTCATGTGCATTTTTAAATTAAGATGCACTGCATTTTTAAATTTTTCAAACATAGAATTGGAGATTATTTTAATTTTTCACTTTATTGTTGTTGTTCTTTAATATTTAAATAGGAACATAATTAAAATGTTTCAAGATTAAATTCATAAAAATAAGAATGATGCCACCATAAGAAAAGCAAATTATTTATTTAGAATTTCTTTAGAGTACTCATTTATTGTGAAGGATATAAATTAACAGAAGACCTGTTAGCATTTTATATCTCTATTTAGACATATAAACTGGTTCTAAGAGACTGTCAATACTTGAGTGAAGATCAGTAACTGAAATAGCAATTTACTCATCCTTACTTTTAAGGGGTATTTGTTTTGTTTCTAATAATGATTGGTAAGGAAGTTTAAAAAAGTATCATTTGATAAACCTTGTTGCTTATACAGGCTTACAGTTCAAATTCCTCAGAACTGGAAAAATGCTAATCTAATAGAAAATCATCCTCATGCACATGACTGAGGGAATTAATCAGTAGGTTAGACTTCTTACTTACATGGAAGTTTGGACAGAGAGTAGAAAGAATAGAAAGAGTAGACACCTCACACAATTGTAGAAGCTTCAGGAAATTTGCACTGTATTTGGCAGACTAGAGTCAGCTGAAGACATAGCACCCAACACCTTTCACCTCGGAGGAGCAGAGGGAGGGTGGAAGAGGAGACTCTAAAAAAACAAATGCCGTCACTAATTTGGTGCATGTGTTCCAAAGAGAAGGTAGGATTAGAAGGCTCAAAGCATGCTTCATAACTTACTTTCTGTTCACATTTCTTTCAGGCCAACTGTTTGCTGATATCATACTGACATGCCAATCCTCATCAGTCACATGGAGGTCAGTGACCAGTGGAGGCATATCCTGTCCTCCTTGCCAATCATGCTTGCCAAAATTACACAAGACCAA
This sequence comes from Gallinula chloropus, assembly GCF_964237585.1. NCBI lineage: Eukaryota > Metazoa > Chordata > Aves > Gruiformes > Rallidae > Gallinula > Gallinula chloropus. The sequence goes on along the minus strand of NC_140085.1, from coordinate 108,841,591 downwards.
AGGATGCCTTTCACAAAAAATGTAGAAATTAGGAAATGCTTTTTATGGAATGCTGACATTTAAAAACAAGGATTCACTTTTTCACCTACCAAGGTTCTGTCAGCAAAATAATTTCTGGAACTCTTCATATAGCCAACACTAGTGGCAAAAATGTCTGGATCTCCAAATAAATCACAATGTTCTGAAAAAATTGTAAATTAATAATTTATTTTTCATTTGATATTATTATTTTTATGATTTTATGCATTTTATCCTTCCAAAGACCATACAGCTATATCATTAGGGAAGAGTTCAGAATTTCCAATTTCATGATCAATTTTATGGTATGCCTGTTTCCCCCAATTTACCATTAAATCAGTGAAAGAAAAAGTGAAAAAAGAGAGAAAGAGGAGGTGCTCCAAATGCCAGAGCAGAGATCCATCTGCAGCCCCTGGAGAGACCAAGGAGGAGCAGGTATTGCCTTGCCGCCCATGAAGAGGATGATGCTGGAGTAGATATCTATGCTGCAATCCATGAAAGATACTACACCAGAGCAGGTGAATATTTCATGAGGGAACCACATCCCGTCGGAATGACCCATGCTAGTGGAGGGAAAAAGTCTGAAGAGGAAAGAATGGCAGAGAAAAACTGTTACCACCTGACAACAACCTCTCTATTTTTTGGAGGGGAGGCAATAAAAGTGAGACACGTTATTTGAAAGACTAATCAGAAGTTGAATTTCTTGTGTAAATGGATGTCTTAGAAGTCCAGTGATTTTTCAGTTTGTTGCACAATATGCAAATATTCAGTATAAATCTTAGACATCACAGTTAATACCTTCTTTTATTAGAAATTGCCAGATAAAACAAAGCAGTCTCATTTATCTGATTACAATACCATTGAAAATAAATTTCTATTTTTAAGATGGGATTAAGATAATTATTATTGTCAGCACACAAGGATCTGAAATCTTTAAATTGGAGGCTCAAACCATCTCCTTCAGTGTTATTTCTATGCCCTGAATTGATTAGTGTTTGATTGAAATCATTGATGGTATCTAAAATGGAAGAGATTATACTCTTAAGTAAGACTAATATTTCTTTGCCAATTTATAATTTTTCCACTAATAGATAATGTTGTGCCAGGCTTAAACACACAAAGAAAACTAGTTCTTTGAATACCTGTGTAGATGTTGAAAAAACTCACCTATGTTTCAAAGGAGATTTAAACCTACAGTAGCTTTACTCTAAGCACATGTTGAGTTTGTTTTGGGATATTACCAGTGATGCTCAGGCCAAAGAGTGACACGCCTGAAGACAAATCTCAAATACTCAAAGCCAAGTGTCATCCATAAATCCAAACCAATCTTTCATCAGTAAACATTAACAGAGGGAGACCGAACACGATACAGACTTTACACGCAGAACTGCCTCCTTTTCCACTCCTCTTCCCCAATAGTTTATAGTCTGCTTTGATATTTTTTTTTTCATTTTATTACAGTGTTCTAAAAAGTACCAAAATCTGTGCTACCAAATATGGAATTTGTCAAGAGTTGGAATTTTAAGGCCAGCTACTATCTTTTCAAGTTTAATAGGAAATTATTAATCTTTTACCAAAGATAAGCTGTAAAATGTAATATTTTACCCAATTATATAAAGAAAAATTCAATAATTTATACCCAATTCACACAAGTTTTGCATCCATTACCCCTCTGCTTCATGTTCAGACAAATATACATCTTTCTACTAAAACTAGACAGGTTTCAAGAAAATAAGTGAAATTACAGTAAGGTTAAAACTACTCTACTGAAGGTCTAAATCAAATGATTTGCAACTCCATTGGAATATTGAGGTACTTCCTTATTGAAGGAAGTACTGCCAGTACCTTTGTTCAAAAGAAAGATTAATTTGAGAAAAACAGAAGGGAAGGAAGCTGAAACAGCCTTACACAGTAGCATCTGAGTTTTCTTGGGAAGTCTCTTATTTAAATACTAACAAGACCATATGGCTTCAAGATCTTACCAGAAAGGTTTCAGGCTAAATTTAACACAACACAGGAGACAAGCTGGCTAGGATTTTAGTCAGATCACATTAAAAAATATAAGAATATCGCCTAAGAAAACATATTGGAAGCCTTCAGGCAATTCTTGTGGATCTACACCTACATGTCGCCTGTTAGTTCCGCTCTTTGAGTATGTTTACTAAATAAATAAATAAATAGAACCCCAACTTGTGAGAATGCATAGCTAACATGCAATTGCTTATTTTCTTAATCTGACATTCATATCACGTAAAAATCCAGATGGATTTGGGGATCTGTTACCTATTTGTTAAATGATTGGTAAGATTAATTGAAAAAAAAAAAGTTTGAGAGCATTTGGAATCACTTCATTTCATTACACATATTTCACAAAATTGATCTTTCTGAAGAACATTCTAATTATAGCAGGGTAAACCTTCCTGTCCTAAAAAATGAAGCAGCATTGCTGATAATTGTGGCTACTTGCTTCCTTTGGAAACAGAATTATCTAAAAAAACCCCCCAAACCAACCTTTTTTTTTTTTTTTTAAGTCTTTTAAATAGGTAGAGTGGGATGCATTTCCCACTTCAAACGATGTACAAGTTTTTACTAAATGACACTTTGCAAATCTTTGACTTTCAAAATTCAAGGATGTTTCAAATAAATAAAACAAATCTGATAGATTTATCTTTGAATAGGTTACTTAAGATACAGGTTTTTTCAAAAATTAATTTAAAAAAAAGACAAAGTACTCATGCTTTACAATGACAGTCTATTTTAAAAAGTTTAGAGGTACAACATAAACCTATATATCATATATTTGTAATCACATATATATGACTGTCACTTAGGTAAAGTTTCTACTTTAGAGAGGCAAAGACCATCATTTGTTATTCTGAAATCATAGGAATATGTAAAATGGCTATTCAAAACAATACCATCAGAGTCTTGTAATTGTTAAGAGTTTTATATTTCTCTTAATTCCTTTTTTGCAAACATGCAGAGAAAAGCTAATATACTACATATTAGGATGGCAAATGCTTTGAACAGCAGATATTATACTGTACTTTTTCCTCATAGGAACTAAGGGCAGCTTCAAGCGAAAACACAATAACCAGCTAATGTAACTATTGATGCCAGAGAGGTGAGGAAGCTAAATATTCTGATGTATGTGTCTTTGAACAGTAAAACTTATGCTTCCAGTTCTAATAAAAGGATCACAACCCTCTGAATATCAGGTATTTTCAGACCTTAGAGACTTTGAACTGTACAGTATGAAAACATATGTTAGTACCAGCTACAGCGTCAAATTCTGCTTTTAACTTCAACTATCTACTCATTGAAACAAGTTATGTAACAAGAGCAATTGGCCTAATATATGATGATATTCCCAAATATTTATTTTGTAATCAAGCAAGCTACAAAGCAGTACCTTCTAAATAAGTCATCAAACATTGAACTTAAGAATATTATTCATTAATGAGCTACAAAGTCTGTCTTTTGCCACGGACATTCTGTACAATTATGCCAGTTTTCCTTATTTTTCTTCACAACATGTGAAGTTTATCCATAGAATTTTCTAATATTTACATATTTTTTTAATTTGTTGTGTAATATTGCTGAGAGTTCATCTAATTTGACTAGAGGCAATACATTTCTGAGATCTTTACGACCAACTTGCCACACCTTTGCCTTTGCATACTATTCTTCTTTTCACATATAAAGTTTTGTACTATATAAATGTACTTGAATCTGCTCTATTTAATAAAATAAATTAAGAGGAAATAATACTTTCTATTAATTGCCAAACTTGGTTACAACAACAATGAGCACAAATGTCCCTTTATAACCTTGTTTGGTTTTCACACTAAATATGAGCTTAAGTTGAGATGCTGTTTTCACAGTATAGCTAACAGTTTATTTTTCAGTTTTCCATCTTCCATGCTGGCACTCTTCCTGAGAGAATCCTGCTGGTACAGGAATCTTCTGTTATCAATGTAGCTTCCTCATTTGAGTGTTTCCTTGGGGTTTTTTTGAGGGCTTTTTAAAAAAAAATATTGTTTTGTTTTGTTTTTTACTTAATTCTGGATATCTAGATGATGGCATAAGTTGCTAGGAGACATACAGCTGCTGAAGGGTTAGTTTTGTATACGAAGGGCAATTCTGAAAGTATGTGAACTCTCCTAGCTTCACTGAAATAACCAGGAGTAAGCATCCCTGTTTTGCTAGAACAGCAGTAGAGGCCATCTAAGTATTACTGTCTTTTAGGTTTTCTCTTGTAGTTTCAAATTGCTAAAACTCCAAAGGGACTAGCTGCCAAAAGGTCTTTCAAAAAGAAGTAACAAAGGAAGTATAGCAATTGTGCAAAAGCTATGAAGCATCAGCTTGCCATGTACAATAGTATCAGCTTCTCTGTTATCAAAAAGGGGACTGAAATGGAATTAAACCTACTACCAGAAAAAAAAAAAACCCACCAACAAAACTAACCAACAAAAAAACAAAACCAAACAAAACAACAATAAAAAACCCCAAACAAACCCCAACAAAACAACCCAACCCAGTCCTATCCAAGCCAAACTAGGTCTAAAATTTGTAGCTCATGATTAGTTGTTATATGCTTCTGTGATAAATTCTTATTTGACTATAAAGTCAGAAAATGTTAACCGAGGGAACCATGAAACATTACATCTTTTGAGGTAAAATCCGGGAAAGTATAACTTACTGCTAATTGAATCAGAAAATAAGGTTTTTGGACATCTTTCTTTAAAAAATATATAGTAAATCATGTAACAGCTTGTAGGACTGAATATAAAATTTAGCTAACTGGCAATGAGAATTATCCTACTAGGAATATCAAGAGACAATGAAGTTCATAAACTTCATTATCAAACCCATACCAGATAGACAAAGGGAAACATTAAATCAACAACTGCTTTAGGATGTTATGCAGTATGTGCAACAGTATGTAGTTAAAATACTAAGATATACAAGCTTACTCTGTGAAAATATAACAGCCCATTATCAAGAAAGCCAGAACAGAGAAGTAAGGCTTTTAGGCAACTTTGAGAAGTTACTGAATATTTAATATCCTCATTCGTATGTGAAACAAGATTAAGAAACCAAGGAAAGTTTTGTTCTGTTCATACCTGTTTAGGTAGATCCCCGAGTCTTTGGGTTTTTCAACAGACTTAAACACTAAGTCCATTTTCATGGAATGAGTGGGAGCAGTATTTTGTAAAACACCAAATTCATTTTAGCCTAAAATTCAGCATTCATAAACTTGACTATCTTGAAATAAAAAGGAAACTTGCAGAACCATTTAATTAGAAATCTGTTCTAACTGTGCCCTCTGAAATTTGACCTCTCATGAAGTTGTGTAACAAGCCAGAGATGTTTAGTCCAATTAATTAATCACAATTTTTTTTTTGTAAATAAACTTTCCAAGAAGACCTTTTAGTGCAATTCTGTAGTTTCCACCAGATCAATTTGAAAGTCTTGGGGTTTAATTTTTCAAGCAGTTCTCTTTGCTGTATGTTTTTCTTAACTCCAATATACCATCAAAAATTGTATCAATATAGAGAAAAAAGATACTTTTGTAAACAATGTTTTCACATAGAAAAAGATACACCCTTATATTGTTAGTGAGTACTGTCCTTTTTTGAAGAAGACTATACGTAGGAAGAATGAAACTAACGAATAAGCAAACAAGGGGAAAAAATTTCAACTGAATCCCGTTCCTGTTCTTGCAGAATTCCTTTCACTATCTTCTCTCTGTGACATTCATTTGCCATTTGTAATCATGTCAAATAATTATATTCTGGGAAAAGCAAAATTAATGTTATAATTTGTGTTTCATAAGATAAAATCATTGCAAACAATTCTTCTCTGTACTAGCCTGTAAAGCATTCAAAAAAACTCCATGAAATGGTCATCCAGAAAAGGACATCTTTATATATAGCAAATATACATCTAACTCTATAACTGTAACAAGAAAATATCAATTCAATTAATCATAAAAAACCCTTAGTATACTAAAAGAATTTGGAAGCTACAGATATAAAAGGACAGGGAAAGGACGTGCTTTTTCTTCATGAAATCAACCGCAGTGACTTTTACTTATTATTAATAAATAAAAAAGGTCAAGGTATTTCAAAAGCACACTTCTCACTGTAGCTGAGATGTTCTAAAACATTGTTTTTTCTAATATTTCTTTCAGTAAAAGAAACAGATCACCATTTGATGTAAAAATATATAATGGAAACAAGGACAATCTTCTACACTGTATCTAGGGAAGTATAATACACGGGATAGAAAATTTTAAAAACGTAATATTACCACACTACTTCCACAGAGGAACATAAGAAATAACACCCCTATTACGGACAAATTTCCTCCCTGATCATCAAGGGCAGTTTGTTTCCTTAGGAAGGACTAAAACCCTGATAAGAGTCTCCTCTTCTGAAGATAAGTATTTATAACCAGGTCCTTGTAAATTACTGTGATTTAGTTATATCAATTAGAAGAAGGACACATTAACCAGGAGATCCATCAGCCTCGTTGTATTCAGCCATTATTCTCTTCAGAATGTCTTCTAAGAAAACATACTATTGAGAATATTTTTATGTTGAAGCAAACTATTTTAATTCTCTAGTAAGTGCTCTAATAGGACAGAAAACCTAAAGTATAAGAAATGGTCCTGGAATATGAAAGAAAAAATTAATTCTGAACAATGTCCTTCAAAAACCTAGAATATTGCATTAAACTTAGTAGCTAATTGTAGGTTTACAGTCTTACAGCCATTCTTACTTAAAATACAATTTTAGGTATTTAGATTAAGCAGCTACTGCTTCTTCTGGCCTCAAAAGCTCTTAAAGGAGCTGGAGGTGATGGACACCATCAAACACTATACATAACTATAGGATTGAATAACTATTTAAAATAAAATCTTCTAGGTCAGGAACAAAAGACAAATCCACCAGATGACCACTTACCTACAATGCCCTCAAGGGCATGTTCAGGTACTTAGGCACACTGAAGAAACAGTTCCTTAGTTACATAAATGGGCCTAAACATTTTTGATATTCTAACTGATAATTACCTTTTACATATTTAAGTTAGCCAGTACCTAAGCAGGTGGCTGTTCGTTTGCTTTGTACCCAGATAGCTTTGCCTGCTGCTCATCTTATAGATGAATTCTAAAAGAAAACTCACATTTTGCTCTTGATTCTCTATACATACCAGTGAATATTTTTTGCATTGGCACCAGGAACAGTATACAAGAAGAAATTTACCAAAATGCAGTTTTGAATTTTCCTCACCAGTTACTACATTTATTTATTGAATTACAAGATACTAGTCTCTGTGAGGTTTGCTGTTGTGTATTGCTCAAAATGGATCCCCAGTATTTCATATGTGGTGGGTTGACTTCACCTGGATGTCAACCACCCACCAAGCTGATCTGTCACTCCCCTTATCGGGACTGGGGAGAGGAGGGAGAAAATAAGTTAAAAAAACCCCCATACTCAAACTAGAAGGGTCAAGACAAAGGCAGCACAATAAAAGTAAAAGCGAAGGTCACATGAGGAAGCAAAAGAAAACCAAAAAGTTTATTCTCTACTTCTCATCAGCAGGAAATGTTCAGCTCCTTTCCAGGAAGCAGGACTTCAGTACACGTAGTAGTTGCTCTGGAAGACAAACACCATAAAAAAGGAATGCCCCTCCTTCATTGTCCTTTCGCTTAGCTTTTATTGCTGAGCAGGCATCACATGGTATAGACTATCCCATTGGTGAGTTTGGGTCAGCTGCCCTGAATATGTCCTCTCCCAAGATCTTGCCCACCCCTAGCCTACTGCTGGTGGTGGTCGGGGGGGAATACTGGAGAGACAGCCCTGGTGCTGAGCCAGCGCCGCTCAGCAGTAGCCAAACATCGGTGTGTCAAATAACAGCAGCTTTCTAGATACCAATAGCAGGCACAGGACTGCAAAGACTGCTATGGGAAAAATTAACTCCATTTCAGCCAGACCCCTCTTTTAACACAAGTTTACCAGTATTTAAAGTTCTGATTTTTTTTTCTTAAAACTCCACATGTACAAGCCATGTATAGGTGAGATCCGTCTGTATGCGCTCTACTTTCTTGGCTGACACATCAAGGTACAAGATACAATATATCATAAATCATTGCATCAGTCTTTTCAGGATATTATTGTATGACAATACAGTTTCACATGACTATTAAGAAGCAGATGCAGCGCTTCATAACACCACAGGTTGGTCTGATGTACAAGAAATGTCAGTTCACCTTCAAGTGTGACCAGAGAACTATTCCTTAAGAATAAATTAGCATCCAGTCTGTTGAAAAGGTCAGAAAAGTAGCAACCTTTGAAGATATGTTTGTATGTGCACATATGCAACCAAGATGCTACTGTGAGGTAATAAAAGATTCCACAACAAGTTTCTTTTCCTCTCCAATTGCTTTGAATGATGAATTCAAAATTCTTGGGTGTAAATAACAATTTCTACACAAACTTACACTGAAATTTGCATTTACCTAATGAAACTCCTTCAATGAAATGTGTATGCTTAAAATAAGAATATCAATAGTTAACATCAGTTCCATTCTCGTTGTTCAGGTTGTTTGAGTTCATAGTATTAAGACTGAACCCAAACAACATGAACAATGAGAGTAGCTGCACAGAGGAAAAGGATCTGTGGGTGCTGGTTGTCATTTGCCTGAAAGTGAGCCAGCAGTGTAACCAGGTGGCCAAGAAGGTCAATGGCATCCTGGCTTGTATCAGGAAGAGTGAAGCGAGCAGGACCAGGGAGATGATCTTACCCATGTAGTCAGCTTTGGTGAGGTCACACCTAGAATACTGTGTTCAGTTTTGGGCCCCTCACTGCAAGAAAGACATCAAGGTACTGGAGTCTGTCCAGAGAAGGCTATTGAGGCTGGTGAAGGTTCTGGAACACAAGTCTTATGAGGAGCAGCTGAGGGAACTGGGACTGTTTAGCCTGGAGGAGGCTCATGCGAGACCTTATTGCTCTCTACAACTCCCTGAAAGAAGGTTGTGGTGAGCTGGGGTCAGCCTCATCTCTCAGATAACTAGCAATAGGAGAAGATGAAATAGCTTCGAGTTGTACCAGGAAATGTTCAGATCAGAAATTAGGAGAAATTCCTTCTCAGAAAGAGTGGTTAGGTATTGGAATGGGTTGCCAAAGGAGGTGGTGGAGTCACTATCCTTCGGGACCTTCAAGTAAAGGTTGGATGAGGCAATTAGGGACATGATTAGTAAGTAATTTAGGTGGTAGGGGGATGGTTGGACTAGATTATCTTGGAGGTCTTTTCCAACCTTAATGCAATGCTTCTTTGATTCTACTATCTCAGCTGACCAGTGAAACTCAGAAAACAGCCTGAAGACGTTTGCCCTATTTAATGTCAAAGTGCATGTTCTGATATACTCTGATTTCAGAAGAAAAAAAAGATATTTTTTTAAAGAAAATGAAAACAAAAATAAAAAGGAAAATTAAATGGAGGGAAAAAAAAAGATTGATTAGTCCAGTTTTCTTTAGGGAAGACTGCTCAGCTGGTGGGAGGAGTTACACAAATGATGCTGAAGAAACAAAAGGGCTTATTTCAGATGATTATGAAAAAAGCTGGAAGATTTCCCTGAAAAAGAAATATGTGCAGAGGTAGCAAGGTTGTAACACACAGACAGTTTGGATGACTTACCAGCTGTACAGATTGATGCTCTAAACAACCCTGTTCCGAATTCAATAGCAAGGTACATGCACATAAAAGCAAGTAAGTACAAAAATGTTTGCCTTGCACAGGAGCAACCTACCACTTGCCAGCTGACACATGTCTATCTACGCCAGAGTGTTCCCTTCCGTGGTTTCTCTCGAAATTCAAGCATTTCCAGGACCTTACTCTGTAGAAAGCTTGTTTCTGTCATCAGTGATATATAGCATAAGGCAGAGGTTAGGAGGATGGGAAAAGAAGAAATAAAGGAGTTGGGAAAAACATGTTCAGATAATAGAGTGGCAAATGTGGGTTCAGAAAATGTATTAATGTTATAGTTCCAACAGAGTTAAAGAAATTGCATAAAGAACTGATCTTTGGAAGTTTAACTCCCACTAGCTGCAATGCTGGAAAAGGGAAGTAGAAACTATACAGAGATTTGGAAAATTGCAGGCTAATTAAACTCCTTTTTCCATGTGCCTATTCTGTCCATATCCTCAGTAAAAAATAAATAATAAATATTTTATCGGATTCCATAGATTATTAAAACCAAAGGAGTTTAAAAAGAAAATCAAACACTTTCTGACCCCAATCTACACAAGAGAGAAGGGAGGGAGTGGGGCGGGGGGGCGGGGGGGCGGGGGGAGGCGGGGGGGAAGGAGAAAAGGAAAGAAGAAAACAAAGCCATGCAATTGCCAAACCAGTTCACCTCAGTCTTGCCTGGACATCTTTTAGAGACGTGGACTCACTGTCACCATAGAAAGGAGGCTGTTTTTTCCAGGATCAGCTGCTGTTACTGTTATCTTTTCTTACCTCCCCTCTCTGTCCCATTACACACCCAAAGGCAGCAGACACTAAAACCAGAGCAGTGGTTCAGCAAATATTCAATACCTATGATAATTTTAGTTAAAGAGAATAGAGTATAGAGTACTTACAGCTCTCTTGTGCCCCTCAGAGACCTACAACCCTACCTGTTCTGCTCAGGGCTGAAGTTACACCCACACCAATCTTCTGGCCTTTCAAAACTAAAGCTAATATCTCTTTAGCATTTTTTCCTCTTACCTTCACAAAATCCACTTAACATAAACATGAATTTTATCTACTCTATTGAGAATCTTTGAGCCATCTCTGGCTGGTGTCAAGCACTTCTGGAAATCAGTGGCTGGACTACGTATTCCATTGTTCTGGTTAATTATAACTGTCTGAGATTGCCAACCTGCAAGTTTTGAAGGTGTAAGGAAAGAATGTTGCCATCAAAATGTGTCATGCAAAATTCTCAAACCATTGACATTTAGTGTTATCCAAATTTATTTAAAAGATTACAAAAGACATAAATTTAAACAACTCTGACCAGTCATCACTGACAGAAGTTCTTACAACACCTCTTTTCCTCTCTTTCTGTTTTGTGCCATACTTGTCATTAATTTCTTTTCAGAGGTTCTGAAAAGTGCATATGCATGAAATATTTAAACAGTAGGCTGTTACCTATTATCTTTTAACACCATTTTAAAAATTGAATGAGTTAATACAGTGGGATTTTTTATTTCACTGTAATTGGAAAGTACATAAAGGAATCAGACCGTGGGATTTGAGAACTAGGAGGTTATGCCAGAAGGTTCTCTGATCTTGTCAGCCTCCTTGCTAGAAGGCAAGAGAGCATTAATGAAATGATAATGTTAGAAAATAACCAGCAAAGATTTCTGTCAGTAGCTCAGTTAAGACTGAGAACAGGAGAATAAATTTGAGTCAAACTTCACTGGCGAAGTATAAAGCACACTGTTCAGACAAAACCCCAGAGTTAATCAGATCACTCCTGACAGGCTGATGCTAGATAATTGGAACATGGCATATAAACCCCAAACATTTAACTTTTTTTTACCCTGACATATGTGAGTCATGTTAAAAAAAAAAACCAAACCACAAAACCAAACACCAACCCCCCCCAAACACCACCACCCCACAACAAAAGCTACCTTGCAGCTTATTTCTAAAAATGCTATGCAAAATGGTCCTAAGATAATCAAATTTACTGCCCAAATGTAGAGAAATATTCAAAATGTCTTTATAAGGGGACATAATTTAAAATGTACCTGTTGTTTTAACCCTTCATATTGTTTGTCTGCACATGAATTAGATCTTAAAACAAAAGCTTCTCCCCAACTTTGAAACCAGAAAATAGTGGTGATATCTTAAAGCTAGAAAACATTCTAAGGAATCCTTGCATCTTTCTTTGGTTTTAAACAGTTGCTAAAATTCAATTCATTTGTCAAAGTGCCAACTTGGTGAAAAATTCAAAGAATTTGTATAATACTTGCATTGGATATGAGTTTTCTCAGTTAATGGTGTCAATAGGTGGGAATTTTGATGAACCAGTGTTATGAGACTTGTGATATAAGGGCTACTCTAAGTGAACCAATTTATAGCTCACTGCTGCTAAATCCCTTTTATGTCTGCCTTAACAACACACTTCCAGAGTATGTTTTTATGTGTCAGGATGCTCATACACCAGACCACTACTGCTAATGGCAAACGAAGAGAATACCATTCTAACATAAAATGTGATTAGAGATGTCTTCTTTTCATTTACCATCAGCAGAAGTTACAATAAGACTCTAGGTGTAGGTATGAATGAAAGGTGTCAAAGAAATTACAAAAAAATACTGTACTTAACAGGCTGAGCTCACAGTCGCTGCTACCATTGGAAGCTTATTATACATGAATACTTGCAGAAAGCATCAGGCACACAGAAAAAATATTTACATTTGAAATTACACACTTACTGTCTGTAATGGATCAATCCCCTATGTATGAAACAGATTCAGCATCAAAGGATGCCTTCCACATGGCTTGGAACAGAATAGATATTGTGATTTGAAAGCAGCTCAAATCACTTACCCTGCTGCTGGGATGCAAACGTGAATACTGGTCAGTGCATGTTAGCTGTAGTGGTCACATCTACACAACAGAGGAAAAACCTGTGTGACAGAATAACAGCATCACAGAATGATAGCAGTTGGAAGGAACCTCTGGAGATCACCTAGTCCAACCTTACTGTCAGAGCAGGATCACCTAGAGCAGGCTGCACAGGACGGCATCCAGGTGGGTTTTGAATGTCTCCAGAGATGGATGCGCTACAACCTTTCTGGACATCCCTCAACCTGCTGGCCACACTTTTCCTGACACACCCCAGGACACCATTGGCTTTCTTTGCCACAAGAGCACAAGGTTTTTGCAATTATTTACTAACACATTGTAACCATAACAATTAATTAGAGCCCTCGTAAAGAGGTAATTATCTAATGCAGAAATTTCTGTGTGAATCCTGTGCGATTAGAAGTATACAAGCAGTTTTGTGTGACCACAACAAGAAACAAATCAAGAGTTTGAACACTACATACAGGCAATACCTTTCATAGTAGTACATTATTTGCAGAAAAAAAAATAAAATCAACCAAACCTCCAGCAGAGTCTGCCAATACTACTAAATATTTCTTTGCACACTTATTAGATTCAAAGTTTATTTTCTTTTGGAGGGTATTTCTGGAAGTCACTTGTGGTGGTTTAGCCCTGGCTGGAGGCCAGACGCCCACCAAAGTCAGTCTATTACTCCCCTTCTTAGTTGGAAAGGGGTGAGAATATATATTAAGAGGTTCAGGAGTCAAAATAAGGACAGGGAGAGATCATTCTGTCATCCACAGCATGGGCAAAACAGACTCAACACAGACTGAAGAAAGAGAACTACCTAATTGATTACACTACACTACAAAGAACAGTAAAACCGGAGTCAGAAACGTGACCAGATCTTAAAACAAATGCGACCAGATCTTAAAACGCTTTCTCCCCACCACTCCCTTCTTAGAATACTTTAGTCAGGATTTTGCCCCCTTCTTCCCCCCTGCTCGCAGTACAGGAGGGGCAGGGACTGGGGAAGATGGGGTTCTCGGTAGCACCTTCCCCCCACCCCTCCATTCTACGCAGACTTCCCTTTAGCCATGATTTCACTCCCTTCTTCCCCGGGCTCGCAGCACAGGGGGGCAGGGACTGGGAGATGGGGGCTTCGATCTGTCCCTTTCAAGTTGGTTTCCTTCTCAGGCTGGGGCGGGGAGGCATTCATTCCACACCCTCCCCCTGCTGCACCATGGGGTGTCACCCACAGACTCCACATACTTCTCCAACGTGAGTCCTTTCCCACAGGGCTTTATCTCTTTATCAGGTGCCCCAGCGTGGGTCACTGCTATGGCAGGCAATAATAAATCACAGTGTCTTTCAGTCCCAGTCCTCCGCGAAGTCACCAGCCTACCCCCAGCAAACCTGTTACAGCGAAAATCTCTCTCTCTTTAGGTTGCAAATACTAGCAGAGGCTTGCTTCAGCGCACGGTCACAGCATCTTCTCTATGCCTCCACCTGCTCCCTCCAGCGTGGAGCCCCTCCATGGGCTGCAGGTGGGGTCTCAGCCTTTTCTATGGGTTTCTTCACGGGCTGCAGGGGCCTCTGTCTCCGGCACCTGGGTCGCCCTTTCCCAGCCTTGGTGTCTGCACAGCTCGTTACATCTTCTTGCTTTCTTCTCTGGTGGCAAAATGCAGCCTATATGCGATTTCTCCTACATGTGATTCTCAGAGGCACTATGACTATCTCTCGGGCCACAACTTTTGGCCTTGAATTGCTCGTTGTTTATAGTTGAGGCTGGCAGAAAACTCTAACTGCTGCTTAAAGAAACCATCTCAGCAGCACAGCTACACAAAACTGCAACATAACTATCCATCCTCTTACTTGTAGTCTAACCTGCAGTTAGCCTAACTAGAATTTAGATTGTACTGCGCAGGGATACGTCTACTAAATTTTTTTAAAGTCTGAAAATGGATATTCTCCAACATCTCCAAACAGCCCATTTCAATGTTTAATAATCCTTGCTGTAGGATTTTGTTACTGTTGTTTTTTCCTTGCAACCACTTCTGACCATTGCATTATATTCTCTCACTGTTCACCTCTAAGAAGAGTTTGACTCCATCTCCTCTATCCATCTGGTAGACAGTGAAAGTTTGCAAATTAGGTTCTCTCAAGCATTCCCTTCTCCAGTCTGACAAGAAGTCCAGGTGCAGAATTAGTAACCTTGAGGAATAAAATACAGACCCTCCGCATCTCCAAAATTCAAAAGATACTAAGTCTTTAAAGATTTCTAGAATGTCAACTCCAATGCCTATTCCATCCATCACACAAAGCAAGACAATCTTTTTGAATACCTTAAGTAAGAAGTCCACGTATAATAGGAAAGATCAAAACTCTAAAAATCAATCTAGCCTGTGAAAAGAGTAGGAAATAATAAGACTTAATTTTCTTTGTTCCTGTAATATGTTTTTCCTCTGCTTTGTTAAGTGCTTTTGTACAAATAGCAGACAGATCACATCTCTATATTACAGAGAAAGAAAAATAAATCAACCTAAGGTGTTCTCTAGACAGAGGCAGTTTACACATGACTTAAGTCTTACTTTTAAATCCTATCAGCAGCAGAAAAAGAATAACAAACTTGAATTTTCTTTTTTTAAGTAGCAATAAAAATAGGAGTGCAATCTGCTTATGTCCAGCTATGGTTAATTTCTATTCAGAAGCATGTAAAGAAACATCAGCCAAGTTGTTTTTCTTCTTAACTTGACTTATTTTTTTCTCATCCTTGAAAACAGACAGCACAATGCCTGAAGTACAAGATTAATAAACATAAATTTGTTTCAAAACTCTCAGTCATGGAATAGAAGATTTTCAAAATAATTACTGTGTTTTGAACTAGAATAAGGTTCATTGCTGAACCTGTGCTAGTGAATTTTTTATTTCGTACTAAAGTTACTCCATGCAATCTTAACAGTTTTCAGCACTGGGAATTATTTTGCTGAGTCTATAACTGGCACAAGGGAAAATTCATATTACACTAACAGAGCAGTTCTATTATTTAATAAGATTCTTTGCAAATGATACTAACCCTATGCAGTACAGGTCTTAGGTGTCTTGATGCAGCCTTTTAAGAAAACAAAAAAATATTGTCCTGTATCTGAATTAGCAGAATATAAACTGCTACCTTAAAAACAATACTGTGATCCCAAAAATATTTCTAATGGTGACTGACTGAAGTAAGGTCAAACATATTAATGTCATATCTAAATAAAATGGAAGTCTTTAATTTATTATGCTTTTATAGAGTAGTCCATCATAATTTAAAAGAAGCAATCCTTTCCATACGTTTCATGTACTGTGTAAAAATGTAATTGTTTTGATGAATGATTCTCAAGGTATCCCTAAGTGTTATTGATTTTACAGGAGTGTAAAAGTGATGCAAAAGTGATTTTTCTGGGTCATTCAGAGCAACTAAATTTATACAAGAGCATTTAAGTTTCATTTGTTTAAAAATTTCAGAATAAAATCAAGTGCAATAACTTAAAAAGCTTCCCTTGCTTAAAATTTAAGGGAAAATCTAAAACTGGAAAAACTTTTCAATCTGTACTGTCAGGAATATTTTTTTCCCAGCAATGCCAAAACCCCTTCTAAAAGTATTTTACTCACACACCCCAAATAACCAACCAAAAAAACCCCAAACAAAACAAAGCAAACAAACAAAAAAAACCAAACAAAAACCAGCAGACCCCCCCCACCCCCAAACCACACCCACGACATTCTCTGTATGGAATGAGAGATTTAGTCATCAGAGGGAGCTAATCCTGAACATATTCCCAATTCTGTCTCTTCTCGCATCGTGGTTTAGCAGAAAAAATGCCCAAGAAGGTATAAGGCACTGAGTTTTGAGATAACAGTAAAGAGATAAAAGTCAAAGACACATTCTTAAAACAGGTGTGCATGCTAATCACCATGTATTCTACTCACAAGGAAAGGCTAAAATTAAAAGACAAGTGGGCTTCAGCAGAATTGAAAAATGTTAATACTCTTCCCCTGAGAGAAGGTGGTATGTTTAGTATGCCATGTTGTTCCCAGGACACAACTAAAAAGTCAACAGCTCAACTGAAATCAGTGAATGAATTGAAGCTTCTGTTCAGCTGAAGTCAATCACAGCTATAAAAATTCTCTCTGAAAAGTGATGGTGAGAAACAACAATATATCCAAATTCTTTACTTTGCAGCTATTTTGCAAACTGACTAAGGAAGTCACAAAGTCACTTACAACAACAACACTTGTTTGTCAACTAGAGCTCTAAGTCATTTCACAGGATCATTATCAAATTTAGCAAGATTGCAACACTGTGGGGGGCTTGACAAGTGCGGATTAATCACCTACCCAAACGGGAGATTATATTTATGACTTGTTTTATTTTGAGAAAAGAGCTTCCTATTTATTTATTTTCTTTTTAATATTTTTTGCTCATTAGTTTCCTTTATTAATTTCCTAAGTAACAAGTAACACATGGGTCATTTGAAATAGTTATTTGTTTATGTCCTTATTTCATTAAACAAATGGTAAATATCTATCATTCTTGCTTTTCGCCAGGTAATGCTTTGAATACACAAGGATTAGTGTATTCTAGTCTTGGGACTTAAATCTTATCTCCCTGCTCACTGACTATATTTAACTAACTCAGATTGTTTCAGAAAAATAATTGCAATTCCCAGTTATTAATTTTGTTTTCCATATCCATTAACATAAGATCAGCATTGTTAGTCCCAAAGTCAAACCTTTCTAGAGTCCTTACAAAAGACTTTGTACTTTACCGTGATACTGAGTTATACTGTGCTATTTTAAAGGATTACAAAACTGGTTCACACAAGCTACCTCATGTACTTGGTTCTCACATCCTCTGGCCTCATGTAGATTTTTTTTTCTTTTTAGGTATTCAGCAGCCCCTTCAGTGAGTCAGATCTCTCTGCCAGTTTCTAGGCTCTCTCCAGAAGACTTTGCTGCTGCTTTTGTTATTTGTTTCTTTCAGTTTACACTAGGTTCCATGTTGGCAACAGTAGCTTTGTATTGTGAAAGTTTTCTACTTCTCTATTTATTGACCTATTCAGGTTACAACCTAAAATGATGGGAAGAGGTCATAAAAACAAACAAACAAACAAATAAAAAGAACAAAAAGAACAAAAGAAGAAAAAGCCAACACACCAAAACCAAGTAAGCAAACAAATAATCAGTGCCAATTGTCCCCAAAACTACATAAAGAGGATATGTGCACTTAAATATTAATGGTAGTAAGTACAGACTACTATCAGTATGCATGCCAGTGGTCACTCAGTTTATCACCAGAGATCTAACACTATGAAACTTTTCATCTATTTCTCATTTCCCTAACTTTCATTACAATTACTGCCAGAATTATATTTCCATTCTTCAAACTAAGAATGTGGTTTGATTCTTGTTTTCTAACTCTCACATCTTCCTCATACATACTCGAGTACATATGTTCTTTGTTTAAGACTCATTATCTCCTCTGTTTTTCACAGAAATCTCCCTGCTCCCCCAAAGAAAACCCCCAAAAAACAAACCAGAACAAATAACAATTTGTACATGCATGGATGCCCTTGATTTTTATTTTCTCTTAAGGCAGTTTTCATGCAGGAATGGTAACAATATGGTATAAATTCAATTAAAATGCTCCTGGAAAATACTGTTCTGTTTATGGAGGAGAAAAGGTCATCTTTCTGCATCTTGAACTAGGAAATTAAACACCTACTTTCAGAATAAAAAAAGATGTGGCAAAATAGTTGTGAAGCTCTTATCTTTTCAACTGAAATCATTACAATTATTTTTAGTCACCCAGAACTGTTATTCAGTAGTGAAATGAAGTTCCATTAGATTTCTTTTACTTTTCATATCCTTGAAAAAAATTGTACAGATAATGTTACTTGGATATAAACATACAGCAATGTCCTTAGCATTTAATATTAAAAAAATGTGAAATGTAAATTATGACACTTTATTATTAAAAAGTAGAATTATTCATGATCACTATATATATGTTTTTAAAAATCGAACATAATCTAAATTCCTGTGGAATTGGGGTAAAACAGCCTTAATGGGGTCACTGAATGTGTAAATAGTTAATCATGTAAAGTATTTTACCAATTCTAGCCATAAAAAAAATCTTCAAAGATTTTATTGGTTTATACACTAATTTATATATATAAAGAATTACTGGTAACGGATTGAAGGCAAATAAAATTTACTTTTCAGCTAGCATTTGTAGGGCTTGCCACAGACCATGCCAACATAATTCAAGGATAACCTGTTTGTAATACATGGGACTGATCTAACTAGGAGCCTAATATAGCAAATAAACCTCTGTGAATGATTAGGTTTGTGATTTAACTAATTCAGTCACATGCAGCATAGCTAGTTTCTAGATATACCAGATGCTGAACACTCAAAAGGCCAAACACTACAGACACCCAAAATAACACTAGTCTATGACTAAAATGATAAAAACTTGAAGTTATGCCTTTGCTGAAACACTTTGTTCCTTTCTACTGCAGCACCTGAAAGTAGACATGTGTATCAAACAAAATATGTTATTCACCTCAAAACAATTTTTGCTGTTTTATCAAGAATATTTTGGTGTGTTCCTGAATGATTTAAAGAAAAAAACATAGAACAATATACAAGAGAAATTCTGAAAAATTACATATATTAATAAAAAAGTCTTAATCCTAAAATAGAGAGCCTTGAATAAGTATAGATTTCTATGATTATGCTATGGAACACAAAATTGAAATGTTATTCTCACATGCAAAAACATCTGTTTAAAAACTCTTAATTTTTCCATTAAGTTTTAAAAAGAGATACTAGAAATGAGGTCCCTTCTGTACAATAAATGCAGGATAGAAAAAAAATTTAGTTTAACAGTTTCAAAATATGAAAAACTACTAAAAAACTTACATAAAACACATTGTTCTTTTTCTTTTTAAATACTCTTAAATATTTTTAAGCCTAAACTTGAAACTTCTGTAATATGTATATTAATAGGTATAGGCCCATTCCTGTTTCAGGAGAAAAAATATGTGCCTTTTTAAACATTTGCCTCTTCCAACATAAAAAACTTTCAAAGGTCATTTAAAATCCAGTTGTCCATCTCCCTGGTACAATCAATTATTAGCATTAATAGTTGTTTATTTTAAATAATAAGATAGTTTTGTTGGTGGTTTTTTTTTTTTTTTTTGAATGGGTGAGGAATAGCTGAAACAGATTATGAAGGATTATTTCTTTCTGCTGATTTTATTAGTGGCTTTGTATTCCTTCAGATTTTCCTACCCTGGAAATAGAATTTGGTTTATCATTTTGCATTTTTTCTTTGAAGTTTCAGATATTGGCTTCTGTCAGAAAGAGTAGATCATACAAGATGAATCTCTAGTCTGATCTAATGAAGGAAACATTTTTTATGTTCTCAGTGTTGCTGCTAGACAGTGAATTTCTTAAAGACTGAAGGAAGCATACACGAAAAAAAAATTAAAAAAAGAACAGATTACAATTGGGGTATTTGTCAGAAGCTAATAAATTACCAGAAGAACTATATACCAAGTTATTCAAAGGCAAGATAATTGGGGTCTACATCTTGCAGTTGAGGAATATCTTAAGGTAGGAAGATCAGAAAACAAGCAGGTCACTGGAGTATTCCAAAATCCAAAGCTAAATTATTAGCTGTGAAATTAAACCAGAAGTGAACAAAGCACAATTTAGATTAAAAACCAAGAAATTAACAACAAAGGTTAACTTTGATCAAGAGCTGTTTATGTTATACCATTATAAACGCGAACCACAGAAACCAAACTGCAAAGCACATAATAACTTTCTGAGTGCTAATAAACTGCAATCTTAAAAAGGAGAAAAAATGAGAAAGTGATGATAGCACCTATATCATTCACACAACAATATTTGTTAATGAATTCAGATGGTATTTGGAAAAAAATTGAATCAGTTGCAAAATAGCATCATAAATGTATTCATAGAGACTGAATGTCCCAAACCATCTTGATCACTTTTCTGGTGTTGACACGATTGCAGAACTATGAGAAAGACATGCAGGAGATCTATCTGGAGTTCTCAAAATGTATTTGATGCTATGTCACAGCATATCCTATGGGGAAATTAAATCAAATTGCTTTGGAGAGAAATACAATTAAATGAATCAAATGCTGTCTGTCTAAGTCAGCAGAGGGTAATTATAAATAGTACTTCCATCTAGATGAGGAAATAATGTCCAGCTCTGTTCCCCACAAATGCCCTCGGGGGTCTTATTTTATCCAATATCTTTATTCTGAAAATTTATAGAAGTGGGGATAAATAGTCGCATTCGCAAGTAGTGAGAGCTTATCCCCTTCTTGGAGAAACCCCATACTATTATTCAAACCTTGGCAACACCATCTGTATCCACACGGCGGGTCCTTCGGCAATAATGCTGGAGTGACTGAAGATGCAGTGTAGACATGACAGGAATGTGTTACCTTATATGCCTTGTTAGAGGCCAAGACAGTTCATGTGTACCCTGCAACATATTAACTCTGTGGTTCAAATTACTTCACCTGTGCCTTGAAAAAAACAAGTTCCTCCTGAACTGAAAAAAAATTAGAAGATCTAAGGCTGGATCCAATAAACAACCAACATTGTTATCCCCACACACCACTACACATACCTCATTGTCTCATAGGGCAGTAAATAGATGGGTGTATTTGCCGTACTGGGCACAGGTTGGCACACTGTGCTGATCCCCAGGGGGTGACTGCTAAACCAAGGACCTGTAAGAAAATCTCATTTGTGACAAGTTTAAGACACCAATATCAAGTTCTCTGTGTCAAAGAATAGAAAATAATTCGCACCATAAACCTTCGGCTCATGCTGGCAAAAGACTTAGGATGCTGCCAGCACATCTGATCTCCTGACTCCCTCATTAGTCTTGAAGAAACCTGGATCTGCCAGCTTTGAGATCTTGATGAATTGCTGTATTCACTGGAGGGGTGACTGTAACAAAAGAGAAAGGTAGCAGGAATAACTAGGTTATTTTGTTTAGCACTTTCAATTTCAACTCTAAATATAAGTATTACTTTGATTGGACTAATAATATGGCTTATCAGACTATTCAAACATTAGTTTGCTTAAAAATAGAATTTCTAGCTCCATACAGTGTGCTCCCCCTTCCCCATAATGAAATTTGAGTACATAAACCTTGTACCCTTGCTTCAGACAATCTCTGAAACAGATGTTACTGCGTGGCCTGGCCTTCACTACTTGGTATGTTGTGGTTTTGCATGGCAGAGGCTGTAGGGGTGGCTTCTGCAAGCAGCAGCCAGAAACTCTCTGCAGGCCTGACAGAGCAAACACCAGACGGCTCAAGGACAGACCCGCTGCTGACCAAGGCCGAGCCCATCAGCAACGGTCACAGCGCCTCTGGGAATCACATTTAAGGAAAAAAAACCCGCAAGCAGATCCTTACTGCCACCAGAGGAAGGAGTGAGAAAATGTAAGAAACTGTGCAGACGCCAAGGCCAGTGAAGAACGAGGAGGGAGGAGGTGCCCCAGGTGAGAGGAGAAAGATTCCCCTCCAGCCTATGGAGAAGACCATAGTGGAGCAGATGTCCCCCACAGCCCATGGAAGAAGAGGGGAAGCAGAGACCCCACTGGCAGCCAGTGGACAGGCCCTACACTGGAGCAGGTGAAGACATACAGAAGACACTGTGACCTGCATTCAAGCGAGCATCTGCCAGAACTTGCAGCCTGTGGAGAGAGACAAAGAGATGTGCAAGAGTGAGAGAGACCCATGCCAGAGGAGGTTTGCTAGGGAGTGGGCTTGTGATGCTGTGGAAGACCAGGCTGGAGCAGTCTGGGTCTGAGAGACTGAGAGACATTCTATGATTTATGGCTGCACCCCATAGCAGTGACCCACACTGGGGCAGCTGGTGAAGAGCTGAAGCCCCATGGGAAAGGACTCATGTTAGAGAAGTTCATGAAAGAATGTCTGCCATGGGTGGGACCCCACACTGGAGAAGGGGAAGAGTGTGAGGAATGCCCCCCTCCTCCTCCTCCTCCCCTGGCTAAGAAGGAAAACAATGTGTGAGGAACTCACAGAAACCCCCATTCCCCCACTCCCTGCCCCTCCCCATGCCACAATGTGGGGGAAGAAGGAAGAGAAATAGTGACTAAAATGAAGTCTGCTAAGAAGGGAGGGGTGTGGGAGGTGCTTTAAGATCTAGTCACACTAATTACCTGACTCTGGTGTCACTGGGTGTGCAGTGCAGCGTCATAAATTAGAGAGATTTCTTTCCTTTCTTCTATGTCGAGTCTGTTTTGCCTGTGACGCTGATTGTGGAATGTTCTCTCCCTGTCCTTATCTCCACTCCGAGCCTCACAATATATATTTTCCTCTTGTTCAGCTGAAAAGGGGAGTGATAGAGCAGCTTTGGTAGGTGTCTGTCCTACAGCCCAGCTGAAACCGCCACATCTATCTCTTCACCACTGTCTGCTCCTAATCCTCTGATCCAACCCTTTGTCCTAAGGAAATGTAAATGAGTTGTATCTCCCTTGTCTGAGGGGACACTGCACATACTTTTCTTAATATAGTAGGGACATGAGCAGAAATAGTGAACATGTAATATTTAGATGTATTTAGTGGAGTATTTCACGCTTTGTTGGAATGTTTCATTATAAGGATAGTTTATAAATTATCCTCTTTTTTTATCTACTTCCCCTCCCCAACACTGTCTTCTGAGTTCTATAAATAAATTCTAAAAGTAGAAGAAAACTTTTAAGTAAATATTAAAGATACGATATCCTGAGGGTACCTTTACTAGAACATAGGCGGCCTTTTTATGGCCTCTGCACTGCTGTTGATTCTTCTGCATAATCACAGATGCTGAGCAAGTAGAAACACTGAAATCTTCAGTAATAAGACAGTATTTCTTTTTGCAGATACTACATACTCTTGAATATCATAAACCAGACAAGGAAAATATAATATGTATAGGAAGGGCAGTGAATTCTGATAGTCCATCCAAATCCCAAGACTTTTAAACCTAGTATGGAAATTTCATAGAAGTTTCGTATAGTTCTATTCCAAATCTAACAATTTTACAAGATTACTAAAAAAGTTCTGTTCTACATGTCCTAGGATATTTTTCCTTCTTTTTTTTTTTCTGTACAAAATAACTAATACCTGTTTTTCAATCTGAATTCAAACTCTGTCTCCAATTCTGCATCATTTCTCAGTTCCAGCTAACTTCTTACATTCAAATTTTATTTATTCTGAGTTGCTAGAAACTGTATAAAATACAAGAGGCATTTTTTGTGTTTTTTTTTCCTTGAATAGTAAAAGCCTCTGTGAAACTAAAAAAATTTTGGATTCTCCAATAGTAACTTTGTTTTTCTCTTGCCTGTCTTGCTGCTGCGTTGCACAAAGGGCCCTGCAATTACTATATACATGTTTTTGAGAGAAGCAAATTTTGTGTCCATTTCAAAGTTCTGCAATTAAAAAAAATAGATGAAAATAAGACCATTAATGATACCTGGTTTGTACTATTTATATATTATTAGATATTGATCATATTGATCATATCCATAGGGTCATTAAGAAAGGCTTACTGACACAAATATTATTCACCATATACAATTGATAGAAGGTAAAATAAAGCTTAATTTTAATATATTCTGTATTGCAACTTTGTGACAGCTTTAGTATTTCTTAACTTATTTTATCATCTTACACACATTTTTCATAAGAAGTAATCTAAGCTCCTTTTGAATCCAAGTTCCTTTTCAACTAGTACAGTTTATTGGATCTAAGAGAGACTTTTGTCTAAGCTGAGATCAGATTTGGCTTGTCCACAATAAGGATTCAAAGTATTGTTGCCAGGGATCTCATAATAGGGTGCAAGAGAAGGAAAAGGTCTGATTTTCCAAAATATGTGTAATGTAGCTATACTTGCTTTATATATACATATATATCTACTACACAGATTCACAGATTGTAGGGGTTGGAAGGGACCTCCAGAGATTATTGAGTCCAAATCCTATATATATATATGTTTACTGATTTTTTTCTATGTAGTTATGAAACTATGCAAATTTATGTGCTCCAAGCTTTATATAATGGATCATTACACCTTCTAAAATATAAATCTAATAATTTAAATGTTTTATAGCACAATCTCCCCATTATAGATTTGTATAATATTGTATTTACATTCTGTCATGACTTCTCATTTTAATTATAGATATTCAGCTTTAGAGAAGCTTGATTTCTTTTTTCTTCTTTCCTTTAGGTTATATTTAATTAGTGTAATTCAAACTTGTGCCCTTCTGGCATCATCATTAACACAGACTTAGAATGATTAGCATTTTAATGTACAATAAATATGCCTGTAGAAGTCAGGTTTTTACATTACTCCATTTTAACAACAAACCTATAAACCTCATTTCAATGTGTGCTACTTTTTATACTTGTTAACTGATTAGATATCAGAACATAGAAATATTAATTTAATTAGTTTAATATTATTTCACTTATCAACTACTTTTGTCCTTATTGCCCTATATTGTTTTATTCTGCGTTTGATAGCAACTAGAAGTAGTGTTAACAAAATTGATTTGAAATTTAGAAAAATAACAATATCAGCAATGCTTTTTTTAAAAAAAAATAATTATTTGATTCAACAAAATTGCAGAAAAGGCTCAAATGCTAAGATTTTTTTAAAAAAAAACCACCCCAACTTGTATATGCTTATATCTTCCTGTTTCCATCTCCAAATCCACATACTGGAAATATTCAAATTGAAAGTAATACTGTGTTTTTAGCAGCTAAATACATAGGTCTTACCAAAAACCATTACAACGAAACTTAAAGCAAGCTCTTTGAAATAAAATTAAAAGTCAGACCAAGTATAAGCTAATCATCTAAGAATAACCTTTCCAATAAGAAGACTCTGAGGAAGAAAAAAGAAGACAGTGAATTCAAGCAGAATTATTTCTTTTATAAAGTGTCCCCAGTGCCGACAGACTTTAGAAGGATGTAAATGTTTTGGAGTTAAGATAAAATTTTACACTAAAGTTCAAATCCCCTAAATTAACATTAAATTCACAGAGAAATTACTACCAAAATGATGCCACTTAAATAGGACAAATTAATTTTCATGTCAGAATGAACTGTGACTTTTCAGAAATGAGTTAAGTGGCAAGTCCATTTCCCAGCAGATAAGCAATGAAGGAAACGAAGAAAGGAAGAAAGAAAGGAAGAGAGAAAGGAAGAGAGAAAGAAAGAGAGAAAGAAAGAGAGAAAGAAAGAGAGAAAGAGAGAAAGAAAGAGAAAGAGAGAAAGAAAGAAAGAAAGAAAGAAAGAAAGAAAGAAAGAAAGAAAGAAAGAAAGAAAGAAAGAAAGAAAGAAAGAAAGAAAGAAAGAAAGAAAGAAAGAAAGAAAGAAAGAAAGAAAGAAAGAAAGAAAGAAAGAAAGAAAGAAAGAAAGAAAGAAAGAAAGAGAGAAAGAAAGAGAGAAAGAAAGAGAGAAAGAAAGAAAGAAAGAAAGAAAGAAAGAAAGAAAGAAAGAAAGAAAGAAAGAAAGAAAGAAAGAAAGAAAGAAAGAAAGAAAGAAAGAGAAAGAAAGTAAAAGAAAGAAAGTAAAAAAACCTCCAAACCCACCACCAGAGCTACTACTCATGTCTTTTGTAGAGAGAACACATTAAAGAGAGAATCTGGGAGAGACTGTGGCAACTTATATTTGAAAATTTAAAGCACCATTAGCTATTTCTATATGATTCTATGTTGCTTTTTTTAAAAATGTGTATTCTTTCATGGAGGGATGATTTGAAGGAGCTCCTTTGAGTCCGGTTCTGCTGGACTTTTCAGACCTTTCAGTCTTGTTCTGCTGTACTTTTTCTCCTTCATCCTCTTTATGGTGTTTTTGTGTTTTCTGAAAATTTGTCTTTGACATGCACAGTTCTGTGAACACACAAGTTATTCAACATTTGAGTTTCTTGAACTTTAGAATAAAAAGCTATTCCATTATGCCCTTCTGATAATTCATTTTGTGAAACTGCTAGCACCTAATTCTGTCATTTAATCCTTCTGTGTTACTTCTATCTGAAAATTTCACTTATGCTACATCACCAACAAGCCACTAAAGCATGCAGAAAAATTAGCTTACGTACAGTATCTACTTGAAAATCTTTCCAATATATGAAAATTTTTATTTAAACAGTAAGCGCTTCATCTGTAAATCTGAGACAACATTACTTTTTAAAAAGTATTTTTTTCTTTTTTAAATGCATCTACCTATTCTTATATGCTTTTACACCGTAGCAATTAAATAAATTAAAAAAGAGGAAACGTTAATTTTGGGGTGTCTTTTTTACTAGACCAATAGTTTGTGAATTTACCTGTAATTTGTTTCAAAATATATTTCAGGAGGTTTTTTTTCTGTCTTATAAATTTTCAATTACTGACATACAGGAGCTGAGCTGGCTGCAGTTTAAGTCTCTGCCTATTTTCCAGGTCATTCTTGATTAATCTCCTTTTAATACATAGACTTTTAGATATTTTACATGTATGATAAAGATCTAGTTCCCAAGTAGCATATTGTACCCTACATACATTCTCTAACTTTGAAAAAAAAAAGAAGAAAAATAATTGAGTATGAAAGATTGTGCTACTTTCTTGTAGCTAGTAGGATGAATTATGTGAAAATTAAGCTAGGCAGGAAGGAGATGTACTGAAAGAAAACAAATCTACTGTTCCATATATTATATAAACAGAAAGGTGGACCTTCAATTTGTAACAAAATACACTT